>NC_091979.1:148974554-149657161 GCF_044704955.1 Pristiophorus japonicus | reverse complement strand
AAAGGTAGGTGGCCGGGGTAAGCCAGAGCTGGGGGGGAAGGGGTTGTCGAAGCGGGAGCTGGAGGTGGTTGTCGGAGCGGGAGCGGGAGCGGGGGTCGTTGGAGTGGGATCTGGGGGGGGGGGGGGGAAAGCGGAACGGTAGCTGGGGGGGGGGGGTTGTTGTTGGAGCGGAAGTTGGGGCGGGGGGGATCGTCAGAGCTGGGCGGGAAGCGGAGTGGGAGCTGGGGGAGGTCGGAGCGGGAGTTTGGGGGGCAGGTGGTCGTCAGAGTGGGAGCTGGGGGTGGGAAGATGGTCGTCGGAGTGGGAGGTGGGGGGGAGCAGGAGCTGGTGGGGGGAGCAGAGCGGGACCTCGGCGGGGGGGTCGGAGCGGGAGCTGGGGGAGGGGGTCGTCGGAGTGAAAGGTGGGGGGGACGGAGCAGGAGCTGAGGGGGGAGCGGAGCAGGAACTGCGGGGGGGGGGTCGGAGCGGGAGCTGGGGGGGGCAGCGGAGCGGGAGCTGGGGGGGGGTCGGAGCAGGAGCTGGGGGTGTGGTGGTGGTGGGTTGAGAGAGCCAGCTGAATAGGGGAGGAAGCTGGAGCCAGAGCAGGAGCTGAACGAGAGACGTGCAGCCTGATCTTTGCCGCCCCAGTGAGGCCAATCAACCAGGGATAGGGGCGGCATGCTTCGGGCCCCTCACACACAGGTTCAGGTGCCTGGAGCTACTGCAAATGCTCGCCCACTGTAGCATGCCTATGCAGAGGTCCCGGCACTGATTTCAGCGCAGGGACCTGGCTCTGCCCCCCCACAGCTCGTTCTGCGCTGCGCTAAGCTCCAAAGGACCTGCAGGGAGTCGGAGAATCTGCAGGTATTTTTTAGGCGCACTTTCGGGTGCTAAAAACGGGCGTCCAGGTCGGGACTGCGACGTTCTAGGCGCGGCCCGAAACTTGGGCCCAGTGTTTGGAGACAATGGTTGAGTAGTACTAAATTTGGTTAAACCTAGCTTGCTTTAAAAACTGGTGTAATTTCACAGAATTGCATTTATGTCTGAACCAAAAATAGAGATCAGAATTTGTTTCTCTATTACATTGCAGATACATATGATGAACTCCAAATGGAGCTGATGTTACGTAAATTAATTCATTAAATCGATACACGAAAAAATGGCATTGTAAATGATTGTTAGTTATAAGGATAATTAAAGTCATAGATGATAAAATACTTCCCAAACACCACGGGGTAGAGTTTTGTCTTTAGCCTTTGGGGATAAAGCATTGGCTGGGACAGGAGTTTAAAATTTTGCTTTGGATTCTAACAGCTAGCAGGCAAATGTGATCCCAGCATTTTGGGTTCGATTCAAACTTAGGTTGCAGACGTTCAAGCACATTGTTCCAACCCATTTCTGCACTAATTCTTCAGTTCCAGTCTTTTTAATTAAGCAGCATAAACGAATAGCACAAGAAAAAACAAAACAAATATTTCAACACAATTATATGAGAGAAAAAGGAGGTGGACAATTAGAGGGAATTAAAAAAACAAAGGTGCAATTTAGCAAAACAGAAGAATTGGGATGAAAGTTGAAATTGGAAAAAGAAAATGGAGGGGATAGAAATAGATTTGGGGTCATTTTACAGCAGCTTAAAGTACCAAAAGAAAATCAGTCCCTATAAAAGAGTAAGGCTAGGACAACAGTTGTATAATACCAAAGCATTCTATAAAAATCTTCTACTTTATAGGAGAGATCCCTGGGCATGAACGTGAATTGCACCTGCCTGAAGTGCTCAGGTGTGACCCCGATGTAATTTCCAGGGTCAGCCTCATTATACTTTTCTTGGTGAACTCCAGGCTTTAGAAACACCTCTGACTGCGAGTTTGTTATGAGGGGTGCGAACTCATGCACTGCTGTGGAGTTTAAAGTCCTCCTGTAACAGCTCAAAGGGATAGACATTGTGTTACTTCAAATTTACAGTGAAGTAAAATTTAGTGGGAGGTAACATGAAGGAAGGCAGAAAGTGGTCAGGTTTGCTGATGGGGCTCTAGAAATCCTGCTAAAGATATGAGGCACAATCGGGATTCCTCTTTATAATTGACAGACACAGGACTCTAGTGAGAGCTGCTTAAGGAAAATGGGAGCGGGTCATCACATCTGTCACTGAAAACTTCAATAAGGTAAAATCTGTGCAGGAACAAGCTTAATGAACTTACCCGGTTAGAAAAACTACTCAGATCTCTCATCAATGCATTGTATTACGCATGTCTGCCACTCTCACGCACTCCAAAAGTTAATCAAGACTATTCAAGGATATCCTATCCTTCACCTGGAACTGTTCCTTCACTCATCCTTACGTGCACTCAGCACATATGAAGTCTTCCATATATTATAGGTGCTTGTTTCATGCACCTGTCATCACACTCAATATGATGCATTCTGACATCTGCATATTACTGCATGTCATAGTAACTATAGCTAATGCTCACTTTTTGTGCTCTTTTTGAAAGAAAACACAGCCCAGAACAACAGAATAATGCCTCACAAATTTACAAACGTTTACTTTATATGAGGAAGCAGCTCTGGAAATCGTGGGGAAGGAATCCATGCCTTTGTTACCTCTTGATTTGACTATTCCACATTCTACCCTATGTAAACTAGAGGTGATCCAAAACTTGGCTGCCCGTGTCCTAACTCGCACCAAGTCCCGCTCACCCATCACCCCTGTGCTCACTGACCTACATTGACTTCCAGTTAAGCAATGCCTCAATTTCAAATTTCTCATCCTTATTTTCAAATCCCTCCATGGCCTCAGCTCTCCCTATCTCTGCAATCTCCTCCAGCCCCACAACCCCCTGAGATGTCTCTGCTCCTCTAATTCTGCACTCCTGGGCATCCCTGATTCAAATCACTCAACCATTGGTGGCCATGCCTTCTGTTGCCTAGGCCCCAAGCTCTGGAACTCCCTGCCTAAACTCACCGCCTCTCTACCTCTCATTCCTCCTTCAAGACGCTCCTTAAAACCTACCTCTTTGACCAAGCTTTTGGTCACCTACGCTAATTTCTACTTATGCGGCTCGGTGCCAAATTTTTATCATATAATACTCCTGTGAAGCATCTTGGGACGTTTCACTACATTAAAGGCGCTATATAAATACAAGTTGTTGTTGTTGTTGAATTTATAGCGGGTGCTGGACACAGGATAGTGGGAGGACAGGACTTGGGTTTGTTAAAAAAAATTTGGGCTAGTCTTCTTTCTTAACCTATTTTGTCCTTCTGTGCAGCTGTGGCTCAGTGGGTCGCACACTCACCTCTGAGTCACAAGATTATGCGTTCAAATCCCACTCCAGGGCCTTGAGCATAGAAATCTAGGCTGACACTCCGGTGCAGTGTTGAGGAAATGCTGCATTGTCGGAGGTGCCATCTTTCAGATGAGACGTTAAACCGAAGCCCCATCTGCTCTCTCAGGTAGATGTAAAAGATCCCATAGCACTATTTCGAAGAAGAGATGGGGAGTTCTCCCTGGTGTCCTGGCCAATATTTATTCCTCAATCAACTCAACAAAAACAGATTATCTGCTCATTATCACATTGCTGTTTGTGCGTAAATTGGCTGCCGCGTTTCCCACATTACAACAGTGACTGCACTCCAAAAGTACTTAATTGGCTGTAAAGTGCTTTGAGACATCCAGTGGTCATGAAAAGTGCTATATAAATGCAAGTCTGTCTTTCTTCATTCGCTGTTAGCTAAGCACATCATGAAGTCCTGTACCATGTCACTCCTTGTACTGTAAGTTAGATATAAAGTTTATTCATCAGGACACCATTGTAACTTATTGTCCTCTTTCTTTTCTCTAGATGTGCTTGAAAGAGTTAGATCCCAGTATATTTGCTCCTGCCAGCACTTCACACCACATGCTGTCACTCCCTTAATCTATCATAACACCAGCTTCGTATCAGGAGATTTATAAAGTGAACTACAGGAATGGGAAACATATTAAGGATGAGCAGGAACAGCTGTTAGTGGCACAGGAGGAGGAGGAAGAAAGGGTAGTCCAGATGGCCAGCCTGTGTTGCACTTCAGCTCGGATCAGGAGTTCACAGGTACTGCTTTCAAAGAGATGGTTTATGAACATCAAACCTGGGTGTGGGCTTTGGGGACCGTGGCAAATGGTATGCTGCAGATGGTAAGTTGGGTGGAAGAGCCCACTAGCTGCATGCACAATATCAAGAAGGATGGCTTTAAATACTGCTGTTCACCATGGAGTGTTTGGCAATGCCAGGGACATCTACAATGTTCCCTCCTTGTCAGAGACCCGAACGTCAGTTGATGTTTCTCTCATGCTGTCCCAGAGGTCTGGGGTGGAAGACTGAAGTGGACTTGTGATTGTGATTTATAGTCACTGGTAGTGGCATGCATGTGGTGTTGTTTGGCTGCAAGTCTGCTTGCAACAATTGACATAACTCTGTGGTGAATCAAAGTCTCTGCAGACACTGCTTCCTGGATAAGTGGAAATATGTAGACCTCTGCCAATATACACTCGCATGGGGTTACTGGTGGGTGGGTGCAGAGCAGCTTAGACTGCAGCGTGACCAACGTGCAGTGTTAGAGGGGTCCTATGATTTGCCTCACTGACTGGAGGAGAGGCCTAAGGTTTGGAAGGACTAGAGTTAAAGACATTGAGGTTTGGCAGGACTGGAGGAGACTCTTAGGATTTGGTAGCAATAAGATAGTGGTCTTGGGGTTTGACAGCACTGATCATGGGGGCTTTTGGTTTGGCAAGTCCAATGCTGCATTTCAGATTTAACCGCACTGGGAGGCAGGGGGAAGGAATGTGGAGGCCTATAAATTCGGTATCCCCCGAAAATGGGTGCTGGGATTGCGAAGCGATAGCAACCATGTTTGGAGGACTGCAGGCAGCAAGTAAAATTCGTGCTGCCTGCTACTTTACATGATTGTAATGCTCAGCAGGGGGCCCAAGTTCATATGAGGATAGCTCCAATTAAAGCTAGCCTCCACTTCTTAAAGGCAGTCTGCATCTCTTAAAGGGGAGATGCTATTTGCCTGCAACAGGTGCTGAAATTGCTTGTGGAGGCAAGTGCTATAAACAAGAAGACTGAGTAATGGCTCAAAAGGCCTTAAAAAGGGCTCCAAAGGGCATGTATGCAGCACTGGATGCCTTGGTCCACGAGGTCAACTCCAGGAGAGAGACCCTCTTCCCAAAGGGGGCCAGGAAGCCCTCCAGGCAACAGACAAGACTGCAATGGGAGCAGATAGCCGATATGGTCAATGCCAGCTCACACTCACCGCTTACACCCAAATCTCACAGCTTGAACACACTGTCAGCTATTCAACTATGACAGCCACATCACCCAAACACATTACACCACATTCACTGACACACTTCCCTTTCTCTTGCAGGAAAAGGTGATGCATAACCAGTGCCAGCAGATCTTAACCAATGGGAGACAGACATGCCTGCATGTCCTCACCCCCTTGGAACTGACGCTGCTGGCCATTCTTGGCAGGGGTATGGCTGAGCCCCTGGTCAAAAAAAGGGCTGAAAGAATAAAAGATGCCGGTATCTTCATACATTATCCGCTTTCTCACATCCAACTTCCCTCTCATCCCACAATCTCTTCTGATTTACAATCTGCACATGGTGTAAGCATGCACATCTTGCTTTCCCCGCTCCCCTCACAAGTGGCCTGCAGCCAGGGCAGGGGGAAAGGGTAGGTCAGGTGCCAACTCCCCGAAAGGCGAGGTCACACACGAGGTTCAGATGAAGACTTCGATGGGGTGGCCTATAGAAGAACGCTGATAGGTATGCACAATGAATTGCTTGGTGCATTGGCAGGCCTGCCAGAAAGCCTGAATGCAATGTCAAAGAGGATGGAGGAGTCCAGCTCCAGCCTTGCACAAGGCTTTGGCCAGAGTTTGGAGCCCATCCTTTCCAGCATGGGCAGATCATTAATGGACTTGTGGACCCAACCATTATGCTGCGTCTGATGGCCAAAGTCTCAGCTTCCATTGTAGCACAAGCAGCAGCCACCCAACATCTGAGTGCTGCAAAGGAAGCTCAGACTGAAGTCATGCAAGCCCAGAGTACTGCCATCATGGCTGGGTTTACCAGTGTTGAAAGGGGCTTGCAGGGTGTCACAGCAGTCCAGCAGTCTATACTCCTTCAGATTACTAGGATTGCTGAGGTACTATCCCTGGGGAGTGGCAATGGATCCGTGGAGGCCGACCCTGCTATCCTCTCTCAGGATGACAGCATTTGTCCTTCCACCACTGCCAACCACCAGTTCCCTTGCTGTTGTCTGTCAGCCATCCAGCCCAGACTGTTGCCCCCCATGCCGAGGTGGTGCAACACAAAGCCGGGCCTACTAGGCCCAGAGATTCTTGAGGTCATCCTGCAAGGCCATCTGCAGTCTCACTCATTGAAAGTCAGCAGCCTTCCAGCAGCGACTTGGATAGAATTGCTTGGGAGCACTGTGATAGGCAAAGGCACACACAAGAATGTCACTAAGGGTGATTAATTGATTTGTTGATGCAATATTGGATGGATAGATGGCTAAAGTTTGATTGGAATATTTGCTTTGTTATGGTTTGCAATGCAGCAATGGTCCTACTAATTCACCCAAGCTTGGGTTCGAACTGAGAAGATCAACCAGGGAGCGGAAGACCCCGCACCCTCTCAACTTGTAAATACAACCTGTACCAGGACTTTGGGGGGAATGATGTTATGTGTGTTAACTGGGTTTTAACCTGCCACCAGAGGATGCAACTGTCGGAGTCCTAATGGTCACTGGCAGACACGTACAAGCTGTGTATGTAATGTTGGCAGCCATGTTGAATTCTCACTTTGAGAATAAATAAACTGGAGTAAGGTCATGCCTGAACTAGCTCACCGTACTTAGCCTCGTGGAGTTAATCGATATTTAACACCCTTGAGTGTCTTGTTAGCTAATTTTAGAGAGCAGTGTAGGTCTGGAGTCATATAAAGGCCCGATCAGATAAGGAGGGCAGATTTCCTTTCCTCAAGGGCAAACTAGTTGGGGTTTTGTGACAATCTGATAATTTCAGGTCACCATTACTAATACTAGCTTTTTATTCCAGATTTATTTAATTAACTAAATTTAAATTCCACAGATGCTGTGCTAGGATTTGAACTCATGTCTCCAGATCATTAATCCGGGCCTCTAGATTACTAATCCAGTAATATAACTACTATACTACCATTCCCTATGAAGGTGTGGGACAATGTTGAATGGGGAATTGGGGTTGCGTTCACATGTACCGCAGGTGGATGATTCCAGAATGGATATCCGAGCCAGAAAGGGGCTGTCTGGATTACTTTCTTCCTTTCACTTCCTCCTCCTCCTCTTCCGCTTCCTCCTCTTCTGCCTCCTTCCCTTCCTGCACCTGAGCTGGTGACAAGTTGTGGAGGATACAGCACAACGAATCGGGACACATGCATTGGTTAGTACTACAGGGCTCCTCCAGAGGGGTCCAAGCAGTGGAACTGTTGTTTCAGCACCCAATGGTGCACTCTGTGGTGTTTCATGTGGCAGGATGACTCTTGTTAGATACATGTTGGCCATGTATGGTTGGGTTGTGCAGCAGAGTCATGAGCCTGGTGGTCAAGGGACAGCCCTTATCACTCATTCGGCACCCTCTGATTTGTCGTCGTGGCTCAAAGACAAAGGGAACAGCGAACTGCCACAGAATAAAACCATCATGACTGCTGCAAGGATTCTGGGCTTTCCCCTCATGATGTGCTGAGCCTGGTCGCACACCAATTGCCCATTCAATGAGTGTTAACATTTGTGGTTGCAATACATCTCAGCATTTATATGCAGTATCCGCAAAGCCATATACACGCAATCGATGGGGCCCTGCGCCATGGGGAATTCCGTTATTCTGGCAAAGCCATGTGCACTCTCTGTCTGCTTTTCTCTGGTCAGTGAGAAGACAATGAAGTCCCCTCTCCTGGCATAAAGAGCTTCTGTCACCTCTCTTATGCAGCAGTGGATGGCAAACTGTGAGATGTTACAGATGTCACCTGCTCCAGCCTGGATGGATCTCAATGTGAAGAAATTCAGGGCCACAGTCACCTTCAAAGTACTGGCAGTATTGTCCTTGCACTGGAATGACGCTGCAGGTCTGGTTGCAAGAGGTGGCACCTCCTTCGTTAATTGCAGATGCTTCACACACTGCTTCTGCCTCAGGTTGAGGTAAGAGAATTGTTCTTGAAAGACACTAGGTTTATAAGGTCTCCTGCTCAGAGCCCTTCTCTGCTTCCTCCACTTCCCTCTGCGAGCAGCTTGTCCTGTTCTTTGCTGCCTCTGCTCCTGTCATGCTGCAGGACAAGGGGGATGCTCCGATGGCCAACTAGAGCACCCATGACTGGGAGCAAGTTGTCTGACCAGAACCCTTGAAGTCAGAAGCAAGGTCTTCTCCACTTGCAGCACCACTCCCTGCCAGCTCACCAACTTTAAACAACTCTAGAAAGTGCCAAACAGAGCCAGTCAAAATCAAAAAACAAGTTACCTGAAGGTTGTTGATGTTCACTTTAAATATCACTGGTGGTGAGGGTCCTTCCTGCTGCTGAACGTATGTTCAGTTGTGCGAGGGTAAAAGAAGGCGTTATCTCCAACGACGATGACGAAAATGACAGCATTGCACGCTGATTGACATCACAATCTGCCTACTTACCATACTTCTAGCGTACACACCAAACAGCCGTCCTACTGCCCTCACCGAGATGGCGTCCGGCGCGGGCTGCACCAGAACTGTGCGTCCGCTGCTCGGTCGCCATTTTGGTTCCAATTTGGCACCCATAGCACCCAAACAATCGACACTATGCAACTGACTTTCTAGGCCATGGTTTTTGTAGTGATTGGAGAGTGGGTCCTGGAGTATGGCAGTACTGCAGGGGGGAATGCAGGGCTTGGTAACAAGGGTGTGGGAAACAGTTTGGAGGAGGGTGTGGTCAGGAGCACCAGGACATTGTGGCATATTGTAGTGACTCTACCATTGCTCTGGCTCAGAACAGGTAATTCAGCACAGATCCAAAGTTAAACTGGTGACTTTTCTGTCTATGCTCAGGGGGTAAGGTCTGCTCGTGCTCAGCAGGAGACCCAATGTAATGTGATCATGGCATCACTGGAGGGAGGGAGTCTTTTCTTAAAGCAAGGCTGTAATTTTAAAAAGTAGTCTCGAACTTTTAAATGGGAATTGCCTTCGAAAATAAAAAAGTAAAAATAATTTTTTAAAAAGGCAGTCTTTCGCCTTGAGAGCTTGACATCCTTCTTAAAAAAAGCATTAAAAATAATTCCAAAATGGCACTCTTCAGCTCTTAAAGCTGAGCTGCCTTCTGTATGTAAAAAAAATGGTAAAATTGCTTCAGCCCTAACTAGCTCAGCAGGCCAGGGAAAGGGCACCCAGGGTCTTGCATGCAGCACTCCAGCTTTGTGCAGGTGGTCAAAAGTGGAAGAGAGGTCCTCTAACCACAGTGGGCTAGGAGGCCCACCAGAAAAAAGAATGTGGGACCAGATGGCCGAGGCGGCCACTGCCAACAGTGTTGCCCCCACCGCCTGGCTCCAGTGCCCAAAGAATTTTCATGACCTCAGACCAGTGGTCAAGGTCAGTCAAAAGCTGTCTCCTCACAACTGCACCACTAGCCTCACACACTGCTCAATGCACGCCCCCTCCTGCCATCCATCACTCAGCTACCAACAATCTCTAGCAAACTCGAGGCACACATCCCATTCCTAGCTCCACCTAACCCCTTAGAGGAGACAGTACTGGCCATTCTTGGCAGGGGCATGGCTGAGCCTTTGGCCAGCGGCGGGGCTGAAAGAATACAAGATTCCAGTGTCTCATACATTATCCTCCTTCTCACAGTCCACTTCTTCCTCATCCCACAATCTCTTCTGATTTGCAATCTTTATATGGTATAAGCATGCACCTCTTTCTTTTCCCCCTCCCCTCATAAGTGGTCTGTAGCCAGGGCAGGGGAAAGAGTAGTTCAGGTGCCAGCTCCCCGGAGAGCGAGCACATACACAGGTTCAGCTGTAAAGGACTCAGATAAAGACTTTGATCTCTTCTGATATACAAGCTGCACATAACGTAAAAATGCTTTCATGACTTCCCCTCACTACAACAGAAGAAGAGGAATATTATTTTGATTATGATGATGATTATTATGATTGTGATGAATATTATGATTATGATTCTGATTATTCTGATTATGATTGTGATTGTGATTATGGTTATGATTATGATTATGATGATGATGATTATGATTATGATGATTATTATAATGATAATTATTAATAATAAAGAATTTCACACTTCCAGCCATCAGCTCCTCAAGGTCGTCCAGCAAGGCCATCTGCAGTATCCTCCACTGAAATTTTTTTTTCAAAAGGGGGCGTGCCGGCCACTTACGCCTGTTTTCAAAGTTTCGGCAGTGAAAACTTACTCCAAACTAACTTAGAATGGAGTAAGTGAAGATTTTTGTATGCTCGAAAAAAACCTTGTCTACACTTTAGAAAATCAGGCGTAGGTTACAAATCAGGCGTAGGGAATGGCGGTGGGGGGCGGGTGGGTGGGGTTTAAAGGGAAGTTTACAAATATTAAACACTTCAGTTTTCCAAATAAAGAGCCATCATCAATAATAAATGATAAAAACATCAATAAATCAACCAATAAATCAATCAAAAAAAATTAATAAGAAATAATTTAAAAAAATCAATAAATAAAACATTTTCTACTTACCGACTGCAGCACCGGGAGCCCTCCAACAGCGTGCTGGGATGCCCCCCACCACAGTGTGTCTCTGTCAGTGTCTCTATCTCTCTGTCTGTCTGTGTGTGTCTCTCATTCTCTGTCTGTCAGTGTCTGTGTTTCTGACAGTGAGGGGAGGAGGAGTAGAGGGAGAGAGGGGGGGCAGGGGGAGGGGAGGGAGAGAGGCAGAGGGGGAGGGAGGGAAGAGGGAGGGATGGGGGAGGGGGGAGAAGGGGCGGGGGGGAGAGAAGGGGGGGAGAAGGGGAAGGGGGGGAGAAGGGGAAGGGGGGAGAAGGGAAAGGCGGGGGGCAGAGGAGAAGGGGGGAAAGGAGAAGGGGGAGAAGGAGGGGGGAAAGAGAAGGGGGGGAAGGGGAAGGAGAAGTGGGGGGAAGGCTGAACGGGGGTGGGGGGGAGATTGAACGGGGGGTAGGGAGGCTGAACGGGTCGGGCCCGGCGGCCGGGCCCAAGACTTCGGGCAGGGCCCGTCCCCAGCACCAAATTTACAGGTAGGTGGCGTTGGGTCGGGTCGGGTCCGGGGTCGGGAGCGCGGGTCGGATCGGGGGCGGGGGGGGAGGAGGGAAGTTGGTTCGGGTCGGTTCGTGTCGGGGGCGGGGGGAGGGAGGTCAGGTTGGGTCGGGTCCGGTCCGGGTAGTGGTGGGGGGGGGGAGTCGGGAGGGTGGGTCGCGTCGGGGGGGGGGGGGGGATCGCAGGTCGGGTCCAGTCCGGGGGGGTCCGGTCCGGTCCGGTCCGGGGGCGGGGGGTGGGGGGGGAGTGGGAGTCGGGTCGGTGTCGTGGTCGGGTCCGGGGGGGGGGGGGGGGCAGGGGCGGGGGAGCGGGAGTCGAGTCGGGAGGAAGCAGGAGCTGGGCGTGGGAGGCAGCCTTATGCACGCAGCCTCAGTGAGCCCATTCGGCCAGGGCTAGGGGCTGCGTGCTTCTGGCCCCTCCCACACAGTTTTGGGCGCCTGGAGCTACTGCACATCCGCGCCCACTGTAGCACGCATGTGCAGAGGTCTCGGCACTGTTTTCAGTGCAGGGACCTGGCTCCGCCCCCCACAGCTCGTGCTGCACCGCGCCGAGGGCCAGAGGACCAGCAGGGAGCCGGAGAATCTGGAAGTTTTTTTTAGGCGCACTTTGTGGCGCAAAAAACGGGCGTCCAGGTCGGGGCTGCGCCGTTCTCGGCGCGGCCCAAAACTTGGGACCTAGGTGTCTGTACAATCCAATACGAGTACCACAGTCTCTGTCACAGGTGGGATAGATAGTTGTTGAGGGAAGGGGTGGGTGGGACAGGTTTGCCATATGCTCTTTCTGCAGCCTGCGCTTGATTTCTGCATGGTCTCAGCGACGAGACTTGAGGTGCTCAGCGCTCTCCCGGATGCACTTCCTCCACTTAGGGCGGTCTTTGGCCAGGGATTCCCAGGTGTCAGTGGGGATGTTGCATTTTATCAGGGAGGCTTTGAAGGTGTCCTTGAAATGTTTACGCTGCCCAACTTTGGTTCGTTTGCTGTGAAGGAGTTCCGAGTAGAACGCTTGCTTTGGGAGTCTGGTGTCTGGCATGTGAACTATGTGGCCTGCCCAGCAGAGCTGATGAAGTGTAGTCAGCACTTCAATGCTGGGGATGTTGGCCTGGTCGAGGACACTAATGTTGGTGCGTCTGTCCTCCCAGGGGAATTGTAGGATCTTGCGGAGACATCGTTGGTGGTATTGCTCCAGCGACTTGAGGTCTTTACTGTACATGGTCCATGTTTCTGAGCCATACAGCAGGGCGGGTATTATTACAGCCCTGTAGACCATGAGCTTGGTGGCAGTTTTGAGGGCCTGGTCTTCAAACACTTTTTTCCTCATGCGGCCGAAGGCGGCACTGGCACACTGGAAGCGCTGTTGGATCTCGTCATCAATGTCTGCTTGTTGATAGGAGGCTCCCAAGATAAGGGAAGTGGTCCATATTATGCAGGGCCGCGCCATGGATCTTGATGACTGGGGGACATTGCCGTACGGTGAGGACAGGCTGGTGATGGACCTTTGTCTTACTGATGTTTAGCGTAAGGCCCATGCTTTTGTGTGCCTCAGTAAATATGTCGACTATATCCTGGAGTTCAGGCTCTGTATGTGCGCAGACGCAGGCGTCGTCCGCATACTGCAGCTCGATGACAGAGGTTGGGGTGGTGTAAGGGGGAGATGGGAAGGCTTCTTCTCCCACGAGCGGGCCCACTGATATTGAGGGTTGCCGCTCGCTCCAGCCCACGTAGCAATTCTCGAAGTTAGCAGACAGAGACGGATGGCAAAGTATAACGATCTTTATTACGAACATCTGGGAACATCTCTTATCACAGTCGCCTGTGAGTGGAGATGCTCCCCGAACAGCACAATCATACAACTTTTATACATTTCAAAACCCCTCTGTTCCCGGACAAGACCTCCCTAGATTTCTAATTGAACTACCTTATCAGTGCTATTTCTCTAATTGGACTACCTTATTAGTGCTACTTTGGATTGACAGGCCAGGACCCTCGTGACCACTTTAGGCCGTGACTAGAATGACTTCATTTGGTCGGAATTTGTTATACATTTCCTTGGTGCCTGTGAGTCGCCTCGAGCCTCTTCGCAAGGTCTTATCAATATCTATTTAGGTTCTCACATTGTATCCTGTTGGAATATTATTGAATTGATAACTTCTGGAGCCTTGGTACAAGGCCGAAGAGAGGCCTTTTACCTCCTTATGGGCCATTGCAGGAACCAGCACTTTAACCCTTGTCCCGCTGGTACCCATAATGCCAAATTTCTCTTAAAATTCCCCCCTTTTGGCCCTTGGCTATACGCCAAGCTGGCCATATTTCCCGATAATTATCTCCCTGTAGGCGAGTTCCAGATAGGTTTGTTCACCTGGGTGGCCATCTCCCAAGCTTCGGGACCTCCTGAAACCTTCCCACAGTGTTATATAAGGTAAGTCCTTCCTGTAGGACTGCTTAAATTTTCATCCCTTATGGCCTTAGTCATAGTGCGTGTCCTGATGTATCGTTTGACCTGTTTAATTCGTGCACATGTTAATCCCATCATGACCATCAGAACCAGGCCCTGTATTACTATAAGCACATGTAATATTATTTTTATCCATGAGTGAATTTGATTATCAAGTCCAATGTCCCACAGCTTTGAGTACCAGGGCTGATCAGCCAGCATTGCGTTAGTGTCTCTCTGTAAGTTGTCTATTTCTTCCATCAGCCGGATATACTGTCATCTTTGATTCTGGATTCCTTGCACCAGACGTAATTGTTCCTCATTTAATTCCGGTATTGTTCCGTGGATGATTTCCGTTGTCTCGGGATGTATATGGTTAAGTTGGCTGTCCCCGTGCTCACGCACCACTCTCCATTCCCTTGCGGGGCAGCAATGGTCTCCAGATCGTGTTTAAGAAGAGTAATACTCAGCATACATCCGTTTATCTGGTGGAATCCGCAATCATCATTCGGCATTCGTGGCGTACCTCGACATAAAACCACTTGGTTATTTTTATAACAGTTGGTTATGGCAATGCCTCTGGTACTGTTGTTAACTTTAATCACCCGTCTGGCAGGCTGATGGTAACGCAACCGAGTTTGGTTTCTTACTTCACCGATATTATCGATCTGGTATAAGGGGTCTCCCTTTGTTACATCATATGGGCCACCTGTAACAGTTCCCCTTCCGCACCATCTCCCCACCGCGCATGTAGGGCTTGGTTATCCAAGTCCCTCCCCAGTAAACCCCTCAAGACTATGCCATTAAGTTGTTAGCCCGGTCAGGTATTGCATACAGGTCTATGGAATTCATCGTCGTAACCCCTGTCGCATCTCAGGGTGGTGGATTCTGGGCCTTTGAGGATCCGTTGTGCCAGGTTCTGGTATAGACTTTATCGTTTCATTCCCACAGAAGCTAGGAAGAATGATATCCATTAGATTTAGGTTTAAGTAGTCGCTGACGCATCCTAATTATATACTTTCTTTAGATTCTTTTATTACTAGACCCCCTTTGGCTTCAGTCTTTATGGACGGGCTTATGGGGGGACTTGCGTGGTTGTGCTGGGAAGATTTGTTGTCCCCAGGGTGGTTGTTGGGGCAGTGGTAGGGCTTCACACTCCATCCGCCCCCCATTTTGTTCCGTTCTGTTCCCACCCTTCTGTTTCTCTTGCGGGGTGGATTTGGCTGCTTGTTTTGCAGCTTCGTCCGCCCAGACATGAGCTTCTAGAACTGAAATTCCATCCAGTTGGATTTCTGCGCCCTTCCCCATACTGGCGCCCATAGCATCGGCAGCCTGCTGCATTACAACCTTACTTAATACACTATACATAGCCATGCATTAAAATAAGTTCTGTCCTTGCTCCAGTCCTTGGCTGCTGGGATGCATATTTCGGCAGTTAAATTAAACAAAGCTAGTTCATGTAGTTGTGTCTTTCCTGCGTGTGCTATATCTCTCGTCGTCCATCTGTATTATCCAGTGCTTGCGTGGGCCTTAAGGTTCCCAGTATCCTGAGTCTCCAGAGTCGAAGTAGCCGCTGCGGTCCCATCTCGGTGAGTGTTTTATCTGCAAATTTTAAACAGATAGCCTGGTCGTCACCAGGTGTTAGGTTCTGGTCTACTCATCTTTTATCCATGCATGTTGAGCTCACTCTGTGAAATCGGAGGTAAGGGTTAGGTTGGGTTTGTGGACTACACTTATCCACCGTGGGCTCTATTGCCATAGGTGATGGTGCTATGGCTGCGCACTGCACTATCCGTCTGGTCCCATTTAAAAAAAAATCTCTTCCAGCTTATTTATCTTAGCCTTTAGCTCTTGAATTTGTTTTGTTTGAGTATCTTTCTTTTATTTGTATCAGGCGAGTATTATTACATAGGCTAGTTCTGTTTTTATTTTTATTCTGACTATCCCACCATTTCCTCTATCTGTCAGCTGAGCCTTTTTTATTCTATTTAGAAATCCAAATTAATAATGTCCAGTATAAAACAGCTGTCAATGGAAAGAGTTAACTCCTTTACAGGTTTATAAGAAAGCCTGAAGCTTGCAGGGAACATTAAGACGGATTGCAAAAGTTTCTATAGATATGTAAAGAGAAAAAGGTTAGTAAAGACAAACGTAGGTCCCCTGCAGTCAGAATCAGGGGAAGTCATAACGGGGAACAAAGAAATGGCGGACCAATTGAACAAGTACTTTGGTTCGGTATTCACTGAGGAGGACACAAACAACCTTCCGGATATAAAAGGGGTCGGAGGGTCTAGTAAGGAGGAGGAACTGAGGGAAATCCTTATTAGTCGGGAAATTGTGTTGGGGAAATTGATGGGATTGAAGGCCGATAAATCCCCAGGGCCTGATGGACTGCATCCCAGAGTACTTAAGGAGGTGGCCTTGGAAATAGTGGATGCATTGACAGTCATTTTCCAACATTCCATTGACTCTGGATCAGTTCCTATGGAGTGGAGGGTAGCCAATGTAACCCCACTTTTTAAAAAAGGAGGGAGAGAGAAATCAGGGAATTACAGACCGGTCAGCCTGACATCGGTAGTGGGTAAAATGATGGAATCAATTATTAAGGATGTCATCGCAGTGCATTTGGAAAGAGGTAATATGATAGGTCCAAGTCAGCATGGATTTGTGAAAGGGAAATCATGCTTGACAAATCTTCTGGAATTTTTTGAGGATGTTTCCAGTAGAGTGGACAAGGGAGAACCAGTCGATGTGGTATATTTGGACTTTCAGAAGGCTTTCGACAAGGTCCCACACAAGAGATTAATGTGCAAAGTTAAAGCACATGGGATTGGGGGTAGTGTGCTGACATGGATTGAGAACTGGTTGTCAGACAGGAAGCAAAGAGTAGGAGTAAATGGGGACTTTTCAGAATGGCAGGCAGTGACTAGTGGGGTACCGCAAGGTTCTGTGCTGGGGCCCCAGCTGTTTACACTGTACATTAATGATTTAGACGAGGGGATTAAATGTAGTATCTCCAAATTTGCGGATGACACTAAGTTGGGTGGCAGTGTGAGCTGCAAGGAGGATTCTATGAGGCTGCAGAGCGACTTGGATAGGTTAGGTGAGTGGGCAAATGCATGGCAGATGAAGTATAATGTGGATAAATGTGAGGTTATCCACTTTGGTGGTAAAAACAGAGAGACAGACTATTATCTGAATGGTGACAGATTAGGAAAAGGAGAGGTGCAACGAGACCTGGGTGTCATGGTACATCAGTCATTGAAGGTTGGCATGCAGGTACAGCAGGCGGTTAAGAAAGCAAATGGCATGTTGGCCTTCATAGCGAGGGGATTTGAGTACAAGGGCAGGGAGGTATTGCTACAATTGTACAGGGCCTTGGTGAGGCCACACCTGGAGTATTGTGTACAGTTTTGGTCTCCTAACCTGAGGAAGGACATTCTTGCTATTGAGGGAGTGCAGCGAAGGTTCACCAGACTGATTCCCGGGATGGCGGGACTGACCTATCAAGAAAGACTGGATCAACTGGGCTTGTATTCACTGGAGTTCAGAAGAATGAGAGGGGACCTCATAGAAACGTTTAAAATTCTGATGGGTTTAGACAGGTTAGATGCAGGAAGAATGTTCCCAATGTTGGGGAAGTCCAGAACCAGGGAACACAGTCTAAGGATAAGGGGGAAGCCATTTAGGACTGAGATGAGGAGGAATTTCTTCACCCAGAGAGTGGTGAACCTGTGGAATTCTCTACCACAGAAAGTTGTTGAGGCCAATTCACTAAATATATTCAAAAAGGAGTTAGATGAAGTCCTTACTACTAGGGGAATCAAGGGGTATGGTGAGAAAGCAGGAATGGGGTACTGAAGTTGCATGTTCAGCCATGAACTCATTGAATGGCGGTGCAGGCTAGAAGGGCCGAATGGCCTACTCCTGCACCTATTTTCTATGTTTCTATGTTTCTATTACGTGCCTTCACCTAATCATCCGAAAAATTATTTTTTAAGTCTTTGTGCCTTCAAAACTTGCTTAGAAATTAGGAATCCGTTAAAACAGCAGAAATCATTAGTAAAGCCGTCATAATAACAGTCTTCTCATCAGGAAAGACGGCATTTTAGATTAAACTCCAAATTTTTTTTTAACTTCTAAGTCAAGTACTTGCCAAAGATTTTTTTTTTGATTTAAAACGAGACCACACATTTTTAATAGCTATTTTGTTTACTGAAATCCAATTTTCACACAAGCTGTATACATTTCAACATTTCGTTTTATTTTACGGTCCCGTTCGCTGGGCAAATCTTGTGTTTTATTTCTCTCTCTCTCAGCACAAAATCTAAACTTCCGTGCCAGTTCCATAAGAATTTAAAAATTCAGTAAGGTTCTCTAATTCCCAGTTTTCCTTTCTGTGCTGAGTTCACATAGCTTAGATCTTTTCTCCTCGTTATTTTCAAAACCCTCCTGCTTGTTTAGACTGTTCGGGACTTTTCTTGATAAACAACGTCCATCAATGGAGAGTGTCTTTTACCCCTTCAAATTCTTTTTTTTCCAATTAATCCAATATTCTTTTCACAGCCGATATCAACTAGTATGTCTTTTTCCATCGCAAACACCCCTTCTTTTTTGTCAGCACCTATTTAGTACGTTACGTCTTTTTTTTTTCAGATCTCCTTTCTTCAAATTAGGTTTTGTATTTTACATGGAGGGCTGCTTTTCGTTATCTCAAATTCCAGTTTCAAGGTCGTTACAATTTTTCTTCTAAACTGCTAAAGCTTGCTGTTTTCTACTCAACAAACCTATCCTTTGTGCATTTCCTAGCTCCATAACTTACCGAATAAATCCACACCTGCGTTTCTAACTTAAAATGTCTTAAAACTTCCCACATACAGGACAACACTACAAAGGGTTAAAAAACTTTCACTCTGTTTGGAAAACATGAAAAGTTCATTCCGCAGTCAAAAAATCACACAGGGACTCTCACTCAACGACAGACATTCACAAAAGTCTCTCTTCATTCAACAAAGCTTATTAATTGGTTGGCCGGTTCTATTTTTGGATCCATATGTCACTTAAGATAGTCATTATCAGCTTTTTTATGGCCTTACGTAATTACGCAAGTTACAATTAATGATTGGTTTTATTCGCCTTTTTACTAGCCATGTTACCCATCTTCTTTGGGCTATGAGGGTCTTGGGTACTCCCTTAAATTCGTGTCAGGTATGCAGGACACTATTTATATGTCTTCCCTTGGCGCCGTGCACTCGTACCACTGCACGCTCTGGGTCAATATATCCCGTCACTGCTCAGGGACGTTGTCTCTATTCCCTCTCTCTCTCGTCCCAGCACCGTGCGCTCGTACCGCTTCAGATCAATAGACCTCCCTCTCCCTCTATATCTTCCCTTGTGTCGTACCCTGATCGCACTGCCGTGCTACCTCCACGCGCGTGTTTTAGGATGCACCTATTGACCCCCTTTTATCCCACATGGTGTCTGGCATGTGAACTATGTGGCCTGCACAGCAGAGCTGATGAAGTGTAGTCAGCGCTTCAATGCTGGGGATGTTGGCCTGGTCGAGGACACTAATGTTGGTGCGTCTGTTCTCCCAGGGGATTTGTAGGATCTTGCGGAGACATCGTTGGTGGTATTGCTCCAGTGGCTTGAGGTGTTTACTGTACATGGTCCATGTTTCTGAGCCATACAGCAGGGCGGGTATTATTACAGCCCTGTAGACCATGAGCTTGGTGGCAGGTTTGAGGGCCTGGTCTTCAAACACTTTTTTCCTCATGCGGCCGAAGGCGGCACTGGCGCACTGGAAGCGCTGTTGGATCTCGTCATCAATGTCTGCTTGTTGATAGGAGGCTCCCGAGATAAGGGAAGGGGTCCATATTATGCAGGGCCGCGCCGTGGATCTTGATGACTGGGGGACATTGCCGTACGGTAAGGACAGGCTGTGGAGGACCTTTGTCTTACTGATGTTTAGCGTAAGGCCCATGCTTTTGTGTGCCTCAGTAAATATGTCGACTATATCCTGGAGTTCAGGCTCTGTATGTGTGCAGATGCAGGCGTCGTCCGCATACTGCAGCTCGACGACAGAGGTTGGGGTGGTGTAAGGGGGAGATGGGAAGGCTTCCTCTCCCACGAGCGGGCCCACTGATATAGAGGGTCGACGCTCGCCCCAGCCCACGTAGCAATTCTCGAAGTTAGCAGACAGAGACGGATGGTAAAGTATAACGATCTTTATTACGAACGTCCGGGAACACCTCTTATCACAGTCGCCTGTGAGTGGAGATGCTCCCCGAACAGCACAATCATACAACTTTTATACATTTCAAAACCCCTCTGTTCCCGGACAAGACCTCCCTAGATTTCTAATTGGACTACCTTATCAGTGCTACTTCTCTAATTGGACTACCTTATTAGTGCTACTTTGGATTGACAGGCCAAGACCCTCATGACCGCTTTAGGCCGTGACTAGAATGACTTCATTTGGTCGGAATTTGTTATACATTTCCTTGGTGTCTGTGAGTCGCCTCGAGCCTCTTCGCAAGGTCTTATCAATATCTATTTAGGTTCTCACATCGTATTCTGTTGGAATATTATTGAATTGCTAACTTCTGGAGTCTTGGTACAAGGCCGAAGAGAGGCCTTTTACCTCCTTATGGGCCATTGCAGGAACCAGCACTTTAACCCTTGTCCCGCTGGTACCCCTAATGCCAAATTTCTCTTACAGTGGTCTTGGACCTGGCCTGGAGACAACAAAGGTTGAACAGGTTCCCACTGGTTCTGTAGTTTAGTCCACTCCAGCGGGGAGTTTATTGACTGTGAGGTGGAGCAGGGCAGTGAGGAAGATTGAGAAGAGGGTTGGGGCGATGATGCAGCCTTGCTTGATCCTGGTCCAGACGTGGATTGGGTCTGTGATGAATCCGTTGGTAAGGATCATGGCTTGCATGTCGTCATGGAGCAGGCGGAGTATGGTGACATACATTTGGGGGCATCCGAAGCGGAGGAGGACGCTCCATAGACCCTTGCAGTTGACAGTGTCAAAGGCCTTTGTAAGGTCGAAGAAGGCCATGTATAAGGGCTGGCACTGTTCCCTGCATTTTTTCTGCAGTTGTCCTGCTGCAAAAATGATGTCCGTTGTGCCTCATAGGGGCCGAAATCCGCACTGCGGCTCCGGGAGGAGCTCCTCGGCCATAGGGAGAAGACGGTTGAGGAGGACTCTAGCGATGACTTTCCCAGTGGCTGATAGCAGGGAGCTTCCTCTGTGGTTGCCGCAGTCGGACTTGTCCCCTTTTTTAAAGATGGCCATGATCACTGCATCTTTACGATCTCCCAGCATGCTCTCCTCCCTCCAGATGAGAGAGATGAGGTCATGTATTTGTTCCAACAGTGCCTCTCTGCCATTCTTCGGTGCCTCAGCAGGGATTCCATCCACTCCCATAGCTTTGTTGTTTTTTAGCTGTCTTATGGCTTTTTCTACCTCTTGCAGTGTTGGGGTTTTACTGTGGTGGTGGCGGGTGGCATGCTGCGGAATAGGATACATGGCACAGAAACAGACCATTCGGCCCAACAAGTCCATGCCAGCGTTTATGCACCACTCGAGCCTCCTCCTGTCTTTCCTCATCGAGATCTATCTGCATAACGGTCTATTTTCTTCTCCTTATGCTTGTCTAGCCTCCCCTTAAATACATCTATACTATTTGCTTCAACCACTGCCTGTGGTAGCGAGTTCCACTCTTTGGGTAAAGAATTTTCTTCAGAATTCCCTATTGGATTTCTTGATGACTATCTTATATTGATGATCTCTAGTTATGCTCTTCCCTACAAGTGGAAATGTTCTTTCTGTATCCACTCTAACAGAACCTTTCATAATTTTAAAGTCCTCTATTAGGTCACCCCCTCTGCCTCCTTTTTTCAAGAGAAAAGAGACCCAGCCTGTTCATCCTTTCCTGATATGTATACTCTTGCATTTCTGGTATCATCCTTGTAAATCTTCTCTGAATCCTTTCTAGTGCCTCTATATTCTTTTTATAATATGGTGACCAAAACTGTAGGCAGCACTTTAAATGTGGTCTAACCAAGGTTCGATACAGGTTTAACATAACTTCCCAACTTTTTAATTCTATACATCTAGAAATGAACCCTAGTGCTTGGTTTGCTTTTTTACGGCCTTGCTAACCTGTGTCACAACTTTTAGCGATTTGTGTTTTTGTACTCCGAGATCCCTTTGTTCCTCTATCCCACCTAGACTCGCACCCTCAAAATAATAAGTGACCTCCCTCTTTTTGCTGCCAAAATGTAATACCTCACATTTATCTGTGTTGAACTTAATTTACCAATGATATGCCCATTCTGCAAGTTTATTAATGTCCTCCTGTAATTTGTTGCAGTCCTCCTCATTTTGACTATCGCCCCTTGCACAATTTGGTGTTTTCTGCAAATTTAGAAATTGTACTTTTGTTTCCAAAGTAAAACTCGTTAATATAAATTGTAAACAACAGTGGTCCCAGCGCTGATGCTTGTGTAACACCACTACCCACCTTCTGCCACTGTGAATAGCTACCTTTTACCCCGACTCTCTGCTTTCTGTCTTGAAACCAGCTAGCTATTCATTCTGCAACTTATCCCTTGACTCTGCATTCTCTGACCTTATTCATGAGTCTATTATGGGGTACCTTATCGAAGGCCCTTTGAAAAACTAGATAACTTACATCTACTGCATTAACATTGTCTACTCTCTGTGTTACCTCTTCAAAAAATTCAATGAGTTTGGTCAAGCAAGACTTTCCCTTTTGAAATCCATTATGACTATTCATTATTATATTTTTGGTTTCTAGATGTTCTTCTATTTTCTCCTTTAGTAGGGATTTCATTATTTTTCCTACCACTGATGTTATGCTGATTGGTCTATAATTCCCTGGACATGTTATATCACCCTTCTTAAATATAGGTATTACGTTAGCTATCCACCAGATCTCTGGCACTACACTTTTTTCAAACAAATTATTAAATATGTGGAGTTAGGCCTCTGCTATCTCTTCCCTAGATTCTTTTAAAATGCATGGATGCGATCCATCTGGACCAGGGGTTTTATCCACTTTGAGTTTGATTTGTTTAGTTAATATATCCGTTCCTATTATTTTAAATGTACTTATCTCATAATGAAACTCATCATTCAATGTCATGTCTGCCTGTTCTATCTCCCTGGTAACTACTGAAGCAATATAATGATTTAATATTTCTGCTATCTCTGTATTGTTACCTATGGTATTATCCTGTCTATCTCTTAATGGCTCTATTACCATCATAACCTTCCTTTTTTTACTGAAATGCCTGTAAAATATTTACTATTTTGTTTTATTTTCCTTGACAACTTAATTTCATAATTCTTCTTTGTCTTCCTAATTGTTTTTTTGACTTCTCTCCTAAACTTTTTATATTCTCCCTTATTATACACTCCCCTACTATCTATGTACTTAATGTATGCCTCTTTCCTTACTCTCAATTGTTCCCTTATGGCTTTATTCATCCATGGAGTGTCATTAGTGTTTAGTTTGTTCTTTCCTTTTAGCGGAATATATTGTTCTTGCATTCTGTTGAACACTGTTTTAAATGTTTCCCATTGCTGCTTTACATCATTTTTTGCCAATATTGTTGCCCATTTTATTTTTCTAAGTTCTATTCTTAGCCCTTCAAAATCAGTTTTTCTCCAATCTAGTACCCTGGTTTTCGGCATACTTATAACCTTCTCAATTATCATCTTAAAGCATATTATATTATGGTCACTATCGCCTAGATGTTCCCCTAATTTTACTTCTCTTATCTGCTTTGGTTCATTCCGCATTACTAGATCCAATTGCGAATCTTCCCTTGTTGGGCTTTTTACATATTGGTTTAGAGAGGAGTCCTGTACACATTGTAGGAACTCCATTCCCTTATCCCCTTTACCTACCTCTTCTGTTCAATCAATATCAGGATAGTTGAAATCCCTTATGATTATTATTCTATGCTTTTTACTCATTTCCCTACTTTTAAAGCATATTTTTTTCCACCTCCCTTCCACTATTAGGTGGTCTGTAGACTACACCTAGTAGTATGATTGATCCTTTATTATCTTTATCTCTATCCATATGGATTCTATTTTTGTCTTGCTGATAGCTACGTCACTTTTTTCAACTGCCATTATGTTATCCCTAATAAGTACAGCTACTCCACTTCCCTTTTTCCTTCTATCTTTTCTAAATTTGTTATACCCTGCAATGTTTAATTCCCAGTCCTCAATTTTTTTTAGCCATGTCTCAGTAATCCCTACTATGTCTGGTTCCTCATAATGCATGATTGCCTCCAGCTCCCCTGTTTTATTCCAGACACTGTGAACATTACTTTTCATATAGTTTAACTCATTTTTAATAGGATTTCCTCGCACATTGGGGTTGAAATTTGGTATCGCCATTTTTGAGGTGTTGTCACTGCATGAGAGAAATTTTTAACGCCTCACTTCAGGTGCACTCCCCAAATGTGAAATTCAGGATGGTATCCAATTAAAAACAAGGGCATGCAAAGTGGCCAAAAGGACAGAAGATTGGGAAGCATTTAAAAGACAGCAAAGAATGACTAAAAAAATGATTAAGAAAGGGAAGATAGACTATTAAGTACATTAGCACAAAATTTAAAAAGAGATAGCAAGAGTTTCCACATAAAAAGGAAAAGAATGGCTAAAGTAAATGTTGGTCCCTTCGAGGACGTGACCGGGGAATTAGTAATGGGAACATGGAGACGGCAGAATATCTGAACAAATATTTTGGATCAGTCATTACGGTAGAAGACACTAAAAATATCCCTACAGTGGATAGTCTACGGTCTATAGTGGGGAGGAACTTAACACAATCACAATCACTAAGGAGGTGGAACTCAGTAAGATAATGGGACTAAAGACGGACAAGTCCCCTGGAATTGATGGCTTGCATCCTATGGTCTTAAGAGAAGTAACGGCAGGGATAGTGGATGCATCGGTTGTAATTTACCCAAATTCCCTGGATTCTGGGGAGGTCCCAGCAGATTGGAAAACTGCAAATGTAATGCCCCTATTTAAAAAAGGAGGCAGACAAAAAGCAGCAAACTATAGACCAGTTAGCCTAACATCTGTGGTTGGGAAAATGTTAGAGTCCATTATTAAAGAAGCAGTAGCAGGACATTTGGAAAAACATAATTCAGTCACACAGAGTCAGCATGGATTTATGAAGGGGAAGTCATGTTTGACAAATTTGCTGGAATTCTTTGAGGATGTAACGAACAGGGTGGATAAAGGGGAACCAGTGGATGTGGTGTATTTGGACTTCTAGAAGGCATTTGACAAGGTGCCACATAAAAGGTTATTGCACAAGATAAAAACTCACGGGGTTGGGGGTAATATATTAGCATGGATAGAGGATTGGCTAACTAACAGAAAACAGAGAGTCAGGATAAATGGTTAATTCTCGGGTAGTTAATCAGTAACTAGTGGGGTGCCGCAGGGATCAGTGTTGGGACCCCAACTATTTACAATCTATATTAATGACTTGGAAGAAGGTATCGAGTGTAATGTAGCCAAGTTTGCTGACAATAAAAGATGGGAGGAAAAGCAATGTGTGAGGAGGACACAAAAAACCTGCAAAAGGACATAGACTGGCTAAGTGAGTGGGCAAAAATTTGGCAGATGGAGTATAATGTAGGAAAGTGTGAGGTTATGCACTTTGGCAGAAAAAATCAAAGAGCAAGTTATTATTTAAATGGAGAAAGATTGCAAAGTGCTGCAGTACAGCGACACCTATGGGTCCTGGTGCATGAAACACAAAAGGTTAGCATGCAGGTACAGCAAGTGATCAGGAATGCCAAAGGAATCTTAGCCTTTATTGCAAAGGGGATAGAGTATAGAAACATAGAAACATAGAAAATAGGTGCAGGAGTAGGCCATTCGGCCCTTCTAGCCTGCACCACCAATAAGATCATGGCTGATCATTCACCTCAGTACACCTTTCCTGCTTTCTCTCCATATCCCTTGATCCCTTTAGCCATAAGGGCCATATCTACCTCCCTCTTGAATATATCTAATGAACTGGTATCAACAACTCTCTGCGGTAGAGAAATCCACAGGTTAACAACTCTCTGAGTGAAGAGGTTTCTCCTCATCTCGGTCCTAAATGGCTTACCCCTTATCCTTAGACTGTGATCCCTGGTTCTGGACATCCCCAACATCGGGAACATTCTTCCTGCGTCTAAACTGTCCAGTCCCGTCAGAATTTTATATGTTTCTATGAGATCCCCTCTCATTCTTCTAAACTCCAGTGAATACAGGCCCAGTCGATCCAGTCTTCACTAATCTTTTTCTCTTCACATATCTAGAGAAGCCTTTTCATTCAGTTTTTATGTTCCCAGCAAGCTTCCTCTCATACTCTATTTTCCCCCTCATAATTAAACCCTTTGTCCTCCTCTGCTGAATTCTAAATTTCGCCTAGTCCTCAGGTTTGCTACTTTTTCTGGCCAATTTATATGCCTCTTCCTTGGATTTAACACTATCCCTAATTTCCCTTGTAAGCCACGGTTGAGCCACCTACCCCATTTTATTTTTACTCCAGACAGGGATGTACAATTGTTGAAGTTCATCTATGTGATCTTTAAATGTCTGCCATTGCCTATCCACCATTAACCTTTTAAGTATCATTCGCCAATCTATTCTAGCCAATTCACGTCTCATACCATCGAAGTTACCTTTCCTTAAGTTCAGGACCCTAGTCTCTGAATTAACTATGTCACTCTCCATCTTAACAAAGAATTCTACCATATTATGGTCACTCTTCCCCAAGGGGTCTCGCACAACAAGATTGCTAATTAGTCCTTTCTCATTACACATCACTCAGTCTAGGATGGCCAGCCCTCTAGTTGGTTCCTTGACATATTGGTCCAGAAAACCATCCCTAATACACGCGAGGAAATCCTCCTCCACCACATTGCTACCAGTTTGGTTAGCCCAATCTATGTGTAGATTAAAGTCGCCTATGATAACTGCTAAACCTTTATTGCACGCATCCCTAATTTCTTGTTTGATGCTGTCCCCAACCTCACTACGACTGTTTGGTGGTCTGTAAACAACTTCCACTAGCGTTTTCCCCACAGCTCTACCCATACAGACTCTACATCATCCAAGCTAATGTCTTATGAAAGGGAAATCATGCTTGAGAAATCTTTTGGAATTTTTTGAGGATGTATCTAGTAGAGTGGACAAGGGAAAACCAGTGGGTGTGGTGCATTTGGACTTTCAAAAGACCTTTGACAAGGTCACACATAAGAGATTGGTGTGCAAAATCAAAGCACATGGCATTGGGGATAATGTACTGGCGTGGATAGAGAACTGGTTGGCAGACAGGAAGCAGAGAGTCGGGATAAACGGGTCCTTTCAGAATGGGAGGCAGTGGCTAGTGGAGTGCCGCAGAGCTCAGTGCTGGGACCCCAGCTCTTTACAATATACTTCAATGATTTGGATGAAGGAATTGAGTGTAATATCGCCAAGTTTGCAGATGACACTGCGGTATGATCCAGTCTCTCATCATATGTCAGTCCAGCCATCCCTGGAATCAGTCTGGTGAACGTTCGCTGCACTCCCTCTATATCAAGAACGTCCTTCCTCAGATTAGGTGGCCAAAACTGAACACAATATGGCGGTATGTGCCGTGAGGAGGATGCTAAGAGGCTGCAGGGTGATTTGGACAGGTTAGGTGAGTGGGCAAATGCATGGCAGATGCAGTATAATGTGGATAAATGTGAGGTTATCCACTTTGGTTGCAAAAACACGAAGGCAGAATATTATCTGAATGGCAGCAGATTAGGAAAAGGGGAGGTGCAACGAGACCTGGGTGTCATGGTTCATCAGTCATTGAAAGCTGGCATGCAGGTACAGCAGGCGGTGAAGAAGGCAAATGGCATGTTGGCCTTCGTAGCTAGCGGATTTGAGTATAGGAGCAGGGAGGTCTTACTGCAGTTGTACAGGGCCTTGGTGAGGCCTCACCTGGAATATTGTGTTCAGTTTTGGCCTCCTAATCTGAGGAAGGACGTTCTTGATATAGAGGGAGTGCAGCGAAGGTTCACCAGACTGATTCCAGGGATGGCTGGACTGACATATGAAGAGAGACTGGATCAACTGGGCCTTTATACACTAGAGTTTAGAAGGATGAGAGGGGATCTCATAGAAACGTATAAAATTCTGATGGGACGGGACAGGTTAGATGTGGGAAGAATGTTCCCGATGTTGGGGAAGTCGAGAACCAGGGGACACAGTCTTAGGATAAGGGGTAGGCCATTTAGGACTGAGATGAGGAGAAACTTCTTCACGCAGAGCGTTGTTAACCTGTGGAATTTCCTCCCACAGAGCGTTGTTGATGTCAGTTCATTGGATTTATTCAAGAGGGAGTTCGATATGGCCCTTACGGCTAAAGGGATCAAGGGGTATGGAGAGAAAGCAGGAAAGGGGTACTGAGGTGAATGATCAGCCATGATCTTATTGAATGGCGGTGCAGACTCGACGGGCCGAATGGCCTACTCCTGCACCTATTATCTATGTTTCTATGTCCTTCCTTTCTATTGCGTTAATTTCCTCTTCAACCAGCAATGCTCCCTCACCTCCTTTTCCTTTCTGTCTATCCTTCCTGAATGCTGAATACCCCTGGATATTGAGTTCCCAGTCTTGGTCACCCTGGAGCCATGTCTCCGTAATCTCAATTATATCATATTCGTTAAAAGCTGCCTGCGCAGTTAATTCGTCCACCTTATTACAAATACTCCTCGCATTGAGGCACAGAGACTTCAAGCTTGTCTTTTTAACACACTTTGTCCCTTTAGAATTTTGCTGTAATGTGGCCCTTTGTGATTTTTGTCTTGTGTTTCTCTGCCCTCCACTTTTACTTTTCTTCTTTCTATCTTTTGCTTCTGCCCCCATTTTACTTCCCTCTGTCTCCCTGCATCGGTTCCCATCCCCCTGCCATATTAGTTTAACCCCTCCCCAACAGCACTAGAAAACACTCCCCCTAGGACATTGGTTCCGGTCCTGCCCAGGTGCAGATCATCCGGTTTGTTCTGGTCCCACCTTCCCCAGAATAGGTTCCAATGTCCCATGAATTTGAATCCCTCCCTCCTGCGTCACTCCTCAAGCCACATATTCATCTTAGCTATCCTGCCATTTCTACTCTGACGAGCACGTGGCACTGATAGCAATCCTGAGGTTACTACCTTTGAGGTCCTGCTTTTTAATTTAACTCCTAGCTCCCTACATTCTGCTTGTAGGACCTCATCCCGTTTTTTACCTATATTGTTGGTACCTATATGCACCACGGCAACTGGCTGTTCACCCTTCCCCTCCAGAATGCGCTGCAGCCACTCCGAGACATCCTTGACCCTTGCACCAGGGAGGCAACATACCATTCTGGAGTCTCGATTGCAGCCGCAGAAACGCCTATCTATTCCCCTTACAATTGAATCCCCTACCACTCTAACTCTCCCACTCTTTTTCCTGCCCTCCTCTGCAGCAGAGTCACCCATGGTGTCATGAACTTGGCTGCTGCTGCCCTCCCATGATGAGTCATCCCCCTCAACCGCACCCAAGGTGGTATATCTGTTTTGGAGGGGGATGACCAGGGGACCCCGGGACTACCTTCCTTCCACTGCTCTGTCTGATGGTCACCTTTTATAAAAGTGGCCACATATGCTGACCTTGTGAAGATACGAGCTTTTAACATTAGTTGCACTTGTATGACGCACCAAACACTTGAATCCCTCCCTCCTGCGTCACTCCTCAAGCCATATATTCATCTTAGCTATCCTGCCATTTCTACTCTGACGAGCACGTGGCACTGATAGCAATCCTGAGGTTACTACCTTTGAGGTCCTGCTTTTTAATTTAACTCCTAGCTCCCTACATTCAGCTTGTAGGACCTCATCCCGTTTTTTACCTATATTGTTGATACCTATATGCACCATGACAACTGGCTGTTCACCCTTCCCCTCCAGAATGCGCTGCAGCCGCTCCGAGACATCCTTGACCCTTGACCCCTGATAGTCAACAGAGAAAGCTGGGTTGTTGCAATGTGAGCTCATGTAAATTGTTGCTCTTCGATGAACGATCCGACAATTGTTTAGTACTCGCCAGAGATGGCTACCTTGTTACAAAATGAACTGATGTCTAATAGAACGTTTGAAGGGGTTTTGTGATGTCTTGGGAATTAAATTGTTGTCTTGTGGTTGTTTTCACCACACATGATGAAGCACTGATTATTTAAGACGGAGAGCTGCAAGGTGTGTAGTGATGGATTGAGTTGATGCCCAGGTGTATAGGCTGGCCATTGGGCACCTCAAGACTCATTCATTGGAATTGATGAGCGATGTGTCTCCAATAAACAGCCCTTCCAGCCGCAGCAATGTCAGGGTCAGGCTGCCTCCTCCTTCGGTGAAGATCCTCATCTTCCTCGTGATCATCGTCCTCCTCCTGAGGTGGATCATCGATCCCTGGTGGTAATGGCTGTGTCCTCATAATAGCCAAGTTGTGCAGAATGCAGCAGACAATGGTGAAGATAGAGACTCTATCAGGTAAGTACTGCAATGCCCCTCCAGAGCGGAAGTCAGGGGAAACACTGTTTCAAAACCCCGATAGTTTGCTCGATAATGGCCTGGGTAATGGTATGGCTGCTCGGCAGGGGTGGTGGGTTTGCGGAGGGGTGTCATCAGATAGAGGGCCACACCATATCCTCGGTCGCCTAAGAGCCAGCTACGGTCTTCATGCGATGGCTTGAAGAGTCGTGGCACAGTGCTCTCCCGCAGGATGAAGGCATCGTGGCAGATGCCAGGATATCGGGCATGGATAGTGAGGATCATCTGCCTGTGATCGCAGACCAACTGTACATAGAGGGAGTGGAATCCCTTGCGATTCTGAAATATCTCTCCATTGTGGGGCTGGGCCCTCAATGTCACATGCGTACAATCAACGGTTCCTTGAACCCTGGGGAAGCCCGCTATCCTAGCAATGCCACGGGTGCACTCATCCTGATCTTCCCTTGACATGCTGAACTTGATGTATTCGAATTGTTTGCCGTAGAGAGCATCGGTAACCTGGCGAATGCAGCAATGTACTGTAAACTGTGAGATGTTGCATACATCGCCGACAGGAGACTGGAAGGAGCCGGTAGCACTGCCACTGACAGCGAGGTCCTGGTGCCGATGTCAGCTGCCAGGTATGTCTGCAGAAGGTTGCAAAGCTCAATGACCACCACCCTGCGGAACCTCAGCATTACTCCTCGGACATCTCAAGATAAGAGTAATGCATGCGGTAACTCCTGTGTGTGTCCGGCCTCCTGCCCCGCCATCTGGGGCCTCTCCTCTGGGGAGGATCCACATTTGCCATAAGCTGTCTCTGCAGCCGGCACCTTTCAAGTCGGCGCAGTAGGACGAGGTGATGTGCGTTCACTACACCCATCACTTGGCACAGGTCACAGTGAGAGAGATTTCAAAGTTAGTTGAGATGGCAGCCAATATGTCCCAGTCAATCTGGTGAGGCAGCAGCAGTGCGACACCAACACTCTACTGTCTGTGCAAGCATCAAACGCAGCACTGACTGAGACCTCTGAGCTCCGGCTGCAACTCCCTTTAAATAACGCCCGTATTTTGTTCTCCACCTTGTGCAGTCCAACTTTTTCAGGCGACATGGATGCCAGCCATTAAGTGAGGTGTCAAAAGTGAATGTGGCAAGAAAGGCACCAAGGAGACTGAGGTCATGATTTCCATTGCATTAGCTGGCGGTACATTACGTTTTTATGCTCCTAAAAAATTTCAAGCGAATTTCGCATCAGGTGTGAACAGAACCGAGCGCCACTCCCAGATGCCTAACTCCCAGTTATCACCTAACACCGGCATTATCAGCATGAGTTATCAACTGAATTTCGACCCCTTTATGTTTAACCATCTTTTTAGACTCCTGTTCTATAATTCTATTTATTCCCTTGCTATCAATTATCTCCCTTACTTTATTCTTTCCTATGCTCTCTTTTCCTGTTTTGTTTATATTTAGGCTGGTTACATTTCTTGTAGATCCCTCCCCCCATCTTGCTAGTTTAAAGCCTTTGCCACCTCCCTATTTACCCTTTCCGCTAGGACACGGGTGTCATCGTTCAGGTGGAGCCCGTCCCATCTGTACAGCTCCTTCCTGTCCCAGAAGTGGTGCCAGTGTCCCATGAAAAGGAACCCTTCTTTCCTACACCAAACCTTTAGCCACGTATCAATTCTCCTGATCTGTCTGCTTCTATGCCAATTTGCATGTGGCTCGGGCAATAATCACGAGATTATTACCCTTGAGGTCCTGCTTTTTAATTTAGAGCCTAACTCCCGATACTCTTTCAGCAAGACCTCCTCCCTGTTCCTACCTATGTTGTTAGTTCCAGCATGGACCATGACAACTGAATTTAACCCCTCCCTTTCCAAGTTCTCTCTAACCACCATGCGATATCCCTTACCCTGGCACCGGATAGGCAACACATCCTTCGGGATTCTCATTCTTGGCTGCAGAGGACACTATCTATCTCTCTAATTATAGAGTCCCCTATCACTACCACATTTCTATTCTGCTCTTCCCCCCCTTGGACAGCCTTCTGAGCCGTGGTGCCTTGGTCTGTATTGTGGCTGCCCTCCCTGTAGTCTTTTTCCTTGTCCTCACAAGTAGTGAGTACATCGTACCTGTTGGACATGAACAGTATCTGCGGGAGGCTCTCTTTTTTAACAACTTTTAAAATCTATTGCACCAAGCCACTATTTCAATAAAATATTTTCTTTAAAGCCCAAAAGCTGAAATCCAAACTTACCTGAAACACGTGTGTGTCCCTTTAATAAGCTCTGACAGCAGCTCTGCAGTGCTGCTACACACGCGTTCTTCCGTTTGTGGTTTGGAGTGGGTGTTATGGCCTGTGGCGATGTCGAAAATAGCAGTTGTTTGTCAAAGCTGGCGTTGCACGGCGATTGACGTCACAATATGCTCATTTGAATTTGAGAGGCAAGCTCTAGCAATGGTAACGCTATGGACCTCATCAAAATGGCGGCCGCCATGTCCGCGCTGGAAGCGGGCGGAAGCGAGACAGCTGTCATTTTTCCAGAAACATCATGCAAACGCACGGCAGTATGGAAAGGGAATTTCAAACATATATATTTTCAAACAATAAAAAAAGGAGACAATATCAGCCTTGGCTTACTGGTAGCACTCTCGCATTAGAGTTAGAACGTCATGGCTTCAGGCCCCACTTTGAAGACTTCAGCACGTAATCTATGCTGGCATATCAGTGCTGCACTCAGCGATGCTGTCTTCCAGATGAGACTTTAAAGTGAGGTCCTATCTCCCCTCTCAGTTGGACGTAGAAGATCCCATGGCACTATTCAAAGAAGAGCAGCAGGTTCTCTTTGTGTTGTGGTCAACATTTATCCTTTAATCAATACCTAAAACAGATCTATATCTCCAAGAGAGAGCTGGACTCTGGCTGGGACAGAAATCACACCGTACAAGATGTCGATATCCTGTAATATAAGTCAGGATCAATATGGTCAGCTGCATTACTTCTAATCGCCTAAAGGGGTTGGAGAGGAATTTTCCAGATTTTGTTTCCCTAATTGGTTTAGGTTTTATTAGGTTTTTCACATTTCCCAGGACATGATATGACTCGTGTGTAAGGAGTGTCTGCATTGTGATGCATTGGGTATTCCGATTGTATGGGACAGGTTAGATTTCCAATATTTTCGTATGTTTGTATGATCTGATCATTTATTTCATTGCTGTTTGTGGGACCTTGCTGTGGGCAGATCGGTTGCCATGTTCCCTACATTAGCACAATAACTCCACTTCAAAGGTTGGCTATAAAGTGCAATGGGATATCCTGAGGTCTGGAAAAGTGCTTAATAAATGCAATTTTTTTCTTTCATACAGTTATCTTTTCTTGTAATCATCCTTTAAAGTGCCTATTTAATTACGTGATTATATAGCTGTGTTATGATGGCTGCATGTTAGAGTGACAAACTGCCCTAAGTCACTGCACATCTGCACTCAGAAACCATCGCGAACCCTTTAAGTGTCTGAGTAATAGGATTTTTCTGCTATTGTGTTTGTCATTGCTGTTAATTCTGTTCTGCTACACACTGCACAATAGCACTTCACAACAAATGTTCAGCTTCCTCACTTTGTGATTTCCAAGCAATCATTGATTTAATATGCTATTAACGATAGGTCCAACATGTTTTATACTGGGATAGGGAGATGATTAACAGGTCCCATCTTCCATATAAAGCACTGTGATGATAAAATGCTATTGGGTATGATAGCCATGCTTGCTTTAGGTATGTCTGCATTTACTACACATTCATGTCAGTAGGATGAACAATATTTAATAATTTACTTATATTTTTTAAGAAGTTACCTCATTTGGTGATTTTTTTTGCAACAAACAAAAGTTGATTGAGTAAAAATTTAAAGCGCAAATATTTGCTCAGAGAGCTACATACGTGCTCAAAGTTTTAGGTGTTAAAAAAGCAAACTGTTTTGTGTAATATTGTTCAAGCATTCCCTACACAGATTTACTGCTGATTATATCTGTTAATGAGATTCATAGTCTAAATGGCTGCGATATTCTAGTGCCACATTGTGAATCATATACAACAAATCACTTAAATATAGACTGGATAATGAATAAGCAATTAAGCTACAAAGGTTGGCCCTATTAGCTGAGATTTACCAGCTCATGCAACACTAAAATTACTCTGGAACCACTGCAATTAGCTGTGGTTCAGCCACATGAACATTTTAAAAATATGTTTGTAAATTGATCCCATGATGTTGCTCACATGTAATCTGGGGTCTGTGACATGGTTCTGATGTTTAGGTACTAAGGTAGAGCTGGAAGCAGTGCAAAGATTGGCTCAGATAATGAGTGTTGAGAGGCTATTCAACTGTTCTCTCTCACCAGGATTCAAATGGAGTTCTGCAGTCTGTCTATAAGAACGTGAAGAATGCCTATGTTCAGAAACCAATTAAATCAAATTGGCTTTGGTGGCTGCAACATCTTATTTGATATGTTAATATTTTCAGATTGACAAATAGTGATGTAGACAACTCTATTTTACCTAAGCAATCAGGGGTTTCATTATAAACCTCATCTAGGAGGAAAGTATGGACTCAAGTTTCGGACCTCCGCTCGAACATCGGAGAGGCCCGCCTAACTTGTAAAACTGAAAGAAGTGCCAAATACTTACCTCGCGATTCTCCGATATCTGTCGGGCCGTTTCCAGCTCAGCGCGGCGCAGCAGGAGCTGTTGGGAGCGGAGCTACAGCCCTGCGCCAAAAACAGTGCTGGCCCTCCCAGCGATTCCTGTCTCCAGGCGACGACCCTATCCCTGGCTGAAGGGACGTCGCCCCTATATTGGGCCGAGTGGTCTGACAGTACTTACCTCTTCCGCGGCGGCCTGCCCGGCATCTCCTGGGGGCGGGCCCCGCCCGAAGTGCTGGTCGGCGGTGGGACCCGCCCGACCGGCATCTCCTGGGGGGGGGCCCCGTCCCAGCACACTGTTGGAGGGCTCCCAGTGCTGCAGTAGGTGAGTAGAAACTTATTATTTTATTTATTGATTAATTTTTTAATTTATTTTTTTTATTTTTATTTTTTTTTGTTGATTTTTAAAAAAAAATTATTTTTAATTTTTAATTTTTTTTGGATTGATTTATTGGTTGATTTATTGATTTATTTATCATTTATTATTGATGATGGCTCTTTATTTGTAAAAGTGAAGTGTTTAATGCTTGTAAACTTCCCTTCCCTCCCCTATCTCTCGTTCCCTACGCCTAATTTATAAAGTGTAGGCAAGGTTTTTCTGAGTGTACAAAAATCTACACTTACTCCATTCTAAGTTAGCTTGGAGTAAGTTTTCACTGCTTAAACTTGCAAAACAGGCGTAAGTGGCTGGTAACACCCCCTTTTGAAAAAAAAACTGTTCTAAAACGAAACTATTCTAACTCATTAGAATTGGAGCAAACTAAATGACGAGAATTGCAATTTCTAAGATACTCCATTCTAAACTAGTTGCTCCAAAAAAATAGGAGCAACTCGAGCCGAAACTTGAGCCCATATGAAACAAAACAGCAATTTCCAGATATCAACACTTCACCTCACAAGGTGTTTGTTTGTTTATCTCAGAAGAAACGGCTATAACATGAAATAATTCTCATGGCACACATCACAATTCAGGTTGCCAATTTTCAATTTTAGCAAAAGCATCCAAACTCTGGGCAAACTGAACTTTGTGTCGACTGTATGCAACATTTCATCTTGATAGTCATGTTTTATGCAAAAGTCCTGCATCTGATCAGTGGTTGTAAAAATCACCAAGGGTATAATTTTTAAGCAATGTGCTATTTTAGTGCCTTTCTGTGCCCTTTTGCCTCTGCATATTATTTGATCTATAAATAGATTTGACAGAATAGTTTTAGGCTGTGTGCCTTGGTCTGGCAATATATTATTTTCCGCATTCTGAAATGGCAGCAGAACATAGTGAGTGTCCCATGTACACTCCCGTGAACAATATAGACACAGAGGGTTAAACCTGGGCTTGCTAACTTGTACCGAATATGAATGAGGACATGAGTTATGATTAATAAAGGACTGTTATCCAGCCATAAATGTGAGAGCAAGCATTGGGTAAAAGCCTGAACTGTGACAGAGAGAAGAGCCATCTATATTTTTGAAAAGGTAACAGATCTGGGTAAACACCAATTTCTCCACAGAAATGTAGCAGCAGTATGCTCATTATTTTTGGGAAGAAGCAATCCTTTCAGTAAGATACTATAAATTGCCATTCGAAGAAAAAATATAATCAGAATTTTTGTAAAGAATGCCAAGGCATCTCTGACTTTCTCCATTTAACCTCCAATACATTCACCGATGCTAAATGTGACAGCAAGCCAGTGGGTCTAATATATAGGAAGCAATATCTGCCTCAACTAACCATTCCAAGATTTGGACATTTTTCTTGCCTCAAATATACAGGTTGACTGATATTACAGGGACGTATACTTTCAAAAATATGTAGCCTCCCCTCGTGAGGGGAAATAAACTATTGTAGTTTTAGAAATAAGCATCACATGGCTTGAGCCATATCGATCAAGAATGTCTTCAGTGGATCGCTGGTCTTTTTATGAGTGAGCTAATCTTATCTAATGCAGCAGTGGAGTGCTATAATTGCCTTTAGCATTCTTCAGCTAAGGGAGAAAATGTTAGCCAGGGCTCTTGCTGCTGATCAATATCATTTGACCTTTATTGGAAAGACTGCATGTGTAGAAATCAGTCGAGGACAGATTTTGATAAGGCTGAGATGCACCCAGTTAAATAGTTGCCTGATGCTCACAACTTTAAAACTCGAGTTTTCTCCAAATTCAAAACTTCCCCCTCTGTGTGAAGGAACCCTAAGGAAGGATCATTTTGGACTCGCTTAAAATGAACTTTGGGATTTTAAAAGATGCATGGATCTGCAAGGGAAAAGGACTGCAAAAACCAGGGGAATATTAACCTCTGAAAAGGCCAGTTTTTGGCTATTGGAGTTGTCTGGGATATTTGAGCTAAACAAATTGTCTGGGGAATTGTGTAAACTCCAAAATTCTGCTCCCTAGGAGACATTAACATAGCAACAATTGACCCAGATAATGCTAATCACCTATCCAGCCTGCATGGAAAACCCAGGCCTAGGCAGACAACGTAAACACCGAAAATAATTTGTACAATCGCAACTCGAATTCAACAGATCGACACATCCTAAACAGGTTACCGTTAACGAGCCCGCCAAAATCCAACAAAGTATTACCAAGCCCGCCAAAACTAAGACAAAGAATCGGGTTTGATTTGGCGCGCAGATTAGAACGGCTTTCAAAAGTATAATTGAGGCCCTGTTTTACGGGTTAATCAGCCTTCTACTGAGCTCGCTACACAGCCTTCTACGCAGCCTTCTAGGGCCTCTGAGCCTCAGCATCTTCGGCCTCAACAGCACTCCTGGGTTATACTGCTCTGCCACCAGAAAAGAAGGAAGAACATCATAAAAAGGCAGTTCCCAGTGACTTCGGACATCACCAACTCATCGCGGCAACAAACCGACCACAACCAACATGGTAACATCGAACCATCACGATCGACAAATCCTGAGGAAAAAACTGCTCGAGAAGAAACCGAAGATTTGAAAGTTTTCCACTCTACAATCTATTCCTGGCTACCAACGGGAAAAACATTACCTAAAAGAACTTTAAAATCTACTGCTGAAGGAAGAAAGTGGGTATTTACCCCATAAATCCAATATGCACCCTACCGCATCAGTGGACACCACCCAACTGAAGACTATGCAGCAAGAAGTCTTCCACGATGTTTGGGGTACGGCAAGCAGAACCTACAGAGTCCAGCGAACCTCGAAATCGTGAACCACCGCTAACTGTCCATAAGAGAATTGGTGAGCATTATCCCTGTTGCCTAGAATTTAACCTAGTCAGAATTAGGTATTGGGAGGTGGGAGGCGTATTATCTTCTGTAACCCCTTTTGCATGTGTAATAAAGTGTTCCTTATTCTAGAGATTGCAAGTTTTGACATTGTCCTTTCTTTCCTGAATAAAATCAAAGTTTCTTGCACCAAAACCAGTTGTCTGCTGCACTTTGTCACATCCCCAAATAAATCCAAAGTCTAGAACCCAGAGAGTGGGAGCGATTCGAACTGCTCAGAAGGTCAGAAGTGAACCTGGCCCCCACACCACCCCCTACACAACTTGGGATTACATAAAATATTATCATTTAGGTGAGGTGCTGGAATACTGCCAGCACCCATAGTGCAATCATAGAATCATAGAATCATAGAAATTTACAGCATGGAAGGAGGCCATTTCGGCCCATTGTGTCCGTGCCAGCCAACAAGAGGCTATCCAGCCTAATCACACTTTCCAGCTCTAGGTACGTAGCCCTGCAGGTTACAGCACTTCAAGTGCACATCCAAGTACTTTTTAAATGTGGTGAGGGTTTCTGCCTCTACCATCCTTTCAGGCAGTGAGTTCCAGACCCCCACAACCCTCTGGGTGAAGAAATTTCCCCTCAAATCCCCTCTAAAACTTATACCAATTACTTTAAATTTATGCCCCCCTGGTCTAGGTCCCTCATAATTTTATACACCTCAATGAGGTCTCCCCTCAGCCTCCTCTGTTTCAAGGAAAACAAATCCAACCTATCCAATCTGTCCTCATAGCTAAGATTTTCCACTCCCGGCAACATCCTCGTAAATCTCCTCTGAGTTCCCAGCCTTGGTTACCCTGGAGTCTTGTCTTCATAATCCCAATTACATCATATCTGTTAACAGCTATCTGCGCAGTCAATTCATCCACCTTATTACGAATGCTCCTTGCATTGAGCATTCAGGCATGTTTTTTTAACACTCTTTGTCCTTTTAGAATTATGTTGTAATGTGGCCCTTTTTGATTTTAGCCCTTGATTTCCCTGCCCTCCACTCGTGCTTTTCTCCTTCCTACCTTTTCCTTCTGCCCCCTTTTTACTTCCCTCTGCCTCCCTGCATAGATTACCATTGTTATGTCTTGAATAAAGGGTCAGATTAGATACTGCATGCTCAAAGTAAGGTGTGACCGTAGTCCTTTATTACAGATCTCAGAGTGCCTCTCCAGCCTGTGAGGCCTTCTTATATACAGGTGCTCCCAAGGAATTGTGGGATCCATTGGGACTCCAGTGGATAAGCCCTCTGGTGGTTAGTCATGGTATTTACAGGTTTACATACATAACACCCATCCCCCTGACATTTTAGTTTAAACCCTCCCCATCAGCACTAGCAAACACTCCGCCTAGGACATCGGTTCCAGTCCTGCCCAGGTGCAGACCGTCCGGTTTGTACTGATCGCACCAGAGAGGCAACATACCATCCTGGAGTCTCGTTTGCGGCCACAGAAACGCCCATCTATTCCCCTTACAATAAAATCCCCTATCACTATAGCTCTCCCACTCTTTTTCCTGCTCTCCTCTGCAGCAGAGCCACCCCTAGTGCCATGGACTTGGCTGCTGCTGTCTTCCCCTGATGAGCCATCTCCCACAACAGTACATAAAACGGTATATCTGTTTTGGAGGGAGGTGACCACAGGGGACCCTTGCACTACCTGCCTTCCCTTGCTCTTCCTGATGGTCACCCATTCCCTATCTGGCTGTGTAACCTTTACCTGTGGTGTGACCAAGTCACTAAATGTGCTATTCACGACTTCCTCAGCATCACGGATGCTCCACAGTGAATCCATGCGCAGCTCCAGTGCTGCAATGTGGTCTGTCAGGAGCTGCAGCTGGATACGCTTCCTGCACATGTAGTTGTCAGGGACACTGGAAGTGTCCCTGATTTGCCACATAGCACAGGAGGAGCATAACATGGATCTGGGCTCTCCTTCCATGACTTAACCCTTAAATTAACCTAATTGGTAACAATACCAAAGGTTTCTTACTGATAAGAAAAGAAAAAAATAAAGAAAACAGAAAAACTACTCACCAATCGACCAGCCAATCACTTACCCGCTTGGCTGTGACGTCACACTCGATTTCTTTCTACTTTTTTGCCTTTTGAACCTGAACCTGCTCTCCCTCTGTTGTGCTGCACTCCCTACTGCCGCCCTTTTAAGCGCCTACTCTCCCCAATTTAAAACTTTTATTCCTGTTCTATCCTTGTCCCTTTCCACAACTACCTTAAATCTAACTGAGTTATGGTCATTAGCACCTAATGCTCTCCCACTGATACCCCTTCCATCTGTCCAGCTTCATTCCTTAAAACTAAATCCAGAACCGCCCCCTCCCGTGTTGGGCTTGCTACATACTGACTAAAAAAGTTCTCCTGAATGCAATTTAGGAATTCCGCATCCTCTATACCCTTCATGCTAATTTTATCCCAGTTATTATTAGGATAGTTGAAATCCCCTAATATTTCTGCCCTATAATTTTTGCACTTATTAGACATTTGCCTACATATTTGATCTTCTATCTCCCTCTCATTGTTTGGGGGTCTATAGCACACTCCCATTATCATCATCATAGGCAGTCCTTCAAAATCGAGGAAGACTTGCTTCCACTCTAAAAGTGAGTTCTCAGGAGACTGTGCAATCCAGTATGGGAATTACAGTCTCTGTCACAGGTGGGACAGATAGTGGTTGAAGGAAGGGGTGGATGGGGAATCTGGTTTGCTGCACGCTCCTTCTGCATTGATTTCTGCTTGCTCTCAGGGATGAGACTCGAGGTGCTCAACAACTTCCCGTACGCTCTTCCTCCATTTAGGCAGGTCTTGGGCCAGGGATTCCCAGGTGCCAGTGGGGATGTTGCACTTTATCAAGGAGGCTTTGAGGGTGTCCTTGAAGCATTTCCTCTGGGGCTCGCTTGCCGTGTAGGAGTTCTGAGTAGAGCGCTTGCTTTTGGAGTCTCGTGTCGGGCATGTGGACGATGTGGCCCGCCCAGTGGAGCTGGTCGAGTGTGGTCAGAGCTTCGATGATGGGGATGTTGGCCTGACGAGAACACTGACATTGGTGCGTCTATTCTCCCAGTGGATTTGCAGGATTTTGCGGAGGCAGCGTTGGTGGGTAGTTCTCCAGCGTTTTGAGGTGTCTACTGTATATGTACAACATCTTTGCATGAAAGCATGGGCCTTACACTAAACATCCGTAAGATAAAGGTCCTCCATCAACCTGACCCCGCCACACAGCACTGCCCCCCAGTCACCAAAATCCATGGCACGGCCTTGGACAACATGGACCATTTTCCACACGTCAGGAGCCTACTATCAGCAAGGGCAGACATCAATGACGAGGTCCAACACCGCCTTCAGTGTGTCAGTGCAGCCTTCGATCACCTGAGGCAGAGTGTTTGAAGACCACGACCTCAAACCTGGTCTACAGGGCAGGAGTGATACCCGCCCTCCTATATGGCTCAGAGACGTGGACCGTATACAGTATACTCCCAGCAGTGTGATCGCCCCTTTTCTGTTTCTCAGTTCGACCCATATGGCCTTGTTTGATGATCCCTCTAACATATCATCCCTCCTCACAGCTGTAATTGTTTCTTTAATTAATACCGCGATCCCCCCTCCCTTTTAACCCCCCTCTCTTTCCCGTCTGAAAGTCCTGTAACTAGCAATGTTGAACTGCCATACCTGCCTCCCTTTTAGCCATATCTCTGTAATAGCTATAATATCGTACTCCCAAGGGTCTACCTATGCTCTCAGCTCATCTGCCTTATTCGCTATACTTCTTGCATTGAAGTATATACCATTTAATATAGCCAAACCCCCTTGTTGACTACTTACTAGCCCTTGTTTCCTCTAGTTTAAACCCTCCTCAACAGCACTAGCAACACCCCCCCCCGCCCCCCCACCCCCGCTACGAGGATATTGGTCCCGGCTCTGTTGAGGTGCAACCTGTCCGGCTTTTATAGGTCCCACCTCTCTCAGAAGCAGTCCCAATGCCTGATGAATCTAAAGCCCTCCCTCCTGCGCCACCTCGCCAGCCACGCATTCATCTGCTCTATCCTCCTATTTCTGTACTCACTAGCTCGTGGCACCGGGAGTAATCTGGAGATTACTACCTTTGAGGTCCTGCTTTTTAATCTCTCTCCGAGCTCCCTAAACTCTGCCTGCAGGACTTCATCCCTCTTTTTACCTATGTTATTGGTATCAATATGGATCATGACCTCTGGCTGTTCACTCTCTCCCCCCAGAATGCCTTGCAGCCGCTCGGTGACATCCTTGAACCTGCACCAGGGAGGCAACATACCATCCTGGAGTCACGTCTGCAGTCGCAGACGAGCTCTCCTGACGATTGAATCCCCTACCACTATTGGGCTCTTCCATTCCTCTTCCTCTCCCCCTGTGCAGCTGAGCCAACCATGGTGCCGTGGACTTGGCTCTGGCTGCACTCACCAGAGGCACCATCGCCCTCACCAGTGCCCAGAAGAGAATACCAGTTGGGAGCAAGATGGACTCAGGGGACTCCTGCACTACCTGCGTAATCCTCCTCTTCTCTCTGGTGGTCACCCATTCCCTCTCTGCCTGCACACTCTTAAATTGTGGGCTGACCACCTCTAGGATCGTGCTACCCACGTAGCTCTCAGCCTCGCAGATGCACCGCAGTGACTCCAGCCGCTGTTCAAGCTCCGACACTCGGAGCTCGAGTTGCTGCAGGTGGAGGCACCTCCTGCACACGTGGTCGTCCAGGCTGCGCGAAGTGTCCAGGACTTCCCACATGCCACAGAATGTGCAATCCACGGGACTGAACTGCACTGCCATGACTCTAACTAGACTCGGGACTATCGAGCAGAAATAAACTCTAAAACTTAACAAAACACATCCAGCAGCTATTCAGCAATCAACTGATTTAATTCATTCATTTTTTTTAGATTGGAAATATCACTTTAAAAAAAAAAAGAGTTAGAGAAATACTCACCAACCAACCAGCCAATCACTTACCTGCTTGGCTGTGAGATCACACTTCAATTCTTTTTACTTTTTATCTCTTAACCACGCAGGTCCATTTGGCGCTGCTGCCGATAGCTCCTCCCAACTCAATATGAGTCACTACTTTCATGTCATGATCCAGAATTCATTGGTTATTTTTGTCTCAATGGAAAGGAATTGGGAATGAGTTGTGTTTTAAAATGAAGTGAATTCACAAAAATTTAAATATCCACAGCCTCTGAGATAGGAGTGGGGAGCGTGCAGGGGATGGGTGGGGGTGGGGTTAATTGTAGAGGTTGTTATATTGACTGGTGACAGGAATTTGTCATTTGGTCTTAGATGGCCTTAGAAAAACATCCACACCTATGATTTGGGGGATGATTCTATTTGTGTGAGTCCAGCATAAGCTGCCTGCTGAAAATATACTCTTGAGACGTGGAGTAGTTAGTCTGGTTGCAGACCTACTGATGAATTCTGAATGGGGAAGCAGTCAGAAGACTTGCCCTTCTACCTCCTCTGATTGCAGGGAAAGAAAAGAAGAAAGGAAAAACTTGGGTAGTCAACCAGCCAGATAGGTCTGGGAAGGATGCTTGGCCTAACAAGGGGAAAATCACAAATCTCAAGCCCACAGCGAATCAGAATTAAGCAAGCCCAATAATAGGGAGAGGGTCATGTATTTTTTATTATTTAATTTTCTTGTGGAGGATTCTATCACCAGTTGTGTGAAGTTGAGATTCAAAATAAAGCAGCTTTTTGTCACTAGGTGTTTTGAATCAGTCTTCAATAAGGTTGGAGAAGCATGCCTGAGGCTTTGTGTGAAAGACTCGGTGGTAATTTAACTATGCGCAATTGTGCGAAATGGACAATATAGAGTGAGTAAAATGGACAATATCGAGTGTGTAAAACGGACAATATCGATTGTGTAAAATGGCCAATATCGAGTGTGTAAAATGGACAATATCGGTTGTGTAAAATGGACAATATCGGTTGTGTAAAACGGACAATATCGGTTGTGTAAAATGGACAACATCGAGTGTGTAAAATGGACAATATCGATTGTGTAAAATGGACATCGATTGTGTAAAATGGACAATATCGAGTGTGTAAAATGGATAATATCGATTGTGTAAAATGGACATCGATTGGGTAAAATGTACAATATTGAGTGTGTAAAATGGACAATATCGAGTGTGTAAAATGGACAATATTGAGTATGTAAAATGGACAACATCGATTGTGTAAAATGGACATCGATTGTGTAAAATGGACAATATCGAGAATGTAAAATGGACAATATTGAGTGTGTAAAATAGACAATATCGATTGCGTAAAATGGACATCGATTGTGTAAAATGGGCAATATCGATCGTGTAAAATGGACAATAATGATTGTGTAAAACGGATAATATCGAGCGTGTAAAATGGACAATATCGATTGTGTAAAATGGACATCGATTGAGTAAAATGGACAATATCGATTATGTAAAATGGACAATATCGAATGTGTAAAAAGAACAATATCGTTTGTGTAAAATGGACAATATCGATTGTGTAAAATGGACAATATCGAGTGTGTAAAATGGATAATATTGAGTGTGTAAAATGGACGATATCAATTGCATAAAATGGACAATATCGATTGTGTAAAATGGATAAAATCGAGTGTGTAAAATGGACTCTATCAATTGTGTAAAATGGACACTATCGATTGTGTAAAATGTACAATATTGAGTGTGTAAATGGACAATATCGAGCTTGTAAAATGGACAATATCGAGTGTGTAAAATGGACAATCTCGAGCGTGTAAAAGGAACAATATCGTGCACATAAATTGGACAATATCGATCGTGTAAAATGTACAATATCGATTGTGTAAAATGGACAATATTGAGCCTGTGATATGGACAATATCGAGCGTGAAAAATGGACAATATCAAGTGTGTAAAATGGGCAATATTGGGCGTGTAAAATGGGCAATATCAAAGGTGTAAAATTGGCAATATCGAGTATGTAAAATGGACAATATCGTGTGTGTAAAATGGACAATATCAAGTGTGTAAAATGGACAATGCCAATTGTGTAAATGGACAATATGGATTCTGTAAAATGGACAATGTTGTTTGTGTAAAATGGACCATATCAATTGTGTAAATGGACAATATCGATTGTGTAAAATGGACAATATCGAATGTGTAAAATGGACAATATCAATTGCGTAAAATGGCTAATATCCATTGTGCAAAATGGACAATATCGATTGTGTAAAATGGATAATAACGAGCGTGTAAAATGGACAATATTGAGTTTGTGAAATGGACAATATCGAGTTTGTGAAATGGATAATATCGAGTTTGTGAAATGGACAATATTGAGTTTGTGAAATGGACAATAACGAGTTTGTGAAATTGACAATATCGAGTTTGTGAAATGGACAATATCGAGCGTGTAAAATGGACAATATCGAGTGTGTAAAATGGACAATATCGATTGTGTAAAATGGACAATAACGAGTGTGTAAAATGGATAATGTCGAGTTTGTGAAATGGACAATATCGAATGCGTAAAATGGACAATGACGAGTTTGTGAAATGGACAATATTGAGTGTGTAAAGTGGACAATATCGAGTGTTTAAAATGGACAATATCGATTGTGTTAAATGGACAATATCAAATGCGTAAAATGGGCAATATCGATTCTGTAAAATGGGCAATATCGAGTGTGTAAAATGGACAATATCGAGTGTGTAAAATGGGCAGAAATGTGTGTGTAAAATGGACAATATCGAATGTGTAAAATGGATGGTATCGGCAGTGTAAAATGGGCAATATCGTGTGCGCAAAAAGGATAATATCAATTGTGTAAAATGGACAATATTGAGTGTGTAAAATGGACAATATCGTGTGTGTAAAATGGGCAATATCGAGTTTGTCAAATGGACATTTTCGTGTGTGCAAAATGGACAATATAAAGTGTGTAAAAAGGACAATACCAATTGTGAAAATGGACAATATCGATTGTGTAAAACGGACAATATGGATTGTGTAAAACGAACAATATCAAGTGTGTAAAATGGACAATATCGAGTGTGTAAAATGGGCAATATCAATTGCGTAATATGGCTAATATCCATCGTGTAAAATGGACAATATCGAGTTTGTGAAATGGATAATATCGAGTGTGTAAAATGGATAATACCGATTGTGTAAAATGGTCAATATCGATTGTGTAAATGGACAATATCAAATGTGTAAAAAGAACAATATCGTTTGTGTAAAATGGACAATATCGAGTGTGTAAAATGGACAATATCGATTGTGTAAAATGGACAATATCGAGGTTGTAAAATGGGCAATATCGAGTGTGTAAAATGGACAATACCAATTGTGTAAATGGACAATATTGACTTTGTAAAATGGACAATATTGACGTTGTAAAATGGTCAATATCGATTGTGCAAATGGACAATATCAAATGTGTAAAAAGAACAATATCGTCTGTGTAAAATGGACAATATCGTTTGTGTAAAATGGACAATATCGAGTGTGTAAAATGGACAATATCAATTGTGTAAAATGGACAATATTGAGTGTGTAAAATGGACAATATCGGTTGTGTAAAATGGACACTATCGATTGTGTAAAATGGTCAATATTGATTGTGTAAATGGACAATATCGAGTGTGTAAAATGGACAATATCGTTAGTGTAAAATGGATAATATCGAATGTGTAAAAAGAACAATATCGCTTGAGTAAAATGGACAATATCGATTGTGTAAAATGGACAATATCGCTTGTGGAAAATGGACAATATCGAGTGTGTAAAATGGACAATATCAATTGTGTAAAATGGACAATATCGAGTGTGTAAAATGGATAATATCGATTGTGTAAAATGGACAATATCGTGAGTGTAAAATGGACAATATCGAATGTGTAAAAAGAACAATATCGTTTGTGTAAAATGGACAATATCGAGTGTGTAAAATGGACAATATCGCTCGTGGAAAATGGACAATATCGAGCGTGTAAAATGGATAATATCGAGTGTGTAAAATGGACGATACCAATTGCGTAAAATGGACAATATCGATTGTGTAAAATGGATAAAACTAAGTGTGCAAAATGGACTCTATCAATTGTGTAAAATGGACACTGTCGATTGTGTAAAATGAACAATATTGAGTGTGTAAATGGACAATATCGAGCTTGTAAAATGGACAATATCGAGTGTGTAAAATGGACAATACCAATTGTGTAAATGGACAATATCGAGTGTGTAAAATGGGCAAAAATGTGTGTGTAAAATGGACAATATCGAATGTGTAAAATGGATGGTATCGGCAGTGTAAAATGGGCAATATCGTGTGCGCAAAAAGGATAATATCAATTGTGTAAAATGGACAATATTGAGTGTGTAAAATGGACAATATCGTGTGTGTAAAATGGGCAATATCGAGTTTGTCAAATGGACATTTTCGTGTGTGCAAAATGGACAATATAAAGTGTGTAAAAAGGACAATACCAATTGTGAAAATGGACAATATCGATTGTGTAAAACGGACAATATGGATTGTGTAAAACGAACAATATCAAGTGTGTAAAATGGACAATATCGAGTGTGTAAAATGGGCAATATCAATTGCGTAATATGGCTAATATCCATCGTGTAAAATGGACAATATCGAGTTTGTGAAATGGATAATATCGAGTGTGTAAAATGGATAATACCGATTGTGTAAAATGGTCAATATCGATTGTGTAAATGGACAATATCAAATGTGTAAAAAGAACAATATCGTTTGTGTAAAATGGACAATATCGAGTGTGTAAAATGGACAATATCGATTGTGTAAAATGGACAATATCGAGGTTGTAAAATGGGCAATATCGAGTGTGTAAAATGGACAATACCAATTGTGTAAATGGACAATATTGACTTTGTAAAATGGACAATATTGACGTTGTAAAATGGTCAATATCGATTGTGCAAATGGACAATATCAAATGTGTAAAAAGAACAATATCGTCTGTGTAAAATGGACAATATCGTTTGTGTAAAATGGACAATATCGAGTGTGTAAAATGGACAATATCAATTGTGTAAAATGGACAATATTGAGTGTGTAAAATGGACAATATCGATTGTGTAAAATGGACAATATCGAGTGTGTAAAATGGATAATATCGAGTTTGTAAAATGGACAATATCGAGTGTGTAAAATGGACGATATCAATTGCGTAAAATGGACAATATCGAGTGTGTAAAATGGACTCTATCGGTTGTGTAAAATGGACACTATCGATTGTGTAAAATGGTCAATATTGATTGTGTAAATGGACAATATCGAGTGTGTAAAATGGACAATATCGTTAGTGTAAAATGGACAATATCGAATGAGTAAAAAGAACAATATCATTTGTGTAAAATGGACAATATCGAGTGTGTAAAATGGACAATATCGATTGTGTAAAATGGATAATATCGAATGTGTAAAAAGAACAATATCGCTTGAGTAAAATGGACAATATCGATTGTGTAAAATGGACAATATCGCTTGTGGAAAATGGACAATATCGAGTGTGTAAAATGGACAATATCAATTGTGTAAAATGGACAATATCGAGTGTGTAAAATGGATAATATCGATTGTGTAAAATGGACAATATCGTGAGTGTAAAATGGACAATATCGAATGTGTAAAAAGAACAATATCGTTTGTGTAAAATGGACAATATCGAGTGTGTAAAATGGACAATATCGCTCGTGGAAAATGGACAATATCGAGCGTGTAAAATGGATAATATCGAGTGTGTAAAATGGACGATACCAATTGCGTAAAATGGACAATATCGATTGTGTAAAATGGATAAAACTAAGTGTGCAAAATGGACTCTATCAATTGTGTAAAATGGACACTGTCGATTGTGTAAAATGGACAATATTGAGTGTGTAAATGGACAATATCGAGCTTGTAAAATGGACAATATCGAGTGTGTAAAATGGACAATACCAATTGTGTAAATGGACAATATCGATTGTGTAAAATGGTCAATATCGATTGTGTAAATGGACAATATCAAATGTGTAAAAAGAACAATATTGTTTGTGTAAAATGGACAATATCGAGTGTGTAAAATGGACAATATCGATTGTGTAAAATGGACAATATCGAGTGTGTAAAATGGACAATATAGAACGTGTAAAAAGAACAATATCATTTGTGTGAAATGGACAATATCGAGTGTGTAAAATGGACAATATTGAGTGTGTAAAATGGACACTATCGAGTGTGTAAAATGGACACTATCGATTGTGTAAAATGGACAATATCGAGTGTGTAAAATGGACAATATCGAGTTTGTGAAATGGACAATATCGAACGTGTAAAAGGAACAAAATCTATTGCGTGAACTGGCTAATATCGATTGTTTAAAATGGACAATAATGAGCGTGTAAAATGAACAATATCGATTGTGTAAAATGCACAATAACGAGTGTGTAAATGGACAATATCGAACGTTTAAAATGGACAATATCGAGTGTATAAAATGGACAATATAGAGGGTGTAAATAGGCAATATTGAGTGTGTAAAATGGACAATATCGATTGTGTAAAATGGACAATATCAATTGTGTAAAATGGTCAATATCGATTGTATAAATGGACAATATCAAATGTGTAAACAGAACAATATCATTTGTGTAAAATGGACAATATCGAGTATGTAAAATGGACTCTATCGATTGTGTAAAATGGTCAATATCGATTGAGTGAAATGGACAATATCGATTATGTAAAATGGACAATAACGAGCGTGTAAAATGGACACTATCAAGTGTGTAAAATGGACAATATCAATTGTGTCAGTGGACAATTTGGATTGTGTAAAATGGACAATATCGATTGTGTAAAATGGACACTATCGAGTGTGTAAAATGGACAATATCGAGTGTGTAAAATGGACAATATCGAGTTTGTGAAATGGACAATATCGAACGTGTAAAAGGAACAAAATCAATTGCGTGAACTGGCTAATATCGATTGTTTAAAATGGACAATAACGAGCGTGTAAAATGAACAATATCGATTGTGTAAAATGCACAATAACGAGTGTGTAAATGGACAATATCGAGCATTTAAAATGGACAATATCGAGTGTATAAAATGGACAATATAGAGGGTGTACATAGGCAATATTGAGTGTGTAAAATGGACAATATCGATTGTGTAAAATGGACAATATCAATTGTGTAAAATGGACAATATTGAGTGTGTAAAATGGACAATATCGATTGTATAAAATGGCCAATATCGAGTGTGTAAAATGGACAATATCGAGTGTGTAAAATGGATAATATCGATTGTGTAAAATGGCCAATATCAAGTTTGTAAAATGGACAATATCGATTGTGTAAAATGGACATTATCGAGTGCGTAAAGTGGCCAATATCGAGTGTGTAAAATGGATAATATCGATTGTGTAAAATGGCCAATATTGAGTTTGTAAAATGGACAATATCGAGTGTGTAAAATGGACATTATCGAGTGCGTAAAGTGGCCGATATCGAGTGTGTAAAATGGATAATATCGATTGTGTAAAATGGCCAATATCGAGTTTGTCAAATGGACAATATCGAGTGTATAAAATGGACAATATCGAGCTGTAAAATGGACACTATTGAGTGTGTAAAATGGACAATAGCGAGTGTGTAAAATGAACAATATCAATTGCGTAAAATGGCTTAATATCGATTGTGTAAAATGGAAAATAACGAGTGTGTAAAATGGACAATATCGATTGTGTAAAATAGACAATATCGAGTGTGTAAAATGGACAATATCGAGTGTGTAAAATGGACAACACCAATTGTGTAAATGGACAATATTGATTGTGTAAAATGGTCAATATCGATTGTGTAAATGGACAATATCAAATGTGTAAAAAGAACAATATCGTTTGTGTAAACTGTACAATATCGAGTGTGTAAAATGGACAATATCAATTGTGTAAAATGGACAATATTGAGTGTGTAAAATGGACAATATCGATTGTGTAAAATTGACAATATTGAGTGTGTAAAATGGACAATATTGAGTGTGTAAAATGGACAAAATCGATTGTGTAAAATGGACAATATCGATTGTGTGAAATGGACAATATCGATTGTGTAAAATGGATAAAATCGATTGTGTAAAATGGATAAAATCGAGTGTGTAAAATGGACTCTATCGGTTGTGTAAAATGGACACTTATCGATTGTGTAAATGGTCAAAATCGATTGTGTAAATGGACAATATCGAGTGTGTAAAATGGACAATATCGAATGTGTAAAAAGTACAATATCGTTTGTGTAAAATGGACAATATCGAGTGTGTAAAATGGACAATATCGATTGTGTAAAATGGACAATACCAATTGCGTAAATGGACAATGTCGATTGAGTAAAATGGACAATATCGATTGTGTAAAATGGACAATGTCGCTTGTGGAAAATGGACAATATCGAGTGTGTAAAATGGACAATATCAATTGTGTAAAATGGACAATATTGAGTGTGTAAAATGGACAATATTGAGTGTGTAAAATGGACAAAATCGATTGTGTAAAATGGACAATATCGATTGTGTGAAATGGACAATATCGATTGTGTAAAATGGATAAAATCGATTGTGTAAAATGGATAAAATCGAGTGTGTAAAATGGACTCTATCGGTTGTGTAAAATGGACACTTATCGATTGTGTAAATGGTCAAAATCGATTGTGTAAATGGACAATATCGAGTGTGTAAAATGGACAATATCGAATGTGTAAAAAGTACAATATCGTTTGTGTAAAATGGACAATATCGAGTGTGTAAAATGGACAATATCGATTGTGTAAAATGGACAATACCAATTGTGTAAATGGACAATGTCGATTGAGTAAAATGGACAATATCGATTGTGTAAAATGGACAATATCGCTTGTGGAAAATGGACAATATCGAGTGTTTAAAATGGACAATATCAATTGTGTAAAATGGACAATATTGAGTGTGTAAAATGGACAATATCGATTGTGTAAAATGGACAATATCGAATGTGTAAAAAGAACAATATCGTTTGTGTAAAATGGACAATATTGATTGTGTAAAATAGACAATATCGCTTGTGGAAAATGAACAATATCGAGTGTGTAAAATGGATAATATCAAGTGTGTAAAATGGACGATATCAATTGCATAAAATGGACAATATCGATTGTGTAAAATGGATAAAATTAAGAGTGTAAAATGGACTCTATCAATTGTGTAAAATGGACAATATCGAGTTTGTAAAATGGACAATATCAATTGTGTAAAATGGACATTATCGAGTGCGTAAAGTGGCCAATATCGAGTGTGTAAAATGGATAATATCGATTGTGTAAAATGGCCAATATCGAGTTTGTCAAATGGACAATATCGAGTGTGTAAAATGGACATTATCGAGTGCGTAAAGTGGCCAATATCGAGTGTGTAAAATGGATAATATCGATTGTGTAAAATGGCCAATATCGAGTTTGTAAAATGGACAATATCGAGTGTGTAAAATGGACAATACCAATTGTGTAAATGGACAATATTGATTGTGTAAAATGGTCAATATCGATTGTGTAAATGGACAATATCAAATGTGTAAAACGAACAATATCGTTTGTGTAAACTGTACAATATCGAGTGTGTAAAATGGACAATATCAATAGTGTAAAATGGACAATATTGAGTGTGTAAAATGGACAATATCGATTGTGTAAAATGGACAATATCGAGTGTGTAAAATGGACAATATTAAGTGCTTAAAATGGACAATATCGTTTGTGCAAAATGGACAATATCGATTGTGTGAAATGGACAATATCGAGTGTGTAAAATGGACATTATCGAGTGTGTAAAATGGACAATACCAATTGTGTAAATGGACAATATTGTTTGTGTAAAATGGTCAATATCGATTGTGTAAATGGACAATATCAAATGTGTAAAACGAACAATAACGTTTGTGTAAACTGTACAATATCGAGTGTGTAAAATGGACAATATCAATTGTGTAAAATGGACAATATTGAGTGTGTAAAATGGACAATATCGATTGTGTAAAATGGACAATATCGAGTGTGTAAAATGGACAATATTAAGTGCGTAAAATGGACAATATCTTTTGTGCAAAATGGACAATATCGATTGTGTGAAATGGACAATATCGAGTGTGTAAAATGGACATTATCGAGTGCGTAAAGTGGCCAATATCGAGTGTGTAAAATGGATAATATCGATTGTGTAAAATGGCCAATATCGAGTTTGTAAAATGGGCAATATCGAGTGTGTAAAATGGACATTATTGAGTGCGTAAATTGGCCAATATTGAGTGTGTAAAATGGATAATATCGATTGTGTAAAATGGCCAATATCGAGTTTGTCAAATGGACAATAGCGAGTGTGTAAAATGTACAACATCGAGCTGTAAAATGGACACTATTGAGTGTGTAAAATGGACAATAGCGAGTGTGTAAAATGGACAATATCAATTGCGTAAAATGGCTTAATATCGATTGTGTGAAATGGAAAATAACGAGTGTGTAAAATGGACAATATCGATTGTGTAAAATAGACAATATCGAGTGTGTAAAATGGACAATATCGAGTGTGTAAAATGGACAATACCAATTGTGTAAATGGACAATATTGATTGTGTAAAATGGTCAATATCGATTGTGTAAATGGACAATATCAAATGTGTAAAACGAACAATATCGTTTGTGTAAACTGTACAATATCGAGTGTGTAAAATGGACAATATCAATTGTGTAAAATGGACAATATTGAGCGTGTAAAATGGACAATATCGATTGTGTAAAATGGACAATATCGAGTGTGTAAAATGGACAATATTAAGTGCGTAAAATGGACAATATCGTTTGTGTAAAATGGACAATATCGATTGTGTGAAATGGACAATATCTATTGTGTAAAATGGATAAAATCGATTGTGTAAAATGGATAAAATCGAGTGTGTAAAATGGACTCTATCGGTTGTGTAAAATGGACACTTATCGATTGTGTAAAATGGTCAAAATCGATTGTGTAAATGGACAATATCGAGTGTGTAAAATGGACATCGATTGAGTGAAATGGACAATATCGATTATCTAAAATGGACAATATCGAATGTGTAAAAAGTACAATATCGTTTGTGTAAAATGGACAATATCGAGTGTGTAAAATGGACAATATCGATTGTGTAAAATGGATAATATCGAATGTGTAAAAAGAACAATATCGTTTGAGTAAAATGGACAATATCGATTGAGTAAAATGGACAATATCGCTTGTGGAAAATGGACAATATCGAGTGTGTAAAATGGACAATATCAATTGTGTAAAATGGACAATATCAATTGCGTAAAATGGACAGTATCGAGTGTGTAAAATGGACAATATCAATTGTGTAAAATGGACAATATCGATTGTGTAAAATGGACAATAACGAGTGTGTAAAATGGGCGATATTGTGTAAAACAGACAATAACAAGTGTGTAAAATGGACAATATCGATTGTGTAAAATGGACAATATCGATTGTGTAAAATGGGCAATATCGATTGTGTAAAATGGAAAATAACGAGTGTGTAAAATGGGCGATATCGTGTAAAACAGACAATAACGAGTGGGTAAAATGGACAATTTCAATTGTGTAAAATGGACAATAACGAGTGTGTAAAATGGGCGATATTGTGTAAAACAGACAATAACGAGTATGTAAAATGGACAATATCGATTGTGTAAAATGGACAATATCGATTGTGTAAAATGGACAATATCGATTGTGTAAAATGGGCAATATCGATTGTGTAAAATGGACAATAACGAGTGTGTAAAATGGGTGATATCGTGTAAAACAGACAATAACGAGTGTGTAAAATGGACAATATCGACTGTGTAAAATAGAAAATAACGAGTGCGTAAAATGGACAATATCGAATGTGTAAAAAGAACAATATCGTTTGTGTAAAATGGACAATATTGATTGTGTAAAATAGACAATATCGCTTGTGGAAAATGAACAATATCGAGTGTGTAAAATGGATAATATCAAGTGTGTAAAATGGACGATATCAATTGCATAAAATGGACAATATCGATTGTGTAAAATGGATAAAATTAAGAGTGTAAAATGGACTCTATCAATTGTGTAAAATGATCACTATCGATTGTGTAAAATGGACAATATTGAGTGTGTAAATGGACAATATCGAGCTTGTAAAATGGACAATATCGAGTGTGCAAAATGGACAATATCGAGCGTGTAAACGGAACAATATCGTGTGCATAAATTGGACAATATCAATTGTGTAATATGGACAATATCGATTGTGTAAAATGGACAATATTGAGTCTGTGATATGGAAAATATTGAGCATGAAAAATGGACAATATCGAGTGTGTAAAATGGGCAATATCAGATGTGTAAAATAGACAATATCGAAGGCGTAAAATTGGCAATATCAAGTGGGTAAAATGACAATACCAATTGTGTAAATGGACAATATGGATTGTATAAAATGGACAATATTGATTGTGTAAAATGGACCATATCAATTGTGTAAATGGACAATATCGATTGTGTAAAATGGACAATATCAAATGTGTAAAAAGAACAATATCGTTTGTGTAAAATGGACAATATCGAATGTGTAAAATGGACAATATCAATTGCGTAAAATGGCTAATATCCATTGTGTAAAATGGACAATATTGATTGTGTAAAATGGATCATATCGATTGTGTAAAATGGATAATAACGAGTGTGTAAAATGGACAATATAGAGTTTATGAAATGGACAATATCAAGTTTGTGAAATGGATAATATCGAGTTTGTGAAATGGACAATATCGAGTGTGTAAAATGGACAATATCGTTTGTGTAAAATGGACAATATCGAGTGTGTACAATGGACAATATCGTTTGTGTAAAATGGACAATATCGAGTGTGTAAAATGCACAATATCGAGTGTGTAAAATGGACAATATCGAGTGTGTAAAATGGACAATATCGTCTGCGTAAAATGGACAATATCGACTGTGTAAAATGGACAATATCGATTGTGTAAAATGCACAATATCGAGTGTGTAAAATGGACAATATCGAGCGTGTAAAATGGACAATATCAAGTGTGTAAAATGGACAATATCGATTGTGTAAGATGGACAATATCGAGTGAGTAAAATGGACAATATCGATTGTGTAAGATGGACAATATCGAGTGTGTAAAATAGACAATATCATTTGTGTAAAACGGACAATATCGTGTGTGAAAAATGGACAATATCGATTGTGTAAAATAGACAATATCAATCATGTACAATTGACAATATTGAGTATGTAAAATGGACAATATCAATTGTGTAATTGGACAATATCAATTGTGTAAAATGGACTTCGATTGAGTGAAATGGACTATCGAGAGTGTAAAATGGACAATATCAATTGTGTAAATGGACAATATCGAGTGTGTAAAATGGCCAATATCGAGTGTGTAATATGGACAATATCGAATGTGTAAGAAGAAAAATATCATTTGTGAAAAATGCACAATATCGATTGTTTAAAATGGATAATAACGATTGCGTAAAATGGACAATATCGAGTGTGTAAAATGGACAACATCAATTGTGTAAAATGGACAATATCGATTGTGTAAAACGGGCAATATCGATTGTGTTAAATGGACAATATCGAGTGTGTAAAATGGACAACATCAATTGTGTAAAATGGACAATATCAATTGCGTAAAATGGACAGTATCGAGTGTGTAAAATGGACAATATCAATTGTGTAAAATGGACAATATCGATTGTGTAAAATGGACAATAACGAGTGTGTAAAATGGGCGATATTGTGTAAAACAGACAATAACAAGTGTGTAAAATGGACAATATCGATTGTGTAAAATGGACAATATCGATTGTGTAAAATGGGCAATATCGATTGTGTAAAATGGAAAATAACGAGTGTGTAAAATGGGCGATATCGTGTAAAACAGACAATAACGAGTGGGTAAAATGGACAATTTCAATTGTGTAAAATGGACAATAACGAGTGTGTAAAATGGGCGATATTGTGTAAAACAGACAATAACGAGTATGTAAAATGGACAATATCGATTGTGTAAAATGGACAATATCGATTGTGTAAAATGGACAATATCGATTGTGTAAAATGGGCAATATCGATTGTGTAAAATGGACAATAACGAGTGTGTAAAATGGGTGATATCGTGTAAAACAGACAATAACAAGTGTGTAAAATGGACAATATCGACTGTGTAAAATAGAAAATAACGAGTGCGTAAAATGGACAATATCGAATGTGTAAAAAGAACAATATCGTTTGTGTAAAATGGACAATATTGATTGTGTAAAATAGACAATATCGCTTGTGGAAAATGAACAATATCGAGTGTGTAAAATGGATAATATCAAGTGTGTAAAATGGACGATATCAATTGCATAAAATGGACAATATCGATTGTGTAAAATGGATAAAATTAAGAGTGTAAAATGGACTCTATCAATTGTGTAAAATGATCACTATCGATTGTGTAAAATGGACAATATTGAGTGTGTAAATGGACAATATCGAGCTTGTAAAATGGACAATATCGAGTGTGCAAAATGGACAATATCGAGCGTGTAAACGGAACAATATCGTGTGCATAAATTGGACAATATCAATTGTGTAATATGGACAATATCGATTGTGTAAAATGGACAATATTGAGTCTGTGATATGGAAAATACTGAGCATGAAAAATGGACAATATCGAGTGTGTAAAATGGGCAATATCAGATGTGTAAAATAGACAATATCGAAGGCGTAAAATTGGCAATATCAAGTGGGTAAAATGACAATACCAATTGTGTAAATGGACAATATGGATTGTATAAAATGGACAATATTGATTGTGTAAAATGGACCATATCAATTGTGTAAATGGACAATATCGATTGTGTAAAATGGACAATATCAAATGTGTAAAAAGAACAATATCATTTGTGTAAAATGGACAATATCGAATGTGTAAAATGGACAATATCAATTGCGTAAAATGGCTAATATCCATTGTGTAAAATGGACAATATTGATTGTGTAAAATGGATCATATCGATTGTGTAAAATGGATAATAACGAGTGTGTAAAATGGACAATATAGAGTTTATGAAATGGACAATATCAAGTTTGTGAAATGGATAATATCGAGTTTGTGAAATGGACAATATCGAGTGTGTAAAATGGACAATATCGTTTGTGTAAAATGGACAATATCGAGTGTGTAAAATGGACAATATCGTTTGTGTAAAATGGACAATATCGAGTGTGTAAAATGCACAATATCGAGTGTGTAAAATGGACAATATCGAGTGTGTAAAATGGACAATATCGTCTGCGTAAAATGGACAATATCGACTGTGTAAAATGGACAATATCGAGTGTGTAAAATGGACAATATCGACTGTGTAAAATGGACAATATCGATTGTGTAAAATGCACAATATCGAGTGTGTAAAATGGACAATATCGAGCGTGTAAAATGGACAATATCAAGTGTGTAAAATGGACAATATCGATTGTGTAAGATGGACAATATCGAGTGAGTAAAATGGACAATATCGATTGTGTAAGATGGACAATATCGAGTGTGTAAAATAGACAATATCATTTGTGTAAAACGGACAATATCGTGTGTGAAAAATGGACAATATCGATTGTGTAAAATAGACAATATCAATCATGTACAATTGACAATATTGAGTATGTAAAATGGACAATATCAATTGTGTAATTGGACAATATCAATTGTGTAAAATGGACTTCGATTGAGTGAAATGGACTATCGAGAGTGTAAAATGGACAATATCAATTGTGTAAATGGACAATATCGAGTGTGTAAAATGGCCAATATCGAGTGTGTAATATGGACAATATCGAATGTGTAAGAAGAAAAATATCATTTGTGAAAAATGCACAATATCGATTGTTTAAAATGGATAATAACGATTGCGTAAAATGGACAATATCGAGTGTGTAAAATGGACAACATCAATTGTGTAAAATGGACAATATCGATTGTGTAAAACGGGCAATATCGATTGTGTTAAATGGACAATATCGAGTGTGTAAAATGGACAACATCAATTGTGTAAAATGGACAATATCAATTGCGTAAAATGGACAGTATCGAGTGTGTAAAATGGACAATATCAATTGTGTAAAATGGACAATATCGATTGTGTAAAATGGACAATAACGAGTGTGTAAAATGGGCGATATTGTGTAAAACAGACAATAACAAGTGTGTAAAATGGACAATATCGATTGTGTAAAATGGACAATATCGATTGTGTAAAATGGGCAATATCGATTGTGTAAAATGGAAAATAACGAGTGTGTAAAATGGGCGATATCGTGTAAAACAGACAATAACGAGTGGGTAAAATGGACAATTTCAATTGTGTAAAATGGACAATAACGAGTGTGTAAAATGGGCGATATTGTGTAAAACAGACAATATCGATTGTGTAAAATGGACAATATCGATTGTGTAAAATGGACAATATCGATTGTGTAAAATGGGCAATATCGATTGTGTAAAATGGACAATAACGAGTGTGTAAAATGGGTGATATCGTGTAAAACAGACAATAACGAGTGTGTAAAATGGACAATATCGACTGTGTAAAATAGAAAATAACGAGTGCGTAAAATGGACAATATCGAATGTGTAAAAAGAACAATATCGTTTGTGTAAAATGGACAATATTGATTGTGTAAAATAGACAATATCGCTTGTGGAAAATGAACAATATCGAGTGTGTAAAATGGATAATATCAAGTGTGTAAAATGGACGATATCAATTGCATAAAATGGACAATATCGATTGTGTAAAATGGATAAAATTAAGAGTGTAAAATGGACTCTATCAATTGTGTAAAATGATCACTATCGATTGTGTAAAATGGACAATATTGAGTGTGTAAATGGACAATATCGAGCTTGTAAAATGGACAATATCGAGTGTGCAAAATGGACAATATCGAGCGTGTAAACGGAACAATATCGTGTGCATAAATTGGACAATATCAATTGTGTAATATGGACAATATCGATTGTGTAAAATGGACAATATTGAGTCTGTGATATGGAAAATATTGAGCATGAAAAATGGACAATATCGAGTGTGTAAAATGGGCAATATCAGATGTGTAAAATAGACAATATCGAAGGCGTAAAATTGGCAATATCAAGTGGGTAAAATGACAATACCAATTGTGTAAATGGACAATATGGATTGTATAAAATGGACAATATTGATTGTGTAAAATGGACCATATCAATTGTGTAAATGGACAATATCGATTGTGTAAAATGGACAATATCAAATGTGTAAAAAGAACAATATCGTTTGTGTAAAATGGACAATATCGAATGTGTAAAATGGACAATATCAATTGCGTAAAATGGCTAATATCCATTGTGTAAAATGGACAATATTGATTGTGTAAAATGGATCATATCGATTGTGTAAAATGGATAATAACGAGTGTGTAAAATGGACAATATAGAGTTTATGAAATGGACAATATCAAGTTTGTGAAATGGATAATATCGAGTTTGTGAAATGGACAATATCGAGTGTGTAAAATGGACAATAATGAGTGTGTAAAATGGACAATCCGTCTGCGTAAAATGGACAATATCGATCGTGTAAAATGGACAATATCGAGTGTGTAAAATGGACAATATCATTTGTGTAAAATGGACAATATCGAGTGTGTAAAATGCACAATATCGAGTGTGTAAAATGGACAATATCGAGTGTGTAAAATGGACAATATCGTCTGCGTAAAATGGACAATATCGACTGTGTAAAATGGACAATATCGATTGTGTAAAATGCACAATATCGAGGGTGTAAAATGGACAATATCGAGCGTGTAAAATGGACAATATCAAGTGTGTAAAATGGACAATATCGATTGTGTAAGATGGACAATATCGAGTGTGTAAAATGGACAATATCGATTGTGTAAGATGGACAATATCGAGTGTGTAAAATAGACAATATCATTTGTGTAAAACGGACAATATCGTGTGTGAAAAATGGACAATATCGATTGTGTAAAATAGACAATATCAATCATGTACAATTGACAATATTGAGTATGTAAAATGGACAATATCAATTGTGTAATTGGACAATATCAATTGTGTAAAATGGACTTCGATTGAGTGAAATGGACTATCGAGAGTGTAAAATGGACAATATCAATTGTGTAAATGGACAATATCGAGTGTGTAAAATGGCCAATATCGAGTGTGTAATATGGACAATATCGAATGTGTAAGAAGAAAAATATCATTTGTGAAAAATGCACAATATCGATTGTTTAAAATGGATAATAACGATTGCGTAAAATGGACAATATCGAGTGTGTAAAATGGACAATATCAATTGTGTAAAATGGACAATATCGATTGTGTAAAATGGGCAATATCGATTGTGTTAAATGGACAATAACGAGTGTGTAAAATGGGCGATATTGTGTAAAATAGACAATAACGAGTGGGTAAAATGGACAATATCAATTGTGTAAAATGGACAATAACGAGTGTGTAAAATGGGCGATATTGTGTAAAACAGACAATAACGAGTATGTAAAATGGACAATATCGATTGTGTAAAATGGACAATAACGAGTGCGTACAATTGACAATATCGATTGTGTAAAATAAACAATAACGAGTGAGTAAATGCACAATATCGATTGTGTAAAATGGACAATATCGAGTTTGTAAAATGGACAATATCGATCGTCTAAAATGGACAATATCGAGTGTGTAAAATGGACAATATCGGTTGTTTAAAATGGATAATATCGATTGTGTAAAATGGACAATATCGATTGTGTTAAATGGACAATAACGAGTGCGTAAAATGGACAATATCGATTGTGTAAAATGGACAACATCGATTGTGTAAAATGGACAATATCGATTGTGTTAAATGGACAATAACGAGTGCGTAAAATGGACAATATCGATTGTGTAAAATGGACTATAACGAGTGAGTAAAATGGACAATATCGATTGTGTAAAATGGGCAATATCGATTGTGTAAAATGGACAATAACGAGTGTGTAAAATGGGCGATATCGTGTAAAACAGACAATAACGAGTATGTAAAATGGACAATATCGATTGTGTAAAATGGACAATAACGAGTGCGTACAATGGACAATATCGATTGTGTAAAATGGACAATAACGAGTTTGTAAAATGCACAAAATCGATTGTGTAAAATGGAAAATATCGAGTGTGTAAAATGGACAATATCGGTTGTTTAAAATGGATAATATCGATTGTGTAAAATGGACAATATCAATTGCGTAAATTGGACAATATGGATTGTGTAAAATGGGCAAAATCGATCGTGTAAAATGGACAATATCGAGTGTATAAAATGGACAATATTGAGTGTGTAAAATGGACAATTTCGATCTTTAAAATGGACAATATCGATTGTGTAAAAGAGAAAATATCAAGTGTCTAAAATCGACAACATTGATTGTGTAAAATGGACAAAATCAATCGTGTAAAATGGACACTATCGACTGTGTAAAATGGACAATATCGATTGTGTAAAATGGACAATATCAAGTGTGTGAAATGGACAATATCGATTGTGTAAAATGGACAATATCGAGTGTGTAAATGGACAATACCAATTGTATAAATGGACCATATCGTTTGTGTAAAATGGACAATATCGTATGTGTAAAATGGACATGATCGAGTGTGTAAAATGGACAATAGAAATTGTGCAAATGCACAATATCGATTGTGTAAAATGGACTTCGATTGAGTGAAATGGACTATCGAGAGTGTAAAATGGACAATACCAATTGTGTAAATGGACAATATCGAGTGTGTAAAATGGACAATATCGAGTGTGTAAAATGGACAATATCGAATGTGTAAGAAGAAAAATATCATTTGTGAAAAATGCACAATATCGATTGTTTAAAATGGATAATAACGATTGTGTAAAATGGACAATATCAATTGCGTAAAATGGACAATATCGAGTGTGTAAAATGGACAACATCGAGTGTGTAAAATGGACAACATCGAGTGTGTAAAATGGACAATACCAATTGTGTAAATGGACAATGTCGATTGTGTAAAATGGACAATATTAAGTTTCTAAATGGACAATATCGTTTGTGTAAAATGGACAATATCGTGTGTGTAAAATGGACAATATCGAGTATCTAAAATGGACAATACCAATTGTACAAATGCACATTATCGATTGTGTAAAATGGACATCGATTGAGTGAAATGGACTATCGAGAGTATAAAATGGACAATATCAATTGTGTAAATGGACAATATCGAGTGAGTAAAATGGACAATATCGAGTGTGTAAAATGGACAATATCGAATGTGTAAGAAGAAAAATATCGTTTGTGAAAAATGCACAATATCGATTGTTTAAAATGGATAATAACAATTGTGTAAAATGGACAATAACGAGTGTGTAAAATGGACAATAACGAGTGAGTAAAATGGACAATATCGATTGTGTAAAATGGACAATATCGATTGTGTAAAATGGGCAATATCGAGTGTGTAAAATGGACAATAACGAGTGAGTAAAATGGACAATATCGATTGTGTAAAATGGACAATATCGATTGTGTAAAATGGGCAATATCGATTGTGTAAAATGGACAATAACGAGTGTGTAAAATGGGTGATATCGTGTGAAACAGACAATAACGAGTGTGTAAAATGGACAATATCGACTGTGTAAAATAGAAAATAACGAGTGTGTAAAATGGACAATATCGAGTTTGTGAAATGGACAATAACGACTGTGTAAAATGGACAATATCGGTTGTGTAAATGGACAATGTCAAGTGTGTAAAATGGACCACATCGAGTGTGTAAAATGGGCAATATCACGTGTGTAAAATTAGCAATATCAGTTGTGTAAAACGGACAATATCGAGCGCGTAAAATGAACAATATCGATTGTGTAAAATGAACAATGTCGAGTGTGTAAAATGGGCAATATCGTGTGCGTAAAAAGGACATTGTCGATTGTGTAAAATGGACAATATCGAGTGTGTAAAATGGGCAATATGGATTGTGCAAAATGGGCAATATTGTTTGCGTAAAATGGACAATATCGATTGTGTAAAATGGGGTATATCGATTGCGTAAAATGCACAATATCGAGTGTGTAAAATGGACAATATCGTGTGCGCAAAATGGACAATATCGATTGTGCAAGATGGACAATATCGATTGTGTAAAATGGACAATATCGAGTGTGTAAAATAGACAATATCGATTGTGTAAGATGGACAATATCGTTTGTGTAAAATGGACAATACCAAGTGTGTAAATGGACAATATCAATTGTGTAAATGGACAATATCGAGTGTGTAAAATGGACAATATCGTTTGTGTAAAATGGACAATAACGAGCATGTAAAATGGACAATATCGAGTGTGTAAAATGGACAATACCAATTGTGTAAATGGACAATATTGAGTGTGTAAAATGGACAACATCGAGTGTGTAAAATGGACAATATCGATTGTGTAAATGGACAATATCGAGTGTGTAAAATGGACAATATCGAGTGTGTAAAATGGATAATAACGATTGTGTATAATGGACAATATCAATTGCGTAAAATGGACAATAACGTTTGGGGAAAAATGGACAATATCGAGTCTGTAAAATGGAAAATACCAATTGTGCAAATGGATAATATCGATTGTGTAAAATGGACAATGTTGAGTTTTTAAAATGGACAATATCGTTTGTGTAAAATGGACTTTGATTGAGTGAAATGGACAATATTGAGTATGTAAAATGGACAATATCAATTGTGTAAATGGACAATATCGAGTGTGTAAAATGGACAATATCGTTTGTGTAAAATGGACAATATATTGTGTGTAAAATGGACAATATCGAGTGTGTAAAATGGACAATACCAATTGTGTAAATGGACAATATTGAGTGTGTAAAATGGACAACATCGAATGTGTAAGAAGAACAATATCGTTTGTGAAAAATGGACAATATCGACTGTTTAAAATGGATAATAACGATTGTGTAAAATGGACAATATCAATTGCATAAAATGGACAATATCGTTTGTGTAAAATGGACAATATCGAGTGTGTAAAATGGACAATACCAATTGTGTAAATGGATAATATCGATTGTGTAAAATGGACAATGTTGAGTTTCTAAAATGGACAACATCGTTTGTGTAAAATGGACAATATCGTGTGTGCAAAATGGACAATATCGAATGTGTAAAATGGACAATACCAATTGTGCAAATGGACAATATTGAGTGTGTAAAATGGACAATACCAATTGTGTAAATGGACAATATTGAGTGTGTAAAATGGACAACATCGAGTGTGTAAAATGGACAATATCGATTGTGTAAAATGGACAATATCGATCGTGTAAAATGGACAATATTGAGTATGTAAAATGGACAATATCAATTGCGTGAATGGAAAATATCGATTGTGTAAAATGGACTTCGATTGAGTGAAATGGACTTTCGAGAGTGTAAAATGGACAATATCAATTGTGTAAATGGACAATATCGAGTGTGTAAAATGGACAATATCGTGTGTGTAAATTGGACAATATCGAATGAGTAAGAAGAACAATATCGTTTGTGAAAAATGCACAATATCGATTGTTTAAAATGGATAATAACGATTGTGTAAAATGGGCAATATCGATTGTGTAAAATGGACAATAACGAGTGTGCAAAATGGCCGATATCGTGTAATACAGAAAATAACGAGTGTGTAAAATGGACAATATCTATTGTGTAAAATGGAAAATAACGAGTGCGTAAAATGAACAATATCGATTGTGTAAAATGGACAATATCGAGTTTGTAAAATGGGCAATATCGATTGTGTAAAATGGACAATATCGAGTGTGTAAAATGGACAATATCTATTGTGTAAAATGGAAAATAACGAGTGCGTAAAATGAACAATATCGATTGTGTAAAATGGACAATAACGAGTGAGTAAAATGGACAATATCGATTGTGTAAAATGGACAATATCGATTGTGTTAAATGGGCAATATCGATTATGTAAAATGGACAATAACGAGTGTGTAAAATGGGCAATATCGTGTAAAACAGACAATAACGAGTGTGTAAAATGGACAATATCGATTGTGTAAAATGGACAATAATGAGTGAGTAAAATGGACAACATCAATTGTGTAAAATGGACAATAACGAGTGTGTAAAATGGACAATATCGATTGTGTAAAATGGACAATATCGAGTGTGTAAAATGGACAATATCGATTGTATAAAATGGACAATATCGAGTGTGTAAAATGGACAACACCGAGTGTGTAAAATGGACAATACCAATTGTGTAAATGGACAATGTCGATTGTGTAAAATGGACAATGTTGAGTTTCTAAATGGACAATATCGTTTGTGTAAAATGGACAATATCGTGTGTGTAAAATGGACAATATCGAGTATCTAAAATGGACAATACCAATTGTACAAATGCACATTATCGATTGTGTAAAATGGACATCGATTGAGTGAAATGGACTATCGAGAGTATAAAATGGACAATATCAATTGTGTAAATGGACAATATCGAGTGTGTAAAATGGACAATATCGAATGTGTAAGAAGAAAAATATCGTTTGTGAAAAATGCACAATATCGATTGTTTAAAATGGATAATAACAATTGTGTAAAATGGACAAGATCAATTGCGTAAAATGGACAATATCGAGTGTGTGAAATGGACAATATCGATTGTGTAAAATGGACAATATCAATTGTGTAAATGGGCAATATCGATTGTGTAAAATGGACAATAACGAGTGTGTAAAATGGGCGGTATTGTGTAAAACAGACAATAACGAGTACGTAAAATGGACAATATCGATTGTGTAAAATGGACAATAATGAGTGAGTAAAATGGACAACATCAATTGTGTAAAATGGACAATATCGATTGTGTAAAATGGACAATATCAATTGTGTAAATGGACAATATCGAGTGTGTAAAATGGACAATATCAAGTGTGTAAAATGGATAATAACGATTGTGTATAATGGACAATATAAATTGCGTAAAATGGACAATAACGTTTGGGGAAAAATGGACAATATCGAGTGTGTAAAATGGAAAATACCAATTGTGTAAATGGATAATATCGATTGTGTAAAATGGACAATGTTGAGTTTCTAAAATGGACAATATCGTTTGTGTAAAATGGATAATATTGAGTATGTAAAATGGACAATATCAATTGTGTAAATGGACAATATCGATTGTGTAAAATGGACTTTGATTGAGTGAAATGGACTATCGAGAGTGTAAAATGGACAATATCAATTGTGTAAATGGACAATATCGAGTGTGTAAAATGGACAATATCGAGTGTGTAAAATGGACAATATCGAATGTGTAAGAAGAACAATATCGTTTGTGAAAAATGGACAATATCGACTGTTTAAAATGGATAATAACGATTGTGTAAAATGGACAATATCAATTGCATAAAATGGACAATATCGTTTGTGTAAAATGGACAATATCGAGTGTGTAAAATGGACAATACCAATTGTGTAAATGGATAATATCGATTGTGTAAAATGGACAATGTTGAGTTTCTAAAATGGACAACATCGTTTGTGTAAAATGGACAATATCGTGTGTGCAAAATGGACAATATCGAATGTGTAAAATGGACAATACCAATTGTGCAAATGGACAATATTGAGTGTGTAAAATGGACAACATCGAGTGTGTAAAATGGACAATATCGATTGTGTAAAATGGACAATATCGATCGTGTAAAATGGACAATATTGAGTATGTAAAATGGACAATATCAATTGCGTGAATGGACAATATCGATTGTGTAAAATGGACTTCGATTGAGTGAAATGGACTTTCGAGAGTGTAAAATGGACAATATCAATTGTGTAAATGGACAATATCGAGTGTGTAAAATGGACAATATCGTGTGTGTAAATTGGACAATATCGAATGAGTAAGAAGAACAATATCATTTGTGAAAAATGCACAATATCGATTGTTTAAAATGGATAATAACGATTGTGTAAAATGGGCAATATCGATTGTGTAAAATGGACAATAACGAGTGTGCAAAATGGCCGATATCGTGTAATACAGACAATAACTAGTGTGTAAAATGGACAATATCTATTGTGTAAAATGGAAAATAACGAGTGCGTAAAATGAACAATATCGATTGTGTAAAATGGACAATATCGAGTTTGTAAAATGGGCAATATCGATTGTGTAAAATGGACAATATCGAGTGTGTAAAATGGACAATATCGATTGTGTAAAATGGACAATATCGAGTGTGTAAAATGGGCGATATTGTGTAAAACAGACACTAACGAGTGTGTAAAATGGACAATATCGATTGTGTAAAATGGACAATAACGAGTGTGTAAAATGGACAATATCGATTGTGTAAAATGGACAATATCGAGTGTGTAAAATGGACAATATCGATTGTATAAAATGGACAATATCGAGTGTGTAAAATGGACAACATCGAGTGTGTAAAATGGACAATACCAATTGTGTAAATGGACAATGTCGATTGTGTAAAATGGACAATGTTGAGTTTCTAAATGGACAATATCGTTTGTGTAAAATGGACAATATCGTGTGTGTAAAATGGACAATATCGAGTATCTAAAATGGACAATACCAATTGTACAAATGCACATTATCGATTGTGTAAAATGGACATCGATTGAGTGAAATGGACTATCGAGAGTATAAAATGGACAATATCAATTGTGTAAATGGACAATATCGAGTGAGTAAAATGGACAATATCGAGTGTGTAAAATGGACAATATCGAATGTGTAAGAAGAAAAATATCGTTTGTGAAAAATGCACAATATCGATTGTTTAAAATGGATAATAACAATTGTGTAAAATGGACAAGATCAATTGCGTAAAATGGACAATATCGAGTGTGTGAAATGGACAATATCGATTGTGTAAAATGGACAATATCAATTGTGTAAATGGGCAATATCGATTGTGTAAAATGGACAATAACGAGTGTGTGAAATGGGCTGTATTGTGTAAAACAGACAATAACGAGTACGTAAAATGGACAATATCGATTGTGTAAAATGGACAATAATGAGTGAGTAAAATGGACAACATCAATTGTGTAAAATGGACAATATCGATTGTGTAAAATGGACAATATCGATCGTGTAAAAAGGATAATATTGAGTATATAAAATGGACAATATCAATTGTGTAAATGGACAATATCGATTGTGTAAAATGGACTTCGATTGAGCGAAATGGACTATCGAGAGTGTAAAATGGACAATATCAATTGTGTAAATGGACAATATCGAGTGTGTAAAATGGACAATATCAAGTGTGTAAAATGGATAATAACGATTGTGTATAATGGACAATATCAATTGCGTAAAATGGACAATAACGTTTGGGGAAAAATGGACAATATCGAGTGTGTAAAATGGAAAATACCAATTGTGTAAATGGATAATATCGATTGTGTAAAATGGACAATGGTGAGTTTCTAAAATGGACAATATCGTTTGTGTAAAATGGACAATATCGATCGTGTAAAATGGATAATATTGAGTATGTAAAATGGACAATATCAATTGTGTAAATGGACAATATCGATTGTGTAAAATGGACTTTGATTGAGTGAAATGGACTATCGAGAGTGTAAAATGGACAATATCAATTGTGTAAATGGACAATATCGAGTGTGTAAAATGGACAATATCGAGTGTGTAAAATGGACAATATCGAATGTGTAAGAAGAACAATATCATTTGTGAAAAATGGACATTATCGACTGTTTAAAATGGATAATAACGATTGTGTAAAATGGACAATATCAATTGCATAAAATGGACAATATCGTTTGTGTAAAATGGACAATATCGAGTGTGTAAAATGGACAATACCAATTGTGTAAATGAATAATATCGATTGTGTAAAATGGACAATATCAATTGCATAAAATGGACAATATCGTTTGTGTAAAATGGACAATATCGAGTGTGTAAAATGGACAATACCAATTGTGTAATTGAATAATATTGATTGTGTAAAATGGACAATGTTGAGTTTCTAAAATGGACAATATCGTTTGTGTAAAATGGACAATATCGTGTGTAAAATGGACAATATCGAATGTGTAAAATGGACAATACCAATTGTGGAAATGGACAATATCGAGTGTGTAAAATGGACAATATCGAGTGTGTAAAATGGACAATATCGTTTGTGTAAAATGGACAATATCGAGTGTGTAAAATGGACAATACCAATTGTGTAAAATGGACAATATTGAGTGTGTAAAATGGACAACATCGAGTGTGTAAAATGGACAATATCGATTGTGTAAAATTGACAATATCGATCGTGTAAAAAGGATAATATTGAGCATATAAAATGGACAATATCAATTGTGTAAATGGACAATATCGATTGTGTAAAATGGACAATATCGTGTGTGTAAATTGGACAATATCGAATGAGTAAGAAGAACAATATCATTTGTGAAAAATGCACAATATCGATTGTTTAAAATGGATAATAACGATTGTGTAAAATGGGCAATATCGATTGTGTAAAATGGACAATAACGAGTGTGCAAAATGGCCGATATCGTGTAATACAGAAAATAACGAGTGTGTAAAATGGACAATATCTATTGTGTAAAATGGAAAATAACGAGTGCGTAAAATGAACAATATCGATTGTGTAAAATGGACAATATCGAGTTTGTAAAATGGGCAATATCGATTGTGTAAAATGGACAATATCGAGTGTGTAAAATGGACAATATCGATTGTGTAAAATGGACAATATCAAGTGTGTAAAATGGGCGATATTGTGTAAAACAGACACTAACGAGTGTGTAAAATGGACAATATCGATTGTGTAAAATGGACAATAACGAGTGTGTAAAATGGACAATATCGATTGTGTAAAATGGACAATATCGAGTGTGTAAAATGGACAATATCGATTGTATAAAATGGACAATATCGAGTGTGTAAAATGGACAACATCGAGTGTGTAAAATGGACAATACCAATTGTGTAAATGGACAATGTCGATTGTGTAAAATGGACAATGTTGAGTTTCTAAATGGACAATATCGTTTGTGTAAAATGGACAATATCGTGTGTGTAAAATGGACAATATCGAGTATCTAAAATGGACAATACCAATTGTACAAATGCACATTATCGATTGTGTAAAATGGACATCGATTGAGTGAAATGGACTATCGAGAGTATAAAATGGACAATATCAATTGTGTAAATGGACAATATCGAGTGAGTAAAATGGACAATATCGAGTGTGTAAAATGGACAATATCGAATGTGTAAGAAGAAAAATATCGTTTGTGAAAAATGCACAATATCGATTGTTTAAAATGGATAATAACAATTGTGTAAAATGGACAAGATCAATTGCGTAAAATGGACAATATCGAGTGTGTGAAATGGACAATATCGATTGTGTAAAATGGACAATATCAATTGTGTAAATGGGCAATATCGATTGTGTAAAATGGACAATAACGAGTGTGTAAAATGGGCTGTATTGTGTAAAACAGACAATAACGAGTACGTAAAATGGACAATATCGATTGTGTAAAATGGACAATAATGAGTGAGTAAAATGGACAACATCAATTGTGTAAAATGGACAATATCGATTGTGTAAAATGGACAATATTGATTGTGTAAAATGGACAATATCGATCGTGTAAAAAGGATATTATTGAGTATATAAAATGGACAATATCAATTGTGTAAATGGACAATATCGATTGTGTAAAATGGACTTCGATTGAGCGAAATGGACTATCGAGAGTGTAAAATGGACAATATCAATTGTGTAAATGGACAATATCGAGTGTATAAAATGGACAATATCAAGTGTGTAAAATGGATAATAACGATTGTGTATAATGGACAATATCAATTGCGTAAAATGGACAATAACGTTTGGGGAAAAATGGACAATATCGAGTGTGTAAAATGGAAAATACCAATTGTGTAAATGGATAATATCGATTGTGTAAAATGGACAATGGTGAGTTTCTAAAATGGACAATATCGTTTGTGTAAAATGGACAATATCGATCGTGTAAAATGGATAATATTGAGTATGTAAAATGGACAATATCAATTGTGTAAATGGACAATATCGATTGTGTAAAATGGACTTTGATTGAGTGAAATGGACTATTGAGAGTGTAAAATGGACAATATCAATTGTGTAAATGGACAATATCGAGTGTGTAAAATGGACAATATCGAGTGTGTAAAATGGACAATATCGAATGTGTAAGAAGAACAATATCGTTTGTGAAAAATGGATATTATCGACTGTTTAAAATGGATAATAACGATTGTGTAAAATGGACAATATCAATTGCATAAAATGGACAATATCGTTTGTGTAAAATGGACAATATCGAGTGTGTAAAATGGACAATACCAATTGTGTAAATGAATAATATCGATTGTGTAAAATGGACAATATCAATTGCATAAAATGGACAATATCGTTTGTGTAAAATGGACAATATCGAGTGTGTAAAATGGACAATACCAATTGTGTAAATGAATAATATTGATTGTGTAAAATGGACAATGTTGAGTTTCTAAAATGGACAATATCGTTTGTGTAAAATGGACAATATCGTGTGTAAAATGGACAATATCGAATGTGTAAAATGGACAATACCAATTGTGTAAATGGACAATATCGAGTGTGTAAAATGGACAATATCGAGTGTGTAAAATGGACAATATCGTTTGTGTAAAATGGACAATATATTGTGTGTAAAATGGACAATATCGAGTGTGTAAAATGGACAATACCAATTGTGTAAATGGACAATATTGAGTGTGTAAAATGGACAACATCGAGTGTGTAAAATGGACAATATCGATTGTGTAAAATTGACAATATCGATCGTGGAAAAAGGATAATATTGAGCATATAAAATGGACAATATCAATTGTGTAAATGGACAATATCGATTGTGTAAAATGGACAATATCGAGTGTGTAAAATGGACAGTACCAATTGTGTAAATGGATAATATCGATTGTGTAAAATAGACTTTGATTGAGTGAAATGGACTATCAAGTGTGTAAAATGGATAATAACGATTGTGTATAATGGACAATATCAATTGCGTAAAATGGACAATAACGTTTGAGGAAAAATGGACAATATCGAGTGTGTAAAATGGAAAATATCAATTGTGTAAATGGATAATATCGATTGTGTAAAATGGACAATGTTGAGTTTCTAAAATGGACAATATCGTTTGTGTAAAATGGACAATATCGATCGTGTAAAATGGATAATATTGAGTATGTAAAATGGACAATATCAATTGTGTAAATGGACAATATCGATTGTGTAAAATGGACTTTGATTGAGTGAAATGGACTATCGAGAGTGTAAAATGGACAATATCAATTGTGTAAATGAACAATATTGAGAGTGTAAAATGGACAATATCGAGTGTGTAAAATGGACAATATCGAATGTGTAAGAAGAACAATATCGTTTGTGAAAAATGGACAATATCGACTGTTTAAAATGGATAATAACGATTGTGTAAAATGGACAATATCAATTGCATAAAATGGACAATATCGTTTGTGTAAAATGGACAATATCGAGTGTGTAAAATGGACAGTACCAATTGTGTAAATGGATAATATCGATTGTGTAAAATGGACAATGTTGAGTTTCTAAAATGGACAATATCGTTTGTGTAAAATGGACAATATCGTGTGTGTAAAATGGACAATATCGAGTGTGTAAAATGGACAATATCGATTGTGTAAAATGGACAATATCGATCGTGTAAAATGGACAGTATTGAGTATGTAAAATGGACAATATCAATTGTGTGAATGGACAATATCGATTGTGTAAAATGGACTTCGATTGAGTGAAATGGACTATCGAGAGTGTAAAATGGACAATATCAATTGTGTAAATGGACAATATCGAGTGTGTAAAACGGACAATATCGTGTGTGTAAATTGGACAATATCGAATGAGTAAGAAGAACAATATCGTTTGTGAAAAATGCACAATATCGATTGTTTAAAATGGATAATAACGATTGTGTAAAATGGGCAATATCGATTGTGTAAAATGGACAATAACGAGTGTGTAAAATGGCCGATATCGTGTAATACAGACAATAACGAGTGTGTAAAATGGACAATATCTATTGTGTAAAATGGAAAATAACGAGTGCGTAAAATGAACAATATCGATTGTGTAAAATGGACAATAACGAGTGAGTAAAATGGACAATATCGATTGTGTAAAATGGACAATATCGATTGTGTTAAATGGGCAATATCGATTATGTAAAATGGACAATAACGAGTGTGTAAAATGGGCGATATCGTGTAAAACAGACAATAACGAGTGTGTAAAATGGACAATATCGATTGTGTAAAATGGACAATAATGAGTGAGTAAAATGGACAACATCAATTGTGTAAAATGGACAATATCGATTGTGTAAAATGGGCAATATTGATTGTATAAAATGGACAATAACGAGTATGTAAAATGGGCGATATCATGTAAAACAAACAATAACGAGTGTGTAAAATGGACAATATCGATCATGTAAAATGGACAATAACGAGTGTGTAAAATGGGCTATATCGTGTAAAAGAGACAATAACGAGTGTGTAAAATGGACAATATCGATCGTGTAAAATGGACAATAATGAGTGCGTAAAATGGACAATATCGATTGTGTAAAATGGACAATATCAATCGCGTAAATTGGACAATATGGATTGTGTAAAATGAGCAAAATCGATCGTGTAAAATGGACAATATCGAGTGTATAAAATGGACCATAGCGAGTGTGTAAAATGGACAATATCGATTGTGTAAAATAGAAAATATCAATTGTGTAAAATGGACAATATCGATTGTGTAAAATGGACAATATCGAGTGTGTAAAATGGACAATATTGATTGTGTAAAATGGATAATATCAAGTGTGTAAAATGGACAACATCGATTGTGTAAAATGGACAAAATCAATCATGTAAAATGGACACTATCAAGTGTGTAAGATGGACAATATCGATTGTATACAACGGACAATATCAAGTTTGTAAAATGGACAATATTGATCTTTATAACGGACAATATCGATTGTGTAAAATGGACAACGTCGAGTATGTAAAATGGACAATATCGATTGTGTAAAATGGACAATACCAATTGTGTAAATGGACAATATCGATTGTGTAAAATGGACAATATTGAGTTTCTAAAATGGACAATATCGTTTGTGTAAAATAGACAATATCGTGTGTGTAAAATAGACAATATCGAGTGTGTAAAATGGACAATAACGAGTGAGTAAAATGGACGATATCGATTGTGTAAAATGGACAATATCAATTGTGTAAAATGGGCAATATCGATTGTGTAAAATGGACAATAACGAGTGTGTAAAATGGCCGATATCGTGTAAAACAGACAATAATGATTGTGTAAAATAGACAATATCAATTGCGTAAAATGGACAATATCGTTTGTGTAAAATGGACAATATCGAGTGTGTAAAATGGACAATACCAATTTTGTAAATGGATAATATCGATTGTGTAAAATGGACAATGTTGAGTTTCTAAAATGGACAATATCGTTTGTGTAAAATGGACAATATCGTGTGTGTAAAATGGACAATATCGAGTGTGTAAAATGGACAATACCAATTGTGTAAATGGACAATATTGAGTGTGTAAAATGGACAACATCGAGCATGTAAAATGGACAATATTGATTGTGTAAAATGGACAATATCGATCGTGTAAAATGGACAATATTGAGAATGTAAAATGGACAATATCAATTGTGTGAATGGACAATATCGATTGTGTAAAATGGACTTCGATTGAGTGAAATGAACTATCGAGAGTGTAAAATGGACAATATCAATTGTGTAAATGGACAATATCGAGTGTGTAAAATGGACAATATCGTGTGTGTAAATTGGACAATATCGAAAGTGTAAGAAGAACAATATAGTTCGTGAAAAATGCACAATATCAATTGTTTAAAATGTATAATAACGATTGTGTAAAATGGGCAATATCGATCGTGTATAATGGACAATAACGAGTGTGTAAAATGGGTGATATCGTGTAATGCAGACAATAACGAGCGTGTAAAATGGACATTATCTATTGTGTAAAATGGACAATAACGAGTGCGTAAAATGAACAATATCGATTGTGTAAAATGGACAATAACGAGTGAGTAAAATGGACAATATTGATTGTGTAAAATGGACAATATCGATTGTGTTAAATGGACAATATCGATTATGTAAAATGGACAATAACGAGTGTGTAAAATGGGCGATATCGTGTAAAACAGACAATAACGAGTATGTAAAATGGACAATATCAATTGTGTAAAATGGACAATATCGATTGTGTAAAATGGACAATAATGAGTGTGTAAAATGGGCGATATCATGTAAAACAGACAATAACGAGTGTGTAAAATGGACAATATCGATCGTGGAAAATGGACAATAACGAGTGTGTAAAATGGGCGATATCGTGTAAAACAGACAATAACGAGTGTGTAAAATCGACAATATCGATCGTGTAAAATGGACAATAATGAGTGCGTAAAATGGACAATATTGATTGTGTAAAATGGACAATAACGAGTGAGTAAAATGGACAATATCGATTGTGTAAAATGGACAATATTGAGTGTGGAAAATGGACAATATCGTTTGTTTAAAATGGATAATATCGATTGTGTAAAATGGACAATATCAAGTGTGTAAAATGGACAATATCGATTGTGTAAAATAGACAAAATCAATCGTGTAAAATGGACACTTACGAGTGTGTAAAATGGACAATATCGATTGTGTAAAACAGACAATATCAAGTGTGTAAAATGGACAATATCAATCTTTAAAACAGACAATATCGATTGTGTAAAATGGACAATACCAATTGTGTAAATGGACAATATAGAGTGTGTAAAATGGACAATACCAATTGTGTAAATGGACAATATCGATTGTGTAAAATGGACAATATTGAGTTTCTAAAATGGACAATATCGTTTGTGTAAAATGGACAATATCGATGTGTAAAATGGACAATATCGACTGTTTAAAATGGATAATAACGATTGTGTAAAATGGACAATATCAATTGCATAAAATGGACAATATCGTTTGTGTAAAATGGACAATATCGAGTGTGTAAAATGGACAATACCAATTGTGTAAATGAATAATATCGATTGTGTAAAATGGACAATATCAATTGCATAAAATGGACAATATCGTTTGTGTAAAATGGACAATATCGAGTGTGTAAAATGGACAATACCAATTGTGTAAATGAATAATATCGATTGTGTAAAATGGACAATGTTGAGTTTCTAAAATGGACAATATCGTTTGTGTAAAATGGACAATACCGTGTGTGTAAAATGGACAATATCGAATGTGTAAAATGGACAATACCAATTGTGTAAATGGACAATATCGAGTGTGTAAAATGGACAATATCGAGTGTGTAAAATGGACAATATCGTTTGTGTAAAATGGACAATATATTGTTTATAAAATGGACAATATCGAGTGTGTAAAATGGACAATACCAATTGTGTAAATGGACAATATTGAGTGTGTAAAATGGACAACATCGAGTGTGTAAAATGGACAATATCGATTGTGTAAAATTGACAATATCGATCGTGTGAAAAGGATAATATTGAGTATATAAAATGGACAATATCAATTGTGTAAATGGACAATATCGATTGTGTAAAATGGACTTCGATTGAGTGAAATGGACTATCGAGAGTGTAAAATGGACAATATCAATTGTGTAAATGGACAATATCGAGTGTGTAAAATGGACAATATCGTGTGTGTAAATTGGACAATATCGAATGAGTAAGAAGAACAATATCGTTTGTGAAAAATGCACAATATCGATTGTTTAAAATGGATAATAACGAATGTGTAAAATGGGCAATATCGATTGTGTAAAATGGACAATAACGAGTGTGTAAAATGGCCGATATCGTGTAATACAGACAATAACGAGTGTGTAAAATGGACAATATCTATTGTGTAAAATGGAAAATAACGAGTGCGTAAAATGAACAATATCGAGTGTGTAAAATGGACAATAACGAGTGAGTAAAATGGACAATATCGATTGTGTAAAATGGACAATATCGATTGTGTTAAATGGGCAATATCGATTATGTAAAATGGACAATAACGAGTGTGTAAAATGGGCGATATCGTGTAAAACAGACAATAACGAGTGTGTAAAATGGACAATATCGATTGTGTAAAATGGACAATAATGAGTGAGTAAAATGGACAACATCAATTGTGTAAAATGGACAATATCGATTATGTAAAATGGACAATATTGAGTGTGGAAAATGGACAATATCGATTGTGTAAAATGGGCAATATTGATTGTATAAAATGGACAATAACGAGTGTGTAAAATGGGCGATATCATGTAAAACAAACAATAACGAGTGTGTAAAATGGACAATATCGATTATGTAAAATGGACAATAACGAGTGTGTAAAATGGGCTATATCGTGTAAAAGAGACAATAACGAGTGTGTAAAATGGACAATATCGATCGTGTAAAATGGACAATAATGAGTGCGTAAAATGGACAATATCAATTATGTAAAATGGACAATATTGAGTGTGGAAAATGGACAATATCGGTTGTTTAAAATGGATAATATCGATTGTGTAAAATGGACAATATCAATTGCGTAAATTGGACAATATGGATTGTGTAAAATGAGCAAAATCGATCGTGTAAAATGGACAATATCGAGTGTATAAAATGGACCATAGCGAGTGTGTAAAATGGACAATATCGATTGTGTAAAATGGAAAATATCAATTGTGTAAAATGGACAAAATCGATTGTGTAAAATGGAAAATATCGAGTGTGTAAAATGGACAATATTGATTGTGTAAAATGGATAATATCAAGTGTGTAAAATGGACAACATCGATTGTGTAAAATGGACAAAATCAATCATGTAAAATGGACACTATCAAGTGTGTAAAATGGACAATATCGATTGTATAAAACGGACAATATCAAGTTTGTAAAATGGACAATATCGATCTTTATAACGGACAATATCGATTGTGTAAAATGGACAACGTCGAGTGTGTAAAATGGACAATATCGATTGTGTAAAATGGACAATACCAATTGTGTAAATGGACAATATCGATTGTAAAAAATGGACAATATTGAGTTTCTAAAATGGACAATATCGTTTGTGTAAAATAGACAATATCATGTGTGTAAAATAGACAATATCGAGTGTGTAAAATGGACAATAACGAGTGAGTAAAATGGACGATATCGATTGTGTAAAATGGACAATATCAATTGTGTAAAATGGGCAATATCGATTGTGTAAAATGGACAATAACGAGTGTGTAAAATGGCCGATATCGTGTAAAACAGACAATAATGATTGTGTAAAATAGACAATATCAATTGCGTAAAATGGACAATATCGTTTGTGTAAAATGGACAATATCGAGTGTGTAAAATGGACAATACCAATTTTGTAAATGGATAATATCGATTGTGTAAAATGGACAATGTTGAGTTTCCAAAATGGACAATATCGTTTGTGTAAAATGGACTTCGATTGAGCGAAATGGACTATCGAGAGTGTAAAATGGACAATATCAATTGTGTAAATGGACAATATCGAGTGTATAAAATGGACAATATCAAGTGTGTAAAATGGATAATAACGATTGTGTATAATGGACAATATCAATTGCGTAAAATGGACAATAACGTTTGGGGAAAAATGGACAATATCGAGTGTGTAAAATGGAAAATACCAATTGTGTAAATGGATAATATCGATTGTGTAAAATGGACAATGGTGAGTTTCTAAAATGGACAATATCGTTTGTGTAAAATGGACAATATCGATCGTGTAAAATGGATAATATTGAGTATGTAAAATGGACAATATCAATTGTGTAAATGGACAATATCGATTGTGTAAAATGGACTTTGATTGAGTGAAATGGACAATGTTGTTTGTGTAAAATGGACAATATCAATTGTGTAAATGGACAATATCGAGTGTGTAAAATGGACAATATCGAGTGTGTAAAATGGACAATATCGAATGTGTAAGAAGAACAATATCGTTTGTGAAAAATGGACATTATCGACTGTTTAAAATGGATAATAACGATTGTGTAAAATGGACAATATCAATTGCATAAAATGGACAATATCGTTTGTGTAAAATGGACAATATCGAGTGTGTAAAATGGACAATACCAATTGTGTAAATGAATAATATCGATTGTGTAAAATGGACAATATCAATTGCATAAAATGGACAATATCGTTTGTGTAAAATGGACAATATCGAGTGTGTAAAATGGACAATACCAATTGTGTAAATGAATAATATTGATTGTGTAAAATGGACAATGTTGAGTTTCTAAAATGGACAATATCGTTTGTGTAAAATGGACAATATCGTGTGTAAAATGGACAATATCGAATGTGTAAAATGGACAATACCAATTGTGTAAATGGACAATATCGAGTGTGTAAAATGGACAATATCGAGTGTGTAAAATGGACAATATCGTTTGTGTAAAATGGACAATATATTGTGTGTAAAATGGACAATATCGAGTGTGTAAAATGGACAATACCAATTGTGTAAATGGACAATATTGAGTGTGTAAAATGGACAACATCGAGTGTGTAAAATGGACAATATCGATTGTGTAAAATTGACAATATCGATCGTGGAAAAAGGATAATATTGAGCATATAAAATGGACAATATCAATTGTGTAAATGGACAATATCGATTGTGTAAAATGGACAATATCGAGTGTGTAAAATGGACAGTACCAATTGTGTAAATGGATAATATCGATTGTGTAAAATAGACTTTGATTGAGTGAAATGGACTATCAAGTGTGTAAAATGGATAATAACGATTGTGTATAATGGACAATATCAATTGCGTAAAATGGACAATAACGTTTGAGGAAAAATGGACAATATCGAGTGTGTAAAATGGAAAATATCAATTGTGTAAATGGATAATATCGATTGTGTAAAATGGACAATGTTGAGTTTCTAAAATGGACAATATCGTTTGTGTAAAATGGACAATATCGATCGTGTAAAATGGATAATATTGAGTATGTAAAATGGACAATATCAATTGTGTAAATGGACAATATCGATTGTGTAAAATGGACTTTGATTGAGTGAAATGGACTATCGAGAGTGTAAAATGGACAATATCAATTGTGTAAATGAACAATATTGAGAGTGTAAAATGGACAATATCGAGTGTGTAAAATGGACAATATCGAATGTGTAAGAAGAACAATATCGTTTGTGAAAAATGGACAATATCGACTGTTTAAAATGGATAATAACGATTGTGTAAAATGGACAATATCAATTGCATAAAATGGACAATATCGTTTGTGTAAAATGGACAATATCGAGTGTGTAAAATGGACAGTACCAATTGTGTAAATGGATAATATCGATTGTGTAAAATGGACAATGTTGAGTTTCTAAAATGGACAATATCGTTTGTGTAAAATGGACAATATCGTGTGTGTAAAATGGACAATATCGAGTGTGTAAAATGGACAATATCGATTGTGTAAAATGGACAATATCGATCGTGTAAAATGGACAGTATTGAGTATGTAAAATGGACAATATCAATTGTGTGAATGGACAATATCGATTGTGTAAAATGGACTTCGATTGAGTGAAATGGACTATCGAGAGTGTAAAATGGACAATATCAATTGTGTAAATGGACAATATCGAGTGTGTAAAACGGACAATATCGTGTGTGTAAATTGGACAATATCGAATGAGTAAGAAGAACAATATCGTTTGTGAAAAATGCACAATATCGATTGTTTAAAATGGATAATAACGATTGTGTAAAATGGGCAATATCGATTGTGTAAAATGGACAATAACGAGTGTGTAAAATGGCCGATATCGTGTAATACAGACAATAACGAGTGTGTAAAATGGACAATATCTATTGTGTAAAATGGAAAATAACGAGTGCGTAAAATGAACAATATCGATTGTGTAAAATGGACAATAACGAGTGAGTAAAATGGACAATATCGATTGTGTAAAATGGACAATATCGATTGTGTTAAATGGGCAATATCGATTATGTAAAATGGACAATAACGAGTGTGTAAAATGGGCGATATCGTGTAAAACAGACAATAACGAGTGTGTAAAATGGACAATATCGATTGTGTAAAATGGACAATAATGAGTGAGTAAAATGGACAACATCAATTGTGTAAAATGGACAATATCGATTGTGTAAAATGGGCAATATTGATTGTATAAAATGGACAATAACGAGTATGTAAAATGGGCGATATCATGTAAAACAAACAATAACGAGTGTGTAAAATGGACAATATCGATCATGTAAAATGGACAATAACGAGTGTGTAAAATGGGCTATATCGTGTAAAAGAGACAATAACGAGTGTGTAAAATGGACAATATCGATCGTGTAAAATGGACAATAATGAGTGCGTAAAATGGACAATATCGATTGTGTAAAATGGACAATATCAATCGCGTAAATTGGACAATATGGATTGTGTAAAATGAGCAAAATCGATCGTGTAAAATGGACAATATCGAGTGTATAAAATGGACCATAGCGAGTGTGTAAAATGGACAATATCGATTGTGTAAAATAGAAAATATCAATTGTGTAAAATGGACAATATCGATTGTGTAAAATGGACAATATCGAGTGTGTAAAATGGACAATATTGATTGTGTAAAATGGATAATATCAAGTGTGTAAAATGGACAACATCGATTGTGTAAAATGGACAAAATCAATCATGTAAAATGGACACTATCAAGTGTGTAAGATGGACAATATCGATTGTATACAACGGACAATATCAAGTTTGTAAAATGGACAATATTGATCTTTATAACGGACAATATCGATTGTGTAAAATGGACAACGTCGAGTATGTAAAATGGACAATATCGATTGTGTAAAATGGACAATACCAATTGTGTAAATGGACAATATCGATTGTGTAAAATGGACAATATTGAGTTTCTAAAATGGACAATATCGTTTGTGTAAAATAGACAATATCGTGTGTGTAAAATAGACAATATCGAGTGTGTAAAATGGACAATAACGAGTGAGTAAAATGGACGATATCGATTGTGTAAAATGGACAATATCAATTGTGTAAAATGGGCAATATCGATTGTGTAAAATGGACAATAACGAGTGTGTAAAATGGCCGATATCGTGTAAAACAGACAATAATGATTGTGTAAAATAGACAATATCAATTGCGTAAAATGGACAATATCGTTTGTGTAAAATGGACAATATCGAGTGTGTAAAATGGACAATACCAATTTTGTAAATGGATAATATCGATTGTGTAAAATGGACAATGTTGAGTTTCTAAAATGGACAATATCGTTTGTGTAAAATGGACAATATCGTGTGTGTAAAATGGACAATATCGAGTGTGTAAAATGGACAATACCAATTGTGTAAATGGACAATATTGAGTGTGTAAAATGGACAACATCGAGCATGTAAAATGGACAATATTGATTGTGTAAAATGGACAATATCGATCGTGTAAAATGGACAATATTGAGAATGTAAAATGGACAATATCAATTGTGTGAATGGACAATATCGATTGTGTAAAATGGACTTCGATTGAGTGAAATGAACTATCGAGAGTGTAAAATGGACAATATCAATTGTGTAAATGGACAATATCGAGTGTGTAAAATGGACAATATCGTGTGTGTAAATTGGACAATATCGAAAGTGTAAGAAGAACAATATAGTTCGTGAAAAATGCACAATATCAATTGTTTAAAATGTATAATAACGATTGTGTAAAATGGGCAATATCGATCGTGTATAATGGACAATAACGAGTGTGTAAAATGGGTGATATCGTGTAATGCAGACAATAACGAGCGTGTAAAATGGACATTATCTATTGTGTAAAATGGACAATAACGAGTGCGTAAAATGAACAATATCGATTGTGTAAAATGGACAATAACGAGTGAGTAAAATGGACAATATTGATTGTGTAAAATGGACAATATCGATTGTGTTAAATGGACAATATCGATTATGTAAAATGGACAATAACGAGTGTGTAAAATGGGCGATATCGTGTAAAACAGACAATAACGAGTATGTAAAATGGACAATATCAATTGTGTAAAATGGACAATATCGATTGTGTAAAATGGACAATAATGAGTGTGTAAAATGGGCGATATCATGTAAAACAGACAATAACGAGTGTGTAAAATGGACAATATCGATCGTGGAAAATGGACAATAACGAGTGTGTAAAATGGGCGATATCGTGTAAAACAGACAATAACGAGTGTGTAAAATCGACAATATCGATCGTGTAAAATGGACAATAATGAGTGCGTAAAATGGACAATATTGATTGTGTAAAATGGACAATAACGAGTGAGTAAAATGGACAATATCGATTGTGTAAAATGGACAATATTGAGTGTGGAAAATGGACAATATCGTTTGTTTAAAATGGATAATATCGATTGTGTAAAATGGACAATATCAAGTGTGTAAAATGGACAATATCGATTGTGTAAAATAGACAAAATCAATCGTGTAAAATGGACACTTACGAGTGTGTAAAATGGACAATATCGATTGTGTAAAACAGACAATATCAAGTGTGTAAAATGGACAATATCAATCTTTAAAACAGACAATATCGATTGTGTAAAATGGACAATACCAATTGTGTAAATGGACAATATCGAGTGTGTAAAATGGACAATACCAATTGTGTAAATGGACAATATCGATTGTGTAAAATGGACAATATTGAGTTTCTAAAATGGACAATATCGTTTGTGTAAAATGGACAATATCGATGTGTAAAATGGACAATATCGACTGTTTAAAATGGATAATAACGATTGTGTAAAATGGACAATATCAATTGCATAAAATGGACAATATCGTTTGTGTAAAATGGACAATATCGAGTGTGTAAAATGGACAATACCAATTGTGTAAATGAATAATATCGATTGTGTAAAATGGACAATATCAATTGCATAAAATGGACAATATCGTTTGTGTAAAATGGACAATATCGAGTGTGTAAAATGGACAATACCAATTGTGTAAATGAATAATATCGATTGTGTAAAATGGACAATGTTGAGTTTCTAAAATGGACAATATCGTTTGTGTAAAATGGACAATACCGTGTGTGTAAAATGGACAATATCGAATGTGTAAAATGGACAATACCAATTGTGTAAATGGACAATATCGAGTGTGTAAAATGGACAATATCGAGTGTGTAAAATGGACAATATCGTTTGTGTAAAATGGACAATATATTGTTTATAAAATGGACAATATCGAGTGTGTAAAATGGACAATACCAATTGTGTAAATGGACAATATTGAGTGTGTAAAATGGACAACATCGAGTGTGTAAAATGGACAATATCGATTGTGTAAAATTGACAATATCGATCGTGTGAAAAGGATAATATTGAGTATATAAAATGGACAATATCAATTGTGTAAATGGACAATATCGATTGTGTAAAATGGACTTCGATTGAGTGAAATGGACTATCGAGAGTGTAAAATGGACAATATCAATTGTGTAAATGGACAATATCGAGTGTGTAAAATGGACAATATCGTGTGTGTAAATTGGACAATATCGAATGAGTAAGAAGAACAATATCGTTTGTGAAAAATGCACAATATCGATTGTTTAAAATGGATAATAACGAATGTGTAAAATGGGCAATATCGATTGTGTAAAATGGACAATAACGAGTGTGTAAAATGGCCGATATCGTGTAATACAGACAATAACGAGTGTGTAAAATGGACAATATCTATTGTGTAAAATGGAAAATAACGAGTGCGTAAAATGAACAATATCGAGTGTGTAAAATGGACAATAACGAGTGAGTAAAATGGACAATATCGATTGTGTAAAATGGACAATATCGATTGTGTTAAATGGGCAATATCGATTATGTAAAATGGACAATAACGAGTGTGTAAAATGGGCGATATCGTGTAAAACAGACAATAACGAGTGTGTAAAATGGACAATATCGATTGTGTAAAATGGACAATAATGAGTGAGTAAAATGGACAACATCAATTGTGTAAAATGGACAATATCGATTATGTAAAATGGACAATATTGAGTGTGGAAAATGGACAATATCGATTGTGTAAAATGGGCAATATTGATTGTATAAAATGGACAATAACGAGTGTGTAAAATGGGCGATATCATGTAAAACAAACAATAACGAGTGTGTAAAATGGACAATATCGATTATGTAAAATGGACAATAACGAGTGTGTAAAATGGGCTATATCGTGTAAAAGAGACAATAACGAGTGTGTAAAATGGACAATATCGATCGTGTAAAATGGACAATAATGAGTGCGTAAAATGGACAATATCAATTATGTAAAATGGACAATATTGAGTGTGGAAAATGGACAATATCGGTTGTTTAAAATGGATAATATCGATTGTGTAAAATGGACAATATCAATTGCGTAAATTGGACAATATGGATTGTGTAAAATGAGCAAAATCGATCGTGTAAAATGGACAATATCGAGTGTATAAAATGGACCATAGCGAGTGTGTAAAATGGACAATATCGATTGTGTAAAATGGAAAATATCAATTGTGTAAAATGGACAAAATCGATTGTGTAAAATGGAAAATATCGAGTGTGTAAAATGGACAATATTGATTGTGTAAAATGGATAATATCAAGTGTGTAAAATGGACAACATCGATTGTGTAAAATGGACAAAATCAATCATGTAAAATGGACACTATCAAGTGTGTAAAATGGACAATATCGATTGTATAAAACGGACAATATCAAGTTTGTAAAATGGACAATATCGATCTTTATAACGGACAATATCGATTGTGTAAAATGGACAACGTCGAGTGTGTAAAATGGACAATATCGATTGTGTAAAATGGACAATACCAATTGTGTAAATGGACAATATCGATTGTAAAAAATGGACAATATTGAGTTTCTAAAATGGACAATATCGTTTGTGTAAAATAGACAATATCATGTGTGTAAAATAGACAATATCGAGTGTGTAAAATGGACAATAACGAGTGAGTAAAATGGACGATATCGATTGTGTAAAATGGACAATATCAATTGTGTAAAATGGGCAATATCGATTGTGTAAAATGGACAATAACGAGTGTGTAAAATGGCCGATATCGTGTAAAACAGACAATAATGATTGTGTAAAATAGACAATATCAATTGCGTAAAATGGACAATATCGTTTGTGTAAAATGGACAATATCGAGTGTGTAAAATGGACAATACCAATTTTGTAAATGGATAATATCGATTGTGTAAAATGGACAATGTTGAGTTTCCAAAATGGACAATATCGTTTGTGTAAAATGGACAATATCGTGTGTGTAAAATGGACAATATCGAATGTGTAAAATGGACAATACCAATTGTGTAAATGGACAATATTGAGCGTGTAAAATGGACAACATCGAGCATGTAAAATGGACAATATCGATTGTGTAAAATGGACAATATCGATCGTGTAAAATGGACAATATTGAGGATGTAAAATGGACAATATCAATTGTGTGACTGGACAATATCGATTGTGTAAAATGGACTTCGATTGAGTGAAATGGACTATCGAGAGTGTAAAATGGACAATATCAATTGTGTAAATGGACAATATCGAGTGTGTAAAATGGACAATATCGTGTGTGTAAATTGGACAATATCGAAAGTGTAAAAGAACTATATAGTTCGTGAAAAATGCACAATATCAATTGTTTAAAATGTATAATAACGATTGTGTAAAATGGGCAATATCGATTGTGTATAATGGACAATAACGAGTGTGTAAAATGGGTGATATCGTGTAATACAGACAATAAGGAGCGTGTAAAATGGACATTATCTATTGTGTAAAATGGACAATAACGAGTGCGTAAAATGAACAATATCGATTGTGTAAAATGGACAATAACGACTGAGTAAAATGGACAATATTGATTGTGTAAAATGGACAATATTGATTGTGTTAAATGGGCAATATCGATTATGTAAAATGGACAATAACGAGTGTGTAAAATGGGCGATATCGTGTAAAACAGACAATAACGAGTATGTAAAATGGACAATATCAATTGTGTAAAATGGACAATATCGATTATGTAAAATGGGCAATATCGATTGTGTAAAATGGACAATAATGAGCGTGTAAAATGGGCGATATCATGTAAAACAGACAATAACGAGTGTGTAAAATGGACAATATCGATCGTGGAAAATGGACAATAATGAGTGTGTAAAATGGGCGATATCGTGTAAAACAGACAATAACGAGTGTGTAAAATCGACAATATCGATCGTGTAAAATGGACAATAATGAGTGCGTAAAATGGACAATATTGATTGTGTAAAATGGACAATAACGAGTGAGTAAAATGGACAATATCGATTGTGTAAAATGGACAATATTGAGTGTGCAAAATGGACAATATCGTTTGTTTAAAATGGATAATATCGATTGTGTAAAATGGACAATATCAAGTGTGTAAAATGGACAATATCGATTGTGTAAAATGGACAAAATCAATCGTGTAAAATGGACACTATCGAGTGTGTAAAATGGACAATATCGATTGTGTAAAACGGACAATACCGATTGTGTAAAATGGACAATACGAATTGTGTAAATGGACAATATCGAGTGTGTAACATGGACAATACCAATTGTGTAAATGGACAATATCGATTGTGTAAAATGGACAATATTGAGTTTCTAAAATGGACAATATCGTTTGTGTAAAATGGACAATATCGATTGTGTAAAATGGGCAATATCGATTGTGTAAAATGGACAATAACGAGTGTGTAAAATGGCCGATATCGTGTAAAACAGACAATAATGATTGTGTAAAATGGACAATATCAATTGCGTAAAATGGACAATATCGTTTTTGTAAAATGGACAATATCGAGTGTGTAAAATGGACAAGACCAATTGTGTAAATGGATATTATCGATTGTGTAAAATGGACAATGTTGAGTTTCCAAAATGGACAATATCATTTGTGTAAAATGGACAATATCGTGTGTGTAAAATGGACAATATCGAGTGTGTAAAATGGACAATATCAATTGTGTAAATGGACAATACTGAGTGTGTAAAATAGACAACATCGCGTGTGTAAAATGGACAATATCGATTGTGTAAAATGGACAATATCAATCGTGTAAAATGTACAATATTGAGTATGTAAAATGGACAATATTAATTGTGTAAATGGACAAAATCGATTGTGTAAAATGGACTTCGATTGAGTGAAATGGACTATCGAGAGTGTAAAATGGACAATATCAATTGAGTAAATGGACAATATCGAGTGTGTAAAATGGACAATATTGAATGTGAAAGAAGAACAATATCGTTTGTGAAAAATGCACAATATCGATTGTTTAAAATGGATAGTAACGATTGTGTAAAATGGTCAATGTCAATTGCGTAAAATGGACAATATCGAGTGTGTAAAATGGACAATATTGAATGTGAAAGAAGAACAATATCGTTTGTGAAAAATGCACAATATCGATTGTTTAAAATGGATAGTAACGATTGTGTAAAATGGTCAATGTCAATTGCGTAAAATGGACAATATCGAGTGTGTAAAATGGACAATATCGATTGTGTAAAATGGGCAATATCGATTGTGTAAAATGGACAATAATGAGTGTGTAAAATGGGCGATATCATGTAAAACAGACAATAACGAGTGTGTAAAATGGACAATATCGATTGTGTAAAATGGACAATAACGAGTGCGTAAAATGGACAATATCAAGTGTGTAAAATGGGCAATATCGATTGTGTAAAATGGACAATAACAAGTGTGTAAAATGGGCGATATCATGTAAAACGGACAATAACGAGTGTGTAAAATGGACAATATCGATTGTGTAAAATGGACAATAATGAGTGAGTAAAATGGACAATATCGGTTGTTTAAAATGGATAATATCGATTGTGTAAAATGGGCAATATCAATTGCGTAAATTGGACAATATGGATTGTGTAAAATGGGCAAAATCGATCGTGTAAAATGGACAATATCGAGTATATAAAATGGACAATATCGAGTGTGTAAAATGGACAATACCAATTGTGTAAATGGACAATATGGATTGTGTAAAATGGATAATATCGAGTGTGTAAAATGGGCAATATCGATTATGTAAAATGGACAATAACGAGTGTGTAAAATGGGCGATATCGTGTAAAACAGACAATAACGAGTATGTAAAATGGACAATATCAATTGTGTAAAATGGACAATATCGATTATGTAAAATGGGCAATATCGATTGTGTAAAATGGACAATAATGAGCGTGTAAAATGGGCGATATCATGTAAAACAGACAATAACGAGTGTGTAAAATGGACAATATTGATCGTGGAAAATGGACAATGACGAGTGTGTAAAATGGGCGATATCGTGTAAAACAGACAATAACGAGTGTGTAAAATCGACAATATCGATCGTGTAAAATGGACAATATCGATTGTGTAAAATGGACAATATTGAGTGTGCAAAATGGACAATATCGTTTGTTTAAAATGGATAATATCGATTGTGTAAAATGGACAATATCAAGTGTGTAAAATGGACAATATCGATTGTGTAAAATGGACAAAATCAATCGTGTAAAATGGACACTATCGAGTGTGTAAAATGGACAATATCGATTGTGTAAAACGGACAATATCAAGTGTGTAAAATGGACAATATCAATCTTTAAAACAGACAATATCGATTGTGTAAAATGGACAATACCAATTGTGTAAATGGACAATATCGAGTGTGTAAAATGGACAATACCAATTGTGTAAATGGACAATATCGATTGTGTAAAATGGACAATATTGAGTTTCTAAAATGGACAATATTGTTTGTGTAAAATGGACAATATCGATTGTGTAAAATGGGCAATATCGATTGTGTAAAATGGACAATAACGAGTGTGTAAAATGGCCGATATCGTGTAAAACAGACAATAATGATTGTGTAAAATGGACAATATCAATTGCGTAAAATGGACAATATCGTTTGTGTAAAATGGACAATATCGAGTGTGTAAAATGGACAATACCAATTGTGTAAATGGATATTATCGATTGTGTAAAATGGACAATGTTGAGTTTCCAAAATGGACAATATCATTTGTGTAAAATGGACAATATCGTGTGTGTAAAATGGACAATATCGAATGTGTAAAATGGACAATATCAATTGTGTAAATGGACAATACTGAGTGTGTAAAATGGACAACATCGAGTGAGTAAAATGGACAATATCGATTGTGTAAAATGGACAATATCAATCGTGTAAAATGTACAATATTGAGTATGTAAAATGGACAATATTAATTGTGTAAATGGACAAAATCGATTGTGTAAAATGGACTTCGATTGAGTGAAATGGACTATCGAGAGTGTAAAATGGACAATATCAATTGAGTAAATGGACAATATCGAGTGTGTAAAATGGACAATATTGAATGTGAAAGAAGAACAATATCGTTTGTGAAAAATGCACAATATCGATTGTTTAAAATGGATAGTAACGATTGTGTAAAATGGTCAATGTCAATTGCGTAAAATGGACAATATCGAGTGTGTAAAATGGACAATATCGATTGTGTAAAATGGGCAATATCGATTGTGTAAAATGGACAATAATGAGTGTGTAAAATGGGCGATATCATGTAAAACAGACAATAACGAGTGTGTAAAATGGACAATATCGATTGTGTAAAATGGACAATAACGAGTGCGTAAAATGGACAATATCAAGTGTGTAAAATGGGCAATATCGATTGTGTAAAATGGACAATAACAAGTGTGTAAAATGGGCGATATCATGTAAAACGGACAATAACGAGTGTGTAAAATGGACAATATCGATTGTGTAAAATGGACAATAATGAGTGAGTAAAATGGACAATATCGGTTGTTTAAAATGGATAATATCGATTGTGTAAAATGGGCAATATCAATTGCGTAAATTGGACAATATGGATTGTGTAAAATGGGCAAAATCGATCGTGTAAAATGGACAATATCGAGTATATAAAATGGACAATATCGAGTGTGTAAAATGGACAATACCAATTGTGTAAATGGACAATATGGATTGTGTAAAATGGATAATATCGAGTGTGTAAAATGGACAATATCGATTGTGTAAAATGGATAATATCGCTGCTGGTTACTCCTTCCCTGCCCAGTGCATGCAAATGGCAGTGTGGTCCACAGTGGATTTTTCTTCTTTCCGTCCCAGTTACTGATGCTTCCTGGCGCAGCCATGTGCAAGGTGACGGTAAGAGCGGTGGCACTGGTGGACTCCTTCTGGATGGTGGATGTACTGTATGCACCTGGGAGTATGCTCACAAGTTTGTAGAGCTGTTGCATTGTGAGTGGCTTAGCTAGTTACGTGATGGTCACAAGGCTTAATAAAACCCCAGTCAGTTGGGTCTAGGTCATCTATGATGAGGTATGCAGTTGTGAGTTTAGTGGATGAACTGGTAATGTGCAGTGTGATTGTTAAACCTTTGTTAATAAACCAACTAGTTCTTAATAGTAATGTGTTGCTATGAATTCTTAGGCAAAGAACCCATGAAGCAAATACATTACAGTGAGAATCCTACTGGGGGCCTACTATACATATGCAATAAGTTCGAATCCACAAAAATGGGCAGGAGCTGGGACAGAGGCGGATGGGTAACTGTATGTCCCACCCCGGCAGCACTCTGTCCCGAACAGTAGAATCCCTCCCATTATTTTTTTGCATGAGGGTCACACAAGATAGATAAAGATTACGAAAGTAACTTGTCCCAGTTTATCTCATTCAACTAGAAAGATTTATTCACTCTGACGATGGGATGTTGGAATATGCTCTTTTCAGGAAACACTATTTACTGGATTCTCAGAATCAGAAAAATTGTTAGAATTACCCTTATGATTTAAAGTTATTTAAATTGGTGATGTGGGTTAGGTTTTAGACAGATGGGTGGAAAGTTAAGAGTTGGGAGACACCGAGGCAGTTTATCAGGCACTCGTACACGACAGTTGAAGGTAGGTTCAGTATCTGCGTCTTGGTGTATTGAGACCTCTTCCTCTTTTTGCTGTTTTATATTTTAAAAGGTGAATATTTTGTGATAGAGATATACATGAAGGTGGTGTGGTAGTGCGCATCATGGTCTAAGATCTCTGAGATATTTGTAAGAGAAGACACACCAAGGCCATTCTTCACTGTGGTAATATCAAAATCACAGACTTGGAGTTCACCTCAGACCAGTATCGGTCCAAGTCAGCATGGATTTATGAAAGGGAAATCATGCTTGACAAATCTCCTAGAATTTTTTGAGGATGTAAAGAGTAGAGTGGACAAGGGAGAACCAGTGGATGTGGTGTATTTGGACTTTCAAAAGGCTTTTGACAAGGTCCCACACAAGAGATTGGTGTACAAAATTAAAGCACATGGTATTGGGGGTAATGTACTGATGTAGATAGAGAACTAGTTGGCAGACAAGAAGAAGAGATTCGGAATAAACGGGTCCTTTTCAGAATGGCAGGCAGTGACCAGTGGGGTGCCGCAGGACTCAGTGCTGGGACCCCAGCTCTTTACAATATACATCAATGATTTAAATGAAGGAATTGAATGTAATATCTCCAAGTTTGCAGATGACACTAAGCTGGGTGGCGATGTGAGCTGTGAGGAGGATGCTAAGAGGCTGCAGGGTGACTTGGACAGGTTAGGTGAGTGGGCAAATGCATGGCAGATGCAGTATAATGTGGATAAATGTGAGGTTATCCACTTTGGTGGCAAAAACAGGAAGACAGAATATTATCTGATTGGTGACAGATTAGGAAAAGGGGAGGTGCATCGAGACCTGGGTGTCATGGTACATCAGTCATTGAAGTTTGGCATGCAGGTACAGCAGGCGGTGAAGAAGGCAAATGGCATGTTGGTCTTCATAGCTAGAGGATTTGAGTATAGAAGGAGGGAGGTCTTACTGCAGTTGTACAGAGCCTTGGTGAAGCCACACCTTGAATATTGTGTTCAGTTTTGGTCTCCTAATCTGAGAAGGGACGTTCTTGCTATTGAGGGAGTACAGCGAAGGTTCACCAGATTGATCCCCGGGATGGCAGGACTGACATATGAGGAGAGACTGGATCAACTGGGCTTGTATCCACTGGAGTTTGGAAGAATGAGAGGGGATCTCATAGAAACATATAAAATTCTGATGGGATTGGACAGGTTAGAGGCAGGAAGAATGTTCCCGTTGTTGGGGAGTTCCAGAACCAGGGGTCACAGTCTAAGAATAAGAGGTAAGCCATTTAGGACCGAGATGAGGAGAAACTTCTTCACTCAAAGAGTGGTTAACCTGTGGAATTCTCTACCGCAGAAAATTGTTGAGGCCAATTTATTAGATATATTCAAAAGATATGGCTCTTATGGCCAAAGGGATCAAGGGGTACGGTGAGAAAGCAAGAAAGGGGTACTGAGGTTGAATGATCAGCCATGATCCTATTGAATAGCGGTGCAGGCTCGAAGGGCTGAATGGCCTGCTCCTGCACCTAATTTCTATGTTTATATATTTCTATGATACGTGGACTGGTAAAACAAGCTAAAGTTATTGCTTTAACTTCACAGAATAAAGCATGACATTACTCTGCAGCAGGAGATTCAAAAGAGCTTGTTTGGATAATGACTTTGGCATATTTTCATTTCTGTTATAATTCATTACTGTGTATCTGTATTAGAGGAGTTTCACAAGACCTTACATGCTATAATTCTGGCAACAAAAGTCAGTGTAATGGAGAAACGCATTATGTGCAGTCAAAATTGGTCCAAATGATTTGTGCATTGCTAGTGTTGAAGTCCAAAATTCTGGTTTGTCTTTAATTTTCAATTTTTTCTCCTGTTATCTGTTCCCTTTCTTTGCCTCCCATCCTCCTTCTTCTCTATTTGTTTTTTTGTCTATTCTTTAACTCTTGCCTTTGACTGCGCTTGATTCTGATGTTCTATTAATGTGTCTTCACTGGAACATGGCCTCTTATGTGTTTCATCACATTTAACAACTGAAAACAGAAAACGGAACGGTGGGATTTCCCCTATAGCTAACTCCAGTTAAAAAAAATACATATCGAGGAGAAAAGACCCAGCAAAGTTAAGTTTGAAATGATTCTGCTGGAGCCAAGAAGTGCAGGGATGCTCCTCCAGACCCAAGAAAAATAATTTGGACAGCTGCCACCTGTGGATTCCCCCTGCCATGATCGCAACCCCCCCCACCCCTCCCCCCAGACCTACCATGCTGCCGACTTAGATAATAAACTTTCAGATGTAAATATATAATTGTATTACTTGCTTCTTCAATATTTGTTTAATAAATTCACTTACTATTTTACACGGGGCCTGATGTGATGGTCTGCCATTGTCAAAGATTGGAGAAAGACTCGGTGCAGGCATAGGGTAAATTCCATTCGCTTAAAACTAATTACCAGATAGGGTTTACTGTTTATTATCCCAGGCATGTCATTAAAAACTAACCTTGATCACGTATTGACAATCTCAAAGATATGGCGATTTAAGAACTGCCCAGCAGATGAGCAAAGATATGAAACTGAAATAATCTAGAGTAAGAAAGATAGCAAAGACTTAAAAATGGTAAAAAGTGCTTTGCCGAAATTTATGGGCTCAAGTTTCGGCTTGAGTTGCTCCTATTTTTTTGGAGCAACTAGTTTAGAATGGAGCATCTTAGAAGTTGCAATTCTCGGCAATTAGTTTGCTCCAGTTCAAGTCAGTTAGAATAGTTCCATTTTAGAACAGATTTTTTTTTCAAAAGGGGGCGTGTCCAGCCACTTGCACCTGTTTTGCAAGTTGAGGCAGCAAAAACTTACTCCAAACTAACTTAGAATGGAGTAAGTGTAGATTTTTGTACGCTCAGAAAAACCTTGCCCACACTTAGAAATCAGGCGTAGGGAACAAGAGATGGGGGAAGGGAAGTTTACAAACATTAAACACTTCACTTTTACAAATAAAGAGCCATCATCAATAATAAATTATAAATAAATCAATAACTCAACCAATAAATCAATCAAAAAAAATTAAAAGATTAAAATTAAAAAATAATTACAAAAATCAATAAATAAAAATTAAGTTTCTACTCACCGACTGCAGGACCGGGAGCCCTCCAACAGGATGCTCGGATGGGATGCCCCCCCCCCCGCCCCCACTCTCCGCCAGTGTCTCTCTCTCTGTGTCTTTGTCGGTGTCTCTCACTCGGTCAGTATCTCTCTCTCTCTGTCAGTGTCTCTCTCACTGTTTCTGTCAGTTTCTCTCTGTGTTTCTGACAGCGAGGGGTGGGGAAGGAAGAGGGGGAGGGGGAGCGAGAAGAGGGGAGGAAGAGGAGAGGCGAGGGAGAGAAGGGATAGGAAGAGGAGGGGGAGGGAGAAGAGGGGAGGAAGGGGGCTAAGAGGGGGGAGGAAAGGGGCAGGAAGGGGGAGAAGAGGGGCGAAGGGGGGAGGGAAGGAAGAGGAGGGGGGAGGGCGGGAAGAGGAGGGGAGGGAAGAGGAGGGCAAGAGAGGGAAGGGAGGGGAGAGCAGGGAGGGGGAGGGAGGGGGAGGGAGGGGAGGAGGGAGGGGGGAGAAGAGTATTGTGTTCCTAACACAGACGAGACTGCACACAGGAGATTAAAGTAACATTGACCTCAGTCTTTATTAAGACACTCCAGAGTGAGGAACAGGCCTTAGGGGTCAGCTTATATACAGTGCTCCCAAGGGATGCTGGGATCCCTTGGAACTTCAGGGGATACGCTCCCTGGTGGCGGAACATGGGAGTGCATGCTTTACAGATACACAACATCACCCCGCATCCCCCGCAAAGTCAAAGTGAAAACTATTTACAAGGTGAGGTGGTCGGGAGCCTTTCTTTCCCTGGTGGACCGCCTCGGTACAAATGTCTGTTCTGGTGTGTTGCCTGTGCCCTCGCTGGGCTGGCGTGTTGTTGGCCCTGCAGGACTGCTGGGTGAGCCTGGCCTTGCTGGGCTGTTGGGTGTGATGGGTTCGATTTCCTGGTCCGGGGTGGTGTCGTTGATCCTTTGGGTGTGTGTTGTGGGCTTGAAAAAGGTGGTGTCTGCTGTAGGTTGTTCAGGGCAGTCTGTGAACCGCAGCCTCATTTGGTCCAGGTGCTTTCTGCAAATTTGTCCATTGTCTAGTTTGACTACAAACACCCGACTCCCTTCTTTAGCTAACACCGTGCCCGTGATCCACTTGGGACCATGTCCATAGTTTAGCACATACACAGGGTCATTCAGATCAATTTCCCATGACACAGTGGTGCGACTATCGTTTACATTTTGTTGCTGCCGCCTGCTCTCTACCTGATCATGCAGGTTGGGGTGAACCAGCGAGAGTCTAGTTTTAAGTGTCCTTTTCATGAGTAGCTCAGCCGGGGGCACCCCTGTGAGCGAGTGGGGTCTCGTGCAGTAGCTGAGCAGTACTCGGGACAAGCGGGTTTGGAATGAGACTTCTGTGACTCATTTGAGGCTCTGTTTGATTGTTTGTACTGCTCTCTCTGCCTACCCATTGGAGGCTGGTTTAAACGGGGCCGAGGTGACATGTTTGATCCCATTGCGGGTCATGAATTCTTTAAATTCGGCACTGGTAAAACATGGCCCGTTGTCACTGACTGGTATGTCAGGCAGGCTGTAGGTGGCAAACATGGCCCTCAGGCTTTCAATGGTGGCGGTGGCGGTGCTTTCTGACATTATTTCACATTCAATCCATTTTGAAAAAGCATCCACCACCACCAGGAACATTTTACCGAGAAACGGGCCCGCATAGTCGACATGGATCCTCGGCCATGGTCTGGAGGACCAGGAACACAAATTTAGTGGTGCCTCACTGGGCGCATTGCTCAGCTGAGCACACATCCTGCATTTTCATACACAGGACTCTAAGTCAAAGTCGATACCGGGCCACCACATGTGAGATCTCACTATCGCTTTCATCATTACTATACTTGGGTGTGTGCTGTGGAGTTCCGAGATGAACGTCTCCCTGCCCTTTTTGGGTCGCACAACGTGGTTACTCCACAACAGGCAGTCTGCCTGAATGGACAGCTCATCCTTTCGCCGCTAGAACGGCTTGATTAGCTCTTGCATTTCAACGGGGATGCTGGCCCAGCTCCCATGCAGTACACAGTTTTTTACTAGGGACAGCAGAGGATCTTGGCTGGTCCAAGTCCTAATCTGGCGGGCCATGACAGGTGATTTATCATTTTCAAACGCTTCCATGACTATCAACAAGTCTGTGGGCTGCGCCACCATCAACAAGTTTGCAGGCTGCACCATTTCCACCTCCGTGGTGGGCAATGGTAGCCGACTGAGAGCATCTGCACAGTTCTCGGTGCCTGGCCTGTGGCGGATGGTATAGTTATACGCTGAGTGCCCACCTTTGTATGTGGGCTGAGGCATTAGTATTTATCCCCTTGTTTTCAGCAAATAGGGATATGAGGGGCTTGTGATCAGTTTTCAGCTCAAATTTGAGGCTAATGCTGATGCCTCTTTCTCAATCATGCTGTCGGGCCTCTCGGCCTTAGACAAGCTCCTGAAGGCATAGACGACAGGTTGCAACTTCCACGCAACGTTAGCTTGTTATAATACACACCCGGCTCCGTACGACAACGCATCACATGTTAGCACAAGTCTTTTACACGGGTTATACAATACAAGCAGCTTGTTGGAGCATAAAATGTTTCTGGCTTTCTCAAAAGCAACTACTTGTTTTTTTCCCCATACTCAGTTCTCACCTTTATGCAATAACACATGTAAGGGCTCTAAGAGTGTGTTTAACCCCGGTAGGAAGTTACCAAAATAGTTGAGGAGTCCCAGGAACGACCGCAGCTCCGTAACGTTCTGTGGCCTGGGCGTGTTCCTGATAGCCTCTGTCTTGGCATCTGTGGGTCGAATGCCGTCCGCCGTGATCTTTCTCCCCAAAAACTCCACCTCTGTTGCCATGAAGACGCATTTCAACCTCTTCAACCGCAGCCCTACGCGATCCAGTCACTGGAGGACCTCCTCAGGTTTTGTAGGTGCTCGACAGTGTCCCGACCTGTGACCGATATGTCGTCCTGAGAAACCACCGTGCGTGGTACCGACTTGAGTAGGCTCTCCATGTTTCTCTGGAAGATCGCTGCAGCCGTGTTGATGCAGGTGAGGCCCTTCGAAGACTCCTCAAGTTCCTGCGTCATGTAGGCCGAAGTCAGGTCAAGCTTGGTGAACGTCTTGCCTCCTGCCAGCGTCGCAAATCGGTCGTCTGCCTTAGGTAGTGGGTATTAGTCCTGTGTAGCGATAAACGATTAATAGTTACTTTATAATCACCGCAAATCCTGAATGTGCCCTCACTTTTGAGTACTGGAACAATCGGGCTGGCCCACTCACTGAATTCCACTAGGGAGATGATGTGTTGCGGCCTGTCCAGCTCGATTTCCACTCTCTCCCTCATCACGTAAGGTACCGCTCGCGCCTTGTGGTGAATGGGTCATGCCTCTGGGATCAAGTGGATCCGCACCTTCGCCCCGGAAAAGGTTCCAATGCCTGGCTCAAAAAGGGAAGGAAATTTGTTAAGAACCTGGGTACATGAGGCATCATCGACATGTGATAGCGCTCGGATGTCATCCCAGTTCCAGCAGATTTTGCCCAGCCAGCTCCTTCCAAGCAGTGTGGGGCCATCGCCCGGGACAATCCAGAGTGACAGTTCGTACACCGTGCCCTCGTAGGTGACCTTGACCATGGTGCTGCCCAGGACAGTGATAAGCTCTTTGGTGTACGTTCTCAGTTTCGTGTGGATGGGGCTCAGGGCTGGTCTGAGTGCCTTGTTGCACCACAGTCTCTCAAACATCTTTCTACTCATGATGGATTGGCTAGCGCCAGTGTCCAGTTCCACGGCTACGGCTAAGCCGTTCAATTTTACATTTAGCATTATAGGTGGACATTTCGTCGAAAATGTGTGCACCCCGTGTACTTCAGCATCTGCCTCCTCTCTCTGAGGCTTTGAAATTGCTTTGATCCACCATGGACTGATCTTCCTCTGCCACGTGGTGGTTAGCAGGTTTTGCAGAGCTTACAGCTTTGTCTGCAAGCTCATTGGAGCTGCCCCATTGTTCCACAGGTCTTGCAAACATACCCTTTGAAGTGGCATGAATAGGTTGAATGGAAGCCTCCACAAGCCAACAAGGTGTGGATTGCCTTGCATTCATCCTTTGTTGCAGACTCTGAGTCATCTGGGTCACCTGAGGCTTGCTGGCAGTTGCAGACTCGTGGGTTCTGCCCTGTACATTCCTGCTCGCAAAGACAGTTCCAGTTAATTTATGAACATTGCTAGCACTTGTGTGCTGATAGATTTGTTTGGTGTTATCACTGGTGGACATAAACACCTGTACTATCGTAATGGCCTTACTGAGGGTCAGTGTCTCTACAGTCAAAAGTTTTCATAGGATGGTCTCGTGGTCCATGCCCAGTACAAAAAAGTCTGACCATCTGCCCCAGGTAGCCAACAAAGTCACATTGTCCTGCAAGTCGCCTTAGCTCGGCGACGTAGCTCGCCACTTCCTGACCTTCAGATCGCTGGCAGGTGTAGAACCGATACCTCGCCATCAGCACGCTCTCCCTCGGGTTAAGATGCTCCCGAACCAGTGTACACAGCTCCTCATACGACTTATCTGTGGGTTTCACTGGAGCCAGAAGATTCTTCATGAGGCTGTAGATCGGTGCCACGCAGACTGTGAGGAGGACCGCTCTCCTTTTTGCAGCGCTTCCTTCTCCGTCCAGCTCGTTGGCTACAAAGTACTGGTCTAGCCATTCAACATAGGCTTCCCAGTCCTCACCCTCCGAGAACTTCTCCAGGATGCCCACAGTTTGCTGCATCTTTGCATTGGATTCGTATACTCGTCGCCAGTTATTGTGTTCCTAACACAGATGAGACTGCACACAGTGAGGTTAAAGTAACAGTGACCTCAGTCTTTATTAAGACACTCCAGAGTGAGGAACAGACCTTAGGGGGCGGCTTATATACAGTGCTCCCAAGAGATGCTGGGATCCCTTGGGACTTCAGAGTATGTGCTCCCTGGTGGCGGAACATGGTGGTTTTACAGTTAGACAACATCGAAGAGGGAGGTGGGGAGAAGAGGAGGGAGGGGTGGGGGGGAGGAGAGGTGGGAGGGGTGGAGAAGAGGAGGGAGTGAGGGTGGAGAGCAGAGGAGATGAGGGGGGGAGGAGGTGGAGCAGGACCTGAACGGGAGGGAGGGGGGTCACAGGGGAGCCAGAATGGAACTTGAACGGGTGGGGGGGAGGGGGGAAGCCGTAGCGGGACCTGAACGGGAGGGAGGGCGGGGCGGAGCCAGAGCGGGACCTGAACGGGAGGGAGGGCGGGGCGGAGCCAGAGCGGGACCTGAACGGGAGGGAGGGCGGGGCGGAGCCAGAGCGGGACCTGAACGGGAGGGAGGGCGGGGCGGAGCCAGAGCGGGACCTGAACGGGAGGGAGGGCGGGGCGGAGCCAGAGCGGGACCTGAACGGGAGGTGGGGGGCTGAAGCCAGAGCGGCATACAATGGGAGTGCGGTGGGGGGAGCCAGAGCAAGACCTGAACGGGAGTGGGGGTGAGGAGCTAGAGCGGGACCTGAACGGGAGGGAGGGAGGTGGGGGGAGCCGGAGTGGGATCTGAACGGAGGGGTTGGGGGGAGTGGGGGAAGCCGGAGCGGGACCTGAACGGAGGGGTTGGGGGGAGGGGGGGAAGCCGGAGCGGGACCTGAACGGGAGGGAGGGAGGGGAACGGGAGTTGAAGCTGAGATTTTTCTTATCCCGTTCCTTCAACCACCGAACCCATACAGAGTTCGTCCTTGGCGCTTCAGTGCATAAACCACATCCATGGCAGTGACTGTCTCGCGTTTGGCATGTTCGGTGTAGGTAACAGAGTCCCTGATGATGTTCTCCAAGAAAACCTTCAGGACTCCGCGAGTTTCCTCGTAGATGAGTCCCGAGATGCGTCTCACACCCCCTCGACAAGCCAGGTGATGGATGGCAGGTTTGGTAATCCCCTGAATATTGTCTCGGAGAACTTTACGGTGACGCTTCGCACCACCTTGGCCCAGATCTTTGCCACCTTTATCTCGCCCAGACATATTCAAAGCAGGAACCGGAGTTCACTATAAAGTTGAACAAGAGGAAAGCCCGAGTCCGATCTTTGCTGCCCTGGGAGCCCATTCCGTCAGGGCTAAGGGCAACGTGCTTCAGGCCCCTCCCCCGAGGCTGCGTGGGAGGGGCCTGAAGCTACTGCACATGCACGCACACTCTAGTGGCATGTGCAGAGGTCCCAGCACTGTTCACGCCGAGCATGAAGACGTCCTGAGGAGACCGGAGAATCACAAGGTAAGTTTTCGGCGCCCTTTTTCTTTCAGAAAGTCAACGCACCTTATCGAGATACGCTGTTTTCCCAGAGAGCGGAAACTTGGGCCCGATATATCTGTGTGGTACATTGGCATTTGCAAAGCATTTAATTGGGAAGAACTTTATCAAACAGCAGGCCTTTTTTGTTTTGTATTTAATTTAGTATTTAATTCTTGCTAGTTCAGATTATTTTGAACTCACTTTAAATCAGCAATCACACATTAGTGCACAATGTCAATTGTAGTGGGGAAAGCCTGTTATGGATGACACTACTGTTATTGCATACTTTCTTTATTATCAGACTTATTATCAATGACTTTCCTGCCTCCCAGAAATTATTGAGTCCAAATAAACTATTTGTCTGCACACAAAACAAGCTATGTGACCCCAATTTTAACCCCCGCCCTGTCGAAACCAATTGGGGGGACAGTTAAAATGAGCCCAGACACTTACTCCCTCTGATCCCACTGTCTTCCTGCCATGTTGCAACATTAACCTTTTCTTTTGAGCAGGCAAGCAGGACACCTGCAGGTAGGGTTGCCAACTGTGGTTGGTCATATTCCTGCATGTGTCAGTGCATGGCCTCCTGCTTCCACCCACGCCCATACATGCCATGCACTGCCTTCCCACACCAATCGGAAAGCAAACAGATTCTTCATTACATAAAAATATAGAAACATAGAAAATAAGTGCAGGAGTAGGCCATTCGGCTCTTCGAGCCTGCACCACCATTCAATAAGATCATGGCTGATCATTCACCTCAGTACCCCTTTCCTGCTTTCTCTCCATACCCCTTGATCGCTTTAGCCATAAGGGCCATATCTAACTCCCTCTTGAATATATCTAATGAACTGGCCTCAACAACTCTCTGCGGTAGAGATTCCACAGGTTAACAACTCTCCGAGTGAAGAAGTTTCTCCTCATCTCGGCCCTAAATGGCTTACCTCTTATTCTTAGACTGTGACCCCTGCTTCTGGACTTCCCCAACATCGGAAACATTCTTCCTGCATCTAACCTGTCCAGTCCCGTCAGAATTTTATATGTTTCTATGAGATCCCCTCTCATTCTTCTAAACTCTAATGAATACAGGCCCAGTCGATCCAGTCTCTCCTCATATGTCAGTCCCGCCATCCAGGTAATCAGTCTGATGAACCTTTGCTGCACTCCCTCAATAGCAAGAACGTCCTTCCTCAGATTTGGAGACCAAAACTGAACACAATATTCCAGGTGAGGCCTCACCATGGACTTGTACAACTGCATTAAGACCTCCCTGCTTCTATAGTCAAATCCCCTAGCTATGAAGGTCAATTGGATGATGTGTAACTGTCAGTCAAACAGCCTATTCTTTCCCCGTGTCTGATAGTTTGCAAAGAAAATTTAAAAAACACAATTTTTAAATGTCCCTATGATTCTTCCCATGGGTTGCTTGCGACAGTGTACTAGAGATTAATCTTCAAATCCTAGAGACTCCAAGGCAGTGCTGGTGATTTAGCAACCTTGCTCACAGCAATGCAACGGGGTCCTTCCTTAAATATGCAGATCTGGTCCATTAATGTCTTCAGGACTCAATCTGCAATTTTAGTTCAAGGCCTGAGTGGGGAGAGGAGGGAGGTGACAGCTTCCTCGTCAGGCCAGACAACAACAACAACAACAACTTGTATTTATATAGCACCTTTATTGTAGTAAAATATCTCAAGGAGCTTCACAGGAGTACAGAAGTATTATGAAACAAAAAGAAAATTGACACCAAAAGCATGGTCAAAGAAGTAGGTTTTAAGGAGCGTCTTAAAGAGGAAAGAAAGGTAGAGAGGTGGAAAGGTTTAGGCAGGGAGTTTCAGAGCTTGGGGCCTAGGCAACAGAAGGCACGGCCACCAATCGTTGAGCAATTATAATCAGGGATGTTCAAGAGGGCAGAATTAGAGAAACACAGATATCTCAGGGGGTTGTGGGGCTGAAGGAGATTACAGAGATAGGGAGGGGTGAGGCCATGAAGGGATTTGAAAACAAGCTTGAGAATTTTGAAACCGAGTCATTACTTAACCAGGAGCCAATGTCGGTCAGTGAGCACAGGGGTGATGCATGAACGGGACTTGGTGCGAGTTAGGACAGAAGAGGCCAGCCAGGAGTACGTTGGAATAGTTAAGTCTAGAGGTAACAATGGCATGGATGAGGATGAGCTGAGGCAAGGGCGGAGACAGGCGATGTTACTGAGGTGGAAATAGGCAGTCTCAGTTATACTGTGGATATGTGGTCGAAAACTCATTTCAGGGTCAAATATGACATCAAAGTTGGGAACAGTGTGGTTCAGACAGATATTGGGGAGAGGGTTGGAGTCATTGGCTAAGGAACGGAGTTTGTGGTGGGGACCGAAAACAATGGTTTTGGTCTTCCCAATATTTAATTGGAGACATTTTCTGCTTATCTAGAACTGGATGAGTCTGACAATTTAGAGACCGTGGAGGGGTCGAGAGAAGTGGTAGTGAGGTAGAGCTGGATGTCACCAGCGTACATGGGGAAACTGACACTGTGTTTTCAGATGATGTCGCCAAGGGACAACATGTAGATGAGAAATAGGAGGGGGCCAAAGATAGTTCCTTGGGGGACATCAGAGGTAATGATACAGTAGCGGGAAGAGAAGCTGTTGCAGGCGATGCTCTGACTATGATTAAATAGATAAAAATCAAACCAGTTGACTGCAGTCTCACCCAGCTAGATGGCGGTGGAGAGGCGTTGGAGAAGGATGGAATGGTCAACCATGTCAAAGGCTGCAGACAAGTCAAGAAGGATGAGGAGGGATAGATGCCTTTGTCACAGTCACAAAGGATGTCATTTGTGACTTTGATGAAAGCCGTTTCGGTACTGTGGCAGGGGCGGAAACCAGATTGGAGGTATTCAAACATGGAGTTGCGGGAAAGATTGGTACGGATTTGGGAGGCGACAATACGTTCAAGGACTCTGGAGAGGAAAGGGACGTTGGAGATGGGGCAGTAGTTTTCAAGGACAGAGGGGGTCAAGGGTTATTTTTTGAGGAGGGGGATGAAGACAGTAGATTTGAGGGAGAGGGGGATAGTACCTGATAGATCTGATAGAGGACCTGTCAGACCTTCTGGGAGTCAAAACATGGGTTAGAAGAGGCCCAGCAGGTAAGTGTGAAAACATATGTTTCAGCTCCCTTGCCCTGGAATCCCCCCTATTGTGACCAGAGCCCCCCTCTCTCCCTGATCATGGCTAGAATCCTCCCTTCCCCACAGACTGCTGGGGACATTTCCCTTTGGTCTCCGGCCATGGCCCCCTGTCATCAAATTTCCATTCCCTCCTGCCGTCGAAGGAGTCGACCTGACCTGTTCGGGTGGAGCTCCAGAAACATTTAAGTAAGTGAGGCCCAGCCCTAATATCCTGGTCCTCGACTTCCCAGGTGCGCTGCCCTCATGTTTGGATGGTAGATAGCCACCAACAAAAAGTATGCAAATCAATGCTCTTGCTTTGAATATTGCTGATATATCCTGAAGATATCAATGGCTCCACAATTATTCAAAGGGGATAGGCAAAAGGCAAGGCTGGCTGCAGGGAGACATGGGTTACATAATGCAAATATTAGTGAAGACACCTCTGCAGAACTGTCAAACCCCAATAGAAGGGGTCTACGTCAATATACATTCATGCGGCAGAAATATAATAGAGTAGAGCTTTGGCCTCCCAAAACAATGTTTCCAATTTTGGGCTGCCCTGGCGGGGATTGCAAATTGATTTGGCAAAATGACTGTTGTAGATTCTGTACAGTACAATATGGCCATTGAAAGAGCCGTATGTAAGCTTGCTGAAGGACAGCCGGACTACAGCATCACTAGGTTAGAGATGAGGGATAAAATGATCCCACTTCAATAAACTAGCCAGTGAACCAAGTGGTACAGGAGTGACAATCACTGACTTTGAAGTCTGTCCTTTCTGCACACTTAAGTGCACCATGCAGAATTCTACATGTATTTTAAGTAAGTTGTCCGAAATTGCTTGGCACAACTCTAAGTGCTTTTTTCCCAATTGTAAATTAAAAAACAAATTGTTTTGCATATGAGAATTACATGAAAAAGTATTGACTACAAACTACAATCCCCACCACTTAAAATGTGCATGTTTAAAATGGGCAGTCACTTATATCAGCCAACAAAACAATAACCATTATCCAATTGCATTAACGTCAATTTCAAGGTTGCCTGTTATATTGTCTCAGGTGTACTGTTTATTTCAGGGAGAAACAGCTGTGCTTACTCACTAATGCATGCATCATTAAAGCCACCTCCACATGCAGTCCTTTCTTCTAGTTTGGCATTGATTAGAGTATTGCAAATGTTACACTCTGATCTTCTTGCCCAATTCACGCTCCCACAGCTTTCACACGGCCAGTCATTGGCGGTGAAAAGACCATTGGCTGGATTTAAGACTTTGATGTTTTTGGGGCGGTAATGGCGGCGGGGCGGTAAAGTTAGCGCCCGGGAAAAGTTTGCGCCTCAGTAAGTAACATTGGGCAGCTGGGTCCTGAGTCAGGGGCACAGTGCGAAGGGAGACGTTGTACATCTCTCTTGGGTGCGAGCATGGGAAACTCCCGAGCTAAAGAGCCGGGCTGGGGTGCTCCGAGAAACTCCGGGGGGGGGAAAGAAAGTTTAAAAAAAGCCACACAAACAATTCCCAAAATATTGCCCACGCCACCACAACACAAATCGTAAAAAAAATAAAAATAAAAAACAATCACACAGGAGCCCATTACTTACCTCTCCACTATTGGTATCGTTGGACTGCCTGATTTCCCAGGTGTTCACTGTGGGGCACACTTTGGGGCGTACGGGTCGGGCAAGAGTCAAAACTTGCGCCGGTGTCGAAACCAGAGGCGTTGCACACCGGCGCAGCTCATCCGTGCAGTGCTGCTCCACACTGCCACAAAACTGGACCCGAGGATCGCTACGGGGCACTGGAGGCTGACCGCCTGACCAAAAGACCTCACCGCTGCCATTGCTGTCACTCTAGGGCAAAAAACAAAGCGGAGAGGAGCCGAAAATCCGCTCCATGCATATGTGGCTTTTTATTTGCAAGCGTCTTTCCAATTTCTGTTCCTCCAGCCTTCATTAGTTTTGCCGCTATGTGGAAAGAATTGTATTGAATAAATGGAGACCTCTGATGTAATATAATGTTTGGTATAAAGCCCCAAGAAAGGTTATTTTCTCTCTCTCTCTCTCTCTCTCTCTCCCTGTAACGAGCTGGTCGCAGCTCCCCGATTTCTAGCATCTTCAATGTGAGCGGTTCAGAAGCTGGCGAAAAATGACGGTGACTAGATATGTCCAGATAAAAATGTGGAAATGTCAACTTTGCAAGAACATAATTACAGGGAGACAGAAGAAAATAAATTTTCTTCGGCCATTATGTATAGCGGGCAAATCGTGTTAGGACAATTTAGGACGTGTTAGGACAGTGGGGACTGTACTTACCTCTGTTTTTATGTTAGAACATCAAAAATGGCAACACATGAGCCGGCTCCATAGGTCAAGATTACTAAAGCCAGCTCCCTTCTCCTAAAGGCAGAATCGCAGATTCACAGTTTAGTGGGCCGATGATGCCAGCCATTTTGAGAATCTCTGGACTTGCTCACAGTGGGTGAACATTTACAGTCTGCTGCTCTTCTGTTGTGTAAAATCAACTTAAGATCTATGTGGTTCAGGGAGATCATAAAGGGGGAACAATGTAGAGGGTAACTGTTATGTATGTAAACCTGTAAATACCATGTCTAGCCACCAGTGTAAAGGGTGGTTTTCAGGGGGTCAGCTTTCCCTTCTGACCTTATATGAGCAGTTCCGAATCGCTCCCACACCCTTGGTTCTAGACACTGGAATTAAGAAGAGACTTGGACAGACTTGGACAGACAATCGATTTCAAGGTAGGAAGCAGGTATGGCTTTATTGTGTTTAAAAGGAAGTAAAAGGTGCACCTTTAATAACACACACAGCATAGTAATATCAATACAGCCTGAGGGGTACAACACATTGAATAAAGTGTCAAATTACAGCCTGTGGGGAAAAGAATACAGTTTAAAGTCTAAATGGGGTAAAGAGGAGAATGCAGATACATTTACACAAGTTATCCCAGCCTCCCCCCTCCCAATTCACCTAACTAACTAAGTTATAGCTCTGGGGGGGGATTCAGGGGCTATGCTCACCAATCCCTTTTGACAGTTGCCGGTGAATCGCGGTTTCGGGGTTCGCTGCACTTGGCCTACTAGGCGAGCTGTACCCTGGACGGAGGAAAGGATTTCGGACTGCGTAGTCTTCAGTTGGGTTGCGTCCGATGATGTGATAAGTTGCGTTTTGGATGTATGGGGTAAGTAGCCACTTTCTTTTGTTGGGAATAGTTTTAGTTAGTCCCTTTTGGTAATTTCTCACCCATTGGGTCGTTCAGAAGTAGATTGTAGAGTGGTTGTCAATTTGGTTGCTGACAACCTTCCGTTTCGTGGGCCTCGTGCTCGGTCAGTTCTTGATGAGTTCTAGTCGTTTCCTTCACTATTTCATTTCTTCACTCCCCAGCTCCTGCTGCTTGTGTCGGTGTCTGTGTCCGAGTCTGTGTCCTGTGTCTGTGTATCTTTCCTTGTAAAACTGGGAATAGATATACCCCAAAAAAGGCTTCCTTAACTCCCACCAAATCTGGCCCAGCTCTTTGTTTCGATTGTGTAGCCCAGCTAACTGAAACTTGATTAAGTGATTTTAATCTGCCGTTAATAGGCTTTTCGAAGTTGATGAGCTCTTGTCCATTTTGCTAGTCTGGCCTGAGCCAGATATTTCTATGCCTGTTGAAAAGGTGTTGGAATATGTATGTGACATTTGGATCCTCTGGGTGGGGTGATACTGTTTCTTCCATGGTCGATTGTTTAAATGCTAATGTTTTCTAGGGGCAAGTTTCGAGGGTGAACAGTTCCCAGACAATTTGATTAGCTCCAATGTCCAAACTGAGTGAAGTCCCACCCCCCTGTTCTGGCAGTCTGTTCCAAAATGCTCCTTTAAAGATGTTGAACTTGTAAGCTCTTAGGTATCTTCCTCAGAGTGTTTCCTAGGAGAGCAAAATGTTCATCGAGTTCCAAATTAAATTCCCTTTCCTATGAGTCCAAACACTGAGGGGTGGGAGGTCTCCATGAATGCATCCCCTTTTATCCCCTCCAGGCGTCGTCTGCCCCTTTAAACTCATTTTAAAAGTCTAGAAAGGGATTCTTCTCCTCTGCAGGGGAAAGGTACCAGGAATCTTTGCGAAATATTGGTAAATTCTACATTCTCCCCTGTGATACCATACGACTTATGGTATCATCTGCCAGGTGAGCAAAGTTCCTGACTCCCAAGAGATAATCTTCCCCATAAATTAACTAAACTAATACCCAAAAAATGCATTACACTTATGCAACATCACCATAGCTACACACTTTTCCCTTTACCGGTACAAACTTTTTACATTTACATCCTCCCAGCTTGGAGGGAGTTCCATCACTACAATTGCATTTCAGCACAGTTACATTCCATTTCAATTACATTATATTCACCAGCATGTAGGCAACGTACAACCACATTACAGAAGGAAAAAGCATAGATTAAAATTAAACAACATCAATTGTTCTCCTGAAGTTTGTCCATCACCCGGTAATGTCTGGATCCTGTCCTTGAGAACTGCTCTCAGGCTGGCTGACACACAAGACAAACTCAACACAATCACCTAAACATTACTGCAACATTAATCTTAATTCTAAACTAAACTTAAAATGTAAGATGGTGCAGTCAGCTGCCTTAAACTAAAAATTAGAGCTATGTACAATCGCCACCCATCTTCGGGTGGCCTGGTTAATCCCTGTCAGGCCCATGCCTTGTGCGGCCTGATAGCTGCCTGGATGCTAGGGTTTCCCCGCAGCCGATGAGCCTTGTCTCTGGGACAGCTCGTTGTTGCTGCTCCTGTGAGACCCTCACAGCTGGGTGCGGCTGGCTGGGGGTCCCTACTCTGAGCGGCCTCTGTACTTCTGACCTTTGGCCTTCCCTGTTGGGCTGCCCTTCTCCAAGGGTAGAATCGCTGAGGCTCAGATGCTGGTGACCACTTCTCAGGGCTTGGGTTACTGGGGGTGCGTCCGAATCCCAAACGATGGGTGGGATAGCCCCTCCAGTACTACAATTCACCGCCCCTATGGGCACGGTTTCTGAGCCTGCCACATTCCCTGTGGGTCCTCCACCATCGGGGGTGGCCAACAGAGGGTCCCTGTCCTGAGGACGGTTCACCCATCCTGGCTGCCCTCTGTGGTTGGCTGACCCTGAGTTGCACAGCTTGCACTGGTTGATGTGGAACCACTTAGTACGGCGGGGCAGCTTCATGGCATAGACCATCGGGCTTGCCTTGTCCACAATGCTGTATGGCCCCATATATAATGCTTCAAAAACCCCTACCCGAGCATAGTTCCTCACCATGACCTGGTCCCCTATCTCCCATTCATGGTGAGTGCTGGGTTCCAGCAGCAATTGGTTACTCTGATGCTGTCTGCCCATGTTACTAGCAGCCTGCCAGTGAATCTGTCTGAGGTGTTCAAACAAGTTTCTGGCAAACCAGTCCCGGTTCACCTCTCTGAGCTGACCTTCTGTGAGCACCGGGGCTAGGACATGGGTGGGGGTCCGCATGATCCGGCCAGTCATGAGCTCGTATGGGGAATACCCCGTGCTCTTTGACTGGCTGGCTCGGATCCCCATTAGGACCAATGGTAAGACCCCCACCCACTTTTGGGGCGAGTCTCCCATTTCCTTCCGCAGCCTTTCTTTAATGGTGTGGTTTAAACGCTCCACAATACCCGATGACTGTGGGTTGTGGGCAACGTGCCATTTCCCCTCAATGCCGAGCACCTTAAGGGTTGCCTGCAATACCGGCCCGGTGAAATGGCTCCCCTGGTCCGACTCCACATACTGTGGGAGTCCCCACCGAGAGAACATTTCCCTCACTAGAATCTTAGCTGTCCCTAGTGCGGTGGCTGTTCGGCAGGGGAAGGCTTCAACCCATTTTGAGAACACGTCCACCAGGACTAGGCAGTATTTGTAGCCTCCCTGGGTGATGGGTAGGGGCCCGATGTAGTCAATTTGGATTGACTGCCATGGTCCCTCTACCCTCCTGACGTCCGAGGGACACCTTCCTTTTCTGGGGGTCGGGGTGTTCGCAGCACACACCAGGCAGTTCGCACAGAACTCGCGGATGTCCTCCCTGAGTCCCGGCCACCATCCTGCCTGTTCCACCCGTTGCCAGGTGGTCTCAGGCCCGGGGTGTCCCGCTCCTGGACCCTCATGGGCCAGTTTTAGGAATTCCCTCTGGTGCTGCTGTGGCATGACCCATTGTCCCTCTTTAAACAGCATGCCTTCCTTAACGGTAATGGCTGCTGTGCCGTACGGACCTTCTACTCTCTCTCCTCTAGCTAGCGCATTCAGGACAGCTTTCAGGACTGGGTCCTGTGCCTGAACAGTTTTTAAGTCCGGGGCCAAAGTTATCCCTGTACTCTCTGCTGCCTTGTTCTTATTCTTGACCGCTGCTATGCGGCTGGTGTCATAGGGGTTCCAGAACTTTCCCGTGCGGGCACCTTCTTTGGCCAGTTTGTCAGCCTGTTGGTTTCCCTCTGCAAGGGGTTCGGTTTTTGAATGGGCCTTATGTATGTAGACCTTTCCCTCTTCCCCCACTGCTGTCATGATTTTCTCCAGCAGGGGCTTGATTGCCAGGGGTCTCCCGTCAGCGGACGTGTATCCGCGACGGGACCAGATAGCCAGGTACTCCATACACGAATTACAGGTGAACATACTGTCCGAGCAAATCGTGTACGGGGTAGGGAATTCCTCGGGGTGGGTCACCACGTACATTACGGTGGAGAGTTCTGCATGCTGGGCGCTCATGGCCCTGGGGAGCTTGATTGCCAGGGCAATACCTGCTCTTGGGTCATAGACTCCGCACCCAGTGAGTCGTTCGCCAGCAGATACCGTGCTGGACCCGTCCATGTAGATGTCCCGGCCTGTAGGGTGTAACCCCGCCCGAAGGCCAATGTTCACTTCCCATACCCATTCTATGGAGCACCTGTGGGCTTTCCCTGGGTAGATTAGGTTGGCTGCGAACCTTGGCTCGCGGGGGCCTTCTACTCTGAGGTCCATCTGGGAGAGGAGCAGGGTCCAGCGAGCAATGCGGGCACTGCTCACCGTCCCGTCCTTAATCCTCTCATCTAGGAGCATCTGAGTAGGTGTGTGGTGGTTAGGAGTGTTAGAGGAGACCCTCCCGTGAAGATAAAGGATCTTTTCACTGTCCAATGTGTGGCTAGGAGGTGTCTCTTACAGTTGGAGTACCCCTTCTCTACATCTGTGAGGATCCTGGAGGAGTAAACCACCGGTCTCAGCTGGCCGTGCCGCTCTTAAAGCAGCACTGAGCTCAAACTGTCCCCGCTGGCTGCCACCTCCAGGAAAAACTCCTTTCCTACATCTATCGCTCCTAAGGCTGGCGCGGTCTGCAAGTCCTTCTTGAGCTGATTAAATGCTGCCTCGCAACCGTCATCCCAGTCCCACTCTACACTCTTGTGTAGGAGCCTGAGCAGAGGGGCTGCGGTGGCTGCATAATCCTCAATAAAGTCTCTGCAGTACCCGGTGAGTCCTAGAAAGGATCTTACCTCTGTCACTGTGTTGGGGGCTGGTAACTCCTGTACTGCCTCCCTTCTAGCCTTGTCTGTGGCCCTTTCCCCAACGCGCACAGTCAGCCCCAGGAATTTGACTTCCTTCTGGCCGATCTGTGCCTTCTTGGGGCTTACTTTAAACCCTTCTTTTAGCAGCTCCAGCAGCTCAGCCAGCAATGGGCCATGCTCCTCTCCCTGATCGGTGAACAGGAGCAGGTCATCCACATACTGCACCAACATAAAGCCCCTTAAACAGTTCGCCATGCATTGGTGAAAAATGCTGGGGCTGTTGTGGAAGCCCTCGGGAAGACAGTTCCACGTGTATTGTTGGCCCTTGAAGGTAAAGGCGAACTTGTACTGGTCCTCCCGTTTTAAAGGAATGGACCAGAACCCATTTGAAATGTCCAGCACCGTGAAAGTGGTCGTGGATGCTGGAATACTCCCTATGAGGTCCGCTACTGCTGCTACCGTGGGTGCACAGGCAGGGATATTCTTATTTAGTACTCAATAGTCCAGGTGGCCCTCCATGAGTTGTCCGGTTTCTTAACCGGTCACAGTGGAGAGTTCACATGGGTAGCTATCGGTCTTAACACCTCTTGCTCTACCAGTGATCCCAGCACCGTTGTCAGGTCTGCCTCTGCCTCCCTGGGGAAGTTATATTGCTTTTGTGGCTGGGTCATGGGGTCCCCTTCTATACTAACTTCCACCCCTGTTACCCTGCCACAGTCATGTTTGTGGGTGGCGAATGCTGCAAGGTGTGCCCGTACATATGCCTGGTACTCCACTGGAGTGTTACTGACCAGTAATTCCAAGTCGTAACCCTCCTTTGGCTTCACGGTACACAATGTTTCCTTGGCCACTTTTTCTGGAATCACCGCCACCTCACCTTCCCTGTCAGTCACTATGGCTCCCCATAGACAGTGGTTCCTGAGATCCACTAGGATCTGGTGGCCAATGATAAAATCAGCTTCCAGGATCCCTTTTCCCTTCTGCTCCCATTTCATCAAGACACAGTTCCATTTGGTTTTGAGTGTCCCTAACTGAATGGTGAGTGGAATGGAAAACTAACCAGTTTGCTCATTGCCTGTGAACCCCACGAGATTGTACGGGACCCCGTTCGATAGAAGTGAGGTAGCTGGGTTATCTGCATATACAAGGGTGCTGGAAGCACCAGTATCTAGCAGGTATGTCCCTTTCACTTTCTCCACCTCCATCGTAACGCACGGTCTCTTCCAGGCATCGTACTCTAGGGAACACAGTTACACAGGCTGCGCTGGCTCTAGTCATGTATCTGGGTGGGTTGGAGCAGAGGGTTTTACCATACCAGCTACGGTACCGGTTGCAGTAGCTACTGCTCCCTGTCCGTTTATAAGTGTCTGTAGGGCGGCTATGCGTGTCTCATATGAGTCGGGTGTTCCTGCCCCGGCCTTACAGGCTGGGGTTGGAGTGGCCTTTCCCTTAGTCTCTTTCCACGGATTCCTAAAGTCCTTCCCCCAGTGCCCACTTTTCCCACACCCAAAACACTCGCCCCCTTTGTGAGGAGGGTTCCCACCTTCCTGATGCCACTCTCTCTTGCCTTGGCTGGGTTTAATCTCATGGACCCTCCCTTTAGAGGAGGGCTCCTCTGTCCCTCTACCGTTCCGGTAAGCCAGGGTCAACTGTCTGACCACTGTCTCCTCGGTGGTTCTGGGATCTCTTGGATCAAACCAGACCTCGGCTTTTGCCTTTACTCCAGGTAAGCTGTTTGCCACCAGGCTGCGGAGCCAGTGAGCCAGCTCATTAGGGTTCAGGTGGGCCCGGTCAAGAACCCCACTACAGGCCCTTTCGTAGACCGGCCACAACCTGTCGGCGAAAGCCTGTGGAGTCTCCCCATAGAGCTGCACTGTTTTCTCCACTCGGGAGAAAGGACTCCCGTCGTTCATACCCATGGCCTCCAGAACCTCCTACTTAACCGTAGCGTACGTGTTTCGCCCCTTTCTGCTGTCTGCAGAGAGGGAATGGCATAGCTTGGTGTCTAGCGAGAAGAGCAACAGCTTAGCCTGCTCCGAATCATCGCACCCGTTAATATCCCCTGGATGTTCCACTTCCAGGAAGTGTACCGAGGGATCCCCCTGTTGGGTGAGCTTACTTAGGTGGCCTATCATAGCCCTCAGTTTTTGGGTGTCGTGGGGGACTATGAAGTTGCTTTCTAGGGGTCCTGCTGCCCCATTGGCGTCTGGCGGGCCAAACTTCTGCTGCCGGAACGGGTGCATTGGCCCTGGTTCCGGCCCTTCTTGTATTGGCTCGCCCTCTTCCCCCTGCTGCCAAGCCGAGTTAAAACTCGGGGCTGCCGGTGTTGGTAGTTCGCAATCCTTGCCTGCCCCGCACTGTAGCTGACACCCCTGCTGCCCCGGGCCATTCCCGGGAGCTGCAGGCGGTGACTATGGGGTTTCTCCTTGCCCAATCAGGTGTTCCTGGGTTAAACCCGGGTTTATCAGGCACACCATGCCTTTAGCCTGAGATAGAGCAAGGTTCAAGCTTTGGATCTGCTGCTGGCAGGGGAGGTGGTCTCCTGCCTCAAATTCCCTGGTACTGGCTACCTTATAGGCTACCTGAATGTCTCTCACCCTCTCCCCGTACTCTTTAACATGCTTGAAGAGGCAGGAATTCTCTTCCTGCAACGCCAGTTCGTTATTCTTGGCTTCAATAATCTGACACTGTAAAAGGTCCAATTGGGTTTTGTGCCTTTCATTAGTGAGCTCTCTACTTTCCTTTAACTGTCCCACCTCTGTCCACAGCCTTTCCCCGACTGTGGCCCTTGCACTGGACCTCTCTTCTGCCAGCCTCAATACTCCCTTTAATTTCTCATTCTCCTCATCTAGAAGCCGGATCTGTCGCTGAAAGCAAACTTGTCAAATGGCCTTCTCTATCGACCTTTTATGGTCCTTGCTCTTGGTCCATTGAGCTGTTGCACCTTCTGGATGCTCAGCATACAATAGATCAAGCACCCACTCCTTAGCCACATTTACCCCCTTAAACACATACGAGGAAATCCCCTCTTCCATTTTGCTTCTCTTCCTGAAACCAGTCTCTCTCTTATCACGTCCCTTGTACCAGTGTCCCATCTGGATCGCCATTAGGTAAGGGGTGGTTTTCAGGAGGTCAGCTTTCCCTTCTGACCTTATATGAGCGGTTACGAATCGCTCTTTATTTGCAAGCATCTTTCCAATTTCAGTTCCTCCAGCCTTCATTAGTTTTGCCGCTATGAGGAAAGAATTGTATTGAATAAATGGAGACCTCTGATGTAATATAATGTTTGGTATAAAGCCCCAAGAAAGGTTATTTTCTCTCTCTCTCTCTCTCTCTCTCTCCCTGTAACGAGCTGGTCGCAGCTCCCCGATTTCTAGCATCTTCAATGTGAGCGGTTCAGAAGCTGGCGAAAAATGACGGTGACTAGATATGTCCAGATAAAAATGTGGAAATGTCAACTTTGCAAGAACATAATTACAGGGAGACAGAGAGAAAATAAACTTTCTTCAGCCATTATGTATAGCGGGCAAATCGTGTTAGGACAATTTAGGACGTGTTAGGACAGTGGGGACTGTACTTACCTCTGTTTTTGTGTTAGAACATCAAAAATGGCAAACACATGAGCCGGCTCCATAGGTCAAGATTACTAAAGCCAGCTCCCTTCTCCTAAAGGCAGAATCGCAGATTCACAGTTTAGTGGGCCGATGATGCCAGCCATTTTGAGAATCTCTGGACTTGCTCACAGTGGGTGAACATTTACAGTCTGCTGCTCTTCTGTTGTGTAAAATCAACTTAAGATCTATGTGGTTCAGGGAGATCATAAAGGGGGAACAATGTAGACGGTAACTGTTATGTATGTAAACCTGTAAATACCATGTCTAACCACCAGTGTAAAGGGTGGTTTTCAGGGGGTCAGCTTTCCCTTCTGACCTTATATGAGCAGTTCCGAATCGCTCCCACACCCTTGGTTCTAGACACTGGAATTAAGAAGAGACTTGGACAGACTTGGACAGACAATCGATTTCAAGGTAGGAAGCAGGTATGGCTTTATGGTGTTTAAAAGGAAGTAAAAGGCGCACCTTTAATAACACACACAGCATAGTAATATCAATACAGCCTGAGGGGTACAACACATTGAATAAAGTGTCAAATTACAGCCTGTGGGGAAAAGAATACAGTTTAAAGTCTAAATGGGGTAAAGAGGAGAATGCAGATACATTTACACAAGTTATCCCAGCCTCCCCCCTCCCAATTCCCCTAACTAACTAAGTTATAGCTCTGGGGGGGATTCAGGGGCTATGCTCACCAATCCCTTTTGACAGTTGCCGGTGAATCGCGGTTTCGGGGTTCGCTGCACTTGGCCTTCTAGGCGAGCCATACCCTGGATAGAGGAAAGGATTTCGGACTGCGTAGCCTTCAGTTGGGTTGCGTCCGATGATGCGTTTTGGATGTATGGGGTAAGTAGCCACTTTCTTTTGTTGGGAATAGTTTTAGTTAGTCCCTTTTGGTAATTTCTCACCCATTGGGTCGTTCAGAAGTAGATTGTAGAGTGGTTGTCAATTTGGTTGCTGACAACCTTCTGTTTCGTGGGCCTCGTGCTCGGTCAGTTCTTGATGAGTTCTAGTCGTTTCCTTCACTATTTCATTTCTTCACTCCCCAGCTCCTGCTGCTTGTGTCGGTGTCTGTGTCCGAGTCTGTGTCCTGTGTCTGTGTATCTTTCCTTGTAAAACTGGGAATAGATATACCCCAAGAAAGGCTTCCTTAACTCCCACCAAATCTGGCCCAGCTCTTTGTTTCGATTGTGTAGCCCAGCTAACTGAAACTTGATTAAGTGGTTTTAATCTGCCGTTAATAGGCTTTTTGAAGTTGATGAGCTCTTGTCCATTTTGCTAGTTTGGCCTGAGCCAGATATTTCTATTCCTGTTGAAAAGGTGTTGGAATATGTATGTGACATTTGGATCCTCTGGGTGGGGTGATACTGTTTCTTCCATGGTCGATTGTTTAAATGCTAATGTTTTCTAGGGGCAAGTTTCGAGGGTGAACAGTTCCCAGACAATTTGATTAGCTCCAATGTCCAAACTGAGTGAAGTCCCACCCCCCTGTTCTGGCAGTCTGTTCCAAAATGCTCCTTTAGAGATCTTAAACTTGTAAGCTCTTAAACTCTTAGGTATCTTCCTCAGAGTTTTTCCTAGGATACCAAAATGTTCATCGAGTTCCAAATTAAATTCCCTTTCCTATGAGTCCAAACACTGGCGGGGGAGGGGGGGGTTCCATGAATGCATTCCCTTTTATCCCCTGCAGGCATCGTCTGCCCCTTTAAACTCATTTTAAAAGTCCAGAAAGGGATTCTTCTCCTCTGCGGGGGAAAAGTACCAGGAATATTTGCGAAATATTGGTAAATTCTACACCAGAGGGCTTATCCCCTGGAGTCCCAAGGGATTCCACAATCACTTGCGAGCACCTGTATATAAGAAGGCCTCATAGGCTGGAGAGGCACTCTGAGATCTATAATAAAGGACTATGGTCACACCTTACTTTGAGCTTGTAGTATCTGGTCTGACTAGTTATTCAAAACTTAACAACTGGTGACGAGATACAAATGACGAACCCCACCGCAACAATGCAGAGAACCGCGGGTATCCTGGAGAAATTTTCAGTCGGAGATAATTGGGAAACCTTTGTGGAGCGACTCGACCAATGCTTCGTGGCCAACGAGCTGAAAGGAGAAGCTAACGCTGCCAAACAGGCGATCCTCCTCACCGTTTGCAGGGCACAAATGTATGGCCTCATGAAAAATCTGCTCGCTCAAGCAAAACCCACAGACAAGTCATACGATGAGTTGTACACACTGGTCTGGGAGCATCTAAACCCGAAGGAAAGAGTTCTGATGGCGAGGTGTCGATCTACATGTACAAGAGGTCTGAAGGCCAGGAAGTGGTGAGCTACGTCGCTGAGCTAAGGCGCCTTGCAGGACATTGCGAATTTGATGGACACGGAGCACATGCTCAGGGACTTCTTTGTACTTGGCATTGGCAATGAAGTAATACTTCACAAATTTTTGACTGTAGAGTCCCCAACCTTGAACAAAGCCATAGCGATAGCCGAGGCGTTTATCGCCACCAGTGAAAATTTCTCAGCACACGAGTGCTATTGCAAGTACTGTGAACAAAGTAACATTGTTTTTGAATCGAAAAGTACAGGGCAGGACTTACACGCCTGCAGCTTCATGTCCACAGATGACTCAGAGTCCACCATTAAGGGTGGTGAATACAAGGCCATTAACGCCTTGTTGGCGCTGCGGGGGTGATCATCGTTTCCATTCATGCCGCTTCAAAGGATACGTTTGCAAGGGCTGTGGAACAATGGGACACCTCCAACGTATGTGTAGGCGAGCTGCTAACCCTGCTAATCCTGCAAACCACCATGTTGCAGAGGAGGACAGATCCACGGTGGATCATGACGAACCAGAATCTCAGATCGAGGGGGCAGAGGTATATGGGGTGCACACATTTACCACAAAGTGTCCCCCGATAATGCTGAAGGTTGAATTAAATGGGCTCCCAGTGTCCATGGAACTGGACACGGGCACAAGCCAGTCCATAATGAGCAAAAAGACTTACGATAAATTGTGATGCAGCAAGGCCTCAAGGCCAGTCCTGACTCCCATTCGTACTAAACTGAGAACGTACACAAAGGAACTGATTCCCGTAATCGGCAGTGCTACCGTAAAGGCCTCTTATGATGGAGCAGTGCACGAGTTACCACTCTGGCTGGTACCGGGTGATGGCCCCACGTTGTTCACCAGGAGCTGGCTGGGAAAGATATGCTGGAACTGGGATGACGTCCGAGCACTTTCGTCCGTCAACGACACCTCATGTGCCCAGGTCCTAAACAAATTCCCCATCGCTGTTCGAACCAGGCATTGGGTAGTTCCAAGGAACAAAAGTGCAGATCCATTTGATTCCGGGGGCTCGACCCATCCATCACAAAGCGAGAGCGGTACCTTACATGATGAGAGAGAGGGTGGAGATCGAACTGGACAGGCTGCAACGAGAAGGCATCATTTCGCCGATCGAATTCAATAAGTGGGCCAGTCCAATTGTCCCAGTTCTCAAGGGAGACGGCACCATCAGAATCTGTGGTGATTATAAAGTAACAATTAATCGTTTCTCACTGCAGGATCAATACCCGCTACCAAAGGCAGACAACCTATTTGTGACGCTGGCGGGAGGGAAAACATTCATGAAGCTGGACTTGACCTCGGCCTACATGACGCAGGAGCTGGAGGAATCATCGAAAAACCTCACCTGCATCAACACACACAAAGGTCTCTTCATTTACAACAGATGCCCGTTTGGGCTTCGATTGGCTGTGGCGATACTCCAGAGGAACATGGAAAGCTTGCTTAAGTTGGTCCCGCACACTGTGGTCTTCCAGGACGACATCTTGGTTACAGGTCGGAACACCGTCGAGCACCTGCAGAACCTGGAGGAGGTTCTTAGTCGGCTTAATCCTGGCTAAAATGCTTGAAGTGCCTGAAGTGGAGTTCCTGGGGGGAAGAAACGCGGTGGACGGCATCAGGCCCACCGATTTGAAAACGGAGACAATCAAGAATGCACCGAGACCACAGAACATGACGGAGCTGCGGTCATTTCTCGGACTCCTGAACTATTTTGGTAACTTCTTACCGGGTCTTAGCACATTGTTAGAACCCCTGCATTCTTTACTACGAAAAGGAGATGAATGGGTATGGGGTAAAAGCCAAGAAAATGCCTTTGAGAAAGCTAGGAAGCTGTTATGTTCAAACAAATTGCTTGTGTTGTACGATCCATGTAAACGTTTGGTACTAGCATGTGATGCGTCATCGTACGGGGTCGGATGTGTATTGCAACAAGATAATGAATTTGGCTAATTGCAACCGGTTGCTTATGCATCCAGAAGTCTGTCTAAGGCTGAGAGGGCCTACAGTTTGATCAAAAAAGAAGCGTTAGCGTGTGTTTACGGGGTAAAGAAAATGTACCAATATCTGTTTGGGCTCAAATTTGAATTGGAAACTGACCATATGCCGTTTATATCCCTCTTTTCTGAAAGCAAGGGGATAAATACGAATGCATCGGCCCGCATCCAGAGATGGGCGCTCGCGTTGTCCGCATACAACTACGCCATCTGCCACAGGCCAGGCACAGATAACTGCATTGCCCACCACACAGGTGGAGAGGGCACAGCCCGCAGATTTAATCATGGTAATGAAAGCATTCGAGATCTGTTACCGCCGACAGATTAGAACCTGGAGAGCCAAGACCCCTTACTGTCCTTAGTAAAAAAACTGTGTGCTCCATGGGAGTTGGTCTAGTGTCCCGTTAGAGATGCAGGAGGAAAAGCCGTACCAGCGGCGCAAAGATGAAATGTCTATACAGGCAGACTGCCTCCTATGGGGTAATCGGGTAATGGTGCCAAAAAAGGGCAGGGACACTTTCATCAGTGATCTCCATAGCACCCAACCCACGCATCATAATGATGAAAGCGATAACCAGATCCCACGTGTGGTGGCCCAGTATCGATGCAGACTTAGAGTCCTGCGTGCACAAATGTAATACATGTACACAGTTAAGCAATGCACCCAGCGAGGCGCCACTAAGTTTATGGTCCTGACCCTCCAAATCGTGGTCCAGGGTCCATGTCGGCTATGCAGGCCCATTCTTGGGAAAAATGTTCTTAGTGGTTGTAAATACATACTCCAAATGGATTGAATGTGTGAAAATGTCAGAAGCACGTCCACTGCCACCATTGAAAGCCTACGGGCCATGTTTGCCATGCTGTCCTTGTATGTGACAATGGGCCATGCTTTACCAGTGCCGAGTTCAAGGAGTTTATGACCCGCAATGGGATCAAACATGTCACATCTGCCCCGTTTAACCCAGCGTCCAACGATCAGGCAGAACGAGCAGTTCAAACAATCAAGCAAAGCTTGAAAAGGGTAACTGAAGGCTCACTGCAGACTCGCTTATCCTGAGTCCTGCTTAGTTACCGCACAAGACCCCACTCGCTCACCGGGGTCCCTCCCGCTGAACTGCTCATGAAAAGAGCACTTAAGACAAGGTTCTCGTTAGTACACCCTGATCTACATGAACAGATAGAGAGCAGGCGGCTTCAACAGAATACATATCATGATCGCACAAATGTGTCACGCAAAATTGAGATAAATGATCCTGTATTTGTGTTGAACTATGGACAAAGTCCCAAGTGGCTTCCTGGCACTGTTTTGGCAAAAGAGGAGACTAGGGTGTTTGTGGTCAAACTCTAAAATGGACTTACCTGCAGGAAACACTTGGACCAAACCAAACTCAGATTTACGGACTATCCAGAACAATCCACAATAGACTCCACCTTTTTCGATTCTGCAACACACACACAAGTGGCAACCGACCCAGCGGTTGACCACGAAGCAGAATCCATCACCCACACCAACCCAGCAGGACTCACCACCCCCAGCAGCCCAGCAAGGTCAGCTGCGCAACAGCCCAGTGAGGGCTCAATAAACGACTCACCAAAACCAGCATTTGCACCGAGACGATCAAGCAGGGAAAGGAAGGCCCCAGATCGACTCACATTGTAAATAGTTACACTATTGACTTTGGTGCGGAGGGGGGGGCGGCGTGGGGGAGTGTTGTTACATATGTAAACCTGTAAGTACCAAGTCTAACCACCAGAGAGCTTATCCGCTGGAGTCCCAAGGGATCCCACAATTTCTTGGGAGCACCTGTATATAAGGAGGCCTCACAGGCTGAAGAGGCACTCTGAGATCTGTTATAAAGGACAACGGTCACACCTTACTTTGAGCTTGCAGTATCTGGTCTGACTCTCTATTCAAGACTTAACAGTAATGGTCACTGAAAAAAAGAAAAAAAGAAAATGGATGCTTCAGCCAAGAATAAATGTATTGATGAGGAAACACTGAAGTGAATCAAGAATAACAGCTGTCTTGTGTTAAAGGACTATTTGCCATGGCCTTTGCTCCAGAGACTGCAGACTCAAGCTGTTATGAAAATGTTATGAACAAAGTTTAGATTAGCATGTGCAAACACTGAGGCTACTGTTAACGTGCCTTTGCGATGGATCTGATATTTACAGAGGGCTACACTTGTGCCAATTTCTCCAAATACTTCACACCATTAGAATAAGATCCCAGTGGTATGTATACTTTGTTATTTAAAGAAGAAAAAATAAAAGTCCTTGGCTGGGAAATTGGTTTTGTGGGGTAAACCGAGGCAAAGTAATTAGTGCACCTACTTTGATCCATCGCAAAGGCACATTAACAGTTGCCTCAGTGTTTGCACATGCTAATCTAAACTTTGTTCATAAAATTTTCATGACAGCTGCAATGCATGCCTGAAGATGTCAGCCCACGGCTCGCTCCAAATAGAGCCTTGGATCTAATTTTCATCGAGCTGCATCCAAATATAACTCACTGATTGGGGCCTTCTCAGAATTAGCCAGCTCAGATGCCGAATCGGCCTGCAGGTAGGTCCTAGGAAAGGGGCGTGAGGCGAATGGGAGGGGACAAGCCCAGCTCGATAACGGGCCACAGTACTGTTGTGGAGCCAGGAGGGGCACTTGTTGCTTGTCAATTCCGTAAGGAGTCCGAAGGGGTGAAATTTGTGTGGCTTGCACCACACGTTAGCGCCAGGAGATGGCGGTGAAATGCCGCAGACAGCTATAACAGCAGCTGATGCCGGTACCAGCGCTGCACACCATATCGGTGCTGCTAGTAGCGCTGCCGGTAAGCCCTAGCGCCAGGGAGCACACCATCATGGAGCTTGTGATGTCAGTGAGTTTGCATCGCTCACTGAACTTCCGATCTCCAATATTTGATTCAGCCACTTACCTTAATGGCAGCACAAAACAACGACAGGGAGAGCTGGCGTCTACAAGCAGAAAGCAGGTTGCAGCAGTGTGATTTAAAGGCACCATCCACAATCAGTTGTACCTGACAAGGTTTTGCAGTTTCAGTGCCAGTTTGCTACTTCCTGTAACTGAAACAGCTCTCTTTAGTTATTTCAAGATTTTTTGGTGACAGGGAGTGTTCATTCAAGTGCAGAAGTCACTCATTATTTGTGAAAGGCTTCTGCTCACAACCCTTCCTCACAGTCATGGGGGCTGTGGGATTGCGGCATTACCTCAGGAGGACGACGAGGCAGAGGAGGACAAGAAGGAAGAGGACAAAGAGGAGGAGGATGAGGAGGAAGAGGAAAAGGTGGAGGAGGACGAGGAGGAAGAAGACAAGGAGGAGGAGCACAAGGAGGAAGAGGACAAGGAGAAGGAGGAATCGGAGAGAGGGAGCAGGCAGCGAGATAATCGGCTTTCTGGACAGACTGTCTGTGACCGGCGCATGAGACTCCAATTCACATGAATGAAACCCCAGATCCCGTAGCTCACCACATCTTTATCATACATGTCACAGCATCCTCCTGGGCGCAAAGGTGAAATGAGAGAGACCACGAAATACTCTAAACACCGTTAATAAATGTATCTATAAACATATCACCCATATTACATAAATTCTAATAACTAATGACCCTTGTGCCTGCCATAGTTGAATAGCTGTCATTGTATGCAAGGTGTGAGATGTGCATGTGAGCTTGTTAAACCTCCTGCACTGGGTGTGGGTTCTGGGGACCATAGTGCTGCCCATGATGTGGTGTGCCACCTCCCTCCACATAATTTGGCAGACTTGTGGCAAGGACCTCGGTACAGGACCGCCCGCTTTCACTCCACCGCTAAAAGCAATGCCTCCAAAGCTTCCTCGGAAACCTCCTTGGCTCTCTCCCTGAGGCGGTGATCTTCCACTAGCATTTATAAATAAATGCTCCTTCTCTTTCTCCTTCTTCTTATGGTTGTTGAGGCAGCTGTATATCCAACAATGCTGAGAATAAGGTGCTGCTGCATTAATGGATCTCCCCTTTAAGCAGTGAAAAAAGCCTGTGCCAATCATTACTTGCGTTTAGACTACACCCGATATTGGTCCATCTTTTTATTGTAACGCCAATGAGCTTGGGGGGGGCTGAAATTCCCCTATTGTGCACCTCCCGTTAGCACCTTCGGGGGGTGCTAATGAGGCGCAAAACTGTTTTCGCCCGGGGAGGATGCTATCGGCTTCTGCAGAATTGTGCGGGATTGAGCGGAGATGTGAAACCGATAGCGCTGCACCACCGATGGTAGCACCCCGGGTTGCCAGGCCTCCGGCGATTACATCATTGTCGTACGCTGTCACCCCTTTTTGCCCCGTGTTGGAAGTTGGCCAGCGCTCTGTGAGGCCGTCGCGGGCGATGGCCGCACCAGCCTCCCAGGTCACGAGCCAGGCTGGATACCCATTGCGAGGCAAAAGTTAAAGGGGAGGTGCGCTGTGCCCGTGCCAGCATTTTATATTCGTCGCTTACTGTGCGGGCCACTGCCCAACATTGCCGCGGGGTCCGAGCTGCGATCGTGCAGCTCGGCACTCCATTTCAGTACCGGGCTATGGCCATGACATCCCTGCGCCTTGGTGGCCCAATGGGGGCCATCAAAAGGCCTGCAGAGCAGGCAGCATCCCTCCCCTTTAACGGAAAGGGAGGTGTGTTGAAACGTGTCAGCGCTACGCGGAGAAGTCGCGTAGGGCTCCGCGATGTGCCCGGATAGTGGCCCCGATCGTGTCCAAAAGGAAGTGGAGTGCGGGACATTGCCCGCCGCAGAATGTTCGGTCCCGAAGAGGTTACCGCCCCCCAACTGGGACGATAGAGAATTTCAGCCCCTGGGTTTTTAGACGAGATTCATGGATCCAATCATTTTAATGAGGAGTAAGGATGAATTTTGCGTGCAGTCTAGATGATTTTCACCTGGTACTAATTCACCATCTCTAGTCTAAGCACTGCCCATTTCTTGGCTATAACGAATTTCTAGCCCTGAGTGTTTTACTATAATAAAAGCAGAAAATGCTGGAAATACTCAGCAGGTCAGGCAGCATCTGTGGAAAGAGAGGAATATTTCCATTCTGATGAAAGGGCATCGACCTGAAATGTTAAATCTATGGGCTAGAAACTCATGGCCTGAATGCCACTCTGTAAATAGCACTAAAACGACGGCCACTGCTCTTTCGCCAGATGTTGGCGGGTCCTGCGATGGACGCAGTTTTGGTTCTTCCCTTTGCGTTGCCGGTAACTGACAGCGCCATGCTGGACAAAATGGCGGCGTTGTAACATCAATCGGTGTGCTATGCTGACTTAGCATCACAAACGCTCACTTTGATTCTAGCACTGAATTCAGCACTGTGTCCTAAGCACGTCAGGTTAACGTGGCGTGCAAGCAGGCTGACAGTGGTGACCTCTTAAAGGGACACACACATCTTTCAGGTCATTTTAGATTTAACCTTTTGGATGTTTTTTTTGATTTTATTGAAGTAGTAGCTTGCTGCAATAGATGTTAAAAGTTTTTTTTTAACTGTGTAGGGAGTGCTGCTGGATGCTTGGAAGGGCTCGGATGGTAAATGAAGGCCTTTGAGAAGACAGAAAATCCTGCAAATACTCAGCAGGTCATGCAACATCCGTGGAGAGAAAAACAGAGTTCACATCTCAGGTCAATATGCTGCTGGACAAGCTGAGTATTTCCAGCATTTTATGGTGTCATTTCACATTTACAGCATTCGCTCGTAGAGGAAAGAGAAAGACACAGAAGAGGAGGAAACTGAAGAGGAAGATGCCGGGATATCCAGGATGCAATCATCCGCCTGCGATACCGCAACTCCAATTGCCATTTCAACATTTGTCTCACACCTTGCCTTCCATCTGTTATTGACCATCACAGCGTCCTCTGGGACTTCTTTTTAATGTTAATTTTTGTTTTTAAAGGCAGAAAGAGCTGAAAACTGCACTGAATCACTGTATTTTAATTTGTATTACATCTGAGTGCATGGCCCCTTTAATTTACAGGCCTTTTCATTGCCCACATTTACTTGCGAGCGCCACAGCCTCGCTTCCAGAGACTGTGCAAAGCTCGAACGCCGCACCTAGACAGGAACTTCGGGTCAGATGCCTCCACTAACACCACTAGGACGGTATTCATAGAATTATAGAATCATAGAAGTTTACAGCACGGAAGGAAGCCATTTTGGCCCATCGTGTCCATGCTGGCCAACAGGAGGCTATCCAGCTTAATCCCACTTTCCAGCTCTAGGTCCATAACCCTGCAGGTTACGGCACTTCAGGTGCACATCAAAGTACTTTTTAAATGTGGTGAGGGTTTCTACCTCTACCAACCTTTCAGGGAGTGAGTTCCAGACTCCCATAACATGAAGAAATTTCCCCTTAAATCCCCTCTAAACCTTCTACCAAATACTTTAAATTTATGCCCCCTGGTTGTTGACCCCTCTGCTAATGGAAATAGGCCCTTTCTATCCACTATATCTACGCCCCTCATAACTTTATACAACTCAATGAGGTCACCCCTCAGCCTCCTCTGTTCCAATGCAAATAAATCCAGATTCTCCACTCCTGGCAACATCCTCATAAATTTCCTCTGTACCCTCTCCAGTGCAATCACGTCCTTCCTGTAATGCGGTGACCAGAACTGCACACAGTACTCCAGTTGTGGCCTAACCAGTGTTTTATACAGTTCATGCATAAACCCCCCTGCTCTTGTATTCTATGCCTCGGCCAATAAAGGCAAGCATTCTGTATGCCTTCTTAACCAGCTTATCCACCTGGCCTGCTACTTTCAGGGATCTGTGGATGAGCACTCCAAGGTCCCTTTGTTCCTCTACACTTCTCAGTATCCTACCATTTAATGTGTGATGGTGGGGATGTTGCATTTTATCAAGGAGACTTCAAGGACACCCTCAAAGCGTCCTTGATAAAATGCAACATCCCAACCAACACTTGTGAGTCTCTGGCCAAAGACTGCTCTAAGTGGAGGAAGTGCATCCGGGAGGGTGCTGAGCACCTCGAGTGTCGTCACCGAGAGCATGCAGAAACCAAGCGCAGGCAGCGGAAGGAGCGTGCTGTAAACCAGTCCCACCCACCCTTTCCCAAACCAGTCCCACCTGTGACAGAGACTGTAATTCCCGTATTGGACTGTTCAGTCACCTAAGAACTCACTTTTAGAGTGGAAGCAAGTCTGCCTTGATTTCGAGGGACTGCCTATGATGATTTAATGTGTATTCCCTTTCCTTGTTAGCCCTCCCTGAAATGCATTACCTCACACTTCTCTGGATTAAATTCCATTTGCCACTGCTCTGCCCACCTGACCAGTTGATTGATATCTTCCTGCAGTCCATAGCTTTCTTCTTCATTATCAACCACACAGCTGATTTTACTATCATCTGCAAACTTCTTAATCATACCCCCTATATACAAGTCTAGATCATTGATGTATATCACAAAAAGCAAGGGACCTGATACATCTTTCCAGTTGCAAAAATACCCACCAATCATTACCCTTTGCTTCTTGCCTCTGAGCCAATTTTGGATCCAACTTGCCACTTTGCCCTGGATACCATGGGCTTTTACTTTTGTGACCAGCCTGCCATGTGGGACCTTATCAAAAGCTTTGCTAAAATCCATATACACTACATCGTACGCTTTGCCTTCATCGACCCTCCTGGTTACCTCCTTGAAAAATTCAATCAAGTTAGTCAAACACGACCTTCCCTTAACAAATCCATGTTGACTGTCCTTGATTAATGCGTGTCTTTCTAAGTGAAACATAGAAACATAGAAACATAGAAAATAGGTGCAGGAGCAGGCCATTCAGCCCTTCTAGCCTGCACCGCCATTCAATGAGTTCATGGATGAACATGAAACTTCAGTACCCCCTTCCTGCTTTCTCGCCATAACCCTTGATCCCCGAGTAGTAAGGACTTCATCTAACTCCCTTTTGAATATATTTAGTGAATTGGCCTCAACTACTTTCTGTGGTAGAGAATTCCACAGGTTTACCACTCTCTGGGTGAAGAAGTTTCTCCTCATCTCGGTCCTAAATGGCTTACCCCTTATCCTCAGACTGTGACCCCTGGTTCTGGACTTCCCCAACATTGGGAACATTCTTCCTGCATCTAACCTGTCTAAACCCGTCAGAATTTTAAACGTTTCTATGAGGTCCCCTCTCATTCTTCTGAACTCCAGTGAATACAAGCCCAGTTGATCCAGTCTTTCTTGATAGGTCAGTCCCGCCATCCCGGGAATCAGTCTGGTGAATCTTTGCTGCACTCCCTCAATAGCAAGAATGTCCTTCCTCAAGTTAGGAGACCAAAACTGTACACAATACTCCAGGTGTGGCTTCACCAAGGCCCTGTACAACTGTAGCAACACCTCCCTGCCCCTGTATTCAAATCCCCTCGCTATGAAGGCCAACATGCCATTTGCTTTCTTAACCGCCTGCTGTACCTGCATGCTAACCTTCAATGACTGATGTATCATGACACCCAGGTCTCGTTGCACCTTCCCTTTTCCTAATCTGTCACCATTCAGATAATAGTCTGTCTCTCTGTTTTTACCACCAAAGTGGATAACCTCACATTTATCCACATTATACTTCATCTGCCATGCATTTGCCCACTCACCTAACCTATCCAAGTCACTCTGCAGCCTAATAGCATCCTCCTCGCAGCTCACACTGCCACCCAACTTAGTGTCATCCGCAAATTTGGAGATACTGCATTTAATCCCCTCGTCTAAATCATTAATGTACAATGTAAACAGCTGGGGCCCCAGCACAGAACCTTGCGGCACCCCACTAGTCACTGCCTGCCATTCTGAAAAGTACCCGTTTACTCCTACTCTTTGCTTCCTGTCTGACAACCAGTTCTCAATCCACGTCAGCACACTACCCCCAATCCCATGTGCTTTAACTTTGCACATTAATCTCTTGTGTGGGACCTTGTCGAAAGCCTTCTGAAAGTCCAAATATACCACATCAACTGGTTCTCCTTTGTCCACTTTACTGGAAACATCCTCAAAAAATTCCAGAAGATTTGTCAAGCATGATTTCCCTTTCACAAATCCATGCTGACTTGGACCTATCATGTCACCATTTTCCAGATGCACTGCTATGACGTCCTTAATAATTGATTCCATCATTTTACCCACTACTGAGGTCAGACTGACCGGTCTATAATTCCCTGTTTTCTCTCTCCCTCCTTTTTTAAAAAGTGGGGTTACATTGGCTACAATCCACTCCATAGGAACTGATCCAGAGTCAATGGAATGTTGGAAAATGACTGTCAATGCATCCGCTATTTCCAAGGCCACCTCCTTAAGTACTCTGGGATGCAGTCCATCAGGCCCTGGGGATTTATCGGCCTTCAATCCCATCAATTTCCCCAACACAATTTCCCGACTAATAAAGATTTCCCTCAGTTCCCCCTCCTTACTAGACCCTCTGACCCCTTTTATATCCGGAAGGTTGTTTGTATCCTCCTTAGTGAATACCGAACCAAAGTACTTGTTCAATTGGTCTGCCATTTCTTTGTTCCCCGTTATGACTTCCCCTGATTCTGACTGCAGGGGACCTACGTTTGTCTTTACTAACCTTTTTCTCTTTACATACCTATAGAAACTTTTGCAATCCACCTTAATGTTCCCTGCAAGCTTCTTCTCGTACTCCATTTTCCCTGCCCTAATCAAACCCTTTGTCCTCCTCTGCTGAGTTCTAAATTTCTCCCAGTCCCCAGGTTCGCTGCTATTTCTGGCCAATTTGTATGCCACTTCCTTGGCTTTAATACTATCCCTGATTTCCCTAGATAGCCACGGTTGAGCCACCTTCCCTTTTTTATTTTTACGCCAGACAGGAATGTACAATTGTTGTAATTCATCTATGCGGTCTCTAAATGTCTGCCATTGCCCATCCACAGTCAACCCCCTAAGTATCATTCGCCAATCTATCCTAGCCAATTCACGCCTCATACCTTCAAAGTTACCCTTCTTTAAGTTCTGGACCATGGTCTCTGAATTTACTGTTTCATTCTCCATCCTAATGCAGAAATCCACCATATTATGGTCACTCTTCCCCAAGGGGCCTCGCACAATGAGATTGCTAATTAATCCTCTCTCATTACACAACACCCAGTCTAAGATGGCCTCCCCCCTAGTTGGTTCCTCAACATATTGGTCTAGAAAACCATCCCTTATGCACTCCAGGAAATCCTCCTCCACCGTATTGCTTCCAGTTTGGCTAGCCCAATCTATGTGCATATTAAAGTCACCCATTATAACTGCTACACCTTAATTGCATGCACCCCTAATTTCCTGTTTGATGCCCTCCCCAACATCCCTATTACTGTTTGGAGGTCTGTACACAACTCCTACTAACGTTTTTTGCTCTTTGGTGTTCTGCAGCTCTACCCATATAGATTCCACATCATCCAAGCTAATGTCTTTCCTAACTATTGCATTAATCTCCTCTTTAACCAACAATGCTACCCCACCTCCTTTTCCTTTTATTCTATCCTTCCTGAATGTTGAATACCCCTGAATGTTGAGTTCCCAGCCCTGATCATCCTGGAGCCACGTCTCCGTAATCCCAATCACATCATATTTATTAACATCTATTTGCACAATTAATTCATCCACCTTATTGCGGATACTCCTTGCATTAAGACACAAAGCCTTCAGGCTTGTTTTTTTTAACACCCTTTGTCCTTTTAGAATTTTGCTGTACAGTGGCCCTTTTTGTTTTTTGCCTTGGGTTTCTCCGCCCTCCACTTTTCCTCATCTCCTTTCTGTCTTTTGCTTTTGCCTCCTTTTTGTTTCCCTCTGTCTCCCTGCATTGGTTCCCATCCCCCTGCCATATTAGTTTAAATCCTCCCCAACAGCACTAGCAAACACTCCCCCTAGGACATTGGTTCCGGTCCTGCCCAGGTGCAGACCGTCCGGTTTGTACTGGTCCCACCTCCCCCAGAACCGGTCCCAATGCCCCAGGAATTTGAATCCCTCCCTGCTGCACCACTGCTCAAGCCACGTATTCATCTGAGCTATCCTGCGATTCCTACTCTGACTATCACGTGGCACTGGTAGCAATCCCGAGATTACTACTTTTGAGGTCCTACTTTTTAATTTAGCTCCTAGCTCCTTAAATTCGTTTCGTAGGACCTCATCCCTTTTTTTCCCTATGTCGTTGATACCAATGTGTACCACGACAACTGGCTGTTCTCCCTCCCATTTCAGAATGTCCTGCACCCGCTCCGAGACATCCTTGACCCTTGCACCAGGGAGGCAACATACCATCCTGGAGTCTCGGTCGCGGCCGCAGAAACGCCTATCTATTCCCCTCACCATTGAATCCCCTATCACTATTTATCCTGACTTTCAGGATTGCATGGAAGGTAAGTGCTGAGCCACCAATCACCAGCCCCACAGACAAATGTAGCCCTTTTAGCATTGCGGTCATTTTCTGTGGCCGTTAACTCCTGGCGAACGCAAATTTCTCCGCTTATTCCTTTCTCCACAGATGCTGCCCGGCCTGCCGAGTATTTCCAGCATTTTCTGTTTTTATTTCAGATTTCCAACATCCGCAGTATTTTGCTTTTGCTGAGTGTTTTACTGTTCGGATGAATGGAACACTTGATGGAATGAGGCCAGGTATGAATCGTTAAACTGCTTTATTTCACAGACAGTAAGTGAACAGGCAGAGTAACAGTTAAAGCTGCAATCTCATCCCCTTCATAAAAAAGATGAAATAATAAACCACATCTCTTGACACTTTTGTGTGCTGACTTACTTGTTTTTGATATCACCTTTCCTTCACACTCTTCTAACTGCAAACGGTGACCCATTTTTTATAGCTTTGAGTTCCAGACCTCGGGCTGTGTGCCACAGTTTCTGTTCAAAACCTCTTTTGCCCTCTGTCCCTTTTCTGTTAATTCAGAAGCAGAAGTGTCCCTGACACTTTTCTAGGCAGGGATTTGCCAGCAGGCCTGTCAAGCAAACTGCCTACCTTGTCTCCCAGTACACTGTAGTACATCCTCTGCGAACACTTGACTTCATGTCCACTTGAATAGAATCATCATCATCACAATGGGTGTGAATATTTAATTAGATACCTGAGATGAGAGAACAAATTGCTTAATGGTCCTGGTCATCCTGTGACCATTTTTAAACCTGTAGCAATTTGTTTTGTTTTAAAATACAACCCCTAAGCATAACTGCCAAAAATGATTCAAAAATTCCATAACCCAATGGAAAACTGTGCTACAAATGCAGGTTATTTGTATGTGCTAACAGAAATAATTAGCTAGTACATCAGCTAATACAGAAAGCTACAGAAAAATATAGAATTCAGAATTCCCAGGACACTGTGCTCACAGTCCTCATGTGGACAGATACCAATGATCTTGGAAATCTATTTCCGATCTGTGGATCCCAGTTTGAGAACCTAAGTGCTGTACTGCTATTTTTGCTGAATTCCCTCCACTCTATGCAATAAATTTAGGGCATCTTTAAGTATCCTATTCAAAAATGTGGGCAGAAGATAAAATGTTAGTGAACCAGCGTGTATTCACTCCACCATTGGCCGCCTTGCTTTCGGCTCCAAGACTCTGGAATTCCCTGCCTAAACTTCTCCACCTTTCCATCTCTCTCTCCTAACTTTTGAATGCTCCTTAAATCCTACCTCTTTGACCAAGCTTTTGGTCATCTGTCCTAATATTTCCTTATGTGGCTCAGTGTCAAATGTTGTTTGTTAACATTCCGAGAGATGTTTTACAATTTAAAATTTACAGCGCTATATAAATGCAAGTTGTTGTTGTTGAGACAAGAATTAAACGAAACATGAATAAAAATGGTTCTGCATTCTACAACAAAATACTGACAAGCAAGGTAATTCATTGCAAAAGTACACAGAAGCTTCAGATGTTGCAGGCTTATGACTACAATCTATATTTACAACAGAATTAGGCATTTAGGTTTTTGTTATAATTTTAGTAAACTTTTGAAAAAATTATTATAAAATGTTGTAAAACACACTCATTGATTTCACATAATGGTCTTAGTGTGAGTTGGTGAATCTTTGGCACATCGTGTAATTTTACATGTATTGAATCTGCTGCATGGTGAATTCTTGGGGGTGGAAATTTGGTTGAGCCTCATCTGGGGCGGTAACCCAGCTGGAGCGTTAATTTTATCGCCTTGAAAAAGTTTGCGCTCAGACCAGAAATTCGTCAGAAACGGGTGATTAGCTGAGAGGGGCGGTAAATCAGCTGTTGCACACCAGAGCTGGGGGGGGGGTCCATAATGAATGTTTGGTCGGTAAATTTTGTGGACTCATTGTGCATGTGCGGAACTCTGAGTCAGACCCCGGGATCAGCTGAGTCTTAAAGATGCGGCAACTGAAGTTCACACATGCGCAGTTGCAGCTCCACAGGGTCTTCAGAGCGTGAAAATGGAGGAGCAAGGAAGACACCAGCTTGATACCCTATTCTCATTCACTGCTCTTGATGCTTTGCTGGAGGCAATGGAGAGTCGTTGGAGTGCACTCCAGCTATGAGGGGGACGAATGTCAGTGCTTCGGGATAGCAGAAGGCTCTGGAGGGAGGTGGCGGAGCACGTAACAGCCTGGAGTGCGGTGCCAACAACAGCAACCCAATGTCACAATACCTTCAACGACCTTACTACGGTCATCAGGGTGAGTACCCTTTCTATTCACCAACAATGCTTTCATTTAAATCTCAGCCTCGCACACAATGTAAACACTTTGGACTGCTTACCCCTTCTCTATGTGTACCAGGCCATGCTCCCCATCGCTGAAGCCAGACTGTGACCTATCCATCACCTCACCAGACATGCCCTGCCCATCCAAAGCTGGGGATGTTGGCCTGGTTGAGGACGCTAATGTTGGTGTGTCTGTCCTCCCAGGGGATTTGTAGGATCTTGCGGAAACATCGTTGGTGGTATTTCTCCAGCGACTTGAGGTGTCTACTGTACATGGTTCATGTCTCTGAGCCATACAGGAGGGCACGTATTACTGCAGCCCTGTGTCCCCAGCATTGAAGCACTGACCACACACGATCAGCTCCGCTGGCCAAGCCACATTGTTCGCATGCCTGACACGAGACTCCCAAAGCAAGCGCTCTACTTGGAACTCCTTCACGGCAAACGAGCCAAAGGTGGGCAGAGGAAACGTTTCAAGGACACCCTCAAAGCCTCCTTGATGAAGTGCAACATCCCATCGACACCTGGGAGTCCCTGGCCAAAGACCACCCTAAGTGGAGGATGTGCATCCGGGAGGGCGCTGAGCACCTCGAGTCTCATCGCCGAGAGCATGCAGAAACCAAGCACAGACAGCGGAAAGAGTGTGCGGCAAACCTGTCCCACCCACCCTTTCCCTCAACGACTGTCTGTCCCACCTGTGACAGGGACTGTAGTTCCCGTATTGGACTGTTCAGTCACCCAAGGACTCATTTTTAGAGGGGAAGCAAGTCTTCCTCGATTCCGAGGGACTGCTTATGATGATGATGACAATGATGCCCATCCAAGTGTCTCTCACCTTCTGCCTCCTTACTCAGCCTGAGTGCACCTCCCAGAACCTTTCAGCTCTTCATATGTGGTCCCAGTCCTGAGCCTCAAACTTACTGGCAGTTTCATGTGCCCCAGACCCACTGTTCACACATTCTCTGTGCGATGCCACACAGCATGAACTGCCGATATGCACACTTCGCTATCTTACTCTCGAGTACCCTACCGCACACACATGTGGTAGACCAACACCTACACAGCCACTAACAACTTTTTGCTTTTGTCATTTTAGGACAAATTCGTGCACAATCTGCGCGAGTTGAATTTTCGGGGAGAGGGCCAGCCCTACCTGCTGGACCTGACCGACCAGGAGGAGCGAGTGTACAGTCTCATGGGCGGTGGAGGGCGGAGAGGCAGAGCCCCCGCTCGACAGTGATGGTATGTGATTGAGATGGCCGTTTTGTGTGAGTCCCCTTAGCCTTGAGGCCACATGCTTTGCAAGATGCAGCAACCAAAATAACGATGCCCCTTTCCTTCTTGCCTTCCTGACCCCTCCTTAGCTGATAACCGCACTTCTGTTGCTTTGTGCTTAAAGATGATGAGTGCCAGCTTGCCCATCAGTCTACGCCTTCAAACGATGGGGAAGATGAGGAGGAGGAGGTGGAGAGCAATGTGCCAGGACAGGGTGAGATGTCCACATTTGGATCGAGTGGGGGAGCACCTCGGTCGAAGAGGCCATCTTCCCGGGGTTGGCTGAAACTGAGGCTCCTGGCCCCAGTGCAGAAACGCCGAGCGCGAGGGGAAGCTTGGGGGTCAGAACTCCAGAGGGTAAGTCAGCCCATGAGTCCTGTTCACAGACAGGCAGATGAGGACCTGAACTTGGAGGCAATGCACCACGAGCTCATCGGTACATTGGCGAGGATCCCGCAGAGCATCAATGCACTTGCATCTGACCTAGATATAGTTTAAAAAGAGGCAGTTCATGCAAAGCACGGAGTGCAACAGCATTGAGTGGCATTTGTGAGTTTGGTAAGTGGGTGAGTTTTAAGGGTTATTCTCTTTAAACCATTTGGAGGCTGTAGTAAATTGTTAGTGGCAATTGCCAGTAGCTTCTAAGTAAGTAGCAGTTTAATTTAAAGGGAAAAAGTTAAATAGTTGGGAATCTTTCAGGTATAGGCAGAGAAAAACAAGGTAACTCCCCAGTAGGAGGCAATTAGCAGCTAGTTAAAACCAGTTCTGTAAACGACTGACCAGTAGTGAGTCAGCTGACCTAGATACAGCTTAAAAAGAGGCAGCTCGTGCAGAGCACAGAGTGCAGCAGCATAGAGTGGCATTTGTGAGTTTGGTAAGTGGGTGAGTTCGGGCAAGCGGGGGTGGCAGGTGCTGTTTTGTCTTGTTTTTCCTACCAGTGCTGACACTAGAGCAGCTGATAAGGAGTGCGAGAGTGTGAGACAGAGGCCAAGAGACCAGCCCAACCAGCTACAGACAAAGATAGAGGGGTGCGAAATCGAGAGGTGACATCACAGCCAAGCTGGTAAGTGGTTGGCTGTTCGACTGGTAAGTATAACTCTCTTTTAGACTGACTTTTAGATTGGTTTAATTGGCAGCAAACTACTAAGTAGCTGTTTGGTGTTTAAGTAAATTTTAGTAAGTAAATTAATTTAAGGGTTAAGTCATGGCAGGAGAGCTCGGACCCGTGTCATGCTCCTCCTGTGCTATGTGAGAAGTCAGGGACGCTTCCAGTGTCCCTAACTACCATGTGTGCGGGAAGTGTGTCCAGCTGCAGCTCCTGACAGACCGCATGGCGGCACTGGAGCTGCGGATGGACTCACTCTGGAGCATGCACGATGCTGAGAATGTTGTGGATAGCATATTTAGTGAGTTGGTCACACCGCAAGTAAGGGTTAGGACAGATAGTGAAAGGGTGACCAAGAGACAAGGCAAGAGCAGGAAGGTAGTGCAGGAGTCCCCTGTGGTCATCTCCCTCCAAAACAGATATACCGTTTTGGATACTGTTGGAGGAGATGACTTACCAGGGGAAGGCACCAGCAGCCATGTTCATGGCACCATGGGTGGCTCTGCTGCACAGAAGGGTGGGAAAAAGAGTGAGAGAGCTATAGTGGTAGGGGACTCTATTGTAAGGGGAATAGATAGGTGTTTCTGCGGCCGCAATCGAGACTCCAGGATGGTATGTTGCCTCCCTGGTGCAAGGGTCAAGGATGTCTTGGAGTGGCTGCAGAGCATTCTGGAGAGGGAGGGTGAACAGCCAGTTGTCGTGGTACATGTAGGTAAGAAGCAGGACGAGGTCCGACAAGCTGAATTTAGGGAGCTAGGTGTTAAATTAAAAAGTAGGACCTCAAAGGTAGTAATCTCTGGATTGCTACCAGTGCCACATGCTAATCAGAGTAGAGGGAGCAGGATAGTTAGAATAAATATGTGGCTTGAGCAGTGGTGCAAGAGGGAGGGATTCAAATTCCTGGGACATTGGAACCAGTTCTAGGGGAAGTGGGACCTGTACAAAAGGGACGGTCTGCACTTGGGCAGGACTGGAACTGATATCCTTGGGGTAAAATTTGCTAATGCAGTTTGGGAGTGTTTAAACTAATATGGCAGGGGGATAGGAACCTATGCAGCGACATAGGGCGAAATAATATGGAGTCAGAAGCAGATGGTAGAAAGGTAAAAAGCAATAGTGGAAGGCCGAGTAAACAAAGGCAAGAAACAAAAAGGGCCACACTACATCATAATTCTAAAAGGACAAAGGGTGTTAAAAAAACAAGCCTGAAGGATTTGTGTCTTAATGCAAGGAGTATCCATAATAGGGTGGATGAATTAACTGTGCAAATAGATGTTAATAGATATGATGTGATTGGGATTACAGAGACGTGGCTCCAGGATGATCAGGGCTGGGAACTCAACATCCAGGGGTATTCAACATTCAGGAAGGATAGAATAAAAGGAAAAGGAGGTGGGGTAGCATTGCTGGTTAAAGAGGAGATTAATGCAATAGTTAGGAAGGACATTAGCTTGGATGATGTGGAATCTATAAGGGTAGAGCTGCAGAACACCAAAGGGCAAAAAACGTTAGTGGGAGTTGTGTACAGACCTCTAAACAGTAGTAGTGATGTTGGGGAGGGCATCAAACAGGAAATTAGGGGTGCATGCAATAAAGGTGCAGCAGTTATCATGGGTGACTTTAATATGCATATAGATTGGGCTAACCAAACTGGAAGCAATACGGTGGAGGAGGATTTCCTGGAGTGCATAAGGGATGGTTTTCTAGACCAATATGTCGAGGAACCAACAAGGGGGGAGGCCATCTTAGACTGGGTGTTGTGTAATGAGAGAGGATTAATTAGCAATCTCATTGTGCGAGGCCCCTTGGGAAAGAGTGACCATAATATGGTGCAATTCTACATTAGGATGGAGAATGAAACAGTTAATTCAGAGACCATGGTCCAGAACTTAAAGAAGGGTAACTTTGAAGGTATGAGGTGTGAATTGGCGAGGATAGATTGGCGAATGATACTTAAGGGGTTGACTGTGGATGGGCAGTGGCAGACATTTAGAGACTGCATGGATGAACTACAACAATTGTACATCCCCGTCTGGTGTAAAAATAAAAAAGGGAAGGTGGCTCAACCGTGGCTATCAAGGGAAATCAGGGATAGTATTAAAGCCAAGGAAGTGGCATACAAATTGGCCAGAAATAGCAGTGAATCCGGGGACTGGGAGAAATTTAGAACTCAGAAGAGGAGGACAAAGGGTTTGATTAGGGCAGGGAAAATAGAGTACGAGAGGAAGCTTGCAGGGAACATTAAGACGGACTGCAAAAGTTTCGATAGATATGTAAAGAGAAAAAGGTTAGTAAAGACAAACGTAGGTCCCCTGCAGTCAGAATCAGGAGAAGTCATAACAGGGAACAAAGAAATGGCAGAACAATTGAACAAGTACTTTAGTTCGGTATTCACTAAGGAGGACACAAACAACATTCTGGATACAAAAGGGATCAGAGGGTCTAGTAAGAAGGAGGAACTGAGGGAAATCCTTATTAGTCGGGAAATTGTGTTGGGGAAATTGATAGGATTGAAGGCCGATAAATCCCCAGGGCCTGATGGACTGCATCCCAGAGTACTTAAGGAGGTGGCCTTGGAAATAGCGGATGCATTGACAGTCATTTTTCAATATTCCATAGACTCTGGATTAGTTCCTATGGAGTCGGGGGTAGCCAATGTAACCCCACTTTTTTAAAAAAAGAGGGAGAGAGGAAACAGGGAATTATAGACCGGTCAGCCTGACATCAGTAGTGGGTAAAATGATGGAATCAATTATTAAGGATGTGATAGCAGCGCATTTGGAAAGAGGTGACATGATAGGTCCAAGTCAGCATGGATTTGTGAAAGGGAAATCATGCTCGACAAATCTTCTGGAATTTTTTGAGGATGTTTCCAGTAGAGTGGACAAGGGAGAAGCAGTTGATGTGGTGTATTTGGACTTTCAGAAGGCTTTTGACAAGGTCCCACACAAGAGATTAATGTGCAAAGTTAAAGCACATGGGATTGGGGGTAGTGTGCTGACATGGATTGAGAACTGGTGGTCAGACAGGAAGCAAAGAGTAGGAGTAAATGGGTACTTTTCAGAATGGCAGGCAGTGACTAGTGGAGTACCGCAAGGTTCTGTGCTGGGGCCCCAGCTGTTTACATTGTACATTAATGATTTAGACGAGGGGATTAAATGTAATATCTCCAAATTTGCGGATGACACTAAGTTGGGTGGCAGTGTGAGCTGCGAGGAGGATGCTATGAGGCTGCAGAGTGACTTGGATAGGTTAGGTGAGTGGGCAAATGCATGGCAGATGAAGTATAATGTGGATAAATGTGAGGTTATCCACTTTGGTGTTAAAAACAGAGAGACAGACTATTATCTGAATGGTGACAGATTAGGAAAAGGGGAGGTGCAACGAGACCTGGGTGTCATGGTACATCAGTCATTGAAGGTTGGCATGCAGGTACAGCAGGTGGTTAAGAAAGCAAATGGCATGTTGGCCTTCATAGCGAGGGGATTTGAGTACAAGGGCAGGGAGGTGTTACTACAGTTGTACAGGGCCTTGGTGAGGCCACACCTGGAGTATTGTGTACAGTTTTGGTCTCCTAACTTGAGGAAGGACATTCTTGCTATTGAGGGAATGCAGCGAAGGTTCACCAGACTGATTCCCGGGATGGCGGGACTGACATATCAAGAAAGACTGGATCAACTGGGCTTGTATTCACTGGAGTTCAGAAGAATGAGAGGGGATCTCATAGAAACGTTTAAAATTCTGACGGGTTTAGACAGGTTGGATGCAGGAAGAATGTTCCCAATGTTGGGAAATTCCAGAACCAGGGGTCACAGTCTAAGGATAAGGGGTAAGCCATTTAGGACCGAGATGAGGAGAAACTTCTTCACCCAGAGAGTGGTGAACCTATGGAATTCTCTACCACAGAAAGTTGTTGAGGCCAATTCACTAAATATATTCAAAAAGGAGCTAGATGCAGTCCTTACTACTAGGGGAATCAAGGGGTATGGCAAAAAAGCAGGAATGGGGTACTGAAGTTGCATGTTCAGCCATGAACTCATTGAATGGTGGTGCAGGCTCGAAGGGCGGAATGGCCTACTCCTGCACCTATTTTCTATGTTTCTATGTTTCTATGAATGTTACGGGGGTCACCTCAACCTTGGCATTTGCGGGTCGATTGCAACGGATGCTTGACGCCAAAAGTGACCATGCGGTCCAAGGCATGATGGCGCGGGCCATGGCTGATGTGGCAGTAGCCATTGAACGGCAGGCTGGCATTCTGCCATGTCGTCAGTGCATGCTGGCATCAATGCGCTGTCTGCTCTGATGCAGGGTCAGATTGATGACACGCAAGCACTGACTGCTGCCATTGTGTGTAGGGCCCCATCAGTCCAATGGGGAGGTAACGGTGCCGAAGTAGGCCAGCAATCTGCTCCACCAGATTGCTCCAGATGATGAAGCTGTGCCCCAGGGGAGTGGCAGCCATCAGTTGAGTTGGAACACAATGTCCTCTCTCAGGAGGACATAATTCGGTCTCCCGACACTGCCATTCCACCTTTGCACCTTCCACGGTCTGCACGCCAGCCATCCGACGCTGCTGCTGCCCTTCTAGGCCCAGAGCTGGTCCAGGGCGTTGTGCTAGGCCATCTGTTCTGTTTCCCTCAGACACACAGCAGCCCTCAATCGACCTTGCTGCAGGCAATGAGGATCCATTGAGGAGGAGCAGTAGGCGAGGGAGGGGGGTGAGGCATAGGGGTGGGAAATGTCTCCGCAAGACCCACTGATTAAAGGTATGGCTATGGGCCCTATTTTGAGAAGGTCGAAATGTAATTCATCTGTTGTATTATTTGAAGGTGCGGGTGACCCATTTTGTTACCTTTGATGGGGTGGGGTTTTTGGGGATGTTTGAGGGAAGTGTTTGCAATAAAATGTTGCATTGAACGTTTCCTTCAGCCTCTGTTGTATGACTGTTGACTTGGAACGGAGAGTGGCATTATTGTGCCTCAATACGCGCTCATTATTAGCTGCATCACTCAGCACACTTCATTTAAGCGAAGTGCTCCTTTGTGAGCCGCCACCGAATAGCCCTTCTGCCGCCAACATTGGCACGCTGCGTCCTCCGTGGCTTATGTTGGTCATCGCCGTCTTTCTGGACATTTGGGGCATCAGCATGCTTCTGTTCCTCCTCGTCCTCCTCCTACCCCTCCGCTTTGTCCTCTTGAGGTGGGCCTGCGATCCCCACTGGCAAGGCCTAGGCCCTCATGATGGCCAAGTTGTACAGCATGCAGCACACCACAATGAATAGTGAGACCTGTTGAGCGGAGTATTGTAGGCTGCAGTAAGGCTCTCATTGTAGCGTTCCTCCGGCTCTGTGGTGGGGTTGCGGAGGGGCGTCATTAGCCAGGTAGCCAGGCTGTATCCCTTGTTCTCGAGCTGCCAGCCTCGGCCTTGCCGTGGGGGCTGAAACAGTCGAGACACAATGCTCTCACGCAGGATAAAGGTGTCATGTACGCTTTCAGGATAGCGAGCATTGACTGCGAAGATGCGCTGCGTATGGTCGCACACCAGCTGCACATTTAGGGAGTGGTATCCCTTTCTGTTTCTGAATACCTCTGCATTATTAAATGGTGCTCACAAGGCCACGTGAGTGCAGTTAATGGCTCCTTGCACCCTCAGGAAGCCCACTATCCTCGCAAACCCACATGTGCGCTCATCCTGGTTCTCTCTGCTCATCGGTAAGGTAATGAAGTCCATTCTACATGTGTAGAGAACCAGTCTGACGTCGCAGATGCAGCGATGTGCTGCGAATTGAGAGATGCTGCATATGTCCCCTGATTGGCACTGAATGGATTGGCACTGATGTCCACCAGCTAATTGATGTGATATGCAGGTTCATTAGAAACTATGGGGGAGAAATGACCCTCTGCCCCGAATTGAGGGTGGCAAGCTGCTCGGGGTGGAACTTCCTGCGCCCAGTGCCATACCACCCCTCAGAGGAATCTTGTGTGCTCCACTTCCTCTTGAGGTGGGTCCAGCGGCGCTAACGGGGCGAGATTGGCAGCGCTATGCGGATGCTCTGCGTGTTTTAACACCTCTCCCCTTTGCTTAAAGGGGCGGGCCGCTGTGCACTCTGCATGGCCTTTGATGGCTCCACTAAGCCACTAGGGAAGCATGGTACCGGGGCTGCAACCTGGCACCCAAAACGGAGTGTTGTGATGTGCGATGGCGGCCCGGACCACACAAGGAGACACGAATTAGAGCTGACCGGTGAGTCGGCAAAACCACCAAGATGGCGGCCTCACCTTTAACGATTGTCCCACGGGCTGATGTCGGCGCTAAGGGGTCGCCTCTGCTAGCTCCCGGGCAATTTCCCTCCCGTACCCGCCCCCACTCCAGGTAAAATGTTTTGCGCCCCATTTGCGCCCTCCCCGGAGGGGCTAACAGGAGACAATTTCGACCCCTATAAATGATAATGATGAATATTGCACAATAAAATGTTAAGATTAGCTTTTGAACCCTCAGAATAATACAATGAAAATTGTTTGTCAATACCTGCAGCATATATATATATATATATAGCAAAGGCATGCTTATAACTTCACAGCCTAAACTAGAACTAATAGTTAAAGGGGGAAAAATTCGGTACCTTTGCGCCTCCAGTTAGTGCCTAGCAGGGGTGCTAATGCGGCGTTGAGACAGTAGCGCGGCGGGGAGGTGAATCTGGCACCCCCGTAGCGCCGCTGCTACGAGTTAGCACCGGGGACCTCAACACTAGGCAGATCGTGACGTCAGTGAGCGTGCAATGCTCACCGGGCACTCGATGTTTAAAATTCATTGTCGCCTCCTGCTTTAGCGCCTAGCCCTGACAGCGACAGGGAGAGGAGGTGTCAAGCAGGTGGATGCCGGCTCCAGGGCGCTACTTAAAGGGATCATGAATAATGAGTCGCAGCTGTCAGGTTAGTGCTGTTTCACTGCTTCCTTGTCAGTTTGACATTGTGCAACAGTTGAATTCAGTCATGTAAAGTTTGTTTCGTCTCCAGAGTGTTGTGGCTACTAAAAATTTGCGACATTTTTATTCTCACAACATCAAAGTGCTACACTAGAATGAGGTTCTGCAGCATCAATGGACCTCCCCTTTAATCATAGAATCATAGACATTTACAGCACAGAAGAAGGCCATGCGGCCATCGTCTCCGCACCGGCTGACAAAGAGCTACCCAGCCTAATCCTACTTTCCAGCTCTCGGTCCGTAGCCTTGTACGTTATGGCACTCAAAGTACACATCCAAGTACTTTTAAATGCTGTGAGGGTTTCTGCCTCTACCACGCTTTCCTCTGAGTGAAAAAAATTCCCCTCAAATCCCCTCTAAACCTACTACCAATCACTTTAAATCTATGCACCCTGATTATTGACCCCTATGCGAAGGGAAATAGGTCCTTCCTATCCTCTCTATCTAGGCCCCTCATAATTTTGTACACCTCAGTTAGGTCTCCCCTCAGTCTCCTCTGTTCCATAGAAAACAACCCCAGCCTCCACTGTTCCATAGAAAACAATCCCAGCCTATCCAATCTTTCCTCATAGCTAAAATTCCCCAGTTCAGGCAACATGCTTGTAAATCTCCACTGTATCCTCTCTCGTGCAATCACATCTTTCCTGTAATGTGGTGACCAGAACTGCACACAGTACTCTAGCTGTGGCCTAACCAGTGTTTTATACAGTTCAAGCATAACCTCCCTACTCTTATATTTTATGCTTTGGCTAATAAAGGCATATATCGCATGTGCCTTCTTAACCACCTGTCCTGTTACCTTCAGGGATCTGTGAACATGCATTCCAAGCTCCTCTGTTCCTCTACACTTCTCAGAAAAAGAAGATACCCTTGCCTTGTTAGCCCTCCCCAAATGCATTACCTCACCCTTCTCCAGATTTAATTCCATTTGCCACTGTTCTGCTCACCTGACCAGTCTATTGATATCTTCCTGCAGTCTACAGCTTTCTTCTTCACTATCAACCACACGGCTAATTTTTGTATTATCTTCAAATTTCTTAATCATATCCCCTAAATCATTGATGCATACCACAAAAGCAAAAGACCTAGTACCAAGCCCTGCGGAATCCCACTGGAAACACAAAAACATCCATCGACTGACAATGATGACTTGCAATTAGACTGCACCTGATATTGCTTAGCGCTTTGAGTCTAACGCCTCTGAGCTAGGCCATTAGCGCTTGATTTAACGCTCCAATCCTTTCTTTGAGCAATGCGATGTAATTTTGCATGCAGCATGATTCATTTAGCCTGGCGCTAAATCTCAAACTTTTCTAAAGTTACCGCCCATTCCTGGACTATAATAAATTTCTCCCCCAAAGATTCTTAAAAAATAAAGTATTGTTGAAGACTACAACAAAAAGACTGCAATCCAAAATTGCATCTGAAACTTGGGTAAGCATAGCTAACAAATGATAAAATCATACAGCACAGAGGGAGACCATTTGGCCCATAAAGCCTGTGCCGAAAGAGCTGTCAAATTAGTTCAACACCACTGCTCTTCTCCCATAGCCTTGTAAATGTTTCCTTTTCAAGTATTTATCCAGTTCCCTTTTGAAAGCTGTTTTTGAATCTGCCTCCATCACCCTTTCAGGCAGTACATTCCAGATCATCATAACTCGCTATGTAGAAAAATTCTCCTCATCTCCCCTCTAATTCTTTTGAGAATTATTTTAAATCTGTGTCCTCTGGTTACCAATCCTGCCAGTGGAAACAGTTTCTCCTTCATTACTTCATTAATCCCTCATAATTTTGAACACCTCTATTGAATCTCCCCATAATCTTCTCTGCTCTAAGGAGAACACTTGCAGCATCTCTAATCTCTCCAAGCTTAAATACAAACCTCAGAGGATATACAAGTAAAAGAATAATGTTTTAAGTATGCAAAGCTCACATGTACATTTTTGTAACCATGTCTATATAGATTGAATAACCAGCCTTGGACTCCTTCAAAATGACTACTTCAATCTCATTTCAAAGTTTATAAAAGTAATTTTACAGCTGGCCTGGTCTCCATTTTTTAACATTGGTTGAGGTAGTATCAGATTGAAATTTTAGATGTAGGGAAAGGTGTCTGGTTTGGGGAGTAGGTGACCTAGGAACATTGAGCGAGATACTCGAATATAAATGTCAGGAGTCTTAGGGGCCGAAATTTGGCCTTCCGATAGGCCTCTGGCTGCCTGAAAGCGACGGCCACAAGGCGGCGCGGAATGTCCGCCGACTTGCGGTGGAGTGGCTGACGTTTGCAGAATTGCCCTCACGGCTATTTGCTGCGGTATGAGCTTCCGCCCTGCTCCCCCCACTTATGTTCCGCTCCTGCAGATGTGTCCTTAATGACGTCATCAGGGCGCGCACTGCAGTGGCTCTGCCCCAGAAGGAAAATTCAGGTCAAAAAGTCTTCCGGCCGCCTGTCGGTGCATCTCCATTATTTTGGCTGCAAATTTTTCAGACCTCATAAGTTTGTCCATTGCCCTTTTCAGAGCGGCATTGAGTGCTCGTGGGCCAGGGTCCTCAATCTGTACAAGACAGAGGCCTCATTGTGGAGGTTGTGCTGGTGGAGGCAATGGACTCAGTGCTAGCAGCGGAACGCCTCCTGCACATTGTGTGCAGCAGGGAGGCACACAGGAGAAGGCAAGGGACACAGCAAACATGGATGCCCAACATGCAGAAGGCCATGGAAATGGCGACAGACTTCAACCCAGTGAGGTGGCCCAGGAAGGACCTGCTGTCAGGAGGAGGGTCTGATACGCCAGATAGTGGGCGAAATCGAAAGAAGACAGGATGCACGGGAAGCAGATGCTTGCCAACAGCAGGCTGCAGAGGGTGAGGAGCAGCAAGAGCTTGATGGAGAAGGCAATAAGGCAGCTGCCATAGGAAGATCCGAGCATAGACATGGGGGTAAAAGGCCCCATCGTGCAAGGGATACAGGCAGCAATTTTCATTCATGGACCTTACGGATGACCAATGTCTCCGTAGACTTCGATTCTGGAAGGACATCGTCAGGGAGCTGTGCAATCTCCTGCAGCCAGACCTCCAGCCTCAGACAAGGTTGAGGTCAGCTCTGAGCATCGCAACCAGTGACCATAGCACTCAATTCCTATGCGACTGGATCTTTCCAAGCTGCTACAGTAGACACCTTGAACATTACTCAGTTCACTGCAAATCGTTCCATCCATCAAGTGACAGATGCTCTCTATAAGAGAAGGAGCGACAACATTTCCTTCCCGATGAGCAGGGAGCGGAAGACCGAATCTGTGCACATTGCGGGCATCCCTAGGTTTCAGGGCACCATAGACTGCACCCATGTCACATTGAGAGTGTCAGAAACCAATGTGGAGATGTTCAGAAAGGGATTCCACTCTCTCAATGTGCAGCTAGTTTGTGACCACCACCGCAAAATCATGGCAGTTGATGCCCGGTATCCAGGCAGCAGCCACGATGCTTTCAACCTGCGCTAGACCAGTGCGCCCGGCGTGTTTGCTTGCCCAAACAAAGATTGCGGCTGGCTCCTTAGAGACATTATCTGACAATATTATCTGAATGGCGGCAGACGAGGAAAAGGGGAGGTGCAACGAGACCTGGGTGTCATGGTTCATCAGTCACTGAAAGTGGGCATGCAGGTACAGCAGGCGGTGAAGAAGGCAAATAGTATATTGGCCTTCATAACTAGGGGATTTGAATATAGAAGCAGGGAGGTCTTACTGCAGTTGTACAGGGCCTTAGTGAGGCCTCACCTGGAATATTGTGTTCAGTTTTGGTCTCCTAGTCTGAGGAAGGACATTCTTGCTATTGAGGGAGTGCAGCGAAGGTTCACCAGACTGATTCCAGGGATGGCTGGGCTGTCGTATGAGGAGAGACTGGATCAACTGGGCCTTTATTCACTGGAGTTTAGAAGGATGCGAGGGGATCTCATAGAAACATATAAGATTCTGACGGGACTGGACAGGTTAGATGCGGGAAGAATGTTCCCGATGTTGGGGAAGTCCAGAACCAAGGGACATAGTCTTAGGATAAGGGGTAGGCCATTTAGGACTGAGATGAGGAGAAACTTCTTCACTCAGAGAGTTGTTAACCTGTGGAATTCCCTGCCACAGAGAGTTGTTGATGCCAGTTCATTGGATATATTCAAGAGGGAGTTAGATATGGCTCTTACGGTTAACGGGATCAAGGGGTATGGAGAGAAAGCAGGAAAGGGGTACTGAAGGAATGATCTTGTTGAATGCTGCTGCAGGCTCGAAGGGCCGAATGGCCTACTCCTGCACCTATTTTTCTATGTTTCTATGTTTCTAAGAGCTACCCACTGTGCACTTGGTTGCTGACTCCCCTTCACAACCCCACGCTGCTGCGCCGCAAGCCCACATTGACTCTCATTCAGCCATCAGGTGCGTAATTGAGTAGTGCATCAGGATCTTTAAGCAGAGGTTCCGTTGCCTGGATCGCTCTGCCGGAGTGTTGCAGTACTCGCCTGAGCGGGTCTCCCTATTCGTGGTCGTCTGCTGCATGCTTCACAACCTGGAAATCATGAGGGTACAACCATTGGAGGACGAGCCACCAGTACCACCTGAGGAGAAGGAGGAGGAGGAGGAGGTCCGGAGGAGGAGCAGGATGTGGTTCGCCGGCCACGCAGGAGACATTGTCACTATCCAAACCATGTAAGGGAAGTGCAGAACCGTCTCATTGCTGCTCGTTTTCGATGAGTTCATGCTCACTTCCCCCTTCATCTTTGCATTTCCATGGCCAACCCAATGAGCCCTTTCACACATCATTGCCTACAATGAAATGAGAGACCTGCACAGATATGGGAACACAAATTAAAGATTTAGTACAGAACAAAGGTGCAAAAAACATATGCATAATCATTTATCACCATTGTGCATCTCCTTATAACCCCTCTTATGCAAGGCTATTCTCAAACCACGCTGCAGTGTCTCCCCTGTGGCTGCATCATGGTTCTGGGAAGATTACTGTCTTTCAGGTGTAGAAGCTATAAATGTCCTTCTCGGACGCCCTCAACCAGCTCTGGCCCAGAAGGGCCAGCTGCAGACTGGGCTGCACCCTCCTCGGTGCGTTCAGTCGGCCTTAGCTCAGGCGAGTCCATGCTTGTCGGCAATGGCGGAGTGACAGGTCTGGGCTCAGGACTGCTGTGATCCTGAGAGACCACATCAGCATCTTTGTCCGAGGAGCCTGCTGCACTCAGCACCTGCAGCACCTCACCATCCCCACCAACCTGAGGGAGCACAGGTCGGTGGGGTGACGCGACACTGGCCGCGATGGCAGCAGTCAGCTCTCGCGTGGCATCCAGCTGGGACTGCATGACAGCAAACACAGTCTCAATGCCATCAGAGACGACAGAAATAAGACACACCGTAACCTTTCAGAGAGGCGGAGGGAAGTTGGAGAGGCGGAGCAGCAGCGTGGGTGAGGCCTATAAAAGCCCAGCGGCAGTCCGGGGATCGGCGGAAGATGGAAAGGCAGAGCAGCAGCGTGGGTGAGGCCAATAAAGGCCCAGCGGGAGTCCGGGCATTGGCGGCAGTTCAAGAGGAGGTGCAGCAGCGTGGGCGAGGCCTATAAAGGCCCAGCGGGAGTCCGGGGATCGGCGGCAGTTCGAGAGGAGGAGCAGCAGCGTGGGTGAGGCCTATAAACGCCCAGCTGGTGCAGCTGCAGCAGGGAGAGAAGGCAAAAAAGAAGTAGAAAAAAATCGAAAGGTCACGTCACAGCCAAGGGGGTAAGTGGTTGGCTGGAGATTGGTAAGTAGTTTATCTTTTTCTTTTCAATATCAGTAAGTAACCTTTAGCATTGTTGTTGCCAATTTAAGTTTATCTAGTGGTTAAGTCATGGCAGGACAGCTCGGACACGTGTTATGCTTCTCCTGTACTATGTGGGAAGTCAAGGATGCTTCCGGTGTCCCTGACGACTACGTGTGCGGGAAGTGTGTCCGGCTGCAGCTCCTGACGGACTGCATTGCGGCACTGGAGCTGCGGGTGGATTCACTCTGGAGCATGCACGATGCTGAGAATGATGTGAATAGCACGTTGAGTGAGTTGGTCTTTGTTGTGTATCTGTAAAGCATGCACTCCCATGTTCCACCACCAGAGAGCACATTACCTGAAGTCTCAAGGGATCCCTGCATCCCTTGGGAGCACTGTATATAAGCCGGCCTCTAAGGCATGTTCCTCACTCTGGAGTGTCTTAATAAAGACTGAGGTCACTGTTACTTTAACTTCCCTGTATGCAGCCTCATCTGTGTTAGGAACACAATAACTGGCGACGAGTATACGAATCCAACGCAAAGATGCAGCAAACTGTGGGCATCCTGGAGAAGCTCTCGGAGGGTGAAGACTGGGAAGCATATGTCGAATGGCTAGACCAGTACTTTGTAGCCAACGAGCTGGACGGAGAAGGAAGCACTGCAAAAAGGAGAGCGGTCCTCCTCGCGGGGCACCGACCTACAGCCTCATGAAGAATCTTCCGGCTCCGGTGAAACCCACAGATGTGTACACTGGTTCGGGTGCATCTTAACCCAAGGGAGAGTGTGCTGATAGCGAGGTATCGGTTCGACACGTGCCAGCGATCTAAAGGTCAGGAAGTGGCGAGCTATGTCGCCGAGCTAAGGCGACTTGCAGGACAATGTGAGTTTGATGGCAACCTGGAACAACTGCTCAGAGACTTTTTTGTACTGGACATTGGCCACGAGACCATCCTACGAAAACTTTTGACTGTAGAGACACCGACCCTCAGTGAGACCATTGCGATAGCACAGGCGTTTATGTCCACCAGTGATAACACCAAACAAATCTCTCAGCACACAAGTGCTAGCAATGTTCATAAATTAACTGGAACTGTGTTTGCGAGCAGAAATGTACAGCGCAGAAACCACGAGTCTGCAACTGTCAGCAGGCCTAAGGTGACCCAGATGACTCAGAGTCCCCAACAAAAGATGAATGCAAGGCAATTCACACCTTGTTGGCGTTGTGGAGGCTTCCATTCAGCCTATTCATGCCGCTTCAAAGGGTATGTTTGCAAGAGCTATGGAACAATGGGGCACCTCCAATGAGCTTGCAGACAAGCTGCAAGCTCTGCAAAACCTGCTAACCACCACGTGGCAGAGGAAGATCGGTCCATGACGGATCAAAGCAATTTCGAGCCTCAGAGAGAGGAGGCAGATGCTGAAGTACATGGGGTGCACACATTTTCTACAAAATGTCCACCTATAATGCTAAATGTATAATTGAATGGCTTACCCGTAGCCATGGAACTGGACACTGGCGCTTGCCAATCCATCATGAGTAAAATGATGTTTGAGAGACTGTGGTGCAACAAGGCACTCAGACCAGCCCTGAGTCCCATCCACACGAAACTGAGAATGTACACCAAAGAGCTTATCACCGTCCTGGGCAGCGCCATGATCAAGGTTACCTACGAGGGCACGGTGCACGAACTGCCACTCTGGATTGTCCCGGGCGATGGCCCCACACTGCTTGGAAGGAGCTGGCTGAGCAAAATCCGCAGGAACTGGGATGATACCCGAGCGCTATCACATGTCGATGAGGCCTCATGTACCCAGGTTCTGAACGAACTTCCTTCCCTTTTTGAGCCAGGCATTGGAAACTTTTACGGGGCGAAGGTGCGGATCTACTTGGTCCCAGAGGCACAACCCATTCACCACAAGGCGCGAGCGGTACCTCACATGATGAGGGAGAGAGTGGAAATCGAGCTGGACAGGCTGCAACGTGAGGGCATTATCTCCCCAGTGGAATTCAGCGAGTGGGCCAGCCCGATTGTTCCAGTACTCAAAAGTGATGGCACAGTCAAGATTTGCAGCGATTATAAAGTAACTATTAATCGTATCTCGCTACAGGACCAATACCCGCTACCTAAGGCAGATGACCTATTTGCGACGCTGGCCAAGCGACGTTCACCAAGCTCGACCTGACTTCGGCCTATATGACGCAGGAGCTGGAGGAGCCTTCGAAGGGCTTCACCTGCATCAACACGCTCAAGGGACTGTTCATCTACAACAGATGCCCGTTTGGAATTCGGTCGGCTGCAGCGATCTTCCAGAGAAACATGGAGAGCCTACTCAAGTCGGTACCATGCACGGTGGTTTTTCAGGATGATATATTGGTTACGGGACACCGTCGAGCACCTACAAAACTTGGAGGAGGTCCTCCAGCGATTGGATCGCGTAGGGCTACGGCTGAAGAGGTCGAAATGCATCTTCATGGCAACACAAGTGGAGTTTTTGGGGAGAAAGATTGCGGCGGACGGCATTCGGCCCACAGATGCCAAGACAGAGGCTATCAGGAACGTGCCCAGGCCACAGAACATCACGGAGCTGCGGTCGTTCCTGGGACTCCTCAACTAGTTTGGTAATTTCCTACCGGGGTTAAGCACCCTCTTAGAGCCCCTATGTGTGTTATTGCGTAAAGGTGAGAACTGGGTATGGGGAAAAAATCAAGTAATTGCTTTTGAGAAAGCCAGAAACATTTTATGCTCCAACAAGCTGCTTGTATTGTATAACCCGTGTAAAAGACTTGTGCTATCATGTGATGCATCGTCGTACGGAGTCGGGTGTATTACAACAAGCTAACGTTGCGGGGAAGTTGAAACCTGTCGCCTATGCCTCCAGGACCTTGTCTAAGGCCTTGATTGAGAAAGAGGCATTAGCGTGTGTGTTCGTGGTAAAGAAAATGCATCAGTACCTGTTTGGCCTCAATTTGAGCTGGAGACCGATCACAAGCCCCTCATATCCCTGTTCGCTGAAAACAAGGGGATAAATACTAATGCCTCAGCCCGCATTCAAAGTTGGGCACTCGCGCTATCAGCGTATAACTAGACCATCCGCCACAGGCCAGGCACCGAGAACTGTGCGGATGCTCTCAGTCGGCTACCATTGCCCACCGCGGGGGTGAACCTGCAAACTTGTTGATGGTGGCGCAACCCGCAGACTTGTTGATGGTCACGGAAGCATTTGAAAATGATAAATCACCTGTCACGGCCCACCAGATTAGGACTTGGATCAGCCAAGATCCTCTGCTGTCCCTAGTGAAAAACTGTGTACTGCATGGGAGCTGGGCCAGCGGCGAAAGGACGAGCTGTTCATTCAGGCAGACTGCCTGTTGTGGAGTAACCGCGTTGTGCTACCCAAAAAAGGCAGGGAGACGTTGATCTCGGATCTCCACAGCACACACCGGGTATAGTAATGATGAAAGCGATAGCCAGATCCCACATGTGGTGGCCCGGTATTGACTCTGACTTAGAGTCCTGTGTACAGCAATGCAGCGTGTGTGCTCAGTTGAGCAATGCGTCCAGAGAGGCACCACTAAGTTTGTGGTCCTGGCCCTCCAGACCATGATCGATGATCCATGTCGACTATGTGGGCCCGTTTCTTGGTAAAATGTTCCTGGTGGTGGTGGATGCTTTTTCAAAATAGATTGAAGGTGAAATAATGTCGGGAAGCACCGCCACCGCCACCATTGAAAGCCTGAGGGCCATGTTTGCCACCCACGGCCTGCCTGACATACTGGTCAGTGACAACGGGCCATGTTTCATTAGTGCCGAATTTAAAGAATTCATGAACCGCAATGGGATCAAACATGTCACCTCGGCCCCATTTAAACCAGCCTCCAATGGGCAGGCAGAGCGGGCAGTACAAACAATCAAACGGAGCCTTAAACGAGTCACAGAAGGCTCACTCCAAACCCCCTGTCCCGAGTACTGCTCAGCTACCGCACGAGACGCCACTTGCTCACAGGGGTGCCCCCGGCTGAGCTACTCATGAAAAGGACACTTAAAACCAGACTCTCACTGGTTCACTCCAACCTGCATGATCAGGTAGAGAGCAGGCGGCAGCAACAAAATGTAAACGATGGTCGCGCCACTGTGTCACGGGAAATTGATCTGAATGATCCTGCTTATGTGCTAAACTATGGACATGGTCCCAATGGATCGCGGGCACGGTGATAGCTAAAGAAGGGAATAGGGTGTTTGTCGTCAAACTAGACAATGAACTAATTTGCAGAAAGCACCTGGATCAAACGAGGCTGCGGTTCTCAGACTGCCCTGAACAACCCACAGCAGACACCACCTTTTTCGAGCCCACATCACACACCCAAAGGATCAACGACACCACCCCGGACCAGGAAATCTAACCCATCACGCCCAACAGCTATGCAAGGCCAGGCTCACCCAGCAGCCCTGCAGGGCCAACAACATGCCAGTCCAGCGAGGGCACAGCCAACACACCGGACAGACATTTGTACCGAGGTGGTGCACCAGGGAAAGAAAGGCTCCCGACCGCTTCAGCTTGTAAATAGTTTTCACTTTGACTTTGGTGGGAGTGATGTTGTGTATCTGTAAAGCATGCACTCCCATGTTCCGCCACCAGGAAGCGATCCCTTGAAGTATCAAGGGATCTATGCATCCTTTGAGAGCACTTTATATAAGCCGGCCCCTAAGGCCTGTTCCTCACTCTGGAGTGTCTTAATAAAGACTGAGGTCTTGTTACTTTAACCTCCCTGTGTGCAGTCTCATCTGTATTAGGAACACAATAGTCTTACCGCAGGAAACGGTTACTCAGGCAGATAGGGAGTGGATGACCAACAGGAAGAACAGTGGAAGGAAGTTAGTGCAGGGGTCCCTTGTGGTCATCCCCCTGCAAAACAGATAGACCGCTTTGGGTACTGTTGGGGGGGATGTCTCGTCAGGGGAGAGCAGCAGCAGCCAAGTTCATGGCACCGTGCACAGGAGGGCAGGAAAAAGTGTGGGGAGCTATAGTGACAGGGGATTCAATTGTAAGGGGGATAGATAGACGTTTCTGCGGCCGCAACCGAGGCCCCAGGATGGTAAGTTGCCTCCGTGGTGCAAGGGTCAAGGATGTCTTGAAGCGGGTGCAGGGCATTCTGAAAAGGGAGAGTGAACAGCCAGTTGTCGTGGTGCATATAGGTACCAACGATATCGGTAAAAAAAGGGATGAGGTCCTCCAAGACGAATTTAGGGAGCTAGGAGCTAAATTAAAAAGTAGGACCTCAAAAGTAGTAATCTCAGGATTGCTACCAGTGCCATGTGCTAGTCAGAGTAGGAATCGCAGGATAACTCAGATGAATACGTGGCTTGAGGAGTGGTGCAGCAGAGAGGGATTCAAATTCCTGGGACATTGGAACCGGTTCTGGGGGAGATGGGGCCAGTACAAACCGGACGGTCTGCACCTGGGCAGGACCGGAACCAATGTCCTAGGGGGAGTGTTTGCTAGTGCTGTTGGGGAGGAGTTCAACTAATATGGCAGGGGGATGGGAATCAATGCAGGGAGACAGAGGGAAGTAGAATGGGGGCAGAAGCAAAAGATAAAAAGAAGAAAAGTAAAAGTGGAGAGCAGAGAAACCTGAGCAAAAAGCAAAAAGGGCCACATTACAGCAAAATTCTAAAGGATCAAAGTATGTTAAAAAGATAAGCCTGAAGTCTCTGTGCCTCAATGCGAGGAGTATTCGGAATAAGGTGGACGAAATAATTGCGCAGATAGCAGTTAACGGTTATGATATAATTGGCATCAGGGAGACATGGCTCCAGGGTGACCAAGGCTGGGAACTCAACATCCAGGGATATTCAACATTTAGGAAAGATAGACAGAAAGGAAAAGGAGGCGGAGTGGCATTGCTGGTTAAAGAGGAAATTAATGCAATATTAAGAAAGGACATTAACTTGAATGATGTGGAATCGGTATGGGTGGAGCTGCGGAATATCAAGGGGCAGAAAACGCTAGTGGGAGTTGTATACAGACCACCAAACAGTAGTAGTGAGGTTGGGGGCAATATCAAACAAGAAATAAGGGATGCATGCAATAAAGATACAACAGTTATCATGGGTGACTTTAATCTACATATTGATTGGGCTAACCAAACTGGTAGCAATGCGGTGGAGGAGGATTGTTTTAGGGATGGTTTTCTCGACCAATATGTTGAGGAACCAACCAGGGAGCTGGACATCCTAGACTGGGTGATGTGTAATGAGAAAGTGCTAATAAGCAATCTTGTTGTGCGAGACCCCTTGGGGAAGGGTAACCATAACATGGTAGAATTCTTTATTAGGATGGAGAGTGACACAGTTAATTCAGAAATTAGGGTCCTGAACTTAAGGAAAGGTAACTGTGATGGTATGAGGCATGAATTGGCTAGAATAGATTGGCAAATGATACTTAAAGGGTTGATGGTGGATAGGCAATGACAAACATTTAAAGATCACATGGATGAACTTCAGCAATTGTACATCCCTGTGTGGAGTAAAAATAAAACGGGGAAGGTAGCTCAGCCGTGGCTAACAAGGAAAATTAAGGATAGTGTTAAATCCAAGGAAGAGGCATATAAATTGGCCAGAAAAAGCAGCAAATCTGAGGACTGCGAGAAATTTATAATTCAGCAGAGGAGGACAAAGAGTTTAATTAAGAGGGGGAAAATAGAATACGAGAAGAAGCTTGCTGGGAACATAAAAGCTGACTGCAAAAGCTTCTATAGATATGTGAAGAGAAAAAGATTAGTGAAGACAAATGTAGGTCCCTTGCAGTCGGATTCAGGTGAATTTATAATGGGGAACAAAAAAATGGCAGACCAATTGAACAAATACTTTGGTTCTGTCTTCACGAAGGATGACACAAATAACCTTCCGAAAGTGCTTGGGGACCGAGGGTCTAGTGAGAAGGAGGAACTGAAGGATAACCTTATTAGGTGGGAAGTTGTGTTCGGGAAATTGATGGGATTGAAGGCCAATAAATCCCTGGGGCCTGATAGTTTGCATCCCAGAGTACTTAAGGAAGTGGCCCTAGAAATAGTGGATGCATTGATGATCATTTTCCAACAGTCTATCGACTCGGGATCAGTTCCTATGGACTGGAGGGTAGCTAATGTAACACCATCAGTAGCGGGGAAAATGTTTGAATCAATTATTAAGGATGAAATAGCAGCGCATTTGGAAAGCAGTGACAGGATCAGTCCAAGTCAGCATGAATTTATGAAGGGGAAATCATGCTTGACAAATCTTCTGGAATTTTTTGAGCATGTAACTAGTAGAGTGGACAAGAGAGAACCAGTGGATGTGGTGTATTTGGACTTTCAAAAGGCTTTTGACAAGGTCCCACACAAGAGATTGCTGTGCAAAATCAAAGCACATGGTATTGGGGGTAATATACTGACATGGATAGAGAACTGGTTGGCAGACAGGAAGCAGAGTGTCGGGATAAACGGGTCCTTTTCAGAATGGCAGGCAGTGACTAGTGGAGTACCGCAGGGCTCAGTGCTGGGACCCCAGCTCTTTACAATATACATCAATGATTTGGATGAAGGAATTGAGTGAAATATCTCCAAGTTTGCAGATGACACTAAACTGGGTGGTGGTGTGAGCTGTGAGGGGGACGCTAAGAGGCTGCAGGATGACTTAGAGAGGTTAGGTTAGTGGGCAAATGCATGGCAGATGCAGTATAATGTGGATAAATGTGAGGTTATCCACTTTGGGGTCAAAAACGCGAAGACAGAATATTACCTGAATGGTGGCAGATTAGGAAAAGGGTCGGTGCAACGAGACCTGGGTGCCATGGTTTGTTCGTAATTGAAAGTTGGCATACAGGTGCAGCAGGCAGTAAAGAAGGCAAATGGTATGTTGGCCTTCATAGCTAGGGGATTTGAGTCTCGGAGCAGGGAGGTCTTACTGCAGTTTTACAGGGCCTTGGTGAGGCCTCACCTGGAATATCGTGTTCAATTTTGGTCTCCTAATCTGAGGAAGGATGTTCTTGCTATTGAGGGAGTGCAGAGGTTCACCAGACTGATTGCCGGGATGGCCGGACTGACATATGAGGAGAGACTGGATCAACTGGGCCTTTTTACATTGGAATTTAGAAAGATGAGAGGGGATCTCATAGAAACGTACAAGATTCTGACGGGACGGGGCAGATTAGATGCAGGAAGAATGTTCCCGATGTTGGGGAAGTCCAGAACCAAGGGACACAGTCTTAGGATAAGGGGTAGGCCATTTAGGACTGAGATGAGGAAAAACTTCTTCACTCAGAGAGTTGTTAACCTTTGGAATTCCCTGCCGCAGAGTTGTTGATGCCAGTTCATTGGATATATTCAAGAGGGAGTTAGATATGGCCCTTACAGCTAAGGGGATCAAGGGGTCTGGAGAGAAAGCAGGACAGGGGTATTGAGGGAATGATCAACCATGATCTTATTGAATGGTGATGCAGGCTCGAAGGGCCGAATGGCCTACTCCTGCACTTATTTTCTGTTTCTATGTTGGCCAGAGTGCATGAGAGCATTCTGATCTTCCAGCACCATGGCCATCCTCTCCAATACAGCACTGGTTCCCTTGCGCCTGTGCTGTAATGGCAGCTGTCACATTGCCCATGACACTATGTCACCATTGTCTGCACACTGGCAATGATGGGCTCCATGGTGTGTGCAGAGTTGTCCTCAATGCAGGAGACAGATTCCTGCACGCTCCTGACCACTTGCGACAGGCTCTCCGGCACCCTTGCCATTACCCCCACCATCTGGGCATGAATGGCCTCCAGCCTTCTTTCATAAGCCCCAACATCGATGGCTCGTGTGAGTCCTCCTCAGCAGAACTCGCATGTGACCTCGCCCCCCGGAGAGACGATACCTGAGGTTCCCTTTGCCACTCACCATGCTGCAGCCCACTAATCCCCGGTGCAACACCCAGTGTAGACCCCTCTGCTATCTCTAACTGAACCGACTGCGTACTCCCAGTATCTGAGTTGGCGCGTGCGAGTGTCAGAAGCAGTGACGTGGTACTACCAGCAGTGTCTCCCTCTTCCTCTGCCTCATCGGACATGGCATCAATTGGTGGTGTGGCCTATAGGGTGTTGTCGTGACTTTCACTCCCAATGGCCTGTAGGGTCGCTCCCTGGCTTTGGCTGCCAGTGTCCTCATGCTGTCGTCCTGACTATTGCTCACACTCAGGCTCTCATCTTCAATCATAAATGGCACAGGGTTTCCGTGAGGGTGAGGTAGGTCATTGCAGCATGCAGGCTGCAACTTGCACGTGATCATAAGCAAACACACGATCGGCGCTGGCACTTTCAGGGCATTAAAGGAAGGCCTTCACTTACCCATGCTGCCCCCAGTGGGATCGGCATGACCGGCGGTCACAGAGAAGGCAACATGTGGGCCCATTGGCCTCGGAACTCTTTTTTCGAGGTGAGTGAGCTGCTGGATCTCTGGCTCGCCGCCACCAGTCCTCTGTTGCTCAACACAGTTGTGAGAAACCTTTGCCTGCAAAGCAAATAAGGCTCGCTGAGTAGCAGTGTTATGAGGCCTCAGCAATGAGTGCACAAGTATGTGTCAATTACAAGTAGCTGTAACTCTACATGAAAGGGAGACTCCATTGCGAGAATGCACACTTATATATACAGGCCTCAACAATCAAATGTTGCTTCAGTGACTATACAGTGAAGGTTGGAAATAAGAGAAGGTGCGGGAGAGGCTCGCAGATGGAAGGTGAAGAATTGGGGGAACATGTACTCACTTCCATTCGGCAAATTATGTCGTTGAGCCTTTTGCGGCATTGGGTCGCGGTGTAGTCATGAATGGAGGTCCCCGGGACCTCTCCAGGAATTAGTGAAGACAGCGCGAGTCGGTCTGCCTGTGTCAGGGTAGAGAACGTGCCTCCTTCCCTCCACAGCCTCGATAAGGGTCTCCAGTTCCACGTCCGAAAATCTGCTGGCCCTCCTAGCTCCTGCTGGATTCGCCATGCCCTTGATTCAAACTGCTTCCCTGCTCAGGGCCTAGCTGCAAATCCTGGCAGCTGCAAAGTTAGCAGCACATCGGCAACAACTGAGTTTCACGGTCCAATCGGTCACACCGCAGCCACACCGCTGCAAACGGCCCATTCCCGCCACCAATACCGCTCCACTCCGTTTTTTCAGCAAAAATACAGAATTTCGCTCCAATGGCCACCGCATCTATTGCAGCGGTAATGACCGGCAAAAAGCAGTAGGTGCACCCTGTTTTGGGCAGAGGTGAATTTCTACCCCTTGGCCTATTTAGAATGAGGAATCACAGGGAAAATACAACTTAACTTGGGGACACTAGCCACAAAGCCTCACTCGTATCAGGTGTATCTTCAATCAATAATTCACCCTTCAGAAATACCGGTGAAAATTAATTAAAATAGTATCTCCTTGTGTTCATCAAAAAACAACACAGTGGAGTCCTGCCACTTCAGGTCTCTCTGATGGACAAAATCTACTCAGTTGACACATCCCATGGGTTTATCGCTGATGGTAACCATTACAGTGAGAGAAGATTGGCAGTGTTGTTGGCTTGTGTTCCTGGCTTGGATACTGATCCTGCTGCAACAATGCTGTTGCTACTGAGCTTTGAATGTCATTGTTACATTGGATATTCATTAAAGCAAGTATTTTTCACTCAGATATCCTAGGTTGATGCCCTGCAGATTGCTGTTTGATGGCCATAAGCAAGATGTGTGTGTGTGTGCAAAGGGGGGAGGGGGGGCGGGGGGGGAGGTGTGGAGACATTTGAAATAATCCTCCCAGTCTTTTTTGAGGAATTACTTAAATAAAATTCAATAAAACATTCTGCATGCAGACTAAATTATAATTCTAATGGGACACAATTTCCTGAGCATTACTTCAACAATGCAAATATAAAGGCAGCACCATTACAAGTCAGTCAAAACATGGAATTGGTACTTGCACAGCTGAGTGTTGTTTAAACAGCATGCAAAAGTGACACTTTTAAGGTTTAGGGTTTTTGGAATAGTTTATAACTGCCATTTTGAATGACTGAATATATTTGGATATACAGGGTATTTGGTAGTTTTCAAGTGAAAGATATATTCAGTCAATATTTGATCAGCTGCACGTTTACATTTCATTCATGGTTTTGTTTTTCTAATGCTTAATATTGAATAATGAACATGTTGTACTTGATATTGTGATGTGCCCAGTAAAAGGCTTCCTCTTAATTATCAGTGCACTTTATTTATTATGTATACTTACTTTTATAATAAAAATATTTATTTAAAGCAAGAAATGCAGCTTATTAGTCTACAAAAAAGGCATTCAATATAGCAAAAACCCTTCCTATTTAGGGGTTATACGAATTTTCTTTATTGGAAGAGTTGCAAACAATCCATCTCCAGACTCTGTGGCAATACCTTAATATGAGCTGCATGGATCACATCTTTGGTAAATCTGTGGCCCTCCCTGGGAAAATCTCTGAAATGTACATTTGGAGCTTTAATAGACCTCCCTCTCAGTAACACATACCTGGATCTGGTAAGTTATTGACAGAAGACCCACCTGAGATGGTGACAAAGGAATCACGTGAATGGACTAGCATATTGTACTCATGAGGCCATTTGATCAAAATTTAGAATGTATTCACAAGTTTGATGATGATGAAACATTGTAGTTTAAGATGGTTTGAACTATTAAGGCTGGCCCCACAGATTCCACCTTGGAGGCCAATATATGGGCCCGTATTCTGTGGTGGTAATGATGGTGAAACTATCAGTGTTCACCGTCATTACTCCTCTGAATGTGACAGCAACTCCTGGAATCAGCGCACACATAGTTAAACGTGGAAATCTAAAAGTTGCTGTCAGTGATTCTATGCTTGCCCACAGGTTGTGCTGTGGAACTCCCCAAAGCTGGCAAGCAATTCAAATCACAGTTCCTGTTCCTAGCAAAAAACTAATACGCTGGAATATCACTGTAAACACCCCGTCCCTCCCCCCCGTAAAAAGGTTAAGTATTGTGCAAGGGGTGCAGCTGGGTTTTTAAATAGCGTGTCGACTGCTGAACAACCGTTGAAAAACTAATTTTATATTTGTTTCATTTTATTCCATTCATATGATTAAGAATATTTTTAAAATAATATATATATTTTTATGATTGTTTAATCACTCTCTGTAAAATTTATAAAAAGTAAATTCGATTTTGTGCATTTTACTTCCTGTTTTGCTGTCTGTGAGATTTCTTCAATATGATTGGCTGCTCAGTCTGCTTGATGATGTCATTGTTACTGGACGCTGGTCATTCGTTTGATTTGGTGCCCGATTCAAGCAAAGGTCGGGTGAGCTGAAATTCACACCACAGAGATCGCTAAATCTTTGTGGACAGCTTTACTTCGTGGGGCAAGCGCCATCGCTTCACCGCTGATCGCAAATTCTGGCCATGATTTTTTGCAAAGTCCATCAAGCCAATTCTTCTGAACAGGCTAGAATTTCTCTAGTTGCTGAAAGTGTGAGTCTCCTGTTTCCCAAGATACAAAAATCTGTTGGAGGTCAAGGAGTGGAACCAGAGCCATGTCTGCTCAAAGTGTTCATTGGTGACCGCTCTTCTAATCTTGGAGGGTTCCTTCTTCCGGGGCTATTGTCCATTATGGAGTCTCAGACAGAGACTAACATCAAATTTCACATGATTAATTCACTATGAATAAAAAGAAACCCTAACCTTAACCCTAATCCTTATTATAATTCTTAATTATTTAATAAAAAGAACCTAAAATAAACAAATTCTTATCTTACATATTTAGTTAATGGCTCACACTCATTTTATAGGGACCATAGTGTTAGACCTGCATCAAATGGAAACAATATTAGAGACAGAAATATGATAAATCATAAAACCATAGGGGCTGAAATTGGTGAAGGGCAAGTGCTGCCCAAGTGCCACCCAAAGGACTGCCGATGGCCGCCGAGATACCTGATGGTACTCTAGGCGGGGCTTTCGGCAAAAAGCTCATTGAAAGGGCAACCGACGGCAAAAGAGGGACTTACGCTGTCAATTTGGGATGGGCAGCGGGCGAGAGCTTTAATTCTTGGCGGCAAAGGCACTTGCTGCCCAAGTGCTGCCGAGGATGGAGTCGGGTCCACAGAGGGTCAAAGAGTTGCAAATAAAAAGCATCAAAAAAAAAATTGGAAGACCTTCAGGAGACCCCATCAAGGTAAGTCGCTGTAAGGAAAAATATTTAAAATTGTTTACTCACCTTTTTTTTCAGCTCTTCATACTTACCGTCGGGGATAGAGCAGCCTCCTCACAGCGGTCCACCCCCGTTCTGGCACCGACCGTCACCAGCACGAATCTGGTATCTCGGCGGGCGGGAGTCCACTTACGCCAGTTGGCCATTCGCTGATGTCAGTGGGCGGTTCCCGACGGTTCTCCCCTCCCGCTCGCTTCAGCCCAAATCAAAACTGGCACTGGGCAAAACTCAGCAGTCGGCGACAATGAGCAGTAACGCCATCAGTTTTGGCCCCATAGAAACTTATAGCACAGAAGGAGGCCATTTGGCATGTCATGCTTATGCTAGCTCTTAGAAAGATCAGTCTTGCTTAGTCCCACATCCCCGCTTTTTGTCCGTAACCCTGTAAATTCCTCATCCTCAAGTACCTGTCCAACTTCCTTTTAAATGGTTTATGGAATTGGCTTCCACCACCTTTTCAGGTAGAGTATTCCAGATTCCAACAACTGTCTGAGTGAAAACATTCTCCTCATCTCCCCTCTAGCTCTTTTGCCAATGATTTTGAAACTATGACCTTTAGTTCTTGACCCACTCGCCAGAGGCAATAGTTTTTCGCTGTCAAAACCACTCATCATCTGAAAATCACTATTAGGTCACCTTTTAACCTTCTATGTTCCAAGAACAGTCCAAACTTTTCCAACCTCTCCTCATAACTGAAGTCCCTCATCCCAGCTAACATCCTGGTAAACATCCTCTGTATCCAATCTAAGGCCTTTACATCTTTCCTGAAGTGTGGTACCCAGAATTGTCCACAATCTCCAGCTGAGGCCGAACCAGTGATTTATAAAGTTCTAGCATGATCTCTTGTTTTTATTCCTCTATTTATAAACGCAAGTAACCCATATGAGTTAAGGATGGTGGAGGCAGGCTCAATTGTGACTTTCAAAAGGGAATTGGATAAGTACCTGAAGGAAAACAAATTGTAGGGCTATGGGGAAAGGGTGGGGGAGTGGGACTAGTAGAAGTGCTCTTGCAGAGAGCTGGCACAGGCTCGACGGCTGAATGGCCTAACTCTGTGCTGTAATCATTCGATCATTCTGATATACTTTTTAACCACTTTATCAACTTGCTCTGCTACCTTTAAGGATTTATGTATAGGACACCAAGAACTCTGCTCATCTACACTTATCAAAATTGTGCCATTTATAGTATAATGTTTTTCTACATTAATCCTCCCAAAGTGCATCTCTTCACACTTCTCCACTTTGAACTCCATCTGCTATGCTTCCACCTATTTCACCCTCCTGTCTAGGTCATCCTGAAGCCTATAACTATCCTCATTACTATCTACCTCTTTGCCAAGTTTCATATCATCTGAAAACTTTAAGCCATTTAGGACCGAGATGCGGAGGAACTTCTTCACCCAGAGAGTGGTGAACCTGTGGAATTCTCTACCACAGAAAGTTGTTGAGGCCAATTCACTAAATATATTCAAAAAGGAGTTAGATGAGGTCCTTACTGCTAGGGGGATCAAGGGGTATGGCGAGAAAGCAGGAATGGGGTACTGAAGTTGAATGTTCAGCCATGAACTCATTGAATGGCGGTGCAGGCTAGAAGGGCCGAATGGCCTACTCCTGCACCTATTTTCTATGTTTCTATGTTTCTATGTTTATAATGCTGCTCCTCACACCTGAATCAGGTCATTTATAAAACTTGATAAGAGTAATGGACCCAAAACTGACCCTTGGGGGACACCACTGCAAACCACCTTTGGGTTCTTAATAGGCCCAAATTTTTCCCTAGCTAACAGTTTACACTCGATTTGTTTATAAAATGTTTTAGGGTTCAATTTAATGTTGCCTGCTAATCTTTACTTGTAGCCTCTTTTTGACTCCCGTATTAGCTTTTCAATTCCCTCCTGTACTTCCCATAATCTTCCTGGTTATTAACTGACTCTTGCTCATGAAATTTGTCCTAACCCTCCTTTTTTTGTTGAATTTTAACTTTTATTTCCTATGTTATCCAGGGCATATTAGTTTTTGATGCTCTATCCTTTCCCTTCAAAGGAATATGCTCAGTTTGTACCTGAACTATCTCTTCCCTGAATGTCCTCTATTGCTCTGTTACTGCTTCACCCTGCAATCACCTTTTCCAATCTAGCTGTGCTAAGTCCCTTCTTAAATCACTGAAATGAACTCTTCTCCAGTTGAGCATTTTTACTTTCGATATTTTCTGGTCTCTTTCCATAATTACTTTAAACCGAATTATGTTAGCGAGATAATCTCCGATTGTAAGATGCTCCACTTGCCCTACTTAATTTCCCAGAACCAGATCCAACACTGCTTCCTTCCTCGTTGAACTAAAAGCATATTGATCGAGAAAGTTCTCTTGTATACATATCCTTCCCTACTCTTAGCACTATGTTTTTTCCTAGTCTATATTAGGGTAATTAAAATCTTCTAATATTACTGCTCTATTTTTGTTACATGCCTTTGAAATTTGCCGAAAAAATTTGCTCGTCAATCTCCTTCTCACTGTTTGGAGCTCTATAAGAAAACTCCCAACAATGCAACAGCTCTCCCTCTGTTCCTCAACTTAAGCCAAATAGATTCAGTCCTGAAACTATCTAGTATATCCTTTGTATTTAGAACTGTAACATCATCCTTAATCAATATGGCCACACCTCCTTCTCTATCATTACTGAATAATTGGTAACCAGGAATATTAAGGGGTTGAAATTCGGTCCTGCCATCTTTAAGGCAGTGTTACCGGCTGAATGGAGATTTGACCGGCAGGCGGCAGCTGCCCCCACCAACCGTAAAATTCAGTATTGTCGCCTCAAGAGAGAATTGCAACGTTAAATCAGACGTTGCATGTTACTCTGGAGCTGGTAAACGGCGGCAAGTGGGACGGCAGGTGAGGCAGCCAACATCCAGGCGGCAGTCTTCATTTATAACTGCGCCACATACTGCCGTCACCTGGATTCAACTGAGGCAGTGATTGGGCGTGGCACCGGCTCGTGCGTATCTTCCTTTCCTACGCCCTCACTCACGGGGTGACGATGGCAGATGCAGCAGCAGCTCGACAGCACGCTCACCGCTTCTCGGTCGCCGCCGTCGATGCACTGCTTGATGCCCTGGAGAGGTGTCGAGAATTACTGAGGATGGAGGCTGGCAGGAGGCCACAGCCCCAAACATTTTTAAGGCTTTGGCAAGAAGTTGCTGAAATAGTGTCAGCGAGTGACACGGTGCCCAGGACAGCGACCCAATGTCACAAGAAGTGGAACGACATGACGCGGGTGGTGAGGGTGAGTATTTTTAACATTAACCTGACCATACCATGCTCTGAGCTCAATGTGCAGTCTCTCCTCAATGTGAATGTGTCTGACCCCATGCTCTAAATTGATGAGGTTAGATACAAGGTTCGCATTTGCAGCCTCCCCGACTCCAAGGGCCTGCAAGCGCTTAACCTTCCTACTCCGTTGTAGAGAACCACCCCTCATCTTATTAGTGGTACACTCATAATAAAGGATGAAACTGAGTACTGTGTACAATGAGCAAGTGTGACCTTAGCTCCTTTAATAAGACTCCTGATTGTAGATACCTCGTGGGTGGCCTGCTTATATATTGTGCTCCCAAGGGATGCTGGGATCCCTTGGGACTCCAACAGGTGGGCCCTCTGGTGGTCAGGAGTCATGCGGGTGACAAAGGGTTAAATACATAACATCACTCCCCCGTGAAGTCAACAGTACACTTATTTATAAGTTGAGACGATCTGGGGCTTTACACTCCCTTGTCGATCGTCTCGGTACAAATGCTGGTGTGGGTGGGTTGGTCAGTTCTTCACTGGGCTGTTGGGCAGCCGGCCTTGCCGGGCTGCTGGGGATGATGAGTTCAGTTTCGTGGTCAACCATGATGTCAGTTGCCACTTGTGTGTGTGTTGGAGGGTCAAAGTTGGTGGTGTCCTCTTCGGGTTGTTCGTAGCTGTTGGTGAACCGCAATTTTATTTGGTCCAAATGTTTTCTGTGCGTTTATGTATTGGCCTATTTGACCTGAAACACCCTACTCCCCTCTTTGGCAGTGACCATGCCAGCGAGCCATTTGGGACCATGTCCATAACTGAGCACAAACACGGGATCATTGATCTCAATATCGCGTGACAAACTTGCGCGGTCATGGTACACACTTTGTTGATGCCGCTTGCCCTCCACGTGATCATGGAGATCAGGGTGGACAAGAGAGAGCCTTGTTTTAAGCGCCCTTTTCATGAGCAGCTCGACTGGGGGAACCGTGGTGAGTGAGTGGGGTCTGGTGCGGTAGCTGAGCAGCACTCGGGACAACCGGGTCTGCAGGGAGCCTTACGACACATGCTTCAAGCTTTGCTTGATGGTCTGAACTGCCCGTTCTGCCTGGCTGTTGGATGTGACGTGTTTGATCCCGTTGCGGGTCATGAATTCCTTGAATTCAGCACTGGTGAAACGCGGCCCATTGTCACTGACGAGGACATCAGGCAAGCCGTGCATAGCAAACATGGATCATAGGCTTTCAATAGTGGCTGTGGACGTGCTTACAGACATTATTGCACATTCAATCCATTTTGATTAAGCATCCACGATAACCAAAAATATTTTGCCTCGAAATGGGCCCGCATAGTCTACGTGGATCCTTGACCACGGTTTGGAGGGCCACAACCACAAACGTAGCGATGCCTCTCTGAGTGCATTGCTCAGTTGAGAGCAAGTGTTGCATTGGGGCATGCATGACTCTAAATCTGAGTCGATGCTGGGCCACCACACATGGGATCTAGCTATGGCTTTCATCATTACAATGCCTGGGTGGGTGCTGTGCAGTTCACATATGAACGTATCTCTGCCTTTCTTGGGCAAGACCACGCGATTGCCCCACAATAGACAGTCCGTCTGCAGGGACAATTCGTCTTTGCATCTGTGGAACGGCTTAATCGCCTCCTGTATCTCCACTGGGACAGCGGACCAGCCCCCAAGGAGGACACAGTTTTTTGCCAAGGACAGTAAAGGATCCTGGCTGGTCCAGGTCCTGATCTGGCGGGCCATAACAGGGGACTTCATTCTCGAATGCCTCCATGACCATGAGCAAGTCCGCTGGCTGTACCATTTCCACCCCGGTGGTGGGCAATGGCAGCCAACAGAGTATCTGCGCAGTTCTCTGTGCTCGGTCTGTGACGAATTACATCGTTGTATGCCGACAGCGTGAACGCCCATCTTTGGATGCGGGCAGAGGCATTGGTATTAATCCCTTTGCTCTCAGAGAACAGCGATATAAGCAGCTTGTGGTCAATTTCAAGCTCAAACTTGAGGCCAAATAGGCACTGGTGCATTTTTTTCACCCCATAGATGCACACCAGAGCCTCTTTTTCAATCATGTTGTCGGCCCTTTCAGTCTTGGACAAACTCCTGGACGCATAAGCGACTGGTTGCAAAATCTCCGATTCATTAACTTGTTTTAACACACACCCGACCCCGTATGACAACGCATCGCAAGCTAGCACTAATCATTTACAAGGGTTAAACAGGACAAGCAGTTTGTTTGAACACAATGGATTTCTGGCTTTCTTAAAGGTAGCCTCTTGTGAATTTCCCCATACCCAGTCATCTCCCTTGCGCAGTAATGCATGTAGAGGTTCTAGCAGGATGCTTAACCCAAGTAGGAAATTACTGAAATAGTTAAGGAGTCCCAGGAACAACTGCAGCTCCATCACGTTCTGTGGTCGCGGCGCTGGGTCTGATGCCGTCTGCCGCGATTCTTCTTCCCAAGAACTTGATGTCCTGACCCAGGAAAACACACTTCGAGCATTTCAACCTGAGCCCCACGCGATCCAACCGACTAAGAACCTTTTCCAGATTCTTCAAGTGCTCCATGGTGTCCCGATCTGTAACCAATATGTCGTCCTGAAAAATCACTGTGCAAGGAACCGACTTTAGCAAGCTCTCCATGTTCCACTGGAAGAAAGCCACGGCCGACCGAATCCCGAATGGGCACCTCCAGCTCCTGTGTCATGTAGGCCGAGGTCAGGTCCAGTTTCGTGAACGTCTTCCCTTCAGCCAGGGTCACAAATAGATCGTCTGCCTTGGATAGCGGGTACTGGTCCTGCAGCGAAAAACAGTTAATCGTTACTTATAGTCCCCAAAATTTCTGACTGTGCCATCGCCCTTGAGGACTGGAACAATCAGACTGGCCCACTCGTTGAATTCCACCAGCGCGATGATGCTATTTCGCTGCAGCCTGACCAGCTCAATTTCCACTTTTTCACGCATCATGTATGGCACCGCCCGTGCCTTGTGGTGGATGAGTCGCGTAACAGGAACCAAATGGATCTGCACTTTTGCTCCCGAGAAGCTTCCAATGCCTGGCTCGAACAACGATGGAAATTTGTTCAGAACCTGGATACATGAGGCGTCGTCAACGGACGAAAGCGCTCGGATGTCGTCCCAGTTCCAGCGGATTTTTCCCAGCCAGCTTCTGCCAAACAACGTGGGGCCATCCCCTGGCACAATCCACAGCAAGAGTTTGTGTACTGCTTAGTCATACGAGGCTTTGACTTCTGCACTGCCAATTACAGGGATTAGTTCCTTGGTGTAAGCCCTTAGTTTGATGTGAATGGGGCTGAGCTTGGGCCTGTGTGCCTTTTTGCCCCACAGCCTGTCGAAGGCCTTTTTACTCATTATGGACTGACTTGCCCTCATGTCCAGTTCCATAGTGTTATGTCTTTGATAAGGAATCAGACTAAATATTGCAAGCTCAAAGTTAGTGTGACCGTAGTCCTTTATTACAGATCTCAGAATGCCTCTCCAGCCTGGGAGGCCTCTTTATATACAGCTGCTCCAAGGGATTATGGGATCCCTTGGGACTCCAAGCAATAAGCCCTCTGGTGGTTAGACATGGTAATTACAGGTTTACATACATAACAACACTCCCCCCGACCCCCCAAAGTCAATTGTGTAACTATTTACAATGTCAGTCGATCTGGGGCCTTCCTTTCCCTGGTTGATTGTCTCGGTGCAAATGCTGGTGTTGGTGAGTCGTTTGTTGGGCTGCCTGGTGCGGTGAGTCCTGCTGGGCTGCTGCAGGTGATGGGTTCTGCTTCGTGGTCAATCGCTGGGTCAGTTGCCACTTGTGTGTGTTGGAGGGTCAAAAAAGGTAGAGTCTATTGTGGGTTGTTCTGGATAGTCCATAAATCTGAGTTTGGTTTGGTCCAAGTGTTTTCTGCAGGTGAGTCCATTTACGAGTTTGATCCTCTGCTCCCCTCTTTGGCCAAAACAGTGCCAGCAATCCACTTGGGACCTTGTCCATAGTTCAACAAACAAACATTTACTTCAATTTCGCGTGACACATTTGTGCGATCATGATATGTATTCTGTAGAAGCCGCCTGCTCTCTACCTGTTCATGTAGATCAGAGTGGACTAATGAGAGCCTTGACTTAAGTGACCTTTTCATGAGCAGTTCAGTGGGAGGGACCCCGGTGAGCGAGTGGGGTCTTGTGCGGTAATTAAGCAGGACTTGGGATAAGCACGTCAGCAGTGAGCCTTCAGTTACCCTTTTCAAGTTCTGCTTGATTGTTTAAACTGCTCGTTCTGCCTGAACGTTGGACGCTGGCTTAAATGGGGCAGGCGTGACATGTTTGACCCCATTGCGGGTCATGAATTCCTTGAATTCGGCACTGGTAAAGCACGGTCCATCTAGCCCCTCGAGCCTGCTCCGCCATTCAACAAGATCATGGCTGATCTGGCCGTGGACTCAGCTCCACTTACCCGCCCGCTCCCCGTAACCCTTAATTCCCTTATTGGTTAAAAATCTATCTATCTGTGATTTGAATACATTCAATGAGCTAGCCTCAACTGCTTCCTTGGGCAGAGAATTCCACAGATTCACAACCCTCTGGGAGAAGAAATTACTTCTCAACTCAGTTTTAAATTGGCTCCCCCGTATTTTGAGGCTGTGCCCCCTAGTTCTAGTCTCCCCGACCAGTGGAAACAACCTCTCTGCCTCTATCTTGTCTATCCCTTTCATTATTTAAAATGTTTCTATAAGATCATCCTTCTGAACTCCAACGAGTAAAGACCCAGTCTACTCAATCATTCATCATAAGGTAACCTTATCTCAGGAATCAGCCTAGTGAATCGTCTCTGTACCCCCTCCAAAGCTAGTATATCCTTCCTTAATAAGGTGACCAAAACTGCACGCAGTACTCCAGGTGTAGCCTCACCAATACCCTGTACAGTTGCAGCAGGACGTCCCTGCTTTTGTACTCCATCCCTCTCGCAATGAAGGCCAACATTCCTTCGCCTTCCTGATTACCTGCTGCACCTGCAAACTAACCTTTTGGGATTCATGCACAAGGAATCTGGTCCGGGACCTCATCCATTGTTCCCAGGAGGCTGGTCTGTCGGTCGCCTTCCTATCCCTCGACCAAGAGAAGGCGTTCGACAGGGTGGATCACGACTATCTGCTCGGAACTCTGCGCGCTTTCGGGTTCGGGACGCATTTCGTCGCCCGGATCCGACTTTTGTACGCCGCCGCGGAGTGTCTGATTAAGGTTAACGGGTCCTTGACGGCGCCCCTTCGCTTTAGGAGAGGGGTGCGCCAGGGATGCCCCATGTCCGGCCAGTTATACGCCGTTTGCGTGGAGCCTTTCCTGCGCCTCTTGCGGACGAGGTTGACGGGACTGGCTCTGCAAGGGCCGGGCGTGGAGGTCGTCCTCTCGGCTTACGCCGATGACGTGCTCCTCGCGGTAGAGGATCCCGCTGACCTGCGGAGGATGCGTGAGTGCCAGGAGATTTACTCGGCCGCGTCCTCCGCCAGGATCAACTGGGAGAAATGTTCCGGACTCCTGGTAGGTCAGTGGCGGGTGGACTCCCTGCCGGAGGAGCTCAGGCCTTTTGCCTGGAGCACGACCCATCTCCTCTATCTGGGAGTCTACCTTAGCCCCGACAAGGGAGCCTGGCCGGCGAACTGGCAGGAGCTGGAGGCCAAGGTCGCCGCTCGCCTAGGGCGCTGGACAGGACTGCTCCGAATGCTGTCCTACAGGGGTCGAGCGCTAGTCATAAACCAGCTGGTGGCCGCAATGCTGTGGTACCGGCTGGTCACTTTGACCCCTCCCCCTGCGTTTGTCGCCAAGATACAGAAGAAGCTGGTGGACTTCTTCTGGAACAACAGGAAGCACTGGGTCTCTGCTGCGGTCTTGAGTCTCCCGCTTGAGGAGGGCGGTCAGTCGTTGGTGTGCGTCAGCGCCCAGCTCGCGACTTTCCGTCTTCAGACCCTGCAGAGATACCTTTACGTCGAGCCCCCTCCTAGGTGGTGTGCTCTGGCGAGGTATTTCTTCCGCCAGCAGCGCGACCTCAATTATGACACGCAGCTCCTGTTTGTGAACTTGGGGGGTGCCAGGACCGCCCTCCGGGAGCTGCCTGTCTTTTACAGGGAACTCATCAGGGTCTGGAACAAAGTCTCCACCAAGCGCAGCTCTCCGCCGGCTGGAGTGGCGGCCGTCCTGCAGGAACCGCTGCTCGGGAATCCGTACCTCCACGGCCGAGGTTTTATGTGGCGGTCGGAAGAGAGGGCTGTGGCTGGTGAGGTGACCAGGGTCAGGGACCTGCTTGATGGCGGAGGAGCGGGCTGGATGGTGCCAGACACGCTGGCGCGGCGCCTAAATTCTGCCAACGTCCGCCACGCGGCCGATGCCATCGAGTCGCTAAAAACAGCTCTGGGCCCTGACTCCGTTAGGTGCATCGAGGAGGCTCAAGCACGTGGGGAGATCCCGTCCGAACTGACCCCCGTCCGGACGGAATTCCTCATCGGCGCCAAACCCCGGAACCTCCCTCGGGGGCCGGCGCCTCACAACTTGAGCCGCCTCGGGGAAATCCCCTCCGTGCCTTTCAGTTCCGCGCGGAGGGGTTTCCTGTACGGGCTGCTCCTGCACACCCTCAACTTTGCCATCCTCGCCGGCCGTCCGGACACGCCATGGCGTACCATCTTGCTGTCCGGAGGAGGCGGGGGTCCCCGATGGAGGGCACTCTACGCAGGGGTCCTCCCACTATTCATCGGGGACTTGGCCTGGAGGGTGGTGCACGGAGCAGTGCCGTGCAATAAATTTTTAAGCCTGCAATTTCTGCGGTCTGGAGGAGTCTGTGTTCCATGTTTTTATTGAGTGCACAAGGTTGCAGCCCCTGTTCCATTATTTGAAGGGGCTGCTCCTGAAATTCTGGCTACACTTCAGTCCCACTCTCCTGATCTTTGGGCACCCTGTGCGGAGGGGAGCGGGTAGGTCCGAGGGCCTCCTCGTAGGACTGCTCCTGGGCACGGCCAAGGGTGCCATCAGCCGGTCCAGGCAGCGGGCGGTCGAGGGGGTCGTTCAACCTGACTGCCTGCCTCTCTTCCGCTCTTACATCCGGTCCAGGGTGGCCTTGGAGATGGAGCACGCGGTGTCCACCGGTACGCTCGCGGCCTTCCGCGAAAGGTGGGCACCGGAGGGACTGGAGTGCATCATCACGCCCGGCAACCAAATTTTAATTTGATTTTACGTTTTAAAGTTTAATTTGTTTTAATTGCCGGTGCTTTTAGTGTCCCCCTTCCCTTTTATAGGGGGCACTGGGGAAAATTGTGATTTTAGTGCCCAAAAAAAAAACCAAAAATAGGAAAAAAAAAAAGGGGCCTTGAAAATGTCTGCTGTGTCACCCAGGCGGGTGGCATGGTTTTAATGTTTATGTTTTGCAGGTAAACTCCAAAAAGAGTTTCATGCACAAGGACGCCCAGGTCCCTCTGCACCGCAGCATGTTGTAATTTCTCCCCATTCAAATAATATTCCCTTTTACTGTTTTTTTTCCCAAGGTGGATGACCTCACGTTTTCCGACATTGTATTCCATCTGCCAAACCTTAGCCCATTCGCTTAACCTATCTAAATCTCTTTGCAGCCTCTCTGTATCCTCTACGCAACCCACTTTCCCACTAATCTTTGTGTCATCTACAAATTTTGTTACACTACACTCCGTCCCCTCTTCCTGGTCCTCTATGTATATTGTAAACAGTTGTGGTCCCAGCACCAATCCCTGTGGCACACCACTAACCACCGATTTCCAACCCAAAAAGGACCCATTTATCCCGACTCTCTGCTTTCTGTTAGCTAGCCAATTCTCGATCCATGCTAATACATTTCTCTGACTCCGCGTCCCTTTATCTTCTACAGTAACCTTTGGTGTGACACCTTATCGAATGCCTTTTGGAAATCTAAATACACCACATCCATCTGTACACCTCTATCCACCATGCTCGTTATATCCTTAAAGAATTCCAGTAAATTAGTTAAACATGATTTCCCCTTCATGAATCCATGTTGCGTCTGCTTGATTGCACTACTCCTGTCTAGATGTCCGGGTATTTCTTCATTAATGATAGCTTCAAGCATTTTCCCCACTACAGATATTAAACTAACCGGCCTATAGTTACCTGCCTTTTGTCTGCCCCCTTTCTTAAACAGAGGCATTACAATAGCTGCTTTCCAATCCGCTGGTACCTCCCCAGAGTCCAGAGTTTTGGTAGATTATAACGAATGCATCTGCGATAACTTCCGCCATCTCTTTTAATACCCTGGGATGCACTTCATCAGGACCAGGGGACTTGTCCACCTTGAGTCCCATTAGCCTGTCCAGCACTACCCCCATAGTGATAGTGATTGTCTCAAGGTCCCCCCTTCCCACATTCCCGTGAACAGCAATTTTTGGCATGGTTTTTGTGTCTTCTACTGTGAAGACCGAAGCAAAATAATTGTTTAAGGTTTCAGCCATTTCCACATTTCCCATTATTAAATCTCCCTTCTCATCTTCTAAGGAACCAACATTTACTTTAGTCACTCTCTTCTGTTTTTTATATCGTTAAAAGCTTTTACTATCTGTTTTTATGTTTTGCGCAATTTTACTTTCGTAATCTATCTTTCCTTTCTTTAATCGCTTTCTTAGTCATTCTTTGCTGTCGTTTAAAATTTTCCCAATCTTCTAGTTTCCCACTAACCTTGGCCACCTTATACGCATTGGTTTTTAATTTGATACTCTCGTTTATTTCCTTGTTTATCCACGGCTGGTTATCCCTTCTCTTACCACCCTTCTTTTTCACTGGAATATATTTTTGTTGAGCACTATGAAAGAGCTCCTTAAAAGTCCTCCAATGTTCCTCAATTGTGCCACCGTTGAGTCTGTGTTCCCAGTCTACTTTAGCCAACTTTGCCCTTATCCCACTGTAGTCCGCTTTAAGCATAGTACGCTCGTTTGAGACACTACTTCCTCACCCTCAATCTGTATTACAAATTCAACCATACTGTGATCACTCATTCCGAGAGGATCTTTTACTAGGAGATCGTTTATTATTCCTGTCTCATTACACAGGACCAGATCTAAGATAGCTTGCTCCCTTGTAGGTTCTGTAACATACTGTTCTAAGAAACAATCCCGTATGCATTCTATGAATTCCTCCTCCAGGCTACCCCGTGCGATTTGATTTGACCAATCGATATGTAGGTTAAAATCCCCCATGATTACTGCCGTTCCTTTTACAGATGCCTCCATTATTCCCTTGATTATTGCCCGCCCCACCGTAAGGGCCTATAAACTACGCCACCAGTGACGTTTTCCCCTTACTGCCTCTAATCTCCACCCACAATGATTCAATATTTGGTTCAGTAGAGCCAATATCGTCTCTCACAACTGCCCTGATATCATTCTTTATTAACAGAGCTATCCCACCTCCTTTCCCTTCTTGTCTATCTTTCCGAATTGTCAGATACCCCTGTATGTTTAATTCCCAGTCTTGGCCACCCTGCAACCACGTTTCTGTAATGGCCACCAAATCATACCCATTTGTAATGATTTGTGCCGTCAACTCATTTACTTTGTTTCGAATGCTGCGTGTGTTTAGGTAGAGTGTTTTAATACTAGTTTTTAAAACATGATTTTTAGTTTTGACCCCTCCTGCAGCCCCTTTATATTCATACATATTGTCCCTTCCTATCACCTTGTGGTTTACACTTACCCCAGTGCTACTCTGCTCTGTTGCCTCCTGCCTTTTGCATTCTTTCTTGGGGTCCTGTTCATCTGAGCTATCACCCACTCTAACTAGCTCAGAACCCTCTCCTGGGTTCCGAATACTCCTCGCATTGAGGCACCAAGCTTTCAGGCTTGCCTTTTTATTACACTTTGACCCTTTAGAATTTTGCTGCACAATGGCCCTTTTTGTTTTTTGCCTTGGATTTCTCTGCCCTCCACTTTTACTCATCTCCTTTCTGTCTTTTGCTTCTGTCTCCATTTTGTTTCCCTCTGTCTCCCTGCATTGGTTCCCATCCCCCCTGCCATATTAGTTTAACTCCTCCCCAACAGCACTAGCAAACACTCCCGCTAGGACATTGGTTCCGGTACTGCCCAGGTGCAGACCGTCCAGTTTGTACTGGTCCCACCTCCCCCAGAACCGGTTCCAATGCCCCAGGAATTTGAATCCCTCCCTGCTGCACCACTGCTCAAGCCACGTATTCATCTGAGCTATCCTGCGATTCCTACTCTGACTAGCACGTGGCACTGGTAGCAATCCAGAGATTACTACTTTTGAGGTCCTACTTTTTAATTTAGCTCCTAGCTCCTTAAACTCGTCTCGTAGGACCTCATCCCTTTTTTTACCGATATCGTTGGTACAAATGTGCACCACGACAACTGGCTGTTCACCTTCCCTTTTCAGAATGTCCTGCACCCGCTCCGAGACATCCTTGACCCTTGCAGCAGGGAGGCAACATACCATCCTGGAGTCTCGTTTGCGGCCGCAAAAACGCCTTTCTATTCCCCTTACAATTGAATCCCCTATCACTATCGCTCTCCCATTCTTTTTCCTGCCCTCCTGTGCAGCAGAGCCAGCCACGTGCCATGAACTTGGCTGCTGCTGCCCTCCCCTGATGAATCATCCCCCTCAACAGTACTCAAAGCGGTGTATCTGTTTTTCAGGTGGATGACTGCAGGGGACCCCTGCACTACCTTCCTTGCACTGCTCTTCCTGCTGGCCTTCCATTCCCTATCTGGCTGTGGACCCTTTACCTGCGGTAAGACCAACTCGCTACACATGCTACTCACGTCATTCTCAGCATCGTGGATGCTCCAGAGTGAATCCACCCTCAGCTCCAATTCCGCAACGCGAATGGTCAGGAGCTGGAGGTGGATACACTTCCCGCACACGTAGTCGTCAGGGACACCGGAAGTGTCCCTGAGTTCCCACATGGTACAGGAGGAGCATATCATGTGACCGAGCTCTCCTGCCATGACTTAACCCTTAGATACACTTAAATTGGCAACAACAATGCTAAAGTTTACTCACTGTTATAGAAGAGAAAAAAGAAAAACTACTCACCAATCACCAGCCAATCACTTAACCCCTTGGCTGTGACGTCATCTTTCGATTTCTTTCTACTTCTTTTTTGCCTTCCCCCTGTAGCTGCACAAGCCACAACTCTCGCCGAACTCGCGCTGCTCCCGGTCTCACTGGCCTTTTGTAGGCCTCTCCGATCCCCGGAACTCTCGCCTCTCGCCGAACTCGCGCTGCTCCTGGTCTCACTGGCCTTTTGTAGGCCTCTCCGATCCCCGGAACTCCCGCCTCTCGCCGAACTCGCGCTGCTCCCGGTCTCACTGGCCTTTTGTAGGCCTCTCCGATCCCCGGAACTCCCGCCTCTCGCCGAACTCGCGCTGCTCCTGGTCTCACTGGCCTTTTGTAGGCCTCTCCGATCCCCGGAACTCCCGCCTCTCGCCGAACTCGCGCTGCTCCTGGTCTCACTGGCCTTTTGTAGGCCTCTCCGATCCCCGGAACTCCCGCCTCTCGCCGAACTCGTGCTGCTCCTGGTCTCACTGGCCTTTTGTAGACCTCCCCGATCCCCGGAACTCCCGCCTCTCGCCGAACTCGCGCTGCTCCTGGTCTCACTGGCCGTTTGTAGACCTCTCCGATCCCCGGAACTCCCACCTCTCGCCGAACTCGCGCTGCTCCCGGTCTCACTGGCCTTTTGTAGGCCTCTCCGATCCCCGGAACTCCCGCCTCTCGCCGAACTCGCGCTGCTCCTGGTCTCACTGGCCTTTTGTAGACCTCCCCGATCCCCGGAACTCCCACCTCTCGCCGAACTCGCGCTGCTCCTGGTCTCACTGGCCTTTTGTCGGCCTCTCCAATCCCCGGAACTCCTGCCTCTCACCGAACTCGCGCTGCTCCTGGTCTCACTGGCCTTTTGTAGGCCTCTCCGATCCCCGGAACTCCCGCCTCTCGCCGAACTCGCGCTGCTCCTGGTCTCACTGGCCTTTTGTACGCCTCTCCAATCCCCAGACTAGCCTTGAAGCACCACAATTTATTGAAAGTCTTTTTACTCATTATGGACTGGCTTGTGCCCGTGTCCAGCTCCATGGACATCAGGAGTCCATTTAATTCAACTTTCAGCGTTATCAGGGGACACTTTGTGGCAAATGTGTGCACCCCATATACCTCTGCCTTCTCGGTCTGAGGCTCTGGTTCATCATGATCCACCGTGGATCTGTCCTCCTCTGCAACATGTTGATTTGCAGGATTAGCAGGGTTTGTAGCTCGCCTGCACAAACGTTGGAGGTGTCCCATTGTTCCACAGCCCTTGCAACTGTATTCTTTGAAGTGGCGTGAATGGAATCGATGATCACCCCTGCAGCACCAACAAGGTGTTAATTGCCTTGTATTTACCACCCTTGATGGCGGACTCTGAGTCATCTGTGGACGTGCAGCTGTAAGCATGTTAGTCCTGCCCTGTACATTTCGATTCGAAAAGAACGTTACTTTGTTCACAGTACTTGCAGCAGCATTAGTATGCTGTGAAATTTGTTTGGTATTGTCACTGGTGGCGATAAACGCCTGGGCTATTGCTGTGGCTTTACTCAAGGTTGGGGTCTCTACAGTCAAAAGTTTGCGAAGCATTATTTCATGGCCAATGGCAAGTGCAAAGAAATCCCTGAGCATATGCTCCAAGTGTCCTTCAAATTCGCCATGTCCTGCAAGGCACCTTAGCTCGGCGACGTAGCTCGTCACTTCCTGGCTTCAGACCTCTTGTACGTGTAGAACCGATACCTCGCCATCAGAATGCTTTCCTTTGGGTCTAGATGTTGCCGAACCAGTGTGCACAACTCATCGAACAACTTGTCTGTGGGTTTCGCTGGAGCGAGCAGGTTTTTCATGAGGCCATATGTTGGTGCCCCACAAACGGTGAGGAGGATTGCCCTTCATTTGGCAGCATTCCGTTCTCCTTCCAGCTCGTTAGCCACGAAGTATTGGTCAAGTCGCTCCACGAATCTTTCCCAATCATCTCCCTCTGAAAATTTCTCCAGGATGCCCATAGTTCTCTGCATTGTTGCATTGAGGTTCGTCATCTGTATCTCGTGGCCAGTTGTAATCTCTTTGATAAGGAGTCAGACTAGATACTGCAAGCTCAAAGTAAGTGTGACCATAGTCCTTTATTACAGATCTCAGAGTACCTCTGCAGCCTGTGAGCCTCCTTATATACAGGTGCTCCCAAGGGATTGTGGGATCCCTTGGGATTCCAGGGGATAAGCCCTCTGGTGGTTAGACATGGTAATTACAGGTTTATATACATAACACATAGATACTGGAATACTGTTCAGTTCAACTTTCAACATTATTGGTGGACATTTTGTAGTGAATGTGTGTACCCCGTACAATTCTGCCTCCTCAGTACGAGTCTCCAATTCAGCCTGATCCACAGTGGATCGATCTTCCTCTGCAACATGGTTGCAGGGTTTGCAGGGGGTGCATTCGCCTACACATTCGTTGGAGGTGTCCCATTGTTCTGCAACCATTGCAAGCATAGTGCTTGAAGCGGCATTGATGGGGCCGATGATCACCTCCTCAGCGCCAACAAGGTGTTAACTGCCTCGCATTAACGATTGATGATGGACTCTGGGTCAACTGAGGTCGGGCCGCAGCGGTCAGTGTGTACGTTCTGCCCTGTATATTTCTGCTCGAGACTGACGTTACTTTATGCACAGTACTGGCCGAAACTTCTTTACTCTGCAAAATCTGTTTGGTGTTGTCACTGGTAGACATAAATGCCTGGGCTATCGTTATTGCTTTACTTAGATTTGGAGTTTCTGCAGTAAACAGTTTGCGAAGGATTGTCTCATGTCCAATGCCCAGTACAAAAAAGTCTCTGAGCATTTGTTCTAAGAATCCCTCAAACTCACAGTGTCCTGCGAGGCGCCTTAGTACGGTGACATAGCTCGCCACTTCCTGGCCCTCTGATCGTTGACATGTGTAGAACCATTATCTCACCAGCAAAACACTTTCCTTGGGATTTAGGTGCTCCCGGACCAGCGTACACAATTCTTCGTAGGATTTCTCTGTTGGTTTTGCCGGGGCCAGATGATTCTTCATGAGGCCATAGGTTGTTGCCCCACAGACAGTTAGGAGAATCGCCCTTCGTTTGGCAGCGTTCTCATCCCCTTCCAGCTCATTGGCCACGAAGTATTGGCTGAGTCTCTCCACGAAAGGCTCCCAATCATCCCTTCTGAGAACGTCTCCAGGATACCAACTGTTCTTTGCATTTTCACGCGGTTGTTCGTTACCTCATCGCCAATTGGTACACTATAATAAAGGATGAAACTGAGTACTGTGTACAATGAGCAAGTGCGACCTTAGCTCCTTTAATAAGACTCCAGAGTGCAGGTACCTCATGAGTGGCCTGCTTATATACTGTGCTCCCAAGGGATGCTGGGATCCCTTGGGACTCCAACGGGTGGGCACTCTAGGTGGTCAGGTATAATGCAGGTTACAAAGGGTTAAATACATAACAGTTAGCTCCTTAGTCTTCATATGCATCTAGATAACGCTATCCTTACCATTACTGTTAGGTCCTCAACCCCTCATTCAAGCATTGCCACAAGTACTCGAAGCTAATCGAAGTTACACTGACCTTTAAAGATTCTCATACTCTAACATGTTCTGAACTATGTAAGGCACTTTGGACAGACGGATAGAAGGGCACTAACTCTGAAGTTCTCTTTAATCTTGCAGGCCAAGCTCTCACAGATCAGAGCACATCAAATTTAGGCCGGAGGAGGGGACTCTGAACTGCAGCCCCTAACTCCGGTGGAGGAACACCCTAATGGGAACACAAGTGGGTGCAGTGGCGGTGGGTCAGGTTGATCCCCCTCGGAACAATGATACCATGTTGAGTTCCTCAGATGAATATGTGGCTTGAGCAGTGGTGCAGCAGGGAGGGATTCAAATTCCCGGGGCATTGAATCCGGTTCTGGGGGAGGTGGGACCAGTACAAATCGGTCCTGGGCAGGACCGGAACCAATGTCCTAGGGGGAGTGTTTGCTAGTGCTGTTGGGGAGGAGTTAAACTAATATGGCAGGGGGATAGGAACCAATGCAGGGAGACAGAGGGAAACAAAATGGAGACAAAAGCAAAAGACAGAAAGGAGATGAGTAAAAGTGGAGGGCAGAGAAATCCATGGCAAAAAACAAAAAGGGCCACTGTACAGCAAAATTTGAAAGGGTCAAAGTGTAATAAAAAGGCAAGCATGAAATCTCGGTGCCTCAGTGCAAGGAGTATTCGGAACCCAGGAGAGGGTTCTGAGCTAGTTAGAGTGGGTGAGAGCTCAGATGAACAGGACCCCAAGAAAGAATGCAAAAGGCAGGAGACAACAGAGCAGAGTAGCACTGGGGTAAGGGTAAACCACAAGGTGATAGGAAGGGACAATATGTATGAATATAAAGGGGCTGCAGGAGGGGTCAAAACTAAAAATCATGGTTTAAAAACTAGTATTATAATACTCTACTTAAACGCAGGCAGCATTCGAAATAAAGTAAATGAGTTGACGGCACAAATCATTGCAAATGGGGTAGCCTTGAGGAGGAATTCATAGAATGCATACGGGATTGTTTCTTAGAACAGTATGTTACAGAACCTACAAGGGAGCAAGCTATCTTAGATCTGGTCCTGTGTAATGAGACAGGAATAATAATCGATCTCCTAGTAAAAGATCCTCTCGGAATGAGTGATCACAGTATGGTTGAATTTGTAATACAGATTGAGGGTGAGGAAGTAGTGTCTCAAACGAGCGCACTATGCTTAAACGAAGGGTACTACAGTGGGACGAGGGCAGAGTTGGCTAAAGTAGACTGGAAACACAGACTAAATGGTGGCACAATTGAGGAACAGTGGAGGACTTTTAAGGAGCTCTTTCATAGTGCCCAACAAAAATATATTCCAGTGAAAAAGAAGGGCGGTAAGAGAAGGGATAACCAGCCGTGGATAACCAAGGAAATAAAGGAGAGTATCAAATTAAAAACCAATGCGTATAAGGTGGCCAAGGTTAGTGGGAAACTAGAAGATTGGGAAAACTTTAAACGACAGCAAAGAATGACTAAGAAAGCAATAAAGAAAGGAAAGATAGATTACGAAAGTAAACTTGCGCAAAACATAAAAACAGATAGTAAAAGCTTTTACCGATATATAAAATGGAAAAGAGTGACTAAAGTAAATGTTGGTTCCTTAGAAGATGAGAAGGGGGATTTAATAATGGGAAATGTGGAAATGGCTGAGACCTTAAACAATTATTTTGCTTCGGTCTTCACAGTGGAAGACACAAAAACCGTGACAAAAATTGCTGGTCACGGGAATGTGGGAAGGGAGGACCTTGAGATAATCACTATCACTATGGGGGTAGTGCTGGACAGGCTAATGGGACTCAAGGTAGACAAGTCCCCTGGACCTGATGAAATGCATCCCAGGATATTAAAAGAGATGGCGGAAGTTATAGCAGATGCATTCGTTATAATCTACCAAAATTCTCTGGACTCTGGGGAGGTACCAGCGGATTGGAAAGCAGCTAATGTAACGCCTCTGTTTAAAAAAGGGGGCAGACAAAAGGCAGGTAACTATAGGCCGGTTAGTTTAACATCTGTAGTGGGGAAAATGCTTGAAGCTATCATTAAGGAAGAAATAGCGGGACATCTAGATAGGAATAGTGCAATCAAGCAGACGCAACATGGATTCATGAAGGGGAAATCATGTTTAACTAATTTACTGGAATTCTTTGAGGATATAACGAGCATGGTGGATAGAGGTGTACCGATGGATGTGGTGTATTTAGATTTCCAAAAGGCATTCGATAAGGTGCCACACAAAAGGTTACTGCAGAAGATAAAGGTACGCAGAGTCAGAGGAAATGTATTAGCATGGATAGAGAATTGGCTGGCGAACAGAAAGCAGAGAGTCTGGGTAAATGGGTCCTTTTTGGGTTGGAAATCGGTGGTTAGTGGTGTGCCACAGGGATCGGTGCTGGGACCACAACTGTTTACAATATACATAGAGGACCAGGAAGAGGGGACAGAGTGTAGTGTAACAAAATTTGCAGATGACACAAAGATTAGTGGGAAAGCGGGTTGTGTAGAGGACACAGAGAGGCTGAAAAGAGATTTAGATAGGTTAAGCGAATGGGCTAAGGTTTGGCAGATGGAATACAATGTCGGAAAACACGAGGTCATCCATCTTGGAAAAAAAAACAGTAAAAGGGAATATTATTTGAATGGGGAGAAATTACAACATGCTGCGGTGCAGAGGGACCTGGGGGTCCTTGTGCATGAATCCCAAAAAGTTAGGGCGCAGCAGGTAATCAGGAAGGCGAATGGAATGTTGGCCTTCATTGCAAGAGGGATCGAGTACAAAAGCAGGGAGGTCCTACTGCAACTTTATAGGGTATTGGTGAGGCCGCACCTGGAGTACTGCGTGCAGTTTTGGTCACCTTTCTTAAGGAAGGATATACTAGCTTTGGAGGGGGTACAGAGACAATTCACTAGGCTGATTCCAGAGATGAGGGGGTTACCTTATGATGATAGATTGAGTAGACTGAGTCTTTACTTGTTGGAGTTCAGAAAGATGAGGGGTGATCTTATAGAAACATTTAAAATAATGAATGGGATAGACAAGATAGAGTTAGAGAGGTTGTTTCCACTGGTCGGGAAGACTAGAACTAGGGGGCACAGCTTCAAAATAAAGGGGAGCCAATTTAAAACCGAGTTGAGAAGGAATTTCTTCTCCCAGAGGGTTGTGAATCTGTGGAATTCTCTGCCCAAGGAAGCAGTTGAGGCTAGCTCATTGAATGTATTCAAATCACAGATAGATAGATTTTTAACCAATAAGGGAATTAAGGGTTATGGGGAGCGGGCGGGTAAGTGGAGCTGAGTCCACGGCCAGATCAGCCATGATCTTGTTGAATGGCGGAGCAGGCTCGAGGGGCTAGATGGCCTACTCCTGTTCCTAATTCTTATGCTCTTATGTTCTTATGTTCCTTTGCAGCCTGTAGCAGCCACTTAGCCCTGACACCACAATCCTTCACCACTTTCCATGAGACTGGCTTTTCTGAACGACTTTTCCAGATCTGGCCCCGTCCTTTTCAGGTAAACCCTCTTCTCTGGCTTTGTGCTTTCAGATGGTGACTCAGACGGCCAGGGGCCTGCATGTAAGCCTTCCAGTGCTGGTGATGGTGGAGATGAGGGTGAGGTAGAGGACACCACTCTGGGCATGACAGAGGATCCAGTGGCCTCAGAGAGGGGGGCCAGCAGCTTTTTGGTGGAACACGTGGTAAAGAGATGGAGGTCGGTGATGCTCCGGGACCCAGTGGCCTGTGGCAACCCCATGGAGGAAGGGATACCAGGGGCCCAGCTGCCCGGAGGGAGAGTGCTCGCCTGAGTGATGCTCAGCAGCATTCTGATGATGAGCCCGAATGAGAGGATGTCGCAAGACAGTCACTACAGATGCACAGCGATTTGCTGGGTGCATTGGCAAGAGTGCACGAGAGTCTCGATGCACTAGCAGTGAGGATGGAGGAGCTCGCCTCAACTATTGTACATGGCTCTCAGCAGCCCATGGAGTCAATCCTTGGTAGATACCAATGGATGTTGGATGCGAAAAATGACAATGGGGTCCTAGACATGGTGGCATGGGCTATTGAGTACCAGGCTGACGCTATGGTAGGCCTGCATACTGTCATGTCGTCAGTGTGTGATGACATCAATCAGCCCTGTGATGTGCTGCAGTCGCATCTGTGATCATGCAGAGCCAACTTGATGCCACGCAGGCACTGACCACTGTCATCGTGTCTGGGGCCCCATCAGTTCAACGGGGACCTAATGTTGTCCAGGGCAGCACTCTTTGCTCACCCAGATTGCTCCAGATGTTGAGGTTCTGCCCCTGGGGAGTAGCAGCATATCGGGCCTGTTGGAACGTGATGTCCTCTCCCTGGACGACATCATTCCACCCTTGTTCCTGCCGCTCTCTGCAACCCATCCACCACAGAGTGCTGCTGCCCATGCAGTCCACAGCCAGGCCTTCCAGGGCCCGAGCTGGTGGAGAATGTCCTGCTAAGCCATCAGCTGTGGCAGCGGCGCCAACAGAGCAACCTACCGGTCTTGCTGCAGGCACTGAGACCCCATTGAGTAGGAGCAGCAGGCGGGGGGAGAAGGGAAGGGGTGGGAAAGCACTCAGAAAGACCTGCTAAAGATGTGTGTGATAGTGGCCAGAGATGGTGACCATGCTCAAATATGAATTCATGTAAATAGTTGCACTTGAATGTTGGTGAGAATATTTCAAGGGGTCTGGATTCAATTATTCTTTGCTGTGGATGATGGCGTTCTTTTGTGCTTCTTTACAGCACACTATGGTTTTTGTTGTAAATAAAAATTATTTTCATTTGTCAAATTCTTGACTTGTCATTTATAGATATGGAGGCTTGGTGAGTGGGGCGCAATGTCTTCAGCAGATCGGCAGGTGAATAGGCTGGCCACTCGGCACTTCTTGTGTCATTCACTGGAATTGATGCGCGATGAGTCTCTGATGAGCAGCCCTTGCAGCCGCAACAGTATCAGGCTGCCTCCTCCTTGGCTGAATCTTCTCATTTTCCTCCTCGTCAACATCATCCTCCTGAGGTGGACCATCCGTCCTTGCTGGTAATGGCTGGACCCTCATGATGGTCACGTTGTGCAGCACGCAGCACACAACAGTGAAGATGGACACTCTATCAGGTGAGTAGTGAAATGCCCCTCCAGAGCAGTCAAGGCAGTGGAAACACTGCTTCAGAACGCCGCTAGTTTGCTCTATAATGGTCCTGATGTTGCAACACTGCTCGGCAGGTGTGGTGGGAATGCGGAGGGGTGCATCAGCCAGGTGAGACTATATCCTTTTTTGCCAATGAACCAGCCACGTCCTTCATGCTGTAAAGTCCTTACTCTACAGCATGAAACCACATGAGGCACATTCCAGGGACAAGGCCACTCAGTGACCTTAACTCTTTATTACAGCACTCCAGAAGAGATGACCCTGCGTGGGACCTCCCTTTATATACCTGAGTGATCAGGTAAGGAGTGTCTCCCACAAGTTCACCCCCTGTGGTCAAGGTGTGCATCTGTGTTGAGTGTGTACAGTAATACAGTGGTGTTACATTGTAGTTACAAACACAACATCATGTTTCCCCGCCCAACGTCTTATTGGAATCATAGGTTTAGTCTTTCAGGTGGTCTACGCTCCCTCGTGGAGCGCCGCAGTTGGGGCTCTGGTTGTTGGACACTGACGTGAGTGTCTGTCACCTGTGGTGATTCCGGCCTGTCCGGGCTGACCTCAGGAACTGTGCATTCCTCTGATTTCTTTTGTTGTTCGTTCACTGGCGGTGTTGTGAGCTCCATCTCATGGTCTTCTTCAGGTTCCTCCGTGTCATTGCTGAACCTTTTTTTTACTTGGTCCAGATGCTTACGGCATATCTGACCATTGTTGAGTTTTACCATAATGGCCCTGTTCCCTTCTTTGTCAATTACGGTACCCTCGAGCCATTTGGGCCCCATGGCGTGATTGAGGACGAATACAGGATAATTTATTTCTATACATCTCCCCCTCGAATTACGGTCATGGTATTCATTTTGTGCCTTAAGCTTGCCCTCAACTATGTCGGTCAGGACTGGGTGGATGAGGGTCAACCAAGTTTTGAGTGTCCGTTTCATGAGTAGCTCTGCGGGCGGGACCCCCATGAGCGAGTGCGGGCGGGACCTATAGGCCAGCAGGAGGCGTGATAGGCGGCATTGTAGGGAGGGTCCTTGAATCCTGAGCATCCCTTGCTTAACGATTTGGACTGCACGTTCCGCCTGGCCATTGGAGGCCGGCTTGAAAGGTGCAGTCCTGACGTGGTTGATGCCATTGCCCGACATAAACTCCCGGAATTCATAGCTCGTGAAACACGGGCCATTATCACTAACCAGGATGTACGGCAAGCCATGGGTAGCGAAGATCACATGTAGGCTTTCCACGGTGGTGGATGACGTGCATGAATTCAGGATGATGCACTCGATCCATTTAGAGGACGCATCTACAACGATAAGGAACATCTTCCCCATGAACGGGCCCGCGTAGTCAACGTGAATGCGTGACCAGGCTTGGTGGGCCAGGGCCACGGGCTGAGCGGGGCCTCCTTGGGGGCATTGTCCAGCTGGGCACATGTCGTGCACCTGCGAACACAGTGTTCCAGGTCTGAGTCAATTCCGGGCCACCAAACGTGTGACCGGGCAATGGCCTTCATCATCACAATGCCTGGGTGCTCGCTGTGGAGTTCCCTGATGAACGTCTCTCTGCCTTTCTGGGGCATGACTACCCGGCTACCCCATAGTAGGCAGTCAGCTTGGATGGAGAGCTCATCCATCCATCTGTGGAATGGTCTGACCTCCTCAAGGCATGCTCCGTGTGCAGGCGCCCAATTCCCAGTCAGGACACATTTCTTAATCAGGGATAGAAGGGGATCCCTATTTGTCCAGATTTTGATCTGGCGGGCTGTGAAAGGGGAGCCTGGACTGTCGAAGGCATCGACAGCCATGACCATCTCAGCGCTTTGCTCCGCTGCCCCCTCGGTGGTGACCAGTGGGAGCCTGCTGAGCGCGCCAGTGCAATTTTCAGTGCCGGGCCAGTGCCGGAATGGAATAGTCATAGGCTGCTAGCGTGAGAGCCCATCGCTGTATGCGAGCTGATACGTTAGCATTGACAGCCTTGCTGTCTGACAACAGGGATGTGAGTGGCTTATGGTCCGTCTCTAATTCAGACTTTCTACCAAAGAGGTACTGATGCATTTTATTTACACCATAGACACATGCGAGCGCTTCCTTCTCAACCATCCCATAGCCTCGTTCTGCTTGAGAGCGACCTGGAGGCATAAGCCACAGGTTGTAGCTGACCCTCAGCATTACCCTGCTGCAACACGCACCCAACCCCATAGGACAATGCATCACATGTCAGAACTAAACTTTTGCAAGGGTCGTACACGGTCAACAGCTTGTTTGAACACAGTAGGTTTCGCGCCCGATCAAAAGCCCGTTTCTGAAAGTTTCCCCAAAACCAATCCCAACCCTTACGCAGGAGCATGTGTAGTGGCTCCAATAACGTGCTCAAGTTTGGCAGAAAGTTGCCGAAATATTTCAACAGTCCCAGGAACGAACGCAACTCCGATGTGTTGCAGGGCCTGGGTGCTCGTCGAATCGCCTCTGTTTTGGATTCGGTGGGCTGAATCCCATCTGCAGCAACCCTCCTGCCCAGAAATTCAACCTCAGAAGCTAAGATCATGCATTTAGCCTTCTTGAGTCGCAGGCCTACCCGGTCCAGTCGGCGTAGCACCTCCTCCAGGTTGTGGAGGTGTTCCTCGGTGTCTCGACCCATGATGAGGATGTCGTCCTGGAATACGATCGTTCCAGGGATGGATTTAAGCAAGCTTTCCATGTTGCGTTGAAAAATCGTGGCCACTGATCGAATGCCAAACGGGCACCTGTTATACGCAAACAGTCCTTTGTGCGTGGTGATGGTGGTCAGTGGTTTAGATTCGTCGGCCATGTAACTGACAAAATCGGCAAATTCCTCAGCCATCCATTTCTATTGGGATTCTGGAAATGTCATCCAGCTATACAGTGCTCAAAGCATAATTTAAAAGGCACCATAAAATTCCACAAACTCCCATAGTACAGACTGAGCACAGAGGATATGGCTATATTCTTCTTATGAACCTGAACACCATTATCAAACTTTAACAAACCAAATCCTTACTATCAGTTGGGATCTAATCACATTTAAATTCGTCGGCCAGTTCCTGGGTCATATAGGCTGAAGTGAGGTCCAACTTGGTGAACAGCTTGCCGCCTGCCAGCGTGGCGAAGAGGTCCTCCGCTCTTGGGAGCGGGTATTGGTCTTGGAAGGACACCCGATTGATGGTGGCCTTGTAGTCGCCACAGATCCTGACAGAGACATCCACTTTAAGAACGGGGACGATGGGGCTCACCCAGTCGCTGAATTCAACCGGCGAGATGATGCCCTCTTGCAATAGCCGGTCCAATTCGCTCTCGATTTTCTCCCGCATCACATACTGCACTGCTCTGGCTTTGTGGTGCACTGGCCTTGTGTCCGGGGTGATGTGTATCACTACTTTAGTGCCTTTGAAAGTCCCAACGCCTGGTTGGAAAAGTGACTCGAATTGTTGCAGGACTTGTGAGCACGAACTTCGCTCCACCGAGGACATTGCAGGAACATCCCCCCATTTCCAGTTCATCTCGGCTAACCAGCTGCTCCCCAACAGTGCGGGCCCATTGCCCAGGACAATCCAGAGCAGCAGCCGGTTCACTAAGCCATTGTGCGTGACAGCCAACATTGCACTGCCTCGCATCAGAATGATTTATTTGGTGTAAGTCCTTAATTGTGTCTCGATACATTCTAATTTGGGTCTACTGGCTTTGTGTGGCCCATAACTTATCGAATTGTTGAACACCCATGAGTGACTGGCTGGCCCCTGAGTCCAGCTCCATTCGTACTGGGATACCGTTCAATAAAACCCTCATCATCATTGGTGGCCTTTTGGTGTATGAACTGTAAATATTCGCCACATGGACCCGCTGAACCTCGGCGTCCATCGATTTGCCCCAAAAGTCATCCTGCCTCACAGAACCCTCTTCTGGTCCACATGCCTCATATATCAGTCTGGTTGCAGGCTTTCTGCACATACGAGCTAAATGGCCACTGAGATTGCAGTTTCTGCAGACAAACTGTTGGAATCTGCAAGATCTAGCTGAGTGTTTTCCCCCACACTTCCAGCATGAGTTAAAGTTTCCATTGTTGGGGACAAAAGGACTGTGGCCAGGAATTCCACACTGACTGTCCCTCTGACTGCTCTTAAGTACCCTATTAGTGGGTGTCAATGGCCCCATCTCAGGCCGCATTGTCCACTGTGATGGCGTGACCGTCTGTTCAGACTGCCATTGTCTCTGTTGAGGTCCTACTCTGGGGTCTATTACTGCCTGATGAATGTCGGGCTGCCCCTGCCTGCCCGCGGGGCTCTGAGTAGCATTGAGGATGTTGACTCCCTGATCCATCACCGCATTGGAGGCAGAATTGCGCGCGTAAATCATTTTCGTCTCTTCCTCCCCCACCATAAAAGTCTGAGCCAACAACGCCGCCGCTTTCAAGGTCAAGTCCTTGGTCTCAATTAACTTGCGAAAAATCCTCGCATGACCGATACCCTCGATAAAGAAGTCCCTTAGCATCTCCCCCCTGCAGGCATCTGTGAACTTACAGAGGCTGGCCAAGTGCCTGAGGTCCGCTACAAAGTCCGGTATGCTCTGTCCTTTATGACGTCGGTGGGTGTAGAATCTGTGTCGAGCCTTGTGTATGCTGCTCGCCGCCTTGAGGTGCTCCCCAATCAACTTGCTAAGCTCTTCAAAGGTTTTGTCCGATGGCTTTTCGGGTGCCAGTAAGTCCTTCATGAGCGTATAAGTATTTGGCCCGCAGCTGGTCAAAAGGTGAGCCAACGCTGTTGCATCCCCCAGCCATTCTTTCGTGACAAAGCTCTGCTGAAACCTCTCAACAAAATCGTCCCAGTCTTCCCCAACACAGTGCCGTTCATCTGTGCTACCGGTGGCCATTCTCGTGGGTCGTGAATTCCCGTTTCTCGTCGCCAATGTAAAGTCCTTACTCTACAACATGAAACCACACGAGGCACATTCCAGGGACAAGGCCACTCAGTGACCTTAACTCTTTATTACAGGACTCCAGAAGAGATGACCCTGCATGGGACCTCCCTTTATATACCTGTGTGATCAGGTAAGGAGTGTCTCCCACAAGTTCATCCCCTGTGGTCAAGGTGTGCATCTGTGTTGAGCGTGTACAGTAATACAGTGGTGTTACATTGCAGTTACAAACATGACACATGCAGTGGCTGGAACAGTCATGGCACACTGCTCTCCCGCAGGATGAGGGCATCGTGGCAGCTGCCGGGATAGCGTGCATTGACAGTGAGGATAATCTGCTTGTGATCGCAGACCAGCTGAACGTTGAGGGATTGGAACCACTACGATTGCGAATCACCTCCCCATTGTAAGGCGGGGCCCGCAATGCCACATGCGCACAATCAATGGCCCCCTGAATTATGGGGAAGCCCGCTACCCTGGCGAAGCCACGGGAGCACTCATCCTGGCTCTGCCTGGACATGCTGAACTTTATGTAGTCCATTCATCGGCTGCAGAGAGCATCGGCCACCTGGCGAATGCAGCAATGTGCTGCAAACTGCAAAATGTTGCATATATCGCTTACAGGAGACTGGAAGGAGCTCGTAGCATAGAAGTTGAGGGCAACTGTCGTTTTCACTGCCATTCACTGACAGCGAGGTCCTGGTGGCGATGTCAGCTTCGAGGTATGTCTGCAGGAGGTGGCAGAGTGTGCAGCCTCCTTATGCACTGGTCCTCGGACATATCAAGGTAAGAATAATGTGCATGGTAAACTCTGCTTGTGTATGGTCTCCTGCCCTGAGGTCTGGGGCCTCTCCTTTGGCATGGACCCACATTAGCCTCAAGCCATCTCTGTAGCCGGCGCCTTTCAAATCTTCGCCGTAGGACAAAGTGGTGTGCCATCACTGCCCCCATTAAGTTGCAGAAGGTAGCCGTGATGTGCTAGTCACCAATGGATCTAACCTGAAACCCACCACTGTTTGTGAAATGCTAGTTGTGAAGCTGAGTAGTCTCAGCACGCTGACACCTACGCACTCTGCGAGGAGAGCACCCAGCACTGACTGCGACCTCTATGGGCCGGCTGCAACTCCCTTTAAATACCGCCCCAGAATCTTTACCTCGACTTGTGAATGGCAGCTTTTAGTGGCGTGATCCCCGCCAGTCGGTAAGCCGGAAAAAGGGAATTTGGCGAGACCGCCAAGGAGACATTGCACGAGTACTGATGTCAGGATTTCCATGGTGGTAGTTGGCAGGGCAGCAAATCTTTGCGCCCTTGAAAAATCAGAACCAAATTTCCCATCAGCCGACACCACCGCCTTACGCTGACACCCAGCAGTTTACGCCTCGTTGCCACCTCTTCCAGGTGGTATCAGCTGGCGGTAGAAATTGAATTCCTACCACTATCCAGGAATCCATTCCTAGCCTTGTTTGAGACATGTTTCTGTTAATGCAACCATGTCATAATCAATATTCCGCCTAATTTTAAATTTGGGTACGCGGTCCCTATAACGGGCTGCGAGGCCCATTCAAAGTTTTGCGGATGTGTGAAATTTCATATTGGAAAAGGCGGTCCACGGGCTGTGCGGGACAAGCAGACAGCCATGTGGCCATATAACTTACAGATACTTTGGTCATAATCCATGTAGCAATTTGTGCCTGCAGCTCACTAACTGAATACATTAAGAAAATAAAAATGGAAAGATAAATAAAGAATTTAGTTTTTACTTTTTATTTGTCTATCCTAATCTCACTTACCACCATTCTTCCTTTTTAACTCATTTCATTCAGATTTATTCTATTCCTCTTTACTGTCCCTTGTTAGTTAATTATTTCTCTTTTTGCATCCCACTATATTTTTTTCCAGTCCAAAAGCCTAATGTTCACCTCAGTACCCACATTTACCGTTGCAATGTCTGATGCTCAAGTTGTCTGAATCACATATTCCCACTTGGCAAATCCAGAGCTTGAATCTAAATTTGCTTAGATTCATAGAATCATAGAAATTTACAGCACGGAAGGAGGCCATTTCGGCCCATTGTGTCCGCACCAGCTGACCAAGAACTATCCAGCCTAATCCCACTTTCCAGCTCTTGGTCCGTAGCCCTGTATGTTACGGCACTTTAAGTGCACATCCAAGTATCTTTTAAATGTGATGAGGGTTTCTGCCTCTACCATCCTTTCAGGCAGTGAGTTCCACCCCCACCACTCTCTATGTGAAGAAATTTTCCCTCATAGCTCCTCTAAACCTCCCTCCAATTACTTTAAATCTATGCCCCCTGGTTGTTGACCCCTCTGCCAAGGGAAACAGGTTCTTCCTATCCACTCTATCCAGGCCCCTCATAATTTTGTACACCTCAATCAGGTCTCCCCTCAGCCTCTTCTGTTCCAAAGAAAACAGATCCAGCATCTCCAATCTTTACTCATAGCCAAAATTTTCCAGTCCAGGCAACATTCTTGTAAATCTCCTTGGCACCCTTTCCAGTGCAATCACATCCTTCCTGTAATGTGGTGACCAGAACTGCACACAGTACTCCAGCTGTGGCCTAACTAGTGTTTCATACAGTTCAAACGTAACCTCCTTGCTCTTGTATTCCATGCCTCGACTTATAAAGGCAAATATTCCATACGCCTTCTGAAGCACCTTATCTACCTGGCCTGCTACCTTCAGGGATCTGTGGACCTACACTCCAAGGTCCCTTTGTTCCTCTACACTTTTCAGTGTCATACCATTTAATGTGTATTCCCTTGCCTTGTTAGACCTCCCCAAATGCATTACCTCACACTTATCTGGATTGAATTCTATTTGCCGCTGTTCTGCCCACCTGATCAGTGCACTGATATCTTCCTGGAATCCGCAGCTTTTTTCTTTATCAACCACACAGCCTATTTTAGTGTCATCTGCAAACTTCTTAATCATACCCCCAACATTTAGGTCCAATCATTGATATATACCACAAAAAGCAAGGGACCCAGCATTGAGCCCTGGATACAGCCTTCCAGTCACAGAACCCCACTGGATACAGCCTTCCAGTCACAAAAACACCCTTCAACAATTACCCTTTGCTTCCTGCCTCTGAGCCAATTTTGCAGACAGGACTTCCTTAAGATAAGTGTATCTTTGCTCGTCTGCTGCATTGCTGCATTTTCTATACCTATCTGTTCTACATTGTCAGCATGGAAGGACAGTAGCATCCATATCATGAGTGCAAAATGTCAATTAGATCCTTTGTAGGTGTAGTGTTGATAACCATTGGAGACAGCCATTGTCTGACACCTTAGACAGGTTAGATTGCAAGCAGTTTATTCCACAACATGTATGTAATGGATACAACATAAGAACATAAGAACATAATGTCATGTATGTATGCTTGGGTTTACTAGCCACCAGGTGGCGCCACTGTCGGAGGTCATTGGGCTTTGTGCACGTGTGTGCGGCCCAGGTATAAAAGGCCAACCATCTTGTAATGTAATCACTTTGGGCCCTAATAAAGTAGAGCCAGGTTTGTACCTGTTCAGTCTATTGAGTTATTGCATACACAACATTTGGTGACGAGGTAACAAGAACCTTTGCATGCAAAAATGAGCACAATTGGAATTCTGAAGCGATTCGTGGAGGAAGAAGATAGGGCAGACTTTGTAGCCCACTTGAACCAGTACTTCGTGGCCAACAAAATGGAGAACGAGGCAGAGGCAGTTCGGCGCAGGGCGGTCCTCCTTAAGGTTTGGGGTCCGAAAATCTATGGACTCATAAAGATTCTCCTCTCACCCTTAAGTCCAATGGACAAGGATTCTGAAACATTGTATGCTCTGGTATGTGACCTTCTCAAACCAGATGAAGGCATCAACATCTCACGATATCGATTCTATACGCATGTTCGTTCAGAGGGCCAGGATGTATCGGAATTCATTGCCGACCTAAGACGTCTAGCTGGACAGTGTAAGTTTGAAACTGCATTGGCAGACATGCTGCGGGATTTCTTTGTAATCGGCATCAACCGCGAGGTGATCCTGCGTAAGTTACTGGTGGCGTAGACGCAGGATTTGAGCAAGGCCATCACGATTGCCCAATCATGCATGACGACGGACAAAAGCTTAAAGCAGATATCATTGAACAATCGGAACTCGGCAACTATTGTAAACGAGATAGTATCGTTGTTTGGCAGAGCTGCATATGGCAGGGCCTACCTGACTGTGTACGCAAAACCTGTGGCTGCTCAAAGTCCGTCAACAGGAATTAATCCGATATAACCGTGTTGGCATTGTGGGGGAAATCATTGACATCTTCAGTGTCGGTTTAAACAGTATATTCGTAAAGGCTGTTCGAGAGTGGGGCATCTCCAGCGCATGAGTCCACAACTGAACAAGCGTGCTGCGACACACTACGTGGAGGATGATGACCAGTCTAGCACGGATCCGGATATGCAAGCTGATATACCAGAGGAGGAAGTGTATGGACAAAGAGCCAACCGATAATGATTAATGTAAAACTTAATGGTGTGCCTGTATCGATGGAATTGGACACAGGTGCGAGTCAATCAATAATGAGCCAGACAACATTCGACAAGCTGTGGGATATTAAGGTTGTGAGGCCTAAGCTGAGTCCAGTCAATGCCAAGTTGTGTACATACACTAAAGAACTCATAACGGTGATTGGCAGTGCAGTAATCAAAGTGTCGTATGATGGTGCGGTTCCCGATGTACCGTTATGGATTGTTCCAGGCAATGGTCCAACGCTGTTTGGCAGGAACTGGTTAGAAAAAATAAAATGGAACTGGAATGAGATCAAAGTGTTGTCGTCAGAGGAGGATACTCCATGTGCTCAAGTGCTGAGCAAGTTCCCCTCGTTGTTTGAACCAGGCATCGGCAATTTCATGGGAGCCAAGGTGCAGATCCACGTGGACTCGGATGCAAGACCCGTCCATCATAAAGCTCGGGCAGATCTGTACATGATGAGGGAGAAGGTCGAAATTGAACTAGACAGACTCCAGCGTGAAGGGATCATATCACCGGTTGAATTTAATAATGGGCCAGCCCCATTGTTGGCGTGTTGAAGAGTGATGGCACTGTCAGGAATTGGGGCGACTACAAGGTTACGATCAACCGACTTTCGAAACAGGATCAATACCCATTACCGAAGGCTGATGACCTGTTTGCAACGCTGGCCGGGGAGGAAGTCTTTCACAAAACTGGATCTGACGTCGGCCTACATTACACAGGAGCTGGTCGACACGTCGAAGAAACTTACGTGCATCAACGCTCATAAAGGACTGTTTACAACAGGTGCCCTTTTGGAATTTGCTCGGCTGCAGCCATATATCAGAGGAACATGGAGAATGTACTGAAGTCCGTCCCCAGAACCGTCGTGTTCCAAGATGACATCCTGGTCACAGGTCGTGACTCCGCCGAACATCTGAACAACCTGAAAGAGGTTCGACATCGTCTGGACAAAGTGGGACTATGACTGAAACGCTTGAAGTGCGTCTTCATGGCACTGGAAGTCGAATTCCTGGGGAGGAAAATTGCTGCTGACGGTAGCAGTCCTGCGGACTCGAAAGCCAAGGCCATCAAAAATGCACCCAAGCCTCAGAATGTGACGGAGCTGCATTCGTTCCTTGGTCTACTCAACTACAGGTACTTCGGTAATTTCTTACCTAGATTGAGCACCTTATTAGAGACACTGCACATGCTGCTAAGAAAAGGCGACAATTGGGTTTGGGGTGAATCTCAAGATAGAGCTTTTGAGAAAGCTACGAATCTGCTTTGCTTTAACAAGCTGCTGGTACATTATGATCTGTCTAAGCATCTAGTATTGGCCTGTGATGCTTCGTAACATGGAGTTGGTTGCATGCTCCAAATGAGTCGGGCAAATTACAACCTGTTGCATATGCTTCAAAAGATTTGTCAAAGGCGGAAAGAGCCTACAAGCATGGTAGAGAAAGACGCACTAGCCTGTGTGTATGGGGTTAAAAAGATGCATCAGTACCTGTTTGGTCTTCGGTTTGAACTGGAAACAGATCGCAAGCCACTCATTTCATTGTTTTCGGAAAACAAAGGTATCAATACCAATGCATCATCCCGCATCCAGAGGTGGACGCTGACATTATCTGCCTATGATTATGTCATTCGCCATAGACCTGGCACTGAGAATTGTGCCGATGCATTGAGCCGTCTGCCGTTGCCCACACTGGAGGTGGAAACGCCACAACCGGCAGACCTACTGTTGGTCATGGATGCTTTTGAAAGTGAAGGAACCCCTGTCACGGGCCAACAAGTTGAGACCTGGATCAGCCAGGACCCGATATTATCAGTTGTGAAACGTTGTATCCTTAGTGGTGATTGGTCTGCCATACCCAAGCAAATGTGTGAGGAGACCAAATCTTACATCTCTCACAAAGATGAACTATTCATTCAATCAGATTGTATACTGTGGGGTAATCATGTTGTTATGCCCAAGAAAGGCAGAGAGAAATTTGTGCATGATCTACACAGCACACATCCCGGTATTGTCATGATGAAAGCCATTGCCAGGTCTCATGTATGGTGACCAGGAATTGACTCTGATCTGGAATCATGTGTGCATCAGTGCAACACTTGCACGCAGCTTTGTAAAGCACCAGCGGAATCGCCGTTGACTCTGTGGTCATGACCATCTAAACCGTGGTTCAGGATCCACATCGACTTTGCAGGTCCCTTCCTGGGAAAGATGTTCTTAGTTGTGGTGGATGCTTATTCCGAGTGGATAGAGTGTACAATCATGTCATCCAGCACATCCACATCTACCATTGAGAGCCTTCGTGTCATGTTTGCTATGCATGGCCTGCCTGACATCGTTGTAAACAACAACGGACCTTGCTACACTAGTCTGGAGTTTCAAGAGTTCATGAAACTCAATGGTATCAAACATGTGAGGTCAGCACCATTCAAACCCGCATCAAATGGACAAGCAGAGCGTGTTGTCCAAACCATCAAGCAGAGTATGAAACATGTAACTCAAGGTTCACTGCAAACTCGCTTGTCACGTATATTGCTTAGTTACAGGACCAGACCCCATACGCTTACCGGGGTCTCCCCTGCTGAACTATTGATGAAGAGAGGTTTCAAGACCAGGCTCTCTCTTGCCCACCCTGACTTGAATAATCGTGTCTAATACAGACGTCAAAGTCAGCAAGGGTATCATGATCGCGCTACTGTGTCACGTGACATTTCTATCAATGATCCTGTGTATGTACTGAATTATGGTCAAGGTCCCAAATGGATCGCTGGTACTGTTACGGCCAAAGAGGGTAACAGAGTGTTTATCGTTAAGCTCAAGAATGGGCAAACATGCAGGAAACATGTTGATCAGATAAAGCTGCGGCACACGGATGAACAGGAACAGTCTGAGGAAGACACAATCAGTGACCAACCAACCTACCCTCAGTCATCAGAGGACTCCGCTGTCATCAATGAATCTGGACTTTCAATCCCTGACATGGTCATTGCCACTCCCATCAGATCGGCTACCCAGCCCCCAGCCATAACAGACTCAGAATGCTAGCCCAAGGCTGAAGTTGAACTGAAACGATCAACTCGGGAGCGGAAAGTCCCGGACCGTCTCAATTTGTAAAAAGACCGTTACTAATATCTTAATGGGGGATATTGTCATGTATGTATGATTGATTCCCCTTTATCCATCCTGTTCATTACATCCTCAAAGAACTCCAGCAACATGTACAGTGTGCCTGTAATACAGGTCCTTTGAGGTACACCATTTCAGTCTCAGTTGCATTGTTTAATCATTCTTGCTGGTGACATTGACTTGAACATATTTTTTTATATTTCAATTAAGTCAAATGCTTTTGGTATTGCAGGGTTGTTGTATTTTACAATTAACTCTAACTTGCTGTTACATCCCTTTCTTCACACACAGCTGCAACAGTGATGCCACTTGGTGTGATTCCCATTGCAGTCCCTGGTCCTGGCAGGAGACCAGGTGGCGTGTTTATTGCGGCAGTGCCGAGAAGAGATGGGCTATTGACTTAATAATAACTGTCAGAGGTGAAGGAGTTAATATTCCTACCACTTGACCTTGAAGACAAAGTCAGGCTGGTTGTCTTAAATGTCAGGCACTTGGCAGCGCTATGTGTCAACTTGCTATGCACAAGTATAACTGTGCAATAATATCAAATTAAACATTAAATATGAAATATTAATAGACAGAGCATTCTCAGTAGTAATTTCAGCCTGCTTACATTTAGAGGTGTTGCCCTTATTAAAAGACAGAACGGCTAAAAATTATTTTGGTACAATAACGTCATCTGCAAATGATACAAGGATTTTATTTGGAACCAACAGTGATGAGCTTTAACATCAATTTCCTCATAGGATTTGGTAAACAATTAAACATGGTTTGCCTATTAAGAATGCCAATTAAATGCCTGCTGTACTCATTTGAAATGACATTTCATTTATTGGATTCTTAGATTCCTCTCTAATACACCAGTAAATAATGCTACCAAAAATAAATGTGACTTCATTCAACAGAAATTCTCGAGTCTTAAAATAAAACTAGAACCATATTTAAAACACCCGATCAATGCAGCCTTGTGTCTTTCAACAGAAAGCAAACACAACCTGTCCAACGGGGATGAGCGAGTAGGCATACTTAGAATGCCACAGTAGGGCTGTCACTGAGTTCTCTCTACCATGCAGGCAGGAGACAGCTTGGAGGAAGTGACTCGAGATCACTCTCTATTAAACTGGCTTTTTGCTAAAAATTATGTTCAGTCAACTGTTAAAGCTTTATCATTGCCACCACCATGTCAGGATTTCACTGTTTTCCTTAATGTTACTTTAAATTTTCCCATTTGTTTTTATATTCCAATGCTGGTAGCAAATGAGCAAGGCCCAGATTGACTCACCCTTCAATTTTCCATCCACTCTTTTATGGCATGACTGTGACTAGAATCTCACCATGTGGAAATCAAGGGGCCGAAATTGGCTGTGCCCGACGATAATGACGTTATCGCCGTATGCAGCACCCCGTTACTGCCCCGGAAGATAAATTTTGCTCGCCCCCTCACTTACCGCCTGGGGGTGACATCAACAGATTGCAACAATTTTCACTTCAAGGACTCCTCTGCCTCCTAACTATTCCCTTGTATTCTTAAGGGCAGATTTAAAACTACAAGATTCATTTTGTTTCATGTGGGTTGTGTTGGCACTCGACCTCCTACTCCGACGCCACCATCGAAGGCCACTTAGGTAGAGACAAGTACATAGAGAAAGACAGAGAGTAAGACAGGGAGAAGGATGGGGAGTAGCACGGGAAGCAGCACTGGGAGCAGCACTGGGAATAGCACTGGAAACAAGACAGGGAGAAGCACAAGAAGGACAGGGAGCAGCACGGGGAGCAACATTAGAACATAAGAATATAAGAAATAGGAGCAGGAATAGACCATTTGGCCCCTCGAGCCTGCTCCACCATTCAACAAGATCATGGCTGATCTGATCCTGGTCTCAACTCCACTTCCGCTCCCCATAACCCTTGACTCCCTTATCTTTCAAAAATCTGTCTATCTTCACCTTAAATATATTCAATGACCGAGCCTCCAAAACTCTCTGAAGTAGAGAAATCCAAAAATTCACGTCCCTCTGAGAGAAGAAATTCCTCCTCATTACCATTTAAAATGGGCAACCCCTTATACTGAAACTATGCCCCCAAGTTCCGAGATTCCCCCATGAGGGGAAACATTCTCTCTGCATCCACCCTGTCAAGGCCCCTCAGAATCTTATACGTTTCAATAAGATTGCCTCTAAGTCTTTGGAGTTTAGAAGATGAGTGTAGGCCCAACCTGCTCAATCTTTCTTCAGATGACAACCCCTTCAAGAGCAAGACAGGAAGCAGCACAGGGAGAGGCACGGGGAGAAGGACAGGGAGCCAGGCAGCAAAATGTGACCAGAAGGAGAAGGCCCAACAGGGATAGCAACAGGAGCTCTTATACTCCCACGGTATTCCAGCAGCAGTTCTCCGACATCAATTTCACTGAGGAACAGTGTGTTCGAAGGCTGCGCTTCAGCAAGGACGTGGTCACAGAGCTCTGCCACATGCTGCAACCAGACCTCGAGCCTCAGACCAGGGTGAGGACAGTTCTCTCAGTGGCAGTCAAGCTCACCATCTTGCTCAATTTCTACGACAATCGATCCTTCCAGGGAGCGACAGGAGACATCTCTAACTTCTCCCAGTTTACAGTCCATCGCTCCATCCGCTAGGACACAGATGCTCTGTACAGAACAGGAGGGACTGCATCTCCTACTGAATGAGCAGAGAGAAGCAGCTGGAGCATGTATGTGGCTTTGTCAGCATAGCGGGTTTCCCCATGGTGCAGGATGCCATTGACTGCACCCACGTCACTTTGTGAGCACTGCATCACATCCTGAGGTCTTCCGTAACTGCAAAGGCTTCCACTCACTGAATGTGCAGCTGGTGTGTGACCACACACACAGACTCCTCACTGCCTGCTATCCTGGTAGTAGCCACAATGTCTTCATTCTGCGCCAGACTCTACCAGCTCTGTTCCAGCCACCGCATTAAGCTCGCAGCTGCCTGCTTGGAGGCAAGAGCGATCCGCTCTCCACCTGGGTCATGACACCTCTCTGCAATTCCAACACACCTGCCCAGCACTCATACAATGAGAGTCATGCCGCCACCAGGAACATCATTGAGCGGACCATCTGAGTGCTCAAGCAACGGTTCCGCTGCTTTGATCGTTCAAGAGAAGTTCTCCAGTACTCACCAGTGCGGGTGTCCCTATTCATAGAAACATAGAAACATAGAAACTAGGTGCAGGAGTAGGCCATTCGGCCCTTCGAGCCTGCACCACCATTCAATAAGATCATGGCTGATCATTCACCTCAGTACCCATTTCCTGCTTTCTCTCCATACCCCTTGATCCCTTTAGCCGTAAAGGCCATATCTAACTCCCTCTTCAATGAACTGGCATCAACAACTCTATGCGGTAGAGAATTCCACAGGTTAACAACTCTCTGAGTGAAGAAGTTTCTCCTCATCTTAGTCCTAAATGGCTTACCCCTTATCCTTAGACTCTGTCCTCTGGTTCTGGACTTTCCCAACATCGGGAACATTCTTCCTGCATCTAACTTGTCAGTCCCGTCAGAATCTTATATGTTTCTATGAGATCCTATCTCATCCTTCTAAACTCCAGTGAATACAGGCCCAGTTGATCCAGTCTCTCCTCATATGTCAGTCCTGCCATCCCGGGAATCAGTCTGGTGAACCTTCGCTGCACTCCCTCAATTGCAAGAACGTCCTTCCTCAGATTAGGGGACCAAAACTGAACACAATATTCCAGGTGAGGCCTCACCAAGGCCCTGTACAACTGCAGTAAGAACTCCCTGCTCCTATACTCAAATCCCCTAGCTATGAAGGCCAATATACATTTGCCTTCTTCACCGCCTGTTGTACCTGCATGCCAACTTTCAATGACTGATGTACCATGACACCCAGGTCTCGTTGCACCTCCCCTTTTCCTAATCTGCAGCCATTCAGATAATATTCTGCCTTGTGTTTTTGCCACCAAAGTGGATAACTTCACATTTATCCACATTATACTGCACCTGCCATGCATTTTCCCACTCACTTAACCTGTCCAAGTCACCCTGCAGCCTCTTAGCGTCCTCCTCACAGCTCACACCACCACCCAGCTTAATGTCATCTGCAAACTTGGAGATATTACACTCAATTCCTTCATCTATATCATTGATGTATATTGTAAATAGCTAGGGTCCTAGCACTAAGCCCTACGGCACCCCACTAGTCATTGCCTGCCATTCTGAGAAGGACCCATTTATCCTGACTCCCTGCTTCCTGTCTGCCAACCAGTTCTCTATCCACGTCAATACATTACCCCCAATACTATGTGCTAACCGGTCTATAATTCCCCGTTTTCTCTCTCTCTCCTTTTTTAAAAAGTGGTGTTACATTAGCTACCCTCCAGTCCACAGGAATTGATCCAGCGTCGATAGACTGTTGGAAAATGAACACCAATGCATCCATTATTTCTCGGGGCACTTTCTTAAGTACTCTGCGATGCAGACTAAGGCCCTGTGGATTTATCGGCCTTCAATCCCATCAATTTCCCTAACACAATTTCCAACCTAATAAGGATTTTCTTTGGTTCCTCCTTCTCACTAGACCCTCGGTGTCCTAGTATTTCCGGAAGGTTATATGTGTCTTCCTTCATGAAGACCAAACCAAAGTATTTGTTCAATTGGTCTGCCATTTCTTTGTTCCCCATTATAAATTCACCTGATTCTGACTGCAAGGCACCTACGTTTCTCTTCAATAATCTTTTTCTCTTCACGAATCTATAGAAGCTTTTGCAGTCAGTTTTTATGCTCCCCAGCAAGCTTCCTCTCATACTCTATTTTCCCCCTCCTAATTAAACCCTTTGTTCTCCTCTGCTGTATTACAGAATTCTCCCAGTCCTCAGGTTTGCTGCTTTTTCTGGCCAATTTATATGCCTCTTCCTTGGATTTAACACTATCCCTAATTTCCCTTGATAGCCACGGTTGAGCCACCTTCCCCATTTTATTTTTACTCCAGACAGGGATGTACAATTGTTGAAGTTCATCCATGTGATATTTAAATATTTGCCATTGCCTATCCACCATGAACCCTTTAAGTATCATTCGCCAGTCTATTCTAGCCAATTCACACCTCATACCATCGAAGTTACCTTTCCTTAAGTTCAAGACCCTAAGTCTCTGAATTAACTGTATCACTCTCTACCTTAATAAGAATTCTATCAAATTATGGTCACTCTTCCCCAAGGGGCCTCACACAACAAGATTGCTCATTAGTCCTTTCTCATTACACATCACCCAGTCTAGGATGGCCCGCCCTCTAGTTGGTTCCTCAACATATTGGTCTAGAAAACCATCCCTTATAAACTCCAGGAAATCCTCCTCCAAAGTATTACTACCAGTTTGGTTAACCCAACCTATATGTAGATTAAAGTCGCCCATGATAACTGCTGTACCTTTATTGCACGCATCCTTAATTTCTTGTTTGATGCTGTCCCCTACCTCACTACTGTTTGGTGGTCTGTACACAACTCCCACTAGCGTTTTCTGCCCTTTGGTATTCCGCAGCTCTACCCATACAGATTCCACATCATCCAAGCTAATGTCCTTCCTTACTATTGCGTCAATTTCCTCTTTAACCAGCAACGCTACCCCACCTCCTTTTCCTTTCTGTCTATCCTTCCTGAATGTTGAATACCCCTGGATGTTGAGTTCCCAGCCTTGTTCACGCTGAAGCCTTGTCTCTGTGATCCCAATTATATCATATTCGTTATCAGTTGCCTGCGCAGTTAATTCTTCCACCTTATTACGAATACTCCTCGCATTGAGGCACAGAGCCTTCAGGCTTGCCTTTTTAACACACTTTGTCCCTTTAGAATTTTGCTGAAATGTGGCCCTTTTTGATTTTTGCCTTGTGTTTCTCTGCTCTCCACTTTTACACTTCTTCTTTCTATCTTTTGCTTCTGCCCCCTGCATATGTTCCCATCCCCCTGCCATATTAGTTTAATCCCTTCCCAACAGCACTAGCAAACACTCCCCATTGGACATTAGTTCCGGTCCTGCCCAGGTGCAGACCGTCCAGTTTGTGCTGGTCCCACCTCCCCCAGAACCGGTTCCAATGTCCCAGGAATTTGAATCCCTCCCTCCTGCACCACTCCTCAAGCCACGTATTCATCGTAGCTATCCTGCGATTCCTACTCGAACTAACAGGTGGCACTGGTAGCAATCCTGAGATTATTACCTTTGAGATCATACTTTTCAATTTAACTCCTAGCTCCCTAAACTCAGCCTGTCGGACCTCATCCCGTTTTTTACCCTATATTGTTGGTACCTATATGTACCACGACAGCTGGCTGTTCACCCTCCCCCTCCAGAATGCGCTGCAGCCGCTCTGACATCCTTGACCCTTGCACCAGGTAGGCAACATTCCATCCTGGTGCCTCATTTGCGGCTCAGAAATGCTTATCTATTCCCTTTACAATAGAATCCCCTATCACTATAGCTCTCCCACTCTTTTTCCTGCCCTCCTGTGCAGCAGAGCCACCCCTGGTGTCATGGACTTGGCTGCTGCTGCTTTCCCCTGATGATTCATCTCCCCCAACAATACCCAAGGTGGTGTATCTGTTTTGGAGGGAGATGCCGACAGGGGACCCCTGCACTACCTTCCTTCCACTGCTCTTCCTGATGATCACCCATTCCCTATCTGCCTGTTTAACTTTTACCTGCGGTGTGACCAACTCACTAAATGTGCTATTCACGACATCCTCAGCATTGCGGATGCTCCAGAGTGAATCCATGTGCAGCTCCATTGCCGCAATGTGATCTGTCAGGAGCTGCAGCTGGATACACTTCCTGCACCTGTAGTCATCAGGGACACTGGAAGCGTCCCTGACTTCCCATATAGCAGAGGAGGAGCATGACACGGGTCTAGGCTCGCCTGCCATGACTTAACCCTTAGATTACTTAATTTGGCAACAATGACAAGGTTTCTTACTGCTAAGAAGAAGAAGAAAGATAAATAAAAAGAAAACTACTCACCCTCAACCAGCCAATCACTTACCCTCTTGTCTGTGACATCACCCTTCAATTACTTTTTATTTCTTTCTTACTTCTGACCCTGCTGCAGCTGCAGCTCGCTGCTCGCTCTACCTCTGGCCGCTGCTCCCGACTGCCGCCAATCCCCACACTTCCGCTGGGCCTTTGAGAGAGAAACAGAGTTAATGTTGGAGGTCGAAGACCCTTCATCAGAAGATGATATGATAGGCAGGATGTTTGAGACAGTATGCAACAACTGTACAAAATTCAGAATATTTATGGCCATGATATCTTTTTGTAATTTGACTCTCTTACAGGATAGATCTCAATTTTAGTAACCTTATTGTATGAACACTTACCACACATGCATCAAATTCTTTTCACTATTATTTTAACAGAAACGTAACCTATTAAAAATAAATGGGTTAACACCTTGGTTGACTTAGCAAACAGTAATTTCTGCCCTTGTGAGTATTGTTTTGGTGCTTTTAATGCTAATGCTTACATACAGGAGATTGGCTCCCAAGGTTGGAAGGCATGGAATAGGGGGCTCTTCTGGAGTTGACTAATTATTGGCGTAATCAGAGAAAGAAGAGGGTACTTGTATATTGAGTTGCATCAGCAATACAGAGATTAGCATGGTAAGGAAATAAAAGGTGTGCCTCAAAAATCAGCACGAGGACTATTTTTGTTTGCATTGTACTTAAGTGATTTTCAATGGTGACAGAAACAACACTGTCTAGGTTTGTTGATGACACAATACTGGGGGAGAAAGGAGAGGCTGAGATTAATAAGGAACAAGCAAACTCTTTATAGAGGGACATAGATTGGACTGATGAGTGGTCGATATTCTGGGCTAGATTTTGTGAGGGTTCAGCGAGCGATCGGTGGTGGGTGGGATGGGAAAGTGTTTTTTTCCCCAGCTGGCCAGGAGCCCTCTGTGAACCCGCCGCCACATGTCTTTCCCAATGTTGGGTCTGTCAGCACTGTGCAGACCTGACACGCAGCGGCGGGTGACTCAATTCAGGTAACTATTACCTTGTTTAAAGATCAGTAAGAATACATTTGAGCTCACTTCTTGATTTTATCTGCTCGCCCACAGAGTCCACGCTGGCCGGCAGCAGCGGGGGCGGGACCTGCCACCGATGCCGCCCGCCATGGACCCGCCGAGGTTTGTAAATCCAGCCCAGATGTGGACAAATGCTAAGTTACGGGGCTGGAAATGGGGAATAAGCAGTGGGAATATAAAATGAATAGGAGTAGATTGCACAGGAGAGGAGATATTTATTCACCTTTGTTAAAATCATGAATGCAGTGTACTACAGCAGTAACAAAAGGCAACCAAGATCTTAGGATGTGTAGCCAAAGTAATGGGGTACACGGGATCGTAGTGAGTTTATATAAGGCACTGGCTCAGTCCGAATTGGACTATTTTGTGCAATTCTAATAATGGTACTACAATGGGGACACCTTTTGTTTTGGGAGGGTACAGAAGACAGCAACTAACCTGATAATGGGATTATTCACCTGAACTATGAAAAGAGAAAGGGTAAAGGTGGGAATGTTCATACTGGAGAAAAAAGGGGAGACCTTATCAAAGTTTTCAAGATTCTAAAGACATATCAATAAAGTGAATCCTAATGAATTGTTTAACATAATCGCATATCCACTGCTACCTAGGAACAGTGGTGGAGCCAATTGGCGGGGGTGGGGGTGAGGGGGTGGGGGGCACGTGCTACCCCTCCCCCCCCCCCCCCCCCCACTCGTTTTGAGGTGGACCAACGTGGCTTTGGAAGATTGCATCAATTTCACTCCCAGGAACCTTTGTCACTGTCTTCGGCCTCTAGATTTGGCCTGCTTGGCTGTGCAGTATGTTTAGTTCTCTGATCGATCCCCTTCCTGGCAACTTGTTCAAATCTCGAACTTGACACTCACCCCACCCCATCTCCCAGGACCAAAGTATTTTCCTTTGTTCCTATATATCTTCTGACTATTAATCTTTATTACATTGTATTTTGAGAGGTATATATGTGAAAAAGTCATCAGCTAAATGGAAATTTTGTGGCCATATATTGGGATGGATCAATCATTCCCTTCTTACCTGATATCATCAATTGACTTCAATTCCTAACTGCCGCATGTCCACTTCAAACTCCTCATATTTATTCCGGGTCTGTCCCTTTTGCCTTTACATCTATTGTCATTGCTGCTTCCACTTTTCATTCTTGAAGGGTGAAATACAGCACTCTAAGGGCCTGGTGACATGGGCAGTTTAATAGGAGTCAAGAGTACAGATCTTCTACACTCATGCTAAGGAAGTCTCCCATCTATAGTGCTCCACGTCAGCAGATGGTGGAAGGGGTACAGGTAGGTCTGGAAAGAAATGGAAATGGACTGAGTGAAGGAGAAGGGAAATAAATGGAAATAGGAAGGAAGATACTCTAGTCTAGTTTGGACCAAGGAGATCCAACTATACCTTTTTAATTTTCACCAACAGTGAAAGAATAATATGAGAATCCTATATATTGGTTAAGCAACACATCGATTTTAAAATTCTCATCCTTGTTTTCAAATCCCTCCATGGCCCCGCCCCTTCCTAGCACTGTAACCTCCTCCAGCCCCACAACCCCCCGAGATATCTGCGCTCCTCTAATTTTGCTCTCTTGAGCATCCCTGATTATAATCACTCCACCATTAGCTGCTTAGGCCCAAGCTCTGGAACTCCCTGCCTATACCTCTCCGCCTCTCTACCTCTTTCCTCCTTTAAGATGCTCCTTTAAATCTACCTAATTGACCAAACTTTTGATCATCTGCCCTAATTTCCTCTAATGTGGCTCAGTGGCAATTTTTATTGTCTTATAACACTACTGTGAAGCCCCTTGGGATGTTTTACTGCGTTAAAAGCGCTTTATAAATGTAAGTTGTTGCTATTGATGGCTACCATGTTTCAAGGTCATCCTAAATTCAATTAAAAAAATGAAATATTTCTAAGGACCTGTGAATGAAATTGAAACAGATTACAATACTGTCTCTGAAGATTGAAAGACACACAGACAGGACTAAGATTTTCCTGCCGTCTGGTTTATTTTAGACCCTCTGCCCCTACTGCAGGCGTTACTTTGTGGACAGAACTGAAAAATGGGAGGGTACCCACTCGTTTGGGTGGCTGCTCATTCATACGTCTGTACCAATACCTGCCCAAATAGAGTGGGCATATTTAAATGAGGTATAAATGGTAATCTGATATCACATGTCAGACTTTACATCATTACTGAAGCTCAATGAAAGCTCGAGGAACAGCACCTCATCTTTTGAATAGGCACTTTACAGCCTTCCAGACTCAACATCGAGTTCAACTATTTCAGACCATAATCACCGTTCCCATTTTTTCAGACAGGGGCTGCTGCTGATGATTCTGACATTCCCATTTACACCCCCTCTAGACCCATCTTTTATTTCTTTACTTATCCCATTACCACACCCTCTTTCTCGCACCATCATCCCTTTTGTCATTTAATCTCTCCTGCCTTCCACACTATTGCAGACCTTCTCTTTTGTTCTTTCTTCCACTCCCCTTTCCCTGCCTCTGAACTTCCAGTTCTGACGAAGAAACGGTAACTCTGTTTCTCTCTCCACAGATGCTGCCTGCCCTGCTGAATGTTTCCAGTATTTTCTGTTTTTAGTTATGTTATTACTGCTTTAACAATGCTAAAAGCTACTCATGCCTGTATAAAAAAGGTGTCTACCATTGCTGGAGCATCATTATAGCAGGAATTTTCAGAGGTAAGAGCGGGTGAGTTGGAGGTGTGGGGGGAAGTGAAAGTTGAAAAAATATGAATCCCGACCCCAACCCGACCCCAACCCACCCAGGAGACAGGTTGGCAATTTACAAATTATAATGTGGCCTGAAGCCTCTACTTTAAACTGCCTTGCTGGTTCTACTGCAGGCGGTCCGGGATCCTGGGACCGGGATTCCCGGTAGCTGCCACGAGGCGGCCTCAGCCTCTGGGAATGATTCTTGTGGGCTAAGAGGAGCCGGAGTGCTTCCTCATGGCCCCCCAAGCTCCCCCACATTCAGCCTGGCCCTCCCTCGGGTCATAGATCAGATCCACTTCCGGAATCAGACCCCCCTCCCCAGGGCCTAGAACACACCCCGCGGGATCACGACTTTGCCCCGGGGTCGGGGATCGGTCCCCCTACCAGGGATTGAGCTCGCCTTCCCCCTGGGGATTGGATGCCCCGCCCCCACCAGGTTTGGACCCATCCCCCCCCACTTATCTTGTCCTGCGGCCTCCATCTCCGAGTTCCCCGCACAACTGGAAGTCAGCCTGTCAATCAGGCTGACATCCGGGCGGGGAACCCGCTCCTGACATTGTACACATGCTGTGGAGTTAAATCTCCACAGCGTGCCAGGAAACCTGCACTTCCAGGTTTCCTGCCGTCTCCCAGGTCCCCCTGCACTGTACAGGTGAGATCTGGGAAAATCCAGCTTGATGGGGACGAAATTGCTCTGCGCCCTGATTGTGGGCGGTAACCTGCGGGGGTCAGGACTTCCTGTGCCCGGCGCAGAATTCCCGTCCCCGCCACTGAATTGGGCTTATCGCTCCTCAAAGGAAGTGGAATGCAATCTCGCGAGCTCCACTTCCTGTAGGAGCGGTTACCGGGGCTTTACTGGGGCGAGTACTGCAGCACTATGCAGAAGCTGACATTGACATTTGCTCGCAGACCGCGGGCCAATTTCCCCCGTGGAGTGGTATAGGTCGGCGCATGGCGCTGAGTGGCAGCACCTCCACAAACTCCCGAGCAATTTCCTGGAGGCTGGTAGCGCCTCCCACCCTCTGCCCCCGGTCTCTTCCACCCCGTTAGCACCTACCGATAGCGTTAATGGATCTCTAAAAAAAGGGTCAATTTTGCCCCCTGTGTGTTTAAACATTTAAATGCCCCAAGTTGTGCATGTAATCTATGCAGCACAATCAATAAACAGATCCACACACAAAGTGGTACATTTTCTCTCCTTTGTCAAAATCAACAAAATTCTTGACTTTTTTAAGACCACCTGCCCTTTAAGATGCTGCAGGTGTCAGATTTAGTGGCAGCTATTTTCTGTGCTTCACCCCAGTGACGAGATCCCAAGTTCAAGTGGGAATACCACTGGGAGCTCACCGAAAATGAATAAATGGAGCTGGCCCTGGGAAATTACTTGGGATCAGTGCCAATTACTTCTTATGATCCTTCCATCTGAACTATATTTAAAATTGGGTTTCAGAATTTGGCATTGAGTTACATATTTAGTTTAATCCTACATTTTGTTAAGGATGTGTTAAGGTTGTTGCAATGGTTATACTTACAATGTGGGTCTCTGTTAGTGTCAATTGAAGGTGACAACATGTAAGCAATGAGCTGAGAGGGCAAGGGAGTTTGTTCAAAAAGACTTTAAGGAATATAAAAAGAAACTGCTTATTATAAGATTGTGACCTAGAGACAACTTCAATACATTCTGTAGTTCTTTTCCATTTGTAATAGAAAGCCAATACATAAGACTAAAAAGATTTCAACTCAAGTTACATTAACCTATCTCAAAGGGATTCACTAGAACTTACCATGCAACTAACACGGAATCTACCAGTTATGTGTAGAAAATAGTCAGTGGAATAATTGGTGCAGGTAAGAAGGCATGGAAGGGAATGAAAGAATAATCACATAAGGTAAAGAAATATAGATGATGCTGGAATGAACCAGTTCTCATAACCCTGCAAGTAAGGGTTGGGCCTGAAGCAATCCCAGCATCTTATAAGGCAGCACAGTAATATAAACAAGTCATGAGGTGGTTTTGCTTCTTGTCCCCAGAGGTACAGCATGGCCGTCAGCAAGTGGAAATAGCTGTTTGCCTGGGCCTCCATTTTGTTTGGGTTGCTCTGTCCGCAGATGGGCTGATCTCTCAAGCCACCTTTATAGGGTGATTTAACATCAATGGCCTGTACAGACTTTCCAACAATGTACTCGTGTGTAGTCTTAATTTAGTCGAACTTGTCAAATATTGATTGATAACAGAAATGCTAAATAGTTATTTTCTATATATTACATGGCAAAACGTCAATTTGTTACCACTAGAAATCACTGTATCAAGGACAGATGCTTCATGAAACTGCTACCGGGGCATTAATAGGCAACAGATCTCTCATAACCTGGTCAAATACCCATATAAATTTGACTCTTAACCCTTACAGCGCTGTGGACAATGAAGTCATCGCAGATTCTGCCGGGTTGTGGGCCCCAACAATTAGCTTATTCACTGGCTGTGAGACTCACCTTAAAAACTGTTTCACAAAAACCGTTTCAAAACCAAATGGTGGAGGAATGGAGCCTGTAGAAGAAAAATAAAATATTTTAAATTTTAAAAAGTAAGCTTGGAATTATTTGAAAAGAGTAAAATTAATATTAAAGAAAGATAAAGGACAACAGGGTGAGCAGAGATAAAGGGGGCAATATGGAATACTCTCCACCTGCTTGGATGAGTGCAGTTACAGAAACACTCAACAGCATCCAGGACAAAGCCATCTGCGTGATCGGTACCTTATTCATTATCCTAAACATGCATGCCATCGACATACTGTGGCTATAATGTGTACTATCTACAAGTTCACTGCAGTAACTCGCCAAGGCTTCTTTGGCAACCAGAACAAAATGGAGGCTTGGGCAAACAGCTATTTCCCAAACCCACGACCTCCAACACCTAGAAGGACAAGAGCAGCGGGCACATGGGAGCACCATTACCTCCAAGTTCCTCTCCGGGTCACATTTCAGCGTTACTTGGATATTTATCACCATTCCTTCCTCGTCCCTGGTCAAAATTCTGGAACTCCTTACCTAACAGCGCTGTGGGAGTACCTTCACCATGCGGTCCATAGTAGTTCAAGAAGAAAACCCACTACTGTCTTTTCCAGGCAACTAGGTATGGGAAATAAATGCTAGCCTTACCAGCGACGTACACACCCTGAGAAGGAACAAAAAAACATCACTTTTTTCTTTGGGGTAGTAGTGAGTGCTCTGCGAATACTGCTTTTGAGCCAACCATGTAGTGATTAAGGGCCGAAGTTTCGGGCCGTGCCTAAAATGGCGCAGCCCGGACCTGGACGCCCATTTTTCGCGCCTAAGTGGGCCTAAAAAAAACTCACCTATTCTCCGGCTCCCTGCAGGCCCTCTGGAGCTGGGCGCGACACAGCACGAGCTGTGGGGGGCGGAGCCAGGTCCCTGCGCTGAAAACAGTGCCGGGACCTCTGCACATGGGCGTGCATTTGCAGTAGTTCCAGGCGCCCAAAACTGTGGGAGGGGCCCGAAGCACGCAGCCCCTAGCCCTGGCCAAATGGCCTCACTGGGGCTGCGTGGACAAGGCTCACCTCCCACCCGACCCGACTTGACTCCCGTTCCCCGGACCGGACCTGACCCCCGCTCTCCCCAGCCCGGCGACCCAACCTCCGCTTCCAGCCCCCCCGCCGCCCCCACCCCGGCGACCTGACCCGACCTCCGCGCTCCCCCCCTCACCTTCGCGCTCCCCTCCCCCCCCCGACCTCCGCTCCCCCCCCGCCCCCCGGCGACCCGACCTCCGCTTCCCCCCACCCCGCCCCTGCCCCGGCGACCCGACTCGACCTCCGCGCTCCCCCCTGGCACCCCCCACCTTCGCGCTCCCCTCCCCCCCCCGACCTCCGCTCCCCACCGCCCCCCGGCGACCAGACCTCCGCTTCCCCCCCCCGCCCGGCGACCCGACCTCCGCGACTCTTCCCCACCCAAATCCCCGCCCCCCCCCCGGTGACCCGACCTCCGCTTCCCCCCCCCCCGGCGACACTTCCCCCCCCGGTGACCCGACCCCCGCGACTCTCTCCCCCCCCGTGACTCTCTTTCCCCCCCCGCGACTCTCTCCCCCCCCCGTGACTCTCTTCCCCCCCCGCGACTCTCTTCCCCACCCCCCCCGACCTCCGCGACTTTCTCTCCTCCCCCCCCGCCGCGACCTCCGCAACTCTCTCTCCTAACCCACCACCGATCTCCGCGAGCCCCCCCCCGATCTCCGTGACGCCCCCCCCCCCCACCGGACCTGGGACCCGAGACCTGACGCCACCTACCTGTAAATCCAGCCCGAAGTCTTGAGCCCGACCATTCAGCCTCCTTCTCTCTCCTCTCCTCTCCTTCCCTCCCTCCCCTCTCCTTCCCCCCCTCCTTCCCCTCTCCTTCCCTCCCTCCTTCCCCTCTCCTTCCCTCCCTCCTTCCCCTCTCCTTCCCTCCCTCCCTCCTCTCTCCTTCCCTCCCTCCCTCCTCTCTCCTTCACTCCCTCCTTCCTCTCTCCTTCCCTCCCTCCCCCCTTCTCCTCCTCCTCCTCCTCCTCCCCCCCAACCCCACCCCCCTCTACCCTAACCCCCTTCTCCCCCTCCCCTCCCCCACCAACCCCCCCCTCTCCTCGCTGTCAGAAACACAGACAATGACAGACAGAGAGATAGAGACACTGACAGAGACACACTGGGGGGGGCGTCCCAGCATTCTGTTGGAGGGCTACCGGTGCTGCAGTCGGCAAGTAGAAAATGTTTTATTTATTGATTTTTTAATTTTTTAAATTTTTTATTAATTTTTTTTGGATTGATTTATTGGTTGATTTATTGATGTATTTATCATTTATTATTGATGATGGCTCTTTATTTGTAAAACTGAAGTGTTTAATGTTTGTAAACTTCCCTTTAACCCCCCCACCCCCCCATTCCCTATGCCTGATTTGTAACCTACACCTGATTTTCTAAGTGTCGACAAGGTTTTTCTGAACGTACAAAAATCTACACTTACTCCAATCTAAGTTAGTTTGGAGTAAGTTTTCACTGCCTAAACTTTCAAAATGGGCGTAAGTGGCCGGACACGCCCCCTTTTGAAAAAAAAAATCTGTTCCAAACTGAAACTGTTCTAACTGACGAGAACTGGAGCAAACTAAATGCCGAGAATTGCAATTTCTAAGATACTCCATTCTAAACCAGTTGCTCCAAAAAAACAGGAGTAACTCAGGCCGAAACTTGGCCCCTAAGAGTTGCCTTGAGTAACTTGTTCCTGACCTTCCTCCCTAATTATAAAGAAGTGCAGCTTCGACTTGATATTTTTTGGCTTAGCCAAGTTTAGAAATTTGTATCTGGAGAATCATGTGCACAGCTCATCGGGGCCCATACATTTGAATCAGAATAATTTTCTTTACAACCACATATATGTTGTGGAAGTAAAATCATATAATTGAATTGCACAGAAGGAGGCCCTATGTACCTGTAATTAAAATGTAACAAATTAACTGGTTTGGGGAGTGAGTGCTGCTGTGGGTTAACTTCCTGTATTTTGTCTGTGGGAACTAAGTTTGCATGTAGTCTCCTTACTCTGCTGATTGTAAGGATAATATATGAAATAAATTTGGGTGCATAATGTGAGTGAGCCTACAATATTTGCACACAATTTGGGACTGATGTGAACGCACTCAGAGGGGTCATTTCGATTTTGTATGATGGTGTAAAATGTGTGATAGTGAATCAGTAGTCTGTTTTATTCTATCGCACAAAGTCAAAAGTACCCCCAGAAGTTCTTACTTGGGAAGCTTAAAAAATGACAATGGTGCAGTAGAGGGAGCTCTTGTGGTTGAAGCAGATTAAAGGAAAATTTACTCTGCATCTAACTACTATAACAGATATGGGAGTGATTGATGGTGACACCAATATTACATTTTCTAGCACAAACATCCCTTGTCTTGATGAGCAGAACATTTATTCCCACTCCCAATAATAACTGTTATTGAAAATAAACTGAGGTGATCTAAATTTAAACAAAAACTCAATTAAAATGCTACATTAATTTGCATGTCACATATAAATGATTCAGAAGAGATTAATATCAATAAATTTATGTAAAATATGTCACATTTTGTCTTAGTTATGTACGGTAAAGTTTAATTAAACCTTTCAAAATGGATGCTAATTATTCTGTATCTAATGATCAATCTGCAAATCTTACCCACAATTAAAAACTGCTTTAAACTAGGTACATAATGTTCAAGAATATTTTAATTTCTCAAATTCATCAATACCATTTGAAATGCACTGGGAAATAATTAATGCATGAAAATCCTCACCTGTAAAACTGTGCCACCTTTACAGTAACTGCATGGTAACAGTTATATTACTATGCAAAGGATTCTGTGCTTTATATTATTGATAAATTATATATATACATCATATATATCAGTACGTTGTAAAGACTCAGTATAACAAGATCTCCTTTATATACTCGTATGATCACAAACAAAAAGGACAATGATAAATTAGTACGAAGCTTTACAGCAGTGGATCAATACTAACTACCTTCTCAATGACTTTTTTATATTTGAATAGCTAATATAAATGGCTATTCTGGAAGGTCACCTGGATACTTCAAACATGCAAGATCTTTTCTACTTTATCATTCTAACAGCAACCCTGATGTAGCTGGAAGACTTCAGTTCAATGTAATTCTTAACCTGGATAAGTTATTGCCGTCAGAAGGAACTGTCAACATCATCGCATCAGGATACTGGTAACTGCAGTAGGAGCTGTACAAGGAGGAGAAAAAGAATTGCTCAACCAAATCAATTCCGCAAAAACACATTAAATTTCTATAATACTTTGAAATATGAACTGGAGGCAGCAGACTCCCTCAATTTCAACCTTCATGTATTTCTACTCATTTCAAATAGTTATAAGATATATAACATTTGACTACAGGATGATCGTTTGAGTAGGTACTGTATCTTGTCTAAAGATCTCCTCAGAACTGGCAAATCAACAACATGCAGACACTCTGGGCCCAAGTTTCGCATATCAGGCAGAACGGTGCAACTCCGAGAGGCCCGCCTATTTTTTAGAACACAAAAAGCGCCTAAAACGTACCTCGTGATTCTCCGATATCTATAGGGCTGTTTCCAGTTCGGCGTGACGCAGCAGGAGCTGCTGGGGGCAGAGCAAATACCATTCTGAGAAAGCATTGCCCAGCGGGGGGGGGGGGCGGGCGCTAGGGCCCAGCGTCAGTTTGAGTGCCGGCAGCGTTGCGCATGCGGTGGCTCTGCTGCACAGGAGGGCAGAAAAAAGAGTGGGAGAGCTATAGTGGTAGGGGATTCTATTGTAAGGGGAATAGATAGATGTTTCTGCAGCCACAATCGAGATTCCAGGATGGCATGTTGCCTCCCTGGTGCAAGGGTCAAGGATGTCTCGGAGCGGCTGCAGGACATTTTGAACGGGGAGGGTGAACAGCCAGTTGTCGTGGTGCATATAGGTACCAACGATATCGGTAAAAAATGGGATGAGGTCCTACAAGACGAAATTAGGGAGCTAGGAGCTAAATTTAAAAAGTAGCACCTCAAAAGTAATAATCTCAGGATTGCTACCAGTGCCACGTGCTAGTCAGAGTAGGAATTGCAGGATAGCTCAGATGAATACGTGGCTTGAAGAGTGGTGCAGAAGGGAGGGATTCAAGTTCCTGGGACATTGGAACCGGTTCTGGGGGAGGTGGGACCAGTACAAACTGGACGGTCTGCTTCTGGGCAGGATCGGAACCAATGTCCCAGGGGGAGTGTTTGCTAGTGCTGTTGGGGAGGGGTTAAACTAATATGACAGGGGGATGGGAACCTATGCAGGGAGACAGCGGGAAGTAGAATGGGGGCAGAAGCAAAAGATAGAAAGAAGAGAAGTAAAAGTGGAGGGCAGCGAAACTCAAGGCAAAAAGCAAAAAGGGCCAAAGTACATCAAAACTCTAAAGGGGCAAAATGTGTTAAAAAGACAAGCCTGAAGGCTCTGTGCCTCAATGCAAGGAGTATTCGTAATAAGGTGGCCGAACTAACTGCGCAGATAGCTATTAACGAATATAATGTAATTGGCATCATGGAGACATGGCTCCAGGGCGACCAAGGCTGGGAACTCAACATCCAGGGGTATTAAACATTCAGGAAGGATAGACAGAAAGGAAAAGGAGGTGGGTGGCGTTGCTGGTTAAAGAGGAAATTAATGCAATAATAAGGAAGGACATTAGCTTGGATGATGTGGAATTGGTATGGGTGGAGCTATGGAATACCAAAGGGCAGAAAACACTAGAGGGGGTTGTGTACAGACCACCAAACAGTAGTAGTGAGGTTGGGGACAGCATCAAACAAGAAATTAGGGATGCGTGCAATAAAGGTACAGCAGTTATCATGGGCGACTTTAATCTATATATTGGTTGGGCTAACCAAACTGGTAACAATGCAGTGGAGGAGGATTTTCTGGAGTGTATTCGGGTTGGTTTTCTAGACCAATAAGTCGAGGAACCAACTAGAGTGCTGGTCATCCTAGACTGGGTGATGTGTAATAAGAAAGGACTAATTAGCAATCTTGTTGTGCGAGGCACCTTGGGGAAGAGTGACCATAATATGGTAGATTTCTTTATTAAGATGGAGAGTGATACAGTTAATTCAGAGACTAGGGTCCTGAACTTAAGGAAAGGTAACTTCGATGGTATGAGATGTGAATTGGCTAGAATAGACTGGAGAGTGATACTTAAAGGGTTGATGGTGGATAGGCAATGGCAAACATTTAAAGATCACATGGATGAACTTCAACAATTGTACATCCCTGTCTGGAGTAAAAATAAAATGGGGAAGGTGGCTCAACCGTGGCTAACAAGGGAAATTAAGGATAGTGTTAAATCTAAGGAAGAGGCATATAAATTGGCCAGAAAAAGCAGCAAACCCGAGGATTGGGAGAAATTTAGAATTCAGCAGAGGAGGACAAAGGGTTTAATTAGGAGGGGGAAATAGAGTATGAGAGGAAGCTTGCTGTGGAACATAAAAACTGACTGGAAAAGCTTCTATAGATATGTGAAGAGAAAAAGATTAGTGAAGACAAATGTAGGTCCCTTGCAGTCGGATTCAGGTGAATTTATAATGTGGAACAAAAAAATGGCAGACCAATTGAACAAATACTTCGGTTCGGTCTTCACGAAGGATGACACAAATAACCTTCCAGAAATACTAGGAGACCGAGGGTCTAGTGAAAAGGAGGAACTGAAGGAAGTCCTTATTAGGTGGAAATTGTGTTAGGGAAATTGATGAGATTGAAGGCCGATAAATCCCCGGGGCCTGATAGTCTGCATCCCAGAATACTTAAGGAAGCAGCCCTAGAAATAGTGGATGCATTGGTGATCATTTTCCAACAGTATATCGACTCGGGATCAGTTCCTATGGACTGGAGGGTAGCTAATGTAACATCACTTTTTAAGAAAGAAAGAAGAGAGAAAACGGGTAATTATAGACCGGTTAGCATGACATCAGTGGTGGGGAAAATGTTGGAATCAATTATTAAAGATGAAATAGCAGCGTATTTGGAAAGCAATGACAGGATCGGTCCAAGTCAGCATGAATTTATGAAAGGGAAATCAGGCTGGACAAATCTTCTAGAATATTTTGAGGATGTAACTGGTAGAGTGGACAAGGGTTCTCCAGTGGATGTGGTGTATTTGGACTTTCAAAAGGCTTTTGACAAGGTCCCACACAAGAGATTTGTGTGTAAAATTAAAGAACATGGTATTGGGGGTAATGCATTGACGTGGATAGAGAACTCGTTGGCAGATAGGAAGCAGAGTGTCGGGATAAACGGGTCCTTTTCAGAATGGCAGGTAGTGATTAGTGAGGTGCCGCAGGACCCAGCTATTTACAATATACATTAATGATTTAGGTGAAGGAATTGAGTGTAATGTCTCCAAGTTTGCAGATGACACTAAGCTGGGTGGCAGTACGAGCTGTGAGGAGGACGCTAAGAGGCTGCAGGGTGAATTGGACAGTTAGGTGAGTGGGCAAACACTTGGCACATGCAGTATAATGTGGATAATTGTGAGGTTATCCACTTTGATGGCAAAAACCAGAAGGCAGAATATTATCTGAATGGCTGCAGATTAGGAAAAGGGGAGGTGCAACGAGACCTGGGTGTCATGGTACATCAGTCATTGAAGATTGACATGCAGGTACAGCAGGCGGTGACGAAGGAAAATGGTATGTTGGCCTTCATAGCTAGGGGATTTGAGTATAGGAGCAGGGAGGTCTTACTGCAGTTGTACAGGGCCTTGGTGAGGCCTCAACTGGAATATTGTGTACAGTTTTGGTCTCCTAATCTGAGGAAGGATGTTCTTGCTATTGAGGGAGTGCAGCGAAGGTTCACCAGACTGATTCCCGGGATGGCAGGACTGACATATGAGGAGAGACTGGATCGACTGGGCCTGTATTCACTGGAGTTTAGAAGAATGAGAGGGGATCTCATAAAAACATATAAGATTCTGATGGGACTGGACAGGTTAGATGCAGGAAGAATGTTCCCGATGATGGGGAAGTCCAGAACCAGGGGACATAGTCTAAAGATAAGGGGTAAGCCATTTAGGATTGAGATGAGGAGAAACTTCTTCACTCAGAGAGTTGTTAACCTGTGGATTTCCCTACTGCAGAGAGTTGTTGATGCCAGTTCATTGGATATATTCAATAGGGAGTTAGATATGACCCTTACGGCTAATGGGATCAAGGGGTATGGAGAAAAAACAGGAAAGGGGTACTGAGGTGAATGATCAGCCATGATCTTCTTGATTGGTGGTGCAGGCTCGAAGTGCCGAATGGCCTACTCCTGCACCTCTTTTCTATGTTTCTATGTAAGAACCAGAAGAACCAGATGCGGACGATCCAGACCAAGGGTAGGTGCAGGGGTTGACTGAAGTGACTTCAGGGGAGACTTTTGAACTTTATATCTATCAGTCCACATTAACGGACATCAGTTTTTCAAACAGTTGCACAGGTTCTGGTCCAACATTCGATGGTTTCACAGATTCCGAGGTTGTGGGTCCCAGTGGTGGTGGTGGTGGTGTAATGCAGCATTTTACACCCAGTGCCCCACCGCCCCAGAGTGCGCCTCCCACTGGATGAGTGCCGTTTGGAACACCCAGGGCCCCACCGTCCCAGCCTGCGCCTCCCACTGGAGTGGTGCCGCGAGACAAACCCAGGCCGAGCAGAAGGAGAATCAAAACATGCTCTCCTGAGATGCAACGTGCAACAGATGTGGGTCAGATTGTGGCATTGGGTGTGGAGACCAATTACCTTACCCGATCACTCGTGGGCAGCGTCAGTGCGGTGGGTGATGAGGTAACGGGCCTGTCGGCAGAAATAGTAGTAGTGACACGGGAAATGTCAGAGGGAGTGCAAGTGACAGCACAGGCCGTCAGGGAGGTAGCTGCTGCAATAAGGGCACACAGCCTGGCCAATCAAATTACACCCCTGTGAAGAAGTGAACATTCACCGAGATGTGGATGAGACATGGTTGCAGCCTTTCTTTGCTGCTGTTGTTCTTGTTTTTGTTGTTACTGTCGTAACTTTTTTCAAATTGAAATTGTTTTGTAAATTTTGTAACTTTACAACTTATAAGAGATCTTAGGGTTTTTAAATGATCTTAGAGTGTAAATGTTCTCACATTTTGTAAGTTGTTTTATTTCACACCTAAAAAGTGATCTTGAAGTTTAAGTGATCTTAAAGTGTAAGATTTTTCACATTGAAATTGTTTTGTAACTTTTGGAATGTTACAAGGTTATAAATAATCTTAAAGTTTTTAGGTGATCTTAAAGAGTCATATTAAAGTAAAGTTTAATACAACAATTATTTTATTACACTAACGTGCAGTACATTGTGAACTTTTCAATAAAATATATTTACATTAAAACTGAATCATGTTCCATTAACACAACACAACATAGGAACAACTCCAAAAAATAAACATGTCCATGCGGAATAGTTGTCGCTGAGCCGTCAGGCATCAGTAAAACATTCACGGATGAACTGCTGGCGCAGGGCTCGAGCAATCGTTAAAGGAGCACGATGGACCACCCCCCTCCAACGTCATGTTCCGGCATCAGGCACTTGCATGGTTTCCTGGTAAGAACATAAGAACAAAAGAATTAGGAACAGGAGAAGGCCATCTAGCCCCTCGAGCCTGCTCTGCCATTCAATAAGATCATGGCTGATCTGGCCGTGGACTCAGCTCCACTTACCCGCCCGCTCCCCATAACCCTTAATTCCCTTATTCGTTAAAAATCTATCTATCTCTGACTTGAATACATTCAATGAGCTAGCCTCAACTGCTTCCTTGGGCAGAGAATTCCACAGATTCACAACCCTCTGGGAGAAGAAATTCCTTCTCAACTCGGTTTTAAATTGGCTCCCCCGTATTTTGAGGCTGTGCCCCCTAGTTCTAGTCTCCCCGACCAGTGGAAACAACCTCTCTGCCTCTATCTTGTCTATCCCTTTCATTATTTTAAATGTTTCTATAAGATCACCCCTCATCCATCTGAACTCCAATGAGTAAAGACCCAGTCTACTCAATCTATCATCATAAGGTAACCTCCTCATCTCCGGAATCAGCCTAGTGAATCGTCTCTGTACCCCCTCCAAAGCCAGTATGTCCTTCCTTAAGTAAGGTGACCAAAATTGCAGGCAGTACTCCAGGTGCGGCCTTACCAATACCCTATACAGTTGCAGCAGGACCTCCCTGCTTTTGAACTCCATCCCTCTCGCAATGAAGGCCAACATTCCATTCGCCTTCCTGATTACCTGCTGCACCTGCAAACTAACTTTTTGGGATTCATGCACAAGGACCCCCAGGTCCCTCTGCACCTCAGCATGTTGTAATTTCTCCCCATTCAAATAATATTCCCTTTTACTGTTTTTTTTTTCCCAAGGTGGATGACCTCACACTTTCCGACATTGTGTTCCATCTGCCAAACCTTAGCCCATTCGCTTAACCTATCCAAATCTCTTTGCAGCCTCTCTGTGTCATCTACACAACCCGCTTTCCCACTAATCTTAGTGTCATCTGCAAATTTTGTTACACTACACTCTGTCCCCTCTTCCAGGTCATCTATGTATATTGTAAACAGTTGTGGTCCCAGCACCGATCCCTGTGGCACACCACTAACCACCGACTTCCAACCCAAAAAGGATCCATTTATCCCGACTCTCTGCTTTCTGTTGGCCAGCCAATTCTCGATCCATGCTAATACATTTCCTCTGACTCCGCATACCTATATCTTATGCAGTAACCTTTTGTGTGGCACCTTATCGAATGCCTTTTGAAAATCTAAATACACCACATCCATCGGTACATCTCTATCCACCATGCTTGTTATATCCTCAAAGAATTCCAGTAAATTAGTTAAACATGATTTCCCCTTCATGAATCATCATCATCATCCTCATCCTGCTTTTCCAAATTACTATCATCAGGCACTCTTACCTCATGTGGGTCTTCTGGTTCCAGTACCAGCACCTGCTGCCTCATGATGGCTATGTTATGCAGCATGTAGCACACAACAGTGAAGTGACCGAAAATCTCAGGGGAGAATTGAAACTGGCCTCCAGAATGGTCCAGGCATCGGGAACACTGTTTCAAGATGCCAATGGTCCTCTCTATGATGCTGTGCATCGCAATGTGCACCATGTTGTATTGATGGTCAGCTTCCGTCCGTGTTACGCGTAGGGGCGTCATCAACCAGGTGGCGAGGCCGTACCCTTTGTCTCCCAGTAGCCAGCTCTGCCCTTCTGGCTGCTCCTCAAAAATGTCAGATATAATGCTGTCACGTATGATGAGCACATCATGGGTGATACCAGGGTATCTTGCATTGACTGACATGATGCACTGCATGTTGTCACACACGAGCTGTACATTAATGGAGTGGAAACTTTTTCTATTCCTGAACTACACGGCATCCTCCACAGGTGCTTGCAAGGCAATGTGGGTACAATCAATGCAGCCCTGTACCTTTGGGAAACCAGCAATCTTTGAGAACCCCAGAGCCCTGTCATGTATTGCTTGGCCGGTCATTGGGAACTTGATGAAGTCATTCCTCTGCGCATACAGTGCAGCCGTGACCTGGTGAACATAGGCATGTATTGCACATTGAGAGATGGCACACACATCTCCAGTTGTGGCTTGAAACGATCCAGAGGCATAGAAGGAAAGTGCAGCTGTAACCTTCATTTCAACAGACAAGGTAATCGGCGTTCTGCTTCTTGGCTGTAAATCTGCTCTCAACATATCACAGATCTCAATGACAACTTCTCTGCGGAAACGCAGCCTTTTGACACAATCAGCCTCACTCATGTCCAGGTTCGAACGCCTGACTCGATATTGCTGATGTGGGTAAGGCCTCCTGCCCATCAGCCTATGGGCTATGACATTCCTGGTGCGGTGAGCTCTAATCAATTCTCTCCTATATAGCGAATTGATGGAGAACCATTGCATAATACATGGCGTTGATAATGCAGCACCCATACTTGAAGTAAAACTTAACCTTTCAAAGGTGCGGGCTGACTGGCTGTTGGCTATCTGGCTCTCCCTCCCGGTGTTTTTCAGGCCGCCCCCTATCCCCTAGCCAAATGGCCAAAAGATCGCAGCTCGGTTTGCTATGGCTGGGCTCTGTGGACGTCGCCCTCCTTCCCGGCGATTTTCATGCTGGCCCCTACCCCCTGGCTGAACGTCCGAAAGATCGCAGCTCGGTGCCTGCTGCCGCTGCTTCGATGGAGAAGTAGGAAAATTTAATTTTTTATTTATTGATTTATTTATCATTTACTATTGATGATGGCTCTTTATTGGTGTTTAATGCTTTGGAAAATCCCCTAACTTCCCTCTGACTTCCCTTCACCCCCTATCTCTGGCTACCTGTGCCTAATTCTAAAGTGTACACAAGGTTTTTCTGAGCGTACAAAAATGAACACTTACTCCATTTTCGCTGCCTAAACTTGCAAAACAGGCGTAAGTGGCTGGTAACGCCCCTTTTTGAAAAAAGAACAGAACTAAAATGAAACTAAACTAACTCACTAGAACTGGAGAACCAGTTGATGTGGTATATTTGGACTTTCAGAAGGCTTTCGACAAGGTCCCACACAAGAGATTAATGTGCAAAGTTAAAGCACGTGGGATTGGGGGTAGTGTGCTGACGTGGATTGAGAACTGGTTGTCAGACAGGAAGCAAAGAGTAGGAGTAAACGGGTACTTTTCAGAATGGCAGGCAGTGACTAGTGGAGTGCCGCAAGGTTCTGTGCTGGGGCCCCAGCTGTTTACATTGTACATTAATGATTTAGACGAGGGGATTAAATGCAGTATCTCCAAATTTGCGGATGATACTAAGTTGGGTGGCGGTGTGAGCTGCGAGGAGGATGCTATTAGGCTGCAGAGTGACTTGGATAGGTTAGGTGAGTGGGCAAATGCATGGCAGATGAAGTATAATGTGGATAAATGTGAGGTTATCCACTTTGGTGGTAAAAACAGAGAGACAGACTATTATCTGAATGGTGACAGATTAGGAAAAGGGAAGGTGCAACGAGACCTGGGTGTCATGGTACATCAGTCATTGAAGGTTGGCATGCAGGTACAGCAGGCGGTTAAGAAAGCAAATGGCATGTTGGCCTTCATAGCGAGGGGATTTGAATACAGGGGCAGGGAGGTGTTGCTACAGTTGTACAGGGCCTTGGTGAGGCCACACCTGGAGTATTGTGTACAGTTTTGGTCTCCTAACTTGAGGAAGGACATTCTTGCTATTGAGGGAGTGCAGCGAAGGTTCACCAGACTGATTCCCGGGATGGCGGGACTGACCTATCAAGAAAGATTGGATCAATTGGGCTTGTATTCACTGGAGTTCAGAAGAATGAGAGGGGACCTCATAGAAACGTTTAAAATTCTGATGGGTTTAGACAGGTTAGATGCAGGAAGAATGTTCCCAATGTTGGGGAAGTCCAGAACCAGGGGTCACAGTCTGAGGATAAGGGGTAAGCCATTTAGGACCGAGATGAGGAGAAACTTCTTCACCCAGAGAGTGGTGAACCTGTGGAATTCTCTACCACAGAAAGTAGTTGAGGCCAATTCACTAAATATATTCAAAAGGGAGTTAGATGAAGTCCTTACTACTCGGGGGATCAAGGGTTATGGCGAGAAAGCAGGAAGGGGGTACTGAAGTTTCATGTTCAGCCATGAACTCATTGAATGGCGGTGCAGGCTAGAAGGGCTGAATGGCCTGCTCCTGCACCTATTTTCTATGTTTCTATGTTTCTATGGAGCAAACTAAATGCCGAGAATTGCAATTTCTGAGATACTCCAAACTAAACTAGTTGCTCAAAAAAAATAGGAGCAACTCCACCCAAAACTTGGGCCCTCTGAAACTAAATGAACTAAAGGGGCAAAACTGACAGACACGTTTTCCAAATATACCAGTTCACTAACACAATGAGTACAAAAGATCAGGGAAGGGGAACAGCAGTTAACACTTTGCTGAAGCCAGTTTAAATTAATCTAGCTAAGAGATAAATGCTACCGGTGTATGCATACTTAACAAAATAACACACATTGCCTCTTGGTCAGCTAAACATAGTAGATCTCTGGTTTATGCTCATTATCAACATAAACCAACTCTGACAAGTGAATACTCAATTATCAGCTGGTTTGCAACTAGTCTATTTGTGGATTAGTATCTGCGCCATCACTAAGAACCGTCTATTTCCATCTTCAGAACATCATCCGACTCCATCCCTGCCTCAGCTCATCTTCTGCTGAAACCCTCATCCATGCCTTTGTTACCTCTAGACTTGACTATTCCAATGCACTCTTGGCTGGCCTCCCACGTTCTACCCTCTGTAAAATTGAAGTCATCCAAAACTCTGCTGCCTGTGTCTTAACTCGCACCAAGTTCCGTTCACCCATCATCCCTGATCTACAAAAGCAAATCATACTGGATAATGTTTCATGGATTCTGGACATTTACAATATTTCCTTTTTAGCTTTGTTAAATTAAAACTAATAAAATAAGTCTGTGTTGTCCATAATGGCGATTTCTGTCTGTGCACATGTATGACACACATATATTAATTTTCCTTGTGAAGAAACCCTTGTGATGAGCAGAGATCTGCATTACCCTGAATACTACCTTGTTAAGTTCTTGCTCCACTTTAAAGAACCAAGCAAAACCCCATGTGCTACAGTAGTCTCCTGACAGAAGGGTTAGTCGATATCCTCTCTCATCAGGGGGTCCTTCTTTATACTGTAGTCCTGGGCTAAGCATCCAATGTAATATCTACTGGGGCAAGTTGGCAGAAAATCTTAAATGATCACAACAAAATGAAAGTCAGCCCCATTTCCACCTCTGTTGGACATCAGGCGTTTTGGGTGAATGTCAAAAGCAAAGTTCTGACTGATGCAGAATGCACAAAGGACAACAAATCATTTACTAGATCCAGAGATTTCTGCAGCTAAATTAGATCAGACAATGTAAAAAAAAAAAATTTCCTTTTTAAACAGGTAGAAAAGCTTAGTATTACAAATGAGTTTATTTAAATCCTATTGAACATTTGTTTAGCCAACTAAATGGGCTTGTATGGCCAATTTATCTGTTACAGTAACATTTATAAAGGATGTGATTGAAATGATAATATTGAACTTTGTCTTGTTGCTTAAATATCCTGATTCCTGGGGGGCACTTTGTGGGCACCTGCTTTTTGTATTCAAATTGAAAAACAGTTTGATTAGCATACAGGAGCAAACTGTGGCATCCCCAGTCACTGCAGACATATTAAAAGAAGGATGCCAAAAGAGAAATGTTTTACTGAGCTCATAAAATTGGGGCAGGGAGATAAAGCAGACTTTGATTTTGAGGTCTGAAAAGCTGGAGAGGGGAAACAAGGGCTCTACCAAACAAAAAGCAACTAGGAAATAAGGGCAGAATAGAACACAGCAAGTGCAGTGGTATCAGAGAAGAAAGAGAGAAGAAAATGGCAGAGAAAGAAGTGAAAGGTATACTTGAAAGATCAGAAAATTGGCAAGATATTTGAAGGAGAGCAAGACAGCTTAGAACAATGAAGGCAAGTCTCAGGAAAGCCAACTAAAGAGATTTTGAAAGAAAGCAACACCCACGCAGAGTAATCCAGGCTGTAAAACTAAAGTTTAGAAGAGGAGGAGGAGTGAAAACCTCTAATTTTTTTTGTGCGCTGTCTGTTTAACTGGCTGCGTGGCCCATTCAAATTTTCGCGCATGCAGGTTTCTTCCATGTAACAGCCTGTGTGGGAATGTTGCTAAAAGAACCAAAAGAAGTTGTAATCTAGATAATAAAGTCAAAAGCAGAAAGGAACTTAGGAAGGAGATCAAGAAGGAAAGAGTATACCTGTAAAGTACAGAAATGTGTGAGAGCAAGCGAGAGAGAGATAACAAAGCAAGTATAAAAATTAAACTGACTTAAACTAACTAACACAAGCTTAGAAAACTAGAAATTGAGAATATGGTAGCTAGAGATCACAAAAAGAATGCAGTTAGAGAAAATGATTCGAATTTAATTACAAATGAAGACCAATAAATGCAAGTGTGTGAAGTTGCTAAAAGGAAAGAAGAGCAGGGACTTCTTAAGGCAACTCATTTTACATTAAATTTAATCTGGAAGTTTCTGCTGAATCCTTATAGTGCACAATGTTAACTATTGAGTTGTAAAACTCTCTTATGCAAAGACACTATTTTTTCTGAGTCCCAAAGCACGAATATGGTTTACATTCATGGACCAGTACAGTTTGGTTATGCATCACTATCTACATTTCAGATTTTATTACCTGCCTTGGTGCAAACAGCACTGGGACACATATACTGACCAGAGATGCTCATAAAATGATAATGAATGCATCATTAATACAAATGACACACTGAGAGTACTATAAATGTGCAGTCTTGTCTATGGGCTCCCATAATCCAACAGCTGATTCCAGTCATGACTCATCTAGAAAGGGCATTTACTGATGGTAACTGGAAAAGATTGTAGGAGTAGTACTGAAAATGAATCTTACTTTACTCAGGGCAGGGAAGAAGTATCTGTGGCCTAGTGCAATCACCACAGTTTCGCAAAATATTACCAATACATTGAATGTGTGACTGTAGGGAAAGAAGAGTGACAAAACAGAGAAATCTTCCCAAATCTTAGTAAAAATGGAGTGACCAGTAGTTAAGGAGCAAAAGGCCCTTCCCATCCAATTGACAGAGGAACAGGTAGCATTGCCAGTTGCTGAGCCGTAATTTAATCCATCCATTTTAAGCCCTTAGGATTTCCATCAGGTTTCACCACTTCTATTCCTTCTCACTGTACTCCACCAATGTCACTGCTATCAATGGAAAGAAACTGGTTTGACATTGATTTTAGCAATAGCAGACTTTGGAAATGTCTTCCATTTTCCTGCCCATTTCATCGATCAGCCTTTCACTTCATTTGCCTCCATCTTGGATTTTTCCCCATGCACGTTCACTGTCCTCCTTAGGTACTTCCTTGCTCTTGCATTTTTTAATGGGCCAAATTTTGCTGAAAAGTTAACAATATCTGATGAAGCACACCATTATTAATACGTAAATTGGTCAGAAACTTGTAGCGAGGAAGAAATACCCCGTGAATTGCGAATCACCAGATGTTGCTTCACGAAAACAACATCTCATCCTCAACCTCCCTGTGATTTTCATGAAGGTGCTGCATTTGCATATTAATTGCCTATTAAACTCACCACAGAAAGTTAAGTCTAGAAATTATCAGCATAATTAGCCTCTTATTGAAATGATAATTGGTAATGATTACCAATCTTGTCGAGAAAGAAAACAATTATAAGTGTGGAGTTTCATTCATGCAGTTGTGAATTGTTTTAGAAGATTTTAATAATGTCAAATTTTAAATTTTTACTTTTTTTCTTACTTTTCCGTTTTGTCTGTTTTTTCACTCGTTCTTAATCCAATCTTTCTTTCCCTTTCTTGATTTCTCGTTCTGATTTGACATTGAATTCACCCACTCTAATTCACCCTCCTTCTCAATCCTTCCTCTGTTTATTTCTTAATCCTTTCATCTCATTGGTCAAGCAGATACACTGTTTGTCCCCCAAAAATGTAAAATCTAAACGTGCATGAACAAGTTTAACCAATGGGGCATGCCGCAGCAAAATCTGCCCCAATTTATTTTCATTGTTTTACTGAGATGACTTTTGTCTATCAGACCAGATTTATCTGTAGCAGGGCATCTAACAGTGTCTGCCATTATTTAGATTTGCCCCTGCAGCCTTCACCTCTAAACATTTTTGCCCACTAAGTTGCTGAAAGTGCGAGCTGATAACATCACAGCGATGAAAACAGGACATCTGGGACATGAGTGAATAAGGAAACTGACTGTGTATCTCCTTAACCAATGAGATTGATGGATTGAGAAATTAACAGCACAAGGACTGTGAAGGAAATGTAAATTAGAGTGGGTGAATTCAATGTAAAATCAGGCACAGAAAAAGAAATAAAGAGAGGGAAAGAAAGATTGGATTAAGAGATGGAGAAAAAAAGACAAAGGAAAAGTTTTTTAAAAATTGACATTTTTTAATCAAATGAATTGTAATAATTAATCTCCAGTGCCAGAGAGGTTGATTGGCAGTAATTATCAATTATCCCATCGTTAAAAGGGTACTTATGCTTGTAATGACGACTTAACTTTTTGTGGTGAGTTTAGTTCATATCTATTGCACTTACAGTAACTTCACGCCATTCAATGCATTTCAATGTGAGGCAGACCGAGAAATGGCATTTTCATGAAGCTAACGGCAGAACAAATTCTGGACCATCATCTTCCAGTTTTAATCACGTTCTTTATCCCTGCTCACATCGAGGATAGACACAAGCATGGGCTGATTGTACCAAATGGCCCATGAACATGTTGTAATTTCTATATATTGCTATGTATAAAAGGCCTCCATACTTCCCTCACTTATAAAGTATTCCATTTTTACTTTTGAGTGCCCTGAATCTAAGGGCTGGATTTTGCGGGGGCTCAGCGGGCGCGATCTGTGGTGGGTCAAGTGGGAAAATGTTTTTTTTCCCCAGTGGGTTGAGACCCCACTGTGAACCCGCCGCCACGCACTTTTACCAAAAGTCAGGTCTGTCAGTGCTGAGCAGAACCAACACATCGTGGTGGGGGAGGCAATTAATATCATTAATGGCTTGTTTACAGCCACTTAGCAATGGTTTCATCCCCAGCTTTTTTGGATTTGACAGGCCCCCCACCGGTTTCCCGTTGTCCCTCGACCTTGGCTGTGAATCTGGGGCGGGAGGTCATTGGCCATTGAATCAGCTGATGAGTTGACATAACAACATAAGAAATAAAGTAGGAGTAGGCCAGTCGGCCCTCGTGCCTGCTTAGCCATTCAATAAGATCATGGCTGATTTTCTACCTCAACTCCACTTTCCTGCACTATCCCCATATCCCGTGATTCCCTTAATATCAAAAAATCTATCGATTTCTGTCTTGAATATACTCAATGACTGAGCCTCCCCAGCCCTCTGGGGTAGGGAATTCCAAAGATTCACCACCTCTGAGTTAAGAAGTTTCTCCTCATCTCAATCCAAAATGGCTGACTCCTTATTCTGAGACTGTGATACCTGGTTCTACTGCCCAGCCAGAGGAAACATCTTCCCTGCATCTACCCTGTCAAGCCCTGTAAGAATTTTGTATGTTTCAATGAGATCACCTCTCATCCTTCTAAACTCTAGAGAATATAGGCCAAGTCTACTCAATCTCTCCTCATAGGGCAATCCCCCCATCTCAGGAATCAATCTGGTGAACCTTTGATGCATTCCCTCTATGGCAAGTATATCCTTCCTTAGGTAAGGAGTACACAATACTCCAGGTGCGGTCTCACCAGGGCCCTATTTAATTGCAGTAAGACGTCTTTACTCTTATACTCAAAATCTCTTGTAATAAAGGCCAATATACCGTTTGCTTTCTTAATTGCTTACTGTATCAGCATGTTAACTTTCAGTGATTGCGTACAAGGACGCCCAGATCCCTCTGAACACCAACATTTCCCAATATTTCACCATTTAAAAAAGTATTCTGCTTTTCTATTTTTACCACCAAAGTGGATAACTTCACATTTCTCCACATTATATTCTGTTTGCCATGTTCTTGCCCACTCACTTAGCCTGTCTATATCCACGTGAAGCCTCATTACATCCTCCTCACAACTTACATTCCCACCTAGCTTTGTATCATCAGCAAACTTGGATATATTACATTTGATCTCCTCATCCAAATCATTGATATAGATTGTGAATAGCTGGGGTCCAAGCACCTATCCTTGCGGCACACCACTAGTTACAGCCTGCCAACTCAAAAATGACCCGTTTATTCCTACTCTCTATTTTCTGTTCAATTCGCAATTCATGCTAGTATATTACTCTCAATCCCATGAGCCCTAATTTTGTTTAATAACCTCTTGTGTGGCACCTTATCGAATGCCTTCTGAAAATCCAAATACACCCCATCCACTGGTTCCCCCTGTTAGTTAAAACCTCACAAAACTCTAACAGATTTATCAAACATGATTTCCCTTTCATAAATCCATGTTGATTCTGCCCAATCTTATTATTATTTTCTAAGTGCCCAGTTACCATGTCCTTAATAATAGATTCTAGCATTTTCCCTATTAATGATGTCAGGCTAACTGGTCTATCGTTCCCTGTTTTCTTTCTCCCTCCTTCCTTAAGTAGCGGGGTTATATTAGCTACCGTCCAATCTGTGGGAACTGTTCTAGAATCTATAGAATTTTGGAAGATGCCAACCATTGCATCCACTATCTCTATAGCCACCTCTTTCAAAATCCTAGGATGTAGGCCATCAGGTCCAGGGGACTTATTAACTTCCAGTCCCATTAATTTCTCCAGTACAATTTTTTTACCAGTACTACTTTCTTTCAGTTCGTCATTCTCGCTGGACCCTTGGTTCTCCACTATTTATGTACGTTTTTTTGTGTCTTGTTCCATGAAGACAGACACAAAGTATGTGTTTAATTTCTCTGCCATTTCCTTATTCCCCATTATAACTTCCCCTGTCTTAGCCTGTAGGTGACCCACATATACTTTTGCTAATCTTTTCCTTTTTATATACCTATAGAAGCTTGTACAGTCTGTTTTTATGTCTCTCACTAGTTTACTCTCATATTCTATTTTCCCTTTCTTTATCAATTTCTTGGTGCTCCTTTGCTGAATTCTAAAAGCTTCCCAATTCTCAGGGTTACTGCTCTTTTTGGCAACATTATAAGCCTCTTCCTTTGATCGAATATTAGTTTTAACTTCACTTGTTAGCCAAGGTTGGATCACTTTTCCCGTGAGAATTTTGTGCCTTAAAGGACTGTATATTTGTTGCAAATTATGGATTAATTCTTTAAATGCTAGCCATTGCTTGTCTACCATCATACCTTTTTATGTAGCTTCCTAATCTACCTTAGCCAACTCTATCTTCATACCTAAGTAGTTTGCTTTGTTTAGATTTAAGACCCTATTTTCTGATTTAACTAAATCACTTTCAAACGCAATATAAAATTCAACTATATTATTGTCAGTCTTCCCTAAAGACCCTTTACTGACAGCTTCAAATATTAAGTCAAAGCTCCAAGCTGATTGAGAAATGTTCCCTTAGCCACTAGCTTCTCTAAACTGCATTTCCACTACAGATTCAGAATGCTGCAAGTCTTTACACAAGTCTCCATCCAGTCTGACCTCATTAACACTCCTGCCATTAACAGATCATTTCTGTCATCTCTACTTCACCTGCCATCTATTCCATCAGCATTGGTGCACTTATTATCTCACCTTGGTCTTCAGAATCCCACCACAATCAGCCACAACACCAGCAGCACTAGGCACACCAGCAGCTCCAATAAACACACAAGCCTTCTCCACAATCACCTGATGTTGCACAGGACAGAGGGCATCAGCACCCAACCACATTCCTGCCCGTGAGGATGGCCTCACATTGGCCACATTTATTTCATGTGACACTGCACACCCCAACTGCCACATGATGCGCCAGGTTGGCACCACCCCACACCAACAACATAAAGCATCACTACAATGCCCAAGCCATTCCTCGTTTGCCACGAAGGAGCTCCGAGTAGAGCACTTGCTTTGGGAGTCTTGTATCTGGCATGCGAACTATGTGGCCTGCCCAGCGAAGCTGATCAAGTGTGGTCAGTGCTTCAATGCTGGGGATGTTAGCCTGGACCAGGACGCTGATGTTGATGTGCCTGTCCTCCCAGGGGATTTGTAGGATCTTGGTACGATGGTAAGGTGGTATCATGGTAAGATGACTGCTGGCGTAGTTCCCTCGGGAGCTCTCCAAACAACTCCCACCAGCTCTCAGCAACTTTCCACCCCCCAACCTCACCCCTGCTGTCTAAACCTCCCCTAACCAAATAGACTCTAATAGGGGGTCCTAAGCACGTAAACCCAAACCCTTACCCTTACCCTTACCCTAGTCCCATCCCTGCATGTCTCACGAGTTCAAGCCATTCAGGCCTACCTCAGGCACCCATCGGCGACCTCCGCCGATCTCTGACGACCTCCGACGACCCCCGATGACCTCCGACGACCCCCGACGATCTTCGGTAACCCCCGACGAGTCCCACGAGTTCGAGACATTCGGAACTTCCACAGGCTTCCCACCACATCACCCATCGGCAACCTCCGATGTACTCCGATGACTTCCGACGACCCCCGGCGACCTCTGATGATCTCCGGCAACCTCCAGCGACCTCCAACGGCCCCCGGCCACCTCCGATGACCTCTGGCAACCTCTGCGACCTCCGGAGGTGACGTCCTCAACCTGGACCTGGCTATTGGGCCTCCACCGCACCCGCCCCCCCGCCCCCGTCCAGCGGTGCCGGCTGTACATAGTCCATGTCTCTGAAGCATATAGGAGGGCGGGTATCACTACTGTTCTGTAGACCATGAGCTTGGTGCCGGGTTTGAGGTCCTGGTCTTCAAACACTCTCTTCCTCAGGCGACTGAAGGCTGTACTGGCACACTGAAGGCAGTGTTGGACTTCGTCATCGATGTCTGTCCTTGTTTACAGTAGGCTCCCGAGATATGAAAAGTGGTCCACGGTTTCCAAGGCATCGTCATGGATCTTGATAATCGGGAGGCAGTACACTGTGGCAGGGGCAGATTGGTAGAGAACCTCTGTCTTACTGATGTTGAATGTCTCTCTCATACTCTCGTACGCTTCGGTGAAGGTGTTGACAATGGTTTGGAGTTTGACCTATGAGTGTGCACAAACGCATGCATCGTCTGCATACTGTAATTCAATGACAGAGGATGGGACGACCTTGGAACCGGGCTGGAGGCGATGGAGGTTGAATAATTTCTCGTTTGTTCTGTAGATTAGCTCTACTCCAGCGGGGAGCTTATTGAGGGTGAGATGGAGCATTGCATCAAGGAAGATTGAGAAGAGCGTTGGTGCGATGACATGGCCTTACTTGACCTCGGTCCGCACGTGTATTGGGTCTGTGGTGGATCCGTTGGTCAGGATCATGATTTGCATGTCATTGTGAAGCAGGCAGAGGGTGGTAACAAACTTTTGAGGGCAGCCGAATTTGAGGAGTAAGGATGTGCAGAAGTAGTGTAGGGAAGCCAGATTGATGGGGATGTGATGAGTGGCACAGCAGGATGACGTTGGGTGTGGCTTTGCAGTAATGTTTTGTGATCTATTGAGATCATTGCAAGGTTTGTGCCAGTGCAGTCTGGTCCTCCTGATGACATCCCTGCTTGTGCCCTCTTGTGCAATGTGCAACCAGGCTGCGTTGGACTTCTGGGGAGGTCTCTTCCACTCATTGGAAGAGAAGAGAACATATATGGAGGGAATCATGGGAGAGCCTGGTGCAGCCCTGCACCTCTGTGCAGTGGTTGTCAGTGTTTGCAGCACCTCAATGCTGTAGAACACTGACAAGACAAATGTCAAAAGTAAATTTGTGTACGGTCCCTTCAAGGAAACCGGCTGGTGATGCATCATCAAATGACAAATCAGACATGCTTCCTTCAATTGGCTGGGGTCCTAGCTGGACGGGCTTAACAAGCCCAATCAGTGTAAAATCATGCCGTAAGACAGAGACTGATTCAATCCTTGTTCATGTTTCTACATCTGTTTCTTGCTGCTCTCCTTACAATGGTGATTAAAGTCACTTTCTGTTAACAGAAATGGTTGGCCTGTGGTCTCACTTTCTTGTGCAACAATATCAATATTCCTGACACAACTCTAATCTGCAGTAGTGCTATGAAATATGTTAATACGTGCTTTTCCTACCAAGCTGTATGAAATTGCACACTGTTGTGCAGGTGAAGGAAGCAAGGTCTTTAATGTTTTGCATTTATGAGTGCACTTCCTTAACCAAAAGCTGAACTCTTCTGGTTCAGTGCTGATTATTTATATCTCATGGATGCAGCTGTTATTTTTTTTAATTTAAAATTCACCAGAAGAAAGAGGGTTTTTAATACAATTTTCAGATTCACTCTTCCAATACTGAATCCTGTAGGTGAACTGAATGGTGCAACATACCCATCAAAGGGCACCAATTGAATTCAGTAATTTAACTGCGAATCTCAGGAAAGTCAAAACAGAATCTGTGCCTAAAATATGGGTCACATTCAGAGTACGGAAAGGATACATTTCATGAATGGTACAGTTTCATCCCAAACATTTAAAGCTATATCCCCAAAATATTTTAATTATCTATGTTTTTAAAATCAATTACACTTTATAATTGTTATTCTGCATCATCCTGGCTGCAGTCTAATTTCACACCGCTCACGGTAATACCCATTTCATAAAGTGGAAAGTTGGGGTTTTGAAAATGGACGATAATCCGGCGTTCTCAAAACCCACATTAACCACCAATGCTGGAACTGCACAAAAGTGGAAAGTCTAGCCCATGGACTTACCTTGCCATATTTACAAATCAAATTTAACCACTGGTTTTCTGTTTTGAAGAGGATACCTTCGCTCTCGAACAGAACTTTCCAAACGTGGTGTCGAACTTGAATACATTCTAGGCTGACCCTGAGGAAAGTTTTCATCCAAGGGATGCATTTGATCTACATTTGAAATCTCTGCAACTTCAGACTATTTTTCTGCCTGACTCGAACTTGGACTTAAATTCAGACTTTCTCTTGGACATGTTTCTAGTACATCTGATCCAGGATATGCTACTGGTACTGTAATAAGAATATCTGATGTCAGAAATAATTGAATTATTCCAACTTTCAACTCTTTCCACATCTGTAGGTAAAATATGATCAATGTTGTCATGTATTCAACCAGCATTGTAACCCATGTATAAACTGACCTAAGTTGTACACCGTGAAAACACTGACCACTAGGTGGGAGACACTCCTAACCTGGACCTTCAGGTATAAAAGGGGAAGCTCCACCCACCTTCATCACTTGAGTGCTAAGGAATAAAGGACAGGTCACAGACTGACCTTCTCTCAAGCATGGGCCTCGTGTGCATTTATACTGTGTAGTAAGGACGTATCAATGGCGACAAGAAACTGGGATTTAAACCACGCGAGCATGGCCACTAGCAGAACAGACGAGAGGTACTGTGTTAAGGAATGGTTGGGACAGAGATTCAACATTGTTAAAGCAGCACACAGTTCTCCAGGCAGACAAGGGCAGTCAGGCATGCCCCAACATGTAGTCGAACCCAGAGGGGGAGTTCGACAGAGACAATGGCAAGCTGAACAGCGATTCACGCCATTGCAAGGGACAATGCGGCCAGTAATGGGGCCACCAACACCTGTTAATGGTGCACTCAGGGACAATAACAGGGACAGTCAGGGACGATCGACTGTTTCAAACCGCAACTCATGCTGGAGGCGTGGAGGCATACATTCAGCCGGAGTTTGCAGAGATGAGCAAAATACCTGCAGAAATTGCAGAAATGGACACTGGGGGAAATCGCTGAAAGCTGAAGTTCAGCGAGTTCATGTGGAGCACGTATACAGTTCATACACCAGGACGCCACCGATAATGATGAAAGTGCTCCTCAATGGCATCCCAGTATCAATGGAGTTAGACACGGGTGCCAGCCAGTCCCTGATGGGTATCAAACAGTTCGAAAAGTTGTGGGCGTCCAAGGCCAGGTGGCCAAAACTATCGTCGATTGACGCACAGCTACGGACTTACACAAAGCAGATCATTCCGGTGTTAGGCAGCGCCACGGTAGTCGTGACCCACAAAGATTCGGAGAACAGGTTGCCACTCTGGATTGTCCCAGGGGACGGTCCCGCACTACTGGGGAGGAGTTGGCTTGCTGTCATGAACTGGAAATGGGGTGATGTCAATGCAATTTCCTCTGTGGAGCGAGTATCATGCTCACAGATCCTGGACAAATTTGACTCATTATTTCAACCCGGCATTGGCACTTTCATGGGGGCCAAGGGAGTGATTCACATAAACCCGGACGCCAGACCAGTACACCACAAGGCCAGAGCGGTGCCGTACGTGATGCGGGAAAAGATAGAAGGCGAATTGGACCGCCTGTTGAGGGAAGGCATCATCTCGCCAGTCGAATTCAGTGACTGGGCGAGCCCGATTGTGCCGGTGCTCAAGGCGGATGAGTTGGTCAGGTTATGTGGCGATTACAAGGCCACCATCAATCGGGTGTCACTCCAAGACCAGTACCCGCTACCGAGAGCGGAGGACCTCTTTGCGACGCTATCCGGTGGCAAACTTTTTTCAAAATTGGACCTGACCTCAGCTTACATGACCCAGGAGCTGGCGAGTGAGTCGAAGAAGCTGACCACCATCACGACATACAAGGGGTTGTTTGAGTACAATAGATATCCGTTCGGGATTCGCTCGGCCGCAGCGATCTTCCAACGAAATATGGAAAGTCTCCTCAAGTCGATTCCAGGGACGGTGGTTTTTCAAGACGACATCCTCATCACGGGTTGTGATACTGAAGAACACCTCCACAACCTGGAGGAGGTGCTACGCAGACTGGACCGGGTAGGTCTGCGACTGAAAAAGGCGAAGTGCGTCTTCCTAGCTCCAGAGGTAGAATTCCTGGGGATGAGGGTAGCAGCAGACGGGATCAGCCCGACTGCATCCAAGACGGAAGCGATCCAGAGAGCACCCAGACCCCGTAACACGACGGAGCTGCGTTCGTTCCTGGGGCTCCTGAACTATTTTGGTAACTTTCTTCCCAAATTGAGCACGCTACTAGAGCCGCTACACGTGCTCCTATGCAAAGGTCGCGAATGGGTCTGGGGGGACAGCCAGGAAAGGGCTTTTAATAGAGCATGCAATTTGTTATGTTCCAACAATCTGTTAACGCTATATGACCCATGTAAGAAACTTGTGTTAACGTGCGATGCGTCGTCCTATGGGGTCGGGTGTGTGTTGCAGCATGTCAATGCCAAGGGTCAGTTACAGCCGGTAGCTTATGCCTCCAGAAGTCTGTCCCAGGCAGAAAGGGGCTACGGGATGGTAGAAAAGGAGGCGCTCGCATGTGTATATGCGGTAAAGAAAATGCACCAGTACCTGTTTGGCAGGAAATTTGAGCTGGAGACAGATCACAAACTCCTAACGTTCCTTTTGGCCGACAACAAGGCCATAAATGCAAACGCATCGGCCCGCATACAGAGGTGGGCACTCACGTTAGCTGTCTATGACTACACAATTCGGCACAGATCGGGCACCGAAAACTGCGCCGATGCACTCAGCAGGCTCCCACTAGCCACCACTGAGGGGGCTACCGAGCATGGTGCTGAGATGGTCATGGCTGTTGAAGCTTTCGGAAGCGAAGGCTCACCCGTGACAGCCCGTCAGATTAAAGTCTGGACAAATAGAGACCCGCTATTGTCTCTAGTCAAGAAATGTGTCCTAAATGGGGACTGGGCAGCCACGTACAGGGCATGCCCTAAGGAATTTAAACCATTTCACAGGCTCAAGGATGAACTCCCGATTCAGGCCGATTGCCTACTGTGGGGAAACCGCGTAGTCATGCCCCAGATGGGCAGAGAGGTGTTCATCAGAGAACTCCACAATGGGCACCCGGGCATTGTCACGAAGAAGGCAATTGCCAGGTCACACGTTTGGTGGCCAGGGATCGACGCAGATCTGGAACTTTGTGTTCGCAGGTGCAACACGTGTGCCCAGCTGGGCCATGCGCCCAGGGAAGCCCCCCTTAGCCCCTGGCCATGGCCCGCCAAGCCTTGGTCACGCATCCATGTGGACTATGCAGGTCCTTTCATGGGGAAAATGTTTTTGGTTGTAGTAGACGCCTACTCCAAATGGATCGAGTGTGACATTTTAAATTCAAGCACATCCTCTGCCACGGTAGAAAGTCTACGGGCAATGTTCGCCGCCCACGGTCTACCGGACATCTTGGTCAGCGACAATGGCCTGTGCTTCACAAGCACTGAATTCCAGGACTTCATGGCAGGCAATGGAATTAACCATGTTAGAACGGCACCGTTCAAGCGGCCTCAAACGGCCAGGCAGAACGAGCAGTGCAGATAATCAAACAGAGGATGCTCAGATTCCAAGGGGGTTCCCTACAAACCCGCTTATCACGCCTCCTGTTGGCCTATAGATCCTGGCCACACTCGCTCACAGGGGTTCCACCCGCAGAGCTACTAATGAAAAGGACGCTCAAAACCCGATTATCCCTTATACACCCCACCATGAAATAAATTGTTGAGAGCAGGCGCCAGTCACAATATCACTACCATGACAGGAATGCAAGGGCGCGATGTATTGATGTAAATGATCCTGTTTTTGTCCTCAACTACGCTGCAGGGCCCAAATGGTTCGCAGGCACTGTGGTTGCCAAAGAGGGAAATAGGATTCTGGTAGTTAAACTTATCAATGGACAAATCTGCCGCAAACATGTGGATTAAACAAAAAGGAGGTTCAGCAACCCCATAGAAGAAGCAGAGGAAGAACACGATATCGAGTTCACTCCACCACAGGTGACCGAACACCGGAACCAAAGAGAGGAGAGCCCAGTCACTGTGGGCAGTCCAGACAGGCCTGAGGCACTGCAAACAGCAGACACTCAGGCCAGCGCCCAACAACCGGATCCCCAACTCAGGCGCTCTACAAGGGAGCGTAAACCACCAGAGAGACTCAACCTGTGATCCCAATAAGACTTTGGGGGGGAGGTGATGTAATGTATTCAACCAGCATTGTAACCCATGTATAAACTGACCTAAGTTGTACACCGTGAGAACACTGACCACTAGGTGGGAGACACTCCTAACCTGGACCTTCAGGTATAAAAGGGGAAGCTCCACCCACCTTCATCACTTGAGTGCTAAGGAATAAAGGACAGGTCACAGACTGACCTTCTCTCAAGCATGGGCCTCGTGTGCATTTATACTGTGTCGTAAGGACGTATCAAATGTGAACAAACCTAACCTGTCCATGATCAAACATCTTGACCAAATATGTGCAAGGACCCCATAGCTTCACCACTCTTCCTGGTAACCACTTTAACCATTTATGGTGATAGTTCTTCACTCTCATCTTCTATCTTTTACTCTGGCTTAATTGTTTCTCTTCTATGGACTGTGCCAAGTTTGGTTTTAACCACGAGAACCTGATTTGTGGCTGTCGTTTGAGAAACAACTCTGCTGGTGTTCTACCAGTAGTTGTATGAGGAGTATTACGATACTTAATTAGAAAATTTGCCAATTTGTGGTCCAATGACAACTGCTGTTTACTTGGATTTGGATCCAACATTTGTTTGATGAGGGCATGTTTTACAATTTGTACTGTGCACTCTGCTGCACCATTTGAAGCAGGGTAGTACAGTGGAAGTGTGTGTTTCAGACCATTTTCGCTCATGAACTGTGCAAATTCATCTGAACAAAATTGTGGCCCGTTATCAGACATAATTTCATCTGGGAGTTCATATGAAGAAAACAAACTTCGCAAATTGTCTAATGTATAACTCTTTGCTATTTTCCACATCTGAAACACATCTACCCACTTTGAAGGGCTAACAATCACAATGAACAATTGCTTTCCTTCTAGCTCAGCAAAATTGATATGTAACCTTTGCCGTACCCTGAGAGGCCATTTCCATGGCTTTACTGATGGTGGTTTCTTGCTTACCAATTGACATGTTGTACACTGACTAATGATGTAGTCTATATCTTTATCTCGACCTGGCTCCCATAAGTAACTGCGTGCAAAACTCTTGGTCAAGCACATTCCCAGGTGCTGGTCATGAAGATCTCCTAATATTTTGGACCCAATATTTGGTATAACCACTCTTGCACCCCACATGATACAATCTTTATCCACTGATAATTCATTACTATGAACAAAGTTTGGATAAATGTCTTTCTCTGATACCTGGTTTGGCCAGCCATTTGCTCTGTAATCATACACCTTTGACATAACTGGGTAACGTTTGGTTGTTTTACCAATCTCTTCAGCTGTGACTGGCAGTTCGTCAATGTATGAAAAATAGAATACTTCTTCCCTATTGGGTGTAACTTGTGATGGGGATGGCAACCTGGATATAGCATCAGCATTACTGTGATCAGCTGATGCTCTGTACTCAATGTCTTCTGTATACACTGACAAAATCAAAGCCCATCTCTGCATTTGGGCTGCAGCTAATGTTGGAACTGCGGACTTTGGATAGAGGATTGCTGTCAGGGGCTCATGGTCTGAAACGATGGTAAATTTATGACCATACAAGAGTTTGTGGAACTTCTTGACCCCAAAAATTAATGCCAAAGCTTCCTTTTCTATTTGCGCATAATTACACTCACTGGCACTGAGAGTGCGTGAAGCAAAAGCAATTGGTCTCTCCTCCCCAGTATGTAGTACATGACAGATCACTGCCCCAATTCCATATGGGGAGGCATCACATGCTAACTTGATCTCCCTAGATACGTCATAGTGAACCAACATGATGCTCTCTACCAATTGGCTTTTACACTCCTTGAATGCTGCGTCGCATTCTTCTGACCACTTCCAATGGACCTTTTTTTTTCAACAGGTCATTCAGTGGATGTAATACTGTAGCCATATTTGGTAGGAACTTCTCATAACAGTTCAAAAGACCCAAAGTGAACGAAGTTCAGTGACATTCTTGGGAGTGGGTGCATTTCTGATTGCATCCAACTATCCCTTAGTTGGATGTAAACCATCCTTGTCTACTCTGTGCCCTAAGTACTCCACTAAGTATTGAAATAACTCACACTTGTGAGCAGTCACTCATACTCTGTTCTTCTCCAGCCATTTGAACACTTCATTCAATATGTCTATTGTGTTCCTAACACAGATGAGACTGCACACAGGGAGGTTAAAGTAACAGTGACCTCAGTCTTTATTAAGACATTCCAGAATGAGGAACAGGTCTTAGGGGCCGGCTTTTATACAGTGCTCCCAAGGGATGCTGGGATCCCTTGGGACTTCAGGGGATGCACTCCCTGGTGGCGGATCATGGGAGTGCATGCTTTACAGATACACAACATCAATGCCCCCCCCAAAGTCAAAGTGAAAACTATTTACAAGGTGAGGCGGTCGGGAGCCTTTCTTTCCCTGGTGGACCGCCTCGGTACAAATGTCTGTTCTGGTGTGTTGGCTGTGCCCTCGCTGGGCTGGCGTGTTGTTGGCCCTGCAGGACTGCTGGGTGAGCCTGGCCTTGCTGGACTGTTGGGCATGATGGGTTCGATTTCCTGGTCCGGTGTGGTGTTGTTGATCCTTTGGGTGTGTGTTGTGGGCTCGAAAGAGGTGGTGTCTGCTGTGGGTTGTTCAGGGCAGTCTGTGAACTGCAGCCTCGTTTGGTCCGGGTGCTTTCTGCAAATTTGTCCATTGTCTAGTTTGACTACAAACACCCTACTCCCTTCTTTAGCTATCACCGTGCCCGCGATCCACTTGGACCATGTCCATAGTTTAGCACATACACGGGATCGTTCAGATCAATTTCCCGTGACACAGTGGTGCGACCATCGTTTACATTTTGTTGCTGCCGCCTGCTCTCTACCTGATCATGCAGGTTGGGGTGAACCAGTGAGAGTCTGGTTTTAAGTGTCCTTTTCATGAGTAGCTCAGCCGGGGGCACCCCTATGAGCGAGTGGGGTCTCGTGCGGTAGCTGAGCAGTACTCGGGACAGGCGGGTTTGGAGTGAGCCTTCTGTGACTCATTTAAAGCTCTGTTTGATTGTTTGTACTGCCCGCTCTGCCTGTCCATTGGAGGCTGGTTTAAACAGGGCCGAGGTGACATGTTTGATCCCACTGCGGGTCATGAATTCTTTAAATTTGGCACTGGTGAAACATGGCCTGTTGTCACTGACCAGTATGTCAAGCAGGCAGTGGGTGGCAAACATGGCCCTCAGGCTTTCAATGGTGGTGGTGGCAGTGCTTCCTGACATTATTTCATATTCAATCCTTTTTGAAAAAGCATCCACCACCACCAGGAACATTTTACCGAGAAATGGGCCCGCATAGTCGACATAGATCCTCGACCATGGTCTGGAGGGCCAGGACCACAAACTTAGTGGTGCCTCTCTGGGTACGTTGCTCAACTGAGCACACACGCTGCATTGCCGTACAGAGGACTCTAAGTCAGAGTCAATACCGGGCCACCACACGTGGTATCTGGCTATCGCTTTCATCATTACTATACCCGGGTGTGTGCTGTGGAGATTCGAGATGAACTTCTCCCTGCCATTTTTGGGTAGAACTCCGTGGTTACCCCACAACAGGCAGCCTGCCTGAATGGACAGCTCGTCCTTTCGCCGCTGGAATGGCTTGATTGGCTCTTGCATTTCAACAGGGATGCTGGCCCAGCTCCCATGCAGTGCACAGTTTTTTACTAGGGACAGCAGAGGATCTTGGCTGGTCCAAGTCCTAATCTGGCGGGCCGTGACAGGTGATTTATCATTTTCAAATGCTTCCATAACCATCAACAAGTCTGCGGGCTGCGCCACCATCAACAAGTTTGCAGGCTGCGCCATTTCCACCCCCGTGGTGGGCAATGGTAGCCGACTGAGAGCATCCGCACAGTTCTCGGTGCCTGGCCAGTGGCGGATGATATAGTTATACGCTGATATTGCAAGTTCCCACCTTTGTATGCACGCTGAGGCATTAGTATTTATACCCTTGTTTTCAGTGAACAGGGATACGAGGGGCTTGAGATCAGTTTCCAGCTCAAATTTGAGGCCAAACAGGGACTAATGCATTTTCTTTACCCCGAACACACACGCTAATGCCTTTTTCTCAATCATGCTGTCGGCCCTCTCGGCTTTAGACAAGCTCCTGGAGGCATAGGCGACAGGTTGCAACTTCCCCACAACGTTAGCTTGTTGTAATACACACCCGACTCCCAACGACAACGCATCACATGCTAGCACAAGTCTTTTACACGGGTTCTACAATACAAGCAGCTTGTTGGAGCATAAAATGTTTCTGGCTTTCTCAAAAGCAATTATTTGGTTTTTTTCCCCATACCCAATTCTCACCTTTACAATATGTGCAATAACACATGTAGGGGCTCTAAGAGGGTGCTCAACCCCGGTAGGAAGTTACCAAAATAGTTGAGGAGTCCCAGAAACGACCGCAGCTCCGTGACATTCTATGGCCTGGGCGTGGTCCTGATAGCGTCTGTCTTGGCGTCTGTGGGCCGCATGCCATCCGCCGTGATCTTTCTCCCCAAAAACTCCACTTCTGTTGCCATGAAGACGCATTTTGACCTCTTCAGCCGCAGCCCGATGCGATCCAGTCGTTGGAGGACCTCCTCCAGGTTTTGTAAGTGCTCGACAGTGTCCCGACTCATGACCAATATGTCGTCCTGAAAAACCACTGTGCGTGGTACAGACTTGAGTAGGCTCTCTATGTTTCTCTGGAAGATCGCAGCAGCTGACCGAATTCCAAACGGGCATCTGTTGTAGATGAACAGTCCCTTGTGCGTGTTGATGCAGGTGAGGCCATTCGAAGACTCCTCCAGCTCCTGCGTCATGTAGGCCGAAGTCAGGTCGAGCTTGGTGAATGTCTTGCCTCCTGCTAGCATCGCAAATAGGTCGTCTGCCTTAGGTAGTGGGTATTGGTCCTGTAGCGAGAAACGATTAATCATTACTTTATAATCGCTGCAAATCCTGACCGTGCCATCACTTTTGAGTACTGGAACAATTAGGCTGGCCCACTCGCTGAATTCCACTGGGGAGATGATGCCCTCACATTGCAGCCTGTCTAGCTCGATTTCCACTCTCTCCCTCATTATGTGAGGTAACGCTCGCGCTTGTCCTCTGGTCATGCCTCTGGGACCAAGTGGATCCGCACCTTCGCCCCGGAAAAGTTTCCAATGCCTGGCTCAAAAAGGGAAGGAAATTTGTTAAGAACCTGGGTACATGAGGCCTCATCGACATGTGATAGCGCTCAGATGTCATCCCAGTTCCAACGGATTTTGCCCAGCCAGCTCCTTCCAAGCAGTGTGGGACCATCGCCCGGGACAATCCAGAGTGTCAGTTCGTGCACCGTGCCCTCGTAGGTAACCTTGACCATGGCGCTGCCCAGGACAGTGATGAGCTCTTTGGTGTATGTTCTCAGTTTCGTGTGGATGGGGCTCAGGGCTGGTCTGAGTGCCTTGTTGCACCACAGTCTCTCAAACATCTTTTTACTCATGATGGATTTCGCCAGTGTCCAGTTCCATGGCTACGGGTAAGCCATTCAATTTTACGTTTAGCATTATAGGTGGACATTTCGTCGAAAATGTGTGCACCCCGTGTACTTCAGCATCTGCCTCCTCTCTCTGATACTCGAAATTGCTTTGATCCACCATGGACCGATCTTCCTCTGCCACGTGGTGGTTAGCAGGTTTTGCAAACATACCCTTTGAAGCAGCATGAAAAGGCTGAATGGAAGCCTCCACAATGCCAACAAGGTGTGAATTGCCTTGCATTCATCCTTTGTTGTAGACTCTGAATCATCTGGGTCACCTGAGGCCTGCTGGCAGTTGCAGATGCGTGGTTTCTGCCCTGTACATTTCTGCTCGCAAACACAGTTCCAGTTAATTTATGAACATTACTAGCACTTGTGTGCTGAGAGATTTGCTTGGTGTTATCACTGGTGGACATAAACACCTGTGCTATCGCAATGGCCTTACTGAGGGTCGATGTCTCTACAGTCAAAAGTTTTCGTAGGATGGTCTCATGGCCAATACCCAGTACATTTGAGCATTTGCTCCAGGTAGCCATCAAACTCACATTGTCCTGCAAGTCACCTTAGCTCAGCGACGTAGCTCGCCACTTCCTGACCTTCAGATCGCTGGCACGTGTTGAACCGATACCTTGCCATCAGCTCTCCGTTGGGTTAAGATGCTCCCGAACCAGTGTACATAGCTCCTCATATGACTTATCTGTGGGTTTCACCGCAGCCAGAAAATTCTTCATGAGGCTGTCGGTCGGTGCCCCGCAGACCTTGAAAAGGACCACTCTCCTTTTTGCAGCGCTTCCTTCTCCGTCCAGCTCATTGGTTACAAAGTACTGGTCTAGCCGTTCGGCATAGGCTTCCCAGTCCTCACCCTCCGATAACTTCTCCTGGATGCCCATAGTTTGCTGCATCTTTGCATTGGATCCATATACTCGTCGCCAGTTATTGTGTTCCTAACACAGATGAGACTGCACACAGGGAGGTTAAAGTAACAGTGACCTCAGTCTTTATTAAGACTCTCCAGAGTGAGGAACAGGCCTAGAGGCCGGCTTATATACAGTGCTCCCAAGGGATGCTGGGATCCCTTGGGACTTCAGAGGATGCACTCCCTGGTGGCAGAACATGGGAGTGCATGCTTTACAGATACACAACAATGTTATTATGGATTTGCCTGTTTGGTGCTGAAATTAGTAGGGCATCTAAATAACATACTACCCCGTCAATGCCTTATAGAATCTGGTTCATCACCCCTTGAAATATGGCGGGTGTGGAAGAAACTCCAAATGGTAGCTTATTAAATTGATATAGGCCGAGAAGAGTATTTATAGTCAAGCATGACTTGGACTCCTCAAGTTGTAAGTAGGCATTTGTGAGATCTAACTTTGAGAAAATCTGACCACCTGTCAGTGTTGTGAACAAATCATCTATATTTGGCAATGTATTGGTAGATTACCCTCTAGAATCTGGTTTACGGTTACTTTATAATCACCACACAACCTTAACTTACCATCTGACTTAGGTACTACAACAATGGATGTAGCCCAATCACATAGATCTATCTTAGAGATAATGTTCTCAGTCTCTAGTCTTTTGAGTTGAAAGTTGGTTTACTCTTCAGTCGGCATGCCTTCGCATGATGACCAGTTTTCCTGCAGAAGAAAAAATCTGCCTTCAAATATGGACAAATTTGAGCAATGTGTTGTCCCAGATACTGATAGCATAACTTCAATGTATTGCTACCTTAGCCAGTTGCTGAGGCCTTGGGGCCTATCTGTCTTTTTCTTTTAACCTGCAGGTGATTCACCTCGGTTGTCTGATGCCTGGAAATGGTACAAAATTCTTGGGAATATTGGTCGGCCATATACATTGATATAGCTGTCTGACAAGCTAAATCAAAACTCAAGTTAGGAGTTGTCAATAACTTTCTTCTGATCGCTTCAGTTTTCATCTCAAAAACAAAGTGGTCAAGCAATGCTCGGTCCTGAAAGTTTCCAAAATGACAGTAAATGGATAGTCCTTTTAATGCTACAATATACTCACTGATACTCTCGTCAGTAATTGATTTTGTATTACAAAATGATAATTTTCAGCAATTTCCAGGGCTCAGGACTTAGTGCCGTTCTAACTTGCTTAGAATCTCCGTAAGTGAGGTGTCTTTTGGTTTGATGGGAACAAGCACATTTTTCAGGGTTCATACACCTTGGGGCTACTTCAATCAGCAAAATAGACTGTTTTCTTTCTAACACCACCCGGTTATGGTTTTCATCAACGGGGACTTCGATGACACTATTCGCACTGAAAAACATTTCTAGCTGCTCCACATACGTTCCGAAGGTCTGTTGGTCAGGCTGAAATGCACCTAAGTGCCCTATTTTTCCCATAGGCACAGCCATCTGGACTCTTCAGTTCAGCCAAGTGTGCTTGTAATTTACCTTGGATTTTTAGCTGTTATTCAAAACACAGATGCTCTCAAAATCTCTCTGTCAATTGGCTGAATCATTCACCAACTAAAATTTCAGCTAGGGTATCCAGGAATTTGATCCTACGTCACCAATGTGGTATAGGTATATTCTCTGTGGCATCACAAACACACGGACTTTACAAAAGATGGTGCTTAACAGAGGAACTTGTCAGGTGCCCTGTCACCTGATGTCTTTATTGTATTTACGGCAATGGCTGCATTACCACAGTAGTCCACTATGTGGAGCAGTAGTCCACTAGGTGGAGCTATATATTACAATGACCATTGACATCTAGACAGGGAGAATACAGTAGCACTTCTGATGATTCTGTTGATAAATTGCCTTTAAGGGTTAAATGTCCATACAGGTGTATGACTTAATTCTGAAATTGCGGGAAAATTACCTGTTGGCATCACATTTCATGCAGAGATCTGAGGTTTGAAGTCCTTTAATATGATTACCATAAACCTCGATTGGGATTCTCAATGCACACAGCATGTCAAAAGCTAGTTTTAAAATTGGTACTTTTGTTGATTTTTGGTTTTTTTGAGGGGAGGGGTCTGTATCTGAAGGATTTCAATGTGATTGGATGGAACCCTTTTGCACTATTTACATTCAGTAGCAATGTCAAGCACGTCATGTTAGCTATTAGCATAATCGTAAATGTAAAGCTTCCTCTACTCTGTTCCAACAACATTTGGTAACTAACTCAGAAGACCAGGCCAACGTCACCAGAGTGAAATTTACATTTCTCAGACATGCCATCCTTATGACCTCTCACATCGGGATTTTTAATTTGTGAGGTTCTGGGAAGTTTTTCATGGTGGTTTCATGCCCATTGGGAATTGAATTGAGACTACTTAAACTTACTCATGTATGGCCGTTATAGTCAGCAGCTGGGAGAGGAAACTTTTCATCCTATTAATTTAGTTTAGATTCAAATGCTAATTCTAGAGGTGAGAGAACAATATGCTGATCCATGTCACATATTCACCATCAAATTATAGTCTAAAGATGATTTACATGTCACTGCATGTAACACATTTGCACATTGACAGTGAATCTGCAATAAATTCAAGCAGTTCTTTTTAAATGGAATTTATGTATAATGATGTTATCCACATTAGAAATTTAACCTAGTTTTTTCAGATTGTTTCTCATTTGTAAAACCAAGGTGAAATGGCAAGGCTCACACAGTAGGATAGAAAAAAAACGTCAATAATTCAGGAAGTAATGATTCGGTGATGCCTGGCTCGGGTTTTAAACGTCTGTAGATTGTGGCAAGAAGGGAAGGCTGAGCGTGTCCACCATATTACTATCCTGTAAGTACAAGTTAGAATAGGAGATAGTGCTTTGAGACTTAATTTCGACACAATTAAGATATAAGGAAAAAGAGGAGCCGGTTGCGTAGTGCATTTACAGCTTAGCGAGAAAAAGGGAAGAAATACCATAAAATGTTCGGTTTAAAACACAGAAAGAGGCCATCGCGTCTGAACCACCCCTTTGCTAGTACAATACAAAACTAATCCCACTGCTACAGGCTCGGCCATGAGCCCTTCCTCTGCTTCAAATATTTATCCAATTTCCCTTCAGATCCTAGGTCACTACCTTTTGTGACAAAGCATTCCATGCTTCAACAACCCCAAAGACATTTCTCCTCACCACTCTTTTCACTCTCTGTGATAATTATAAATTGATGATTCCTTGTCATTGACTCCCCAGAGGTAATTGTCCTGCCCAATTCACTATCCAAGCCCCACATTATTTTAAAAACCTTTATTAAATCTCCTTTCAGCCTTCTCTGCTCCAGTGGAAATATTCCCAGTATCCCATCCCTGGCATCATTCTGGTGAAGCTATGTTGTGCACACCCACTTAATATACACTTAATGTACTTTCTATAATGGGGAGTCCAGAACTGCGTACAATCCTCTAACTGTGGCCTACCAATGTTTTGTTCAAATTCTTTGTAACTTCTTTACTTTTGCAACGAGGGCCCAACGCGTCATCCGAAACTTGGGAGAAACAAAGGGTGGTAATATGAGTTTGAAATGAACCTGACTGCAGTGGGCTGTTTTTCAATTTTATTAAAAGGGCTCATCAATTCTTTCTGAATCAATAGTAATTCATTTAAACAGAATAAATATTTGGGACATCTATACACACTGAACTGCATTTTGTTCCGACCTCATTTAAATTTGGCCGGCAAGCTGCAGACAATCTATTGCCTCAAGAATGTCAGCTGGCTGGGAAGCCAGAAGGTAGGTCTTGTGGGATGGGGGAGTGATTGAGAGGGGTGGTGAGAGGCTGGTCTGGTCGTGGTCTGCAATATTTTTGTGGAGTGAGGTGGACCACACCTGCTTACTTTGGTTCCACAAAAGATCAAGGGCTAGAAATTGCAGAGCACCCCATTAGGGGTGATAACTTTTCAGGGAATGCTAAAGTATCGGCAGATGCAAAAGATTGTTTTCTCCCGGGAACTTACCACTTCCCTTAAAGCGCGAAAGTGATTGAGAGGGGCGATCATGGCAGAGCACTGAACAATGTTCCGTGCAGTGCTGCTGTCTTTGGAGGATCCTTCCCTCACTTAAAGGCAAGGACCAATGTTGATTTGATTCAATCTTTATCCTATCTTTGTGGGGCCACGGGACCTGCGCTACGTGCATAACAGCCCCAAGCACTCTAAGAGAGTGGAGGCCTGATGAATTGTGGGGTCAATAAAAATCCAAAGACACCAGAATGGGAAGATTAATATATTTTGTCCTAACTGACCACCACTGCCATTACTCCCCAAGCGGCCAGCCGAGGTGACCACGCCTCCTGCAACGCCCGACTATGCAGCAGGGGGTGGGAGCGAATATCACATCCGCGGTGCACCGGATGACGTCATGATCTACGGGGCACAAGAGAGCGAGGCGGTAAGTGTTAACACCAGCACTAAATTGCCAGGGACGTTTTCGGGCATCGGTGAATTCGGAATTTGGCACGCCCGGCCAGTAACCCCTTGGCGCCCAGTCACCGCGCCCTCCCTCCTCCCCCCCACCTCATCCCCCCCCCCCTCAGGCTTTAACGGGAGGCACAGACCTGGTAAATTTCTCTCCCCAAGTTTTAAAATATTGCTGGCTGTTTTCCAATCGAAAAAGCCTGTACAGATGAGCAGAGTGTTTGCATCGCAAGCTATGTCCATATTGTAAGATTCGGCGAAAACAGCGACAGCAAAAACTTAAAGTTTTGGACATTGTTTGGACACATTTTCTGTTACTGCAGCGAGCAGACAGCACTAACATGGGAAAGGTCCAAACATGCCCCACAGGAATACACATCAGGTGGACAAGGAATCAATGGCAGGAATGGTTGATGGACAGGCCTTTTGTCAGGCAATCAGGGAGATATTAAGTAAAGTGGCCGGGGTTTCAGGCCATCGAAAGACAAAAGAAAGCTATTCGACCACAGACTCATTGGAGCCACACATCGAGGTACAGCCCAGTTGACAAAGGAACAGACCAGAGACTTGATTTTGCTTTTGAGTTGCACAGCCTCAGGGGAAGGACAGTTGGACTTTTGGCGCGAGAAGAAGCATTTTTGCAGGTATAAGAGAGGCAGTTTTGGCTGCCATCTCTCTCTCTCTCCCCTCTTCTATGCCTGCTTGCATGGTTTAACGCACAAGGACAGAGCACTCCATTTGGGAAGGAGAGAAGAAACACTAGAGAGCCTTGTTACTTCAACTGGGAAGCCGACCTTGAGACTGGACTTGAAGACCCAGAAGATACGCCTCATTGGGAGAAGCAGCGAGTAAGCCAGAGGGGTAATTGGTGAGCATTTATCCCAGCTCACACATCTTTAAGACCACCGCATAGTGTGAAAGAGTGTCGTGTGTCCCAACCAAACCTTAGAGGTTTTAGTGGGGAAGTTTTTGCAAGGATCATAAGCGTACACACATTCTGTTGGTCAGATTTCAGTGGTGCAATTTTGAATCTGAGCAGGGGTGTTTTAGACATGGGTACTTTGCGTTAGGGGCCTGTTTAGATGGGTCAGACTGTGTGTTGTACTGTGGTTGTTTGTATTAAACTACCAGGGTGTGTTTTTACTGGGTGCAGGTGTGCGCTTTAACTTGAATGAAAGCATTGTGACAGTTGAGACCAAAAAGATCTGTCTATGACTGTATATTACTGTTCACGATGAAAATTCTGGTGTCTTGAACTGTTTTAAGATGGGTGATTCGAAACCACCAGGGGCAAAACCACTTACAGAATCTGGTGACCACGGCAGGACATCGGTATTTGAGAGAACAGCCAGTTATGGAAGGCCTCAAGGTCAAGAGATCAGCAATGGGGATAGGATTTCCTCGTACGTATTCAGTAAATTTAATGCAACACAGCAGTGGGTGTTAGACCTGTTGCAGGCTAAGAGTCCAGAGGACAAAGCTGCTGAGTGGATGGGGAGTAAGAAGCACAAAAAGGCAAAAGAAAAGGTCATTTGGCTCCTGTGTTTGCAGAAGCAAGTCCAGCTGCTCCTGGAACAGGTTAGTAAGCTTAAGGCAAAATCCAAGAGTCAGAGGAGCAGTCAGCCACAAGGGCCACAGTGGGGAACAGATTAGTGGATGAGTTACGTGAGGAGAGGCAGGAAAGGCGTACTCAGGAGGAAACCTCCCGTAACACCGGGGAGTACCTGCAATGCCAGGTCACTGAGGCTAAGCTCAACGAGCAGGCTGTACGGGAGGAGAACACCCGCTTAACGGGTAAAGTTGACTGGCTGGAGGGGAACTGAGAGATATTAAGACAGCTTACAGGATAACTAGCAGTAGGGGGTTTAAGAGTGGGAATCACGGGCCCTGCCAAGAAAAAATCCAAAGCTTGACTCAAGCTCTAGCCAAAGCCAAAGGCATGTTTTGTTTGATGACCCCAGAGGAAGCTCGGGTGGACTGGGAAGAGGAAGGAGACGATAATGAGGATGGGGGGCAGGTTAGGGGCGTCCGACCATCACTTGAAGCACAAAATATGGCCCATACGGCAGCAGAAGTTCGGCCTGTCCATAGACGGCATGGGTCAGGGCGCGCTGCAAAGCGATTTTGTGTTTCCATTCACCACCCCGCAGCTGCAGAATATGATCTCGGGGGTGCCCAAGTTAAAGAAAGAAGGGGACCCCTCAGTTCACTTCACCGAGGTGGTCCAGATTGGGGGGAATTATTGGGTGTAGTGAGGCCGAGGCTCACAAACTGTTGCTGTTTTGCCTGGATGGGAAACTGTATCAGGCCCGGTCCGCCGAGACCAAGCGGGGACAGGGACCACGGCCAGCTTAAAGGAGGAAATCCTGAGAGCCATGGATCACACCCAGGGTAGTCCGTTCTCTAGGGTAGAGAGGACACTGCAACTGGCAGGGGAAGCACCTCAGGCAATCGCGGACAGGCTCTGGCCTGCCTACGAAAGGGCCACGGGTGGGGTGCTCGACAGAGCACAGTTGCAGGGGGGGGCCGAGAAACCATTGGCTCAGGACCCTTGTGGCAAACATATAGTGGAGGTCTGGTGTGACTCCAAGAACCTCGCGAATACGGAGGCCGGAGTGTTCCATCACATGAGCCTGGCTTTTAAAACTGGTTCAGAGGAGGAGGTCAAACCGAGTAAGGGCAAGGTACATGAAATGAAGGCCAGTGAGACTAGTGAAAAGGAATGGTGTCAGGAGGGGTTAGCGCAGGGAAGGCTAGGACATGCTTCGGGTGTGGGAAGATGGGACACTGGAGGAGAGACTGCCCGGCCCTGAGGAAGGGGCAAGGCAAAGGGATCCTCCAGTGCCAAAAGCAAAACCACTAGAGGGTGCAACTGTGGGAGGCTCAGGCAGGACTTGTATAAAAGGCTGGGCTCCACATTGCTGCCTCACTCTGGAGTTACAATAAAGAGAATAAGGTCACAGCAGTTCAAGCACAGCCCTAGGCCTTGTGGAGTTATTCTATAAATAAGTAGAGACATCTTAACTGGCGACGAGGACAGATCATGGACTTACATGCAGAGATGGCTGCTATTAGTAGTTTAGAAAAGTTTACCGAGGGTGAAGCCTTTACTCGGGTTTTGCTGGCCAGGTATCGCTTCTACACACACCGCCGCACCGAGGGCCAGGATTTAGGGGAATATGTCGCAGACCCACGAAGGCTCATAGAACTGTGAGAATTTGAAGCATTCCTCAACAATGTGTTGCGGGAAGTTTTCGCGACGGGACGGGACGTGAAGCGGACCATCACCTTAAGCCAGGCGTTCACTACCTCAACGTCAAAATTCTCCCAGAATCAAAACTCACTGGCAAGTACTGCGCAGAAAATAACTGTCGGTCAAAGAATTAGTCCGACTCAGAGTCCGCCAAGGGATGTAAATGTGAATTGTTTAACATGCCGGCGTTGCGGGGGTGACCATTGGGCCTGTCTGTGTCGATTGAGACACTATGTGTGCAAAGGCTGCGGCCAAAAGGGCCACCCACAGCGAATGTGCAGAAAAACTGCGACTCCAAACGTAGCAAAGGAGTCGGCAGGAGGTTTATGATTCAGCAAGGATCATAAAGTACAAGCTAGAGAGGCGACTCAGCCCGAGGAAGCAGTGCACGGGGTGCACACCTTCACTACCAAAAGTCCCTCCATGATGATGAAAGTCAAGATAAATGGCATTCCTGTTTCCGTGGAGTTGGACACGGAGGCGAATCAGTCACTTATAAGCCAGAAGGCATTTGAGAGGCTGTGGGGCAACAAAGGACAAAGACCCAAGCTGAGCCCGATTCAGACAAAGCTGCGCACTTACACCAAGGAACTGATCCCAGTTATCGGCAGTGCGAATGTAAAGGTGTCGTATGATGGAGAGATACACGAATTGCTACTGTGGGTTGTACCAGGCGACGGGCCAATGCTGCTTGGCAGAAGCTGGATGGGGAAGATTTGGTGGAATTGGGAAGATGTCAGAGCACTATCTTCAGTGGACGATGCTTCCTGTGCTCAAGTGCTGAGCAAGTTCCCATCCCTATTTGAACCAGGCATCGGCAAATTCACAGGCGCCAAAGTGCAGATCCACTTGGTCCCTGAGGCACGGCCTGTTCATCACAAGGCTCGAGCGGTCCCTTACATGGTGAGGGAGAAAGTAGAGATTGAATTGGACAGACTTCAACGCGAGGGAATCATATCACCAGTTGAATTCAACGAGTGGGCCAGCCCAATTATTCTGGTACTTAAGAGCGATGGCACGGTCAGAATCTGCAGCAACTACAAGGTAACAACCAACTGAGTTTCATCACAGGACCAGTACCTGCTAGCCAAAGCTGATGATCTCTTTGCAACATTAGCAGGAGGAAAGGCATTCACCAAACTGGATCTAACCTCCGCTTACACGACCCAGGAGCTGGCTGAGTCGTCGAAAAAATGAACGTGCATTAACACACACAATGGACTGTTTTTGTATCACAGGTGCCCGTTCGGGATCCGCTCGGCTGCAGCCATCTTCCAAAGGAACATGGAGAGTCTGTTGAAATCGATTCCACGCACCGTTGTATTTCAGGGTGACATCCTAATCACTGGTTGCGACACCACCGAACACCTGCACAACCTACAAGAGGTTTTAAGTCGACTAAACAGAGTCAGACGCTGGTTGAAACGATCCAAGTGTGTCTTCCTGGCGCCAGAGGTAGAATTCCTGGGGAGGAAGATTGCGGCAGACAGCGTCAGGCCCACGGACTCGAAGACAGAGGCCATCAAGAATGCACACAGACCACAAAATGTAACGGAGCTGCACTCGTTCCTGGGACTCCTCAACTATTTCGGCAACTTTCTTCCAGGGTTGAGCACCTTGTTCGAACCGTTGCACAAGTTGCTACGCAAAGGAAACGACTGGGTTTGGGGTCAAAATCAAGAGGCCGGCTTCAAAAAGGCCAGAAACTTGCTGTGTTCGAACAAGTTGCTTGTATTGTATGACCCCAGCAAATGTCTAGTTTTAGCATGTGACACGTCGTCGTACGGTGTCGGGTGTGTTTTATGTAGCGGGCAAACTCCAACTGGTTGCATATGCATCTAGAAGTCTATCCAAGGCCGAAAGAGCCTGCAGTAGGGTTGAGAAGGTGTGTCTATGGGGTAAAAAAAATGCACCAATATTTGTTCGGACTCAGGTTCGAGTTAGAAACCGACCACAAGCACCTAATCTCACTGTTTTCGGAAAGCAAAGGCATAAACACCAATGCTTCGTTGCAAATCCAAAGATGGGCACTAACACTGTCGGCCTACGATTATACGATCTGCCACAGGCCAGGCACTGAGAACTGCGCCAATGCCCTCAGCCGGCTACCATTGCCCACCACCGGGGAGAAATGGCACAGCCCGCAGACCTGTACCTGGTCATGGACGTCTTCGAAAACGAAGGGTCACTCATAACTGCCCGCCAGATCAGGACCTGGACCAACCAGGACCCTGTGTTATCTCTTGTAAAAAGTTGCATCTTAAATGGGGGCTGGTCAGCGGTCCCAAGAGAAATGCAAGACGAGATAAAGCCGTTTCACCGTCATAAAAATGAAATGTCCATCCAATCGGGGGCAACCGCGTTGTCCTGAAGGCTATCGCCAGGTCCCACGTCTGATGACCCGGCATTGACTTGGACTTGGAGTCGTGCGTGCACCAGTGTAACACTTGCTCACAATTGAGCAATGCCCCCAGGGAGGCTCCACTTAGTCTGTGGTCCTGGCCCTCAAAACCATGGTCCAGGATCCACTTAGATTACGCGGGCCCCTTTCTAGGAAAAATGTTCTTCGTTGTAGTGGACGCCTACTCTAAGTGGATTGAATGTGTAATAATGGCATCCAGCACATCCACCGCCACCATTGAAAGCCTCAGGGACATGTTCGCCACCCATGGCTTGCCCGACATTGTGGTCAGCGACAATGGTCCGTGTTTCATCAGCTCAGAATTCAATGAATTAATGACCCGCAATGGCATCAAGCATGTCAGGTCTGCCCCGTTCAAGCCTGCATCCAATGGCCAAGCAGCGCGGGCTATCCAAACCATAAAGCAGAGCTTGAAACGTGTCACGGAAGGCTCCTTACAAACCCGCCTATCCTGGGTGTTGGTCAATTACAGGACACGACCCCACTCGCTTACCGGGGTCTCCCCTGCGGAGTTACTAATGAAAGGTGCATTCAAAACCAGGCTCTCCTTAGTCCACCCTGACCTCAATGATCAGGTGGAAACCAGGCGTTATCGGCAAAACATGTACCATGATCGCGCGGCTGTATCACACAACATTAATGTAAACGACCTGTGTTTGTGCTGAATCATGGTCATGGCCCCAAATGGGTCACTGGCACTGTTTTAGCCAAGGAGGGGAATAGAGTGTTTTTTGTCAAACTGCTTAACGGACAAACGTGCAGAAAGCATTTGGACCAGGCCAAATTGCCTTACCTTCAGCGATCCACCTATACACCCAATCAGCAACAGACCTAGCTGCCAACCACGAGGATAATCCCATCATCTCCAACAGTCCAGTCAGACCAACAGCGCTGCAAGACAGCGGTGGCCCGACCAACTCACCCATGCCAGAAGTGACACTCAGACGATCAACCAGGGAGTGCAGAGTTATGGATCGCCTCAACCTGTAACTAACTCGCATCAAAGACTTTGGGGGGGAATGTTGTCATATATGTATACTCTGTACATACTGTGCTGGTACCACTAGAGGGTGCAACTGTGGGAAGCCTAGGCAGGAACTGTATAAAAGGCTGGTCACCACATTGCTGCCTCACTCTGGGTTACAATAAAGAGACTAAGGTCACATCAGTTCAAGCACAGCACTAGGCCTCATGGAGTTATTCTACAGATAAGTAGAGACACATTAGAAAAGGCAACATGTGTATCATGAAGCAGAAGGGAAGTTACGACTTAGAGCAATTGGTCAATATTACCCCGGCCAAGTACCAGGCGTACTTGCGGGATAACCTCGCATCGTTCGCCACACACTAGCACGACTGTTGTAGGGTGACGGGGGTGGAAGTCCGAGTACAGAAGGACCTCATGTCACAGCCTCAGAAGCAGTACAGTTTCCCCAGAGAGGCAGATGCCGACTTGGAGACAGCACTGGGATCCCTGGTAGCACAGGAAATGTTGAGGCCCATAGCCACACACGTGAACTTGCCACTTTGGCCGGTTAGGAAACCAGACCAGTCATGAAGAACCACCGTGGACTATCGGGTGCTCAACAAAACCATCCCAGCCTGCGTTCTTCCAAGCCCCCACTCAGATGTTATTAGATGGGAGGATAAAGGACGGCATGGTGAGCAGTGCTCGCATTGCCCACTGGACTTTATTGCTCTCACAAATGCATCTGAGAGTGCAAGGCCTGAGTGAGCCCAAGTTGGCCGCCAACATGATCTACCCAGGGATGGCCCACAAGTGTATGGTGGAAGGGGTATGGGATGTGGACATAGAATTCCAGGCTGGGTTACACCCAATGGGCCACGAGATCTATGTCGATGGGTCTAGTTCAGTAGTGAACGGACATCGTTTCACCGGGTGTGGGATTTATGACCCTATGGCTGGGATAGCAAGGGCCATTAAACTCCTGAGCACCCTGAGTGCCCTGAGTGATGAACTGTCGGCAGTGGTGTACGTCATTACCCACGCCGACAAGTTCCTGGCCCCATACACCATCTGCTCGGATTCCATGATTATGTGCAATTCGTGTACCGAATACTTGGCCATCTGGGCTCGTCACAGTTTCACATCCGCAGGTGGGAAGCCCTTAGCAACAGCACCATTGCTGAGAAAGGTCTTAGAGGCCACAGGGACCCCGGGATGTCATTACATCCACAAAGTAAAGGGTCACTCTAAGACAGAGCTCAGAGGGGAAGGCAACCAAAGGGCAGACGAGTTAGCAAAGGAGGGAGCCAGTGAAGAGTTTTTTTGGGATCCATACGGGTCCAGCCCAGTAGCAGTGATTCGGGACAAAGGGAGGACACAAGGGAGTGCAGGGGTAGCATTGGCCCCGGACTTGAGGCAAGTCTAGGCACAGGATCCCGTCCTCAAGGTCGTTCTGGAGCAGCTGGCTAAGGGCGAGAAGGTAGAAGGTGCGTTCGGGGTAGTGGGCATCACCATAAAGGAGGGGATGCTCTTTAAGGGGGATCGATGGATAGTTCCCGAGGTGCAGCAGAGGTAATTCCTCCAGTTGGCCCACGGGGGCCCAGGAGCAGGACACCCAGGACCGGAGACTACCTGGCAAAGGGTAGAACAGGCAGGGTGGTGGCCGCAACTGAGGGAGGATGTCCGCGATTTTTGCGCTGACTGTCGGGTGTGCGGGGAACAACCCTGATCCACAACATAGGAAGGTTCCCATGGGACACACGAGAAGGGTAGAGGGACCATGGCAGTCGGTACAGGTCGATTACATCGGGCCATTGCCCACCACAAAGTGGGGTTACAAGTACTGTTTGGTCCTAATAGACGTGTTCTCCAAGTCGGTGGAAGCCTTCCCTTGCCGATCAGCCACGGCGCTGACGACAGCAAGGATGTTGGTAAGGGAAGTATTCTCCAGTTGGGGACTGCCACAGATCGTGGAGTCCGACCAAGGGAGCCACTTCACGGGGCAAGTCATGCAGGCCACCTTGAAGGTTCTGGGGATAGAGGGTAAATGGCATGTGGCTCACAACCCACAGTCATCGGGGGTTGTGGAGCGGCTTAATCGGACCATCAAAGAAAGGCTGCGGAAGGAAACAGGACAGTCCCCGAAAAAGTGGGATGAGGTCCTGCCGTTAGTTTTGATGGGGGTCCGAGCCAGCCTCTCCAGGAGCACAGGGTACTCCCCGCTGGAGCTCATGACCGGAAGAGTCATGCGCACGCCCACCCATGTTCTGGCACCGGTTCTCACCAAAGGTCAAGTGAGAGAACTGGGATAAGTTTTTCAAGAATCTGTACGAGAGGTTGAAGCAGATTCATTGGCAGGCAGCCAGTAACATGGGGAAGCAGCACCGGAATAATCGGTTGCTGCTCCAGCCCCAGAGAATGCACGAGTGGAAGTTAGGGGACCAGGTGATGGTCTGAAACTATGCTCGTGTAGGGATGTTTGAGCCACTGTATATGGGACCTTAACAGTATATTGGATAAGGCAAGCTCCATGGTTTACGCAGTTAAACTTCCAAGGCGCACAAGTGGTTCCACGTGAACCAGTGTAAGTTGTTTAACCTGGGGGAAAGGGTCAGGAAAGGAAAGAAACACCAAGGCGCTGTAAACAGCATTGGGACGCGGGTCTTCCTCCCATAGTTTGGGACAGCGAGGATCCCGTGGTGGGGGCTCTAAGAAGGAGCAGCAGGATCCCGCCTTACATGCCATGGTCGCCTCCTTACACGCTGACCAGGAGCCGTAAAAGGCACAGGCAAGAGGCGCCCTAGCGGGGCCACGTGGTATTGTACGTAGTTTTCTTTTAAAGTGTTTTGGTTAGTTGTAATGAAGCCAGACCTGTGGCGGTAGACCCTCTCACAGCAAGGTGCTTGTTAGTTTTGTTTTGCAGGAAGCCGAGGACAGAATGGAGACAGCTCTGAGACTGAGCCTGATTTGGATGTTGGCCGGAACAGGGCACAGCAGGAGAGGAGACACCGAGCTGTCCTTCCTCTACGGATGTACTGGGGGCTACGGACCCACCATGACACAGGGGGGTAGGACAGGGGACACAAACGGGATGGCAACCTACTTCCACGAGGGAAGGTGGCCAGGGTGGCTGGGGTTGAATTCGACGAAATATTCCAGCCATGCCGGGTTCACAAAACGCGGACGCTTCCATACCGTGTCCCAGACTGAAGGTCACAGCCACACGGGTTAGGATGACCGAGGGCAAGCACGTATGCTTGAAGTGCAAGGGACATATTCCCCTGGGATGGTGGTGGTGGCTCAGGGAATTGAGTCAGGACACGGGGAACCAGACAGTGGCTAGAGAATGATACGTACCGACAGATTATGGGGACACGGCGGGGGGAGTGGAAGGGTGCTGGGACAAGTGGTGGAAAGAGGAACAGGGAATTGATGTGTGTATGTGGGGGTCGGAGTGGATCTGCCCAGCAGGGGTGTCGATTGCCTTTTCGAGGCAATGGCAGGACACCGGGGCTGGGATCAGATGGGATCGGAGTATGGACTCCTGCGTGATCCCAGACCCTCCTAACTCAATAAATTCCACTGAGCTTGTCGCACACAAGAGGAAGCCCCTGCCCACAGCCCCACCGGTACAGGCGACAGAAGTTAGGTGTCCCACCACCACACCAGGCCCAGGGAATGGTTTAGTTTTAGTCCCGACCGGGAAGGTTCTATTCCAGGCGGTGCATTACGCGGTCGCGTCGGTCATTTTAAACCTAACCGGGGTACATCTGCCCGAGTGATGTCCAAAAGAAACTGAGCAGCTGTATGAGGCCCTCATTAAAGAAATGTTCCGCCAGTTCTTTGAACTCAGTTACGGGGACGTGAGTCGGGAAAAGTTGTACAACATGGGAGTGTACGATAACGTTAGTCCAGGGAAGCAGAGGCAAGGGGTGCTCAATGATGTCACTATGGCGTTTAGCGTGGGTACATCTCTCATCAATAGTATGGACCCCACCGTTGGTAATAAAGTGGGAGCATGCCATGACCAGCACTGACCTCAAGGGTTGCCAGCACTTGAACGCGTTCGATCGGCCAGAGTGCAAGTTTGAATCAGAGAGTGCAGAGCCTATTAATGCATCATGGAGATGATGGCACAGATCCACATTCCACCTCATATGCGGGAAATGGGACATACTGTGTCACGACGAGCATGGACCAGTACCGGGTGCACCGCGATACTTGGTGTCCGGTCACTGACATGACTTTCTGCTTCAAACCCCACACCGAAGTTCAAGTGGCCCAAGAGCGCATCCTTCCAATCCCAGAACCATCCACAGTACACATCACGGTGAACGACACAATCCACAATCTGCAGCACACAGTTCGGGTATCAGATTCCTTTTCTGCCCGAACATCTCACGCCATTAATAAAAGCAGTTGAGCTCTCGCAGAAACATTATTTTACATTGGAACAGACAAACCGGAACACAGGGGAGAAAATTAAAGGGATAAATTCCCCACCCTGGTGGGACCTTGGTTTGAATGTAGAAGTTCCTCCGTGGATCCGGATTTGCTCACACACTCTTGTAATTGTACAGTTTCTCATTGTAATATATTTGTTGCAGCTGGCTCACAAAAGACGAAGCAAGGATCTCCGAAGTCAGTGGGATCCCTTGGTTAAAGGTTGAATCTGAATGTTTTTCTCTGTAAATATGTCGTACGGATGTGTTTTGTGTTGTATTTTAAGGGATGTATTTGGGGTGTTAAAAGTAAAGTATATAGGGTTGGTTAGACCACGACGTGTTTTCAGCAGTTGCCGTTTGATATTCCAGATGGATTCTTGAAATATCATAGGGGCGACTGTAAGATTCGGCGAAAACATTGACAGCAAAAACTTAAAGTTTTGGACATTGCTTGGACACATTTTCTGTTACTGTAGATAGCAAACAGCACTAACATGGAGCAGGTCCAATCATGCCCCACAGGAATACACATCAGGTGGACAAGGAATCAACGGCAGGCAATCAGGGAGATATTAAGTAAAGTGGCCGGGGTTTCAGGCCATCGAAAGACAAAAGAAAGCTATTCGACCACAGACTCATCGGAGCCACACATCGAGGTACAGCCCAGTTGACAAAGGAACAGACCAGAGACTTGATTTTGCTTTTGAGTTGCACAGCCTCAGGGGAAGGACAGTTGGACTTTTGGTGCGAGAAGAAGCATTTTTGCAGGTATAAGAGAGGCAGTTTTGGCTGCCATCTCTCTCTCTCTCCTGCCTCTTCTATGCCTGCTTGCTTCGTTCAATGCACAAAGACTGAGTACTTCGTCTGGGAAGGAGAGAAGAAACACCAGAGAGCCTTGTTACTTCGACTGGGAAGCTGACCTTGAGACTGGACTTGAAGACCCAGAAGATACGCCTCATTGGGAGAAGCAGCGAGTGGTGAGCATTTATCCCAGCTCACACATCTTTAAGACCACCGCATAGTGTGAAAGAGTGTCGTGTGTCCCAACCAAGCCTTAGGGGTTTTAGTGGGGAGGTTTTTGCAAGGATCATAAGCGTACACACATTCTGTTGGTCAGATTTCAGTGGTGCAATTTTGAATCCAAGCAGAGGTGTTTTAGACGTTGGGTACTTTGCATTAGGGGCCTGTTTCGATAGGCCAGTCTGTGTTGTACTGTGTTTATTTGTATTACACTACCAGGGTGTGTTTTTACTGGGTGCAGGTGTGTGCTTTAACTTGAATAAAGGCATTGTGACGGTTGAGACCGAAAAGATCTGTCTATGACTGTATATTACTGTTCACGACTATAATTCTGGTGTCTTGAACTGTTGTAAGAGGCGTAATTCGAAACCAGCAGGGGCAAAACCACTTACAATATGTCTCTTAAAATTGCAATTGGAGTCCAAACTACAGCATTAGGACCCCAGTTTGCATCGGAAAGAAATCAGGCAGGTGCTTCAGCCACCCAGCAGTAGGTCCCTATGAAAGACATTGATCATTGGGGTTAATGGGGCAGTAAGGTAACAGGCCCCAATATTAGTGTCTTACTGCCCCATTATCACTGATTTTTCTCAAGTGAAAATCAGCCCCGTGCTTTCTAACTGGTGTGAGGAGTTCTAAAAGTATTGGATTGCTAGCTCACATAAATCATGCATGATTGGTGCCAATGATTGCTGCTCTCACCTGCTATACTACCAGCACTTTTCAGTTAGATCAACTGTGAGCGTTAGTTAGCAATCTGCAAAGTGACTTATGAAATTTTTTTTTCAAATAGCGGCATTTAGTATCAAATTTATAGCACCTCAGTAACCACTAATGGGAAGTAAATATGGCTTCTTTGCCATTGTTGGTTTGCCCATTGCTTTGGGCCTCATTATCCTGCTCACTTCATTCAATACGCTCCCGCCCTCTGGCCAGGCAGCTTTTGCCGTTGAATTCGGGCAAGGGACTGAAGCCAAGCATGCAGGCTAGGCCTTGAAGTTAAAATCTCCCATATCACATGCTGCATAAGGCCAATTGAATTCTCATCCTCCTGAGCCTCCACAAGCAATGATCAGCATCAGCACAACTCTGGAGCTCAGAGTCTGCACCACATTACTCTCAGGGAAAGGCACTGAAATAGTGACTATATAAACTAAAACTTCCAATTTTAGTGCAAAGTGTCATTTAGCTGTCATAGTGTCGGAGCAATAAAAATTTCAGTCAGTTACAAAATAGAAATTTAACATTAGGACTAGCAGAATACTGACAGAGAATTTATTGCAATTACACATTACTTGAAGTTTTTATAATAGTTGCTCAAGGGTAAAACGCAATGTATCTGGTATAACTACAGTAAACATCATCCCACAACTGCCGTTTCATAGCTTACAATTGCTGTATGATAATAAAAAGAACAGAAGTACCCAGCAGTAAAAATAAATTCTTACAGCCATTGTTTGAACACATCATAACACAGTATATTCTGCAATAAAATATCAGTCTTTCCACAGCAAGTATGATCAGGAACCACTGGGGCTGGCACAGTGATACAGTGTGTGTTGGACCTCGAAGGCACCGTATTACAATACAGTGCTCAGGTTTATGTCGACAATTCCTCCATGTGGTGAGTCAATAGGAGCAGGCAAGATGATGATTGGTGGCCAAGGACTTCACTACAAAGATTGAGCAAAAGCTAGAAGTCTTCTCATCCAGGGCAACTCTCATGGCAGGTTATAGAATAACCCAATAAAACACCGTAAAATCTAATGCTAATTTCTTTTAATCATTCGTTCATGGGATGTGGGCATCACCGGCAAGACCAGCATTTACTGCTCATCCCTAATTGCCTTTGAGAAGGTGGTGGTGAGCTGCCATTTCAGAGGACAGTTAAGAGTCAACCACATTGCTGTGGCTCTGGAGTCACATATCGGCCAGACTGTAAGGATGGCAGATTTCCTTTACTAAAGGATATTAGTGAACCAAATGGGTTTTTACAACAAAACAATAGTTCCATTGTCACCATTACTAGCTTTTTATGGCAGCTTACCACCACCTTCCCAAGGGCAAATAGGGATGGGCAGTAAATGCTGGCCTTATTTTTAATTAACTGAATTTAAATTCCCCAGCTGCCATGGTGGGATTTGAACTCATATCTCCAGATCAGTAACTAGTCCAGCAACATTACCACTATGCGACCGTACCAGTTTTGTTTTCTTCAGTGCTCATTAGCATTCTCACACTCTTATGTTCTTATTGTCATTTGATTGTGCCACAAACTGGACTTTCGCCTTCATTTTCGGCGGTTTTCTCAGCAGTACAGCTGTTTATGTGAGAGAAACCGCCCACTAAAAGTTTTCCCTTTACTTTTAAAATGGAACCGCCCACATCTCGAAACGACGAGCAAATCGGCGACGTGCACCGCCGAGAAGATCGCCAGGGTGTAAGTTTTGACCTCAACAGAAGCCCGTCCAGATCGCCGAGGGAACCGCCCTGCAGCTGAAACAGGACGGTAGGTGAGTACTCTGCAAAGAAAGGTAAGTTAAAGATTCTTTTTTTTTTAATTGTAAAACGGCGATTCACTGTAAAACTATCTTGGAAATGTTTTTTAAACTTTTTATGTTTTTTCGTGAAAATTAAAAAAAAAGATTTCCCCCCTCTCTAGGCCCAACCGCTGCCTCAGAATAAATTTTTAAAAGCATTTTAAGAACCACCTGTTTCACCTAGTTTCACCTTTAACCGCCGAGAAACCGCTGAGAATATTGGTGCAAGATCCATTTTCTCGCCGGGCGATATTTTTTACCTTAATTATGGAAATTCTCGCCAGCGTTAGTTGCAGAACGTTAGCAGTTTTTCTGGGTGGCAATCGGGCATTGAGGGGCTTTTGGGAAAGTCGAGCCCATAATTTCAACCTTCCCATTCCACTGAGTTCCTGGTATTAGTTGTGCAACATAAGGAGACAAACTGAGTGAAGGCCAGATGCTTTCCTATAAGCAGGCATCTTGCACCTCTTGGACACAGAAGTTGCATGGACTGAGAAGGGAGAAAAAAGGGTGAATGCCCTCAAAAGTGGGTAAATGCCTATAAATACATAACCAGAGGGAGAAGATTTAAACTAGATATGCAGTAGGTGCAGAAAGCACAGAGTAAAATAGCCAATCTCCTTAACGTCTAGTTCCTGTACAGCTTCTTTATTAAAATATGTCTTAAAAAGGAATCATATACACACACATTATTATAATACCCTCAACAACCTTTGAACATATTCTCATAGGAACTTACTGCAGTGAAGAGAGTGCTTATACTGGTAGTTTGCAATTATCTTTCAAATTGTATATTACATTTTTGTGATTGGATATTACTGTATGAGAAACTCCAATTAAACCTACATGTAATTTACTTACATTTAAATTAGTTTTAATTTAAGATTGGTAGAAATTGCAAGCAGATCTGCAAGCTGTGAACCTCATATATACGCTTATATATATTCCTAGCCTTGAAATACACTGGCGGACGTTTTTTTTCCAATTTAAAACTTTCATACACAACCCTATGCAAATAGATGTTAACAAATATGATGTGATTGGGATTACGGAGACGTGGCTCCAGGATGATCAGGGCTGGGAACTCAACATCCAGGGGTATTCAACATTCAGGAAAGATAGAATAAAAGGAAAAGGAGGTGGGGTAGCATTGCTGGTTAAGGAGCAAATGAAGGCAATAGTTCGGAAGGACATTAGCTTGGATGATGTGGAATCTATATGGGTAGAGCTGCAGAATACCAAAGGACAAAAAACGTTAGTGGGAGTTGTGTACAGACCTCCAAACAGTAGTAGTGATGTTGGGGAGGGCATCAAACATGAAATTAGGGGTGCGTGCAATAAAGGTGCAGCAGTTATAATGGGTGACTTTAATATGCACATAGATTGGGTTAACCAAACTGGAAGCAATACGGTAGAGGAGGATTTCCTGGAGTGCATAAGGGATGGTTTTTTAGACCAATATGTCGAGGAACCAAGTAGGGGGGAGGCCATCTTAGACTGGGTGTTGTGTAATGAGAGAGGATTAATTAGCAATCTCGTTGTGCGAGGCCCCTTGGGGAAGAGTGACCATAATATGGTGGAATTCTGCATTAGGATGGAGAATGAAACAGTTAATTCAGAGACCATGGTCCAGAACTTAAAGAAGGGTAACTTTGAAGGTATGAGGCGTGAATTGGCTAGGATAGATTGGTGAATGATACTGAAGGGGTTGACTGTGGATGGGCAATGGCAGACATTTAGAGACCGCATGGATGAACTACAACAATTGTACATTCCTGTCTGTCGTAAAAATAAAAAAGGGAAGGTGGCTCAACCGTGGCTATCAAGGGAAATCAGGGATAGCATTAAAGCCAAGGAAGTGGCATACAAATTGGCCAGAAATGGCAGAGAACCCGGGGACTGGGAGAAATTTAGAACTCAGCAGAGGAGGACAAAGGGTTTGATTAGGTCAGGGAAAATGGAGTACGAGAAGAAGCTTGCAGGGAACATTAAGACGGATTGCAAAAGTTTCTATAGATATGTAGAGAGAAAAAGGTTAGTAAAGACAAACATAGGTCCCCTGCAGTCAGAATCAGGGGAAGTCATAACGGGGAACAAAGAAATGGCGGACCAATTGAACAAGTACTTTGGTTCGGTATTCACTGAGGAGGACACAAACAACCTTCCGGATATAAAAGGGGTCGGAGGGTCTAGTAAGGAGGAGGAACTGAGGGAAATCCTTATTAGTCGGGAAATTGTGTTGGGGAAATTGATGGGATTGAAGGCTGATAAATCCCCAGGGCCTGATGGACTGCATCCCAGAGTACTTAAGGAGGTGGCCTTGGAAATAGTGGATGCATTGACAGTCATTTTCCAACATTCCATTGACTCTGGATCAGTTCCTATGGAGTGGAGGGTAGCCAATGTAACCCCACTTTTTAAAAAAGGAGGGAGAGAGAAAACAGGGAATTATACACCGGTCAGCCTGACATCGGTAGTGGGTAAAATGATGGAATCAATTATTAAGGATGTCATAGCAGTGCATTTGGAAAGAGGTAATATGATAGGTCCAAGTCAGCATGGATTTGTGAAAGGGAAATCATGCTTGACAATTCTTCTGGAATTTTTTGAGGATGTTTCCAGTAGAGTGGACAAGGGAGAACCAGTTGATGTGGTATATTTGGACTTTCAGAAGGCTTTCGACAAGGTCCCACACAAGAGATTAATGTGCAAAGTTAAAGCACATGGGATTGGGGGTAGTGTGCTGACATGAATTGAGAACTGGTTGTCAGACAGGAAGCAAAGAGTAGGAGTAAATGGGGACTTTTCAGAATGGCAGGCAGTGACTAGTGGGGTACCGCAAGGTTCTGTGCTGGGGCCCCAGCTGTTTACACTGTACATTAATGATTTAGACGAAGGGATTAAATGTAGTATCTCCAAATTTGCGGATGACACTAAGTTGGGTGGCAGTGTGAGCTGCAAGGAGGATTCTATGAGGCTGCAGAGCGACTTGGATAGGTTAGGTGAGTGGGCAAATGCATGGCAGATGAAGTATAATGTGGATAAATGTGAGGTTATCCACTTTGGTGGTAAAAACAGAGAGACAGACTATTATCTGAATGGTGACAGATTAGGAAAAGGGCAGGTGCAAAGAGACCTGGGTGTCATGGTACATCAGTCATTGAAGGTTGGCATGCAGGTACAGCAGGCGGTTAAGAAAGCAAATGGCATGTTGGCCTTCATAGCGAGGGGATTTGAGTACAAGGGCAGGGAGGTGTTGCTACAATTGTACAGGGGCTTGGTGAGGCCACACCTGGAGTATTGTGTACAGTTTTGGTCTCCTAACCTGAGGAAGGACATTCTTGCTATTGAGGGAGTGCAGCGAAGGTTCACCAGACTGATTCCCGGGATGGCGGGACTGACCTATCAAGAAAGACTGGATCAACTGGGCTTGTATTCACTGGAGTTCAGAAGAATGAGAGGGGACCTCATAGAAACGTTTAAAATTCTGATGGGGTTAGACAGGTTAGATGCAGGAAGAATGTTCCCAATGTTGGGGAAGTCCAGAACCAGGGGACACAGTCTAAGGATAAGGGGGAAGCCATTTAGGACCGAGATGAGGAGGAATTTCTTCACCCAGAGAGTGGTGAACCTGTGGAATTCTCTACCACAGAAAGTTGTTGAGGCCAATTCACTAAATATATTCAAAAAGGAGTTAGATGAAGTCCTTACTACTAGGGGAATCAAGGGGTATGGTGAGAAAGCAGGAATCATGTGCATGTTCAGCCATGAACTCATTGAATGGCGGTGCAGGCTAGAAGGGCCGAATGGCCTACTCCTGCACCTATTTTCTATGTTTCTATGTTTCTATGTTTCTATTGCCCATCAAACATGGATTTACTATAAATAATGGATTCTTTTCAGGTTTGTATCTTTCACATGCCTTTACAGCCAGTGCTGGTCTTCTGATTGGTAAATTAATTTATAGCGTGCTTATCACTGCTCTATTATTGGCAGTTGTGTATTATTTTGAGACACCATACTCACTAAGAACGGGTTTGAGTTTAATTTCAAATGAAGACCCTTACAGACAGCCACGATTGAAAAATAGGTTCCAGAGGTAAAAGGACAGTTCTGAGAAGCAGGCAGTACTGAATGTGAAATAGGCTAACGTCAGGCTTTTCCAGCTACATTGGGCTACAAAACCGATGCGGCCTTCATTAACTCATCTCAATGTAGTTCTTAGTGGGAAAGAGTCTGTAAAACAAAGCTGCACTTAGTTCAGTAGTAGTTAGAACTGACTGGGTAATGCTGGTTAGACAGAATTTAAGGATGTATAACATTTGAGAAATGGAAAAGTTATGCCGGTGAAGCAGTAAGCCTGCTGCTGAGTTAGGATGAGGGCCTATTTTTGGTGCAGTATTGTGTAGAAAGAGCTCTAAACTTCATCTAATTATGCTATGTCTCAGCATAAGTCCTTTCTCTTATGATTTGGTACAAGGAAGCAGTTCATTCTATTCTACTATTGTCATGACTCAGCTTGAAGAGCATAACATTGACCAAAAAAAGTACAATTGTAAAATTAATTTAATTAATTGTCAAAATTGTGCTTTCAACTGACAGGCATATTTTTAATTACAATTTCAGTGCGAGATATATTCTCTTCTCAGATTGTTAGTTTCCTGCTCTCTGCTCTTTAGCTGTCTAACTTGCATCACTTGAATAAAGTAGTCCTTATTTGCAGCTCTCTGCCACTGCTATTCCCTTCTGTCTTTTTAGAATAGAGCATTGGCAGAGGCATCATGATTTTCCAGCTGAAATTCCATGAACTTAGTGGGTGGTTTGTTAATCTTTCTTTCAATATTTTAGTTATGTATTTTTCTGGGGATAGTGGGAGCCTGGAGTTTCACTCAGATTAATTTAACACCGCAGATTCTAGCAACAAATCTATTTAATGCCTCATTTTATAACAGTTTTTATTGTTATTGTCTTTGTTTAATTACAATGAACTAAAAACCATTTGATATTTTACAACTGATTTCTACTAACAGCACTGGCTTTCTATCATACACCACTGATAGAAACTATTGTTGGTATCCGTTTGTATGAAATACAATCACTTCCACCTCCCTGTTCAATTGATGTTCCCAAACAATTCAGAACCAAGTAGAATTTTTTTGACATGGACATTACTTTTGCTATTATCCCTAACATTCTGGGTGCTATTATCTGTGCTTGCATACCTAGTTGTGCACCTATTAGCTCAATAATGGCGCAGTGCCAAAATATTATGGACGTGTGCCAACTTCTAGACCTATTTAAGAAATTTGTTATCTACTTTGAGTATTACATACACATCATTCTTCAACTTTCAAGTGTGTTCTTAAATTTTGGATTGGCTGTTAAGAATGTTTGTGCTCCTCATAAGTTGATTGTCTTTCTTGTTTACAGGTGACAAAGGGTTTGTTCTGAATTCCAAAGCCAAATCTCTGAACTTAACTAATGTAATAAGACATACCAAACAATTTGCTCAGTTATTCAGGATACCCGTTTGCTATTAAGATCGAGTTGTCTAGATTTCATTAGGCAGACAAATGAAAGGAGAACCCTAAAATCTGCTATTCTTTTGTAGCCTGTTGTATCTTGCACAATATATCTTCCTTCCCAAGGCAGTGAGTAAGGAATCTGGTTGGTTATGTCACTGTTCGAGAGTGAGTAAGGAATCTGGTTGGTTATGTCACTGTTCGAGAATTCAGTAGTGATGGAGCAAGTACATGTTATAGGTAAGGTGCTATGCTCATAATAAAGGATGAAACTGTGCTGTACTGTGTACAATGAGCAAGTGTGACCTTAGCTCCTTTAATAATACTCCAGAGTGCAGATACCTCGTGGGTGGCCTGCTTATATACCATGCTTCCAAGGGATGCTGGGATCCCTTGGGACTCCAACAGGTAGGCCCTCTGGTGGTAGTGTAATACAGGTTCAAGAGGTTAAATACATGACATCACTCCCCCATGAAATCAACAGTACACTTATTTACAAGGTGAGACGATCTAGGCTTTTCGCTCCCTTGTCGATCACCTCGGTACAAATGCGGGTGTGGGTGAGTTGGTTGGTTCTTCACTGGGCTGTTGGGCTGCTGGGGATGGTGAGTTCGGCTTCGTGATCAACCATGATGTCAGTTGCCACTTGTGCGTGTGTTGGAGGGTCAAAGTTGGTGGTGTCTTCTTCGGGTTGTTCGTAGCTGTTGGTGAACCGCAATTTGATTTGGCCCAAATGTTTTCTGTGCGTCTGTCCATTGGCCAATTTGACCTGAAACACCCTACTCTCCTCTTTGGCTGTGACCATGCCAGTGAGCCAATTGGGACCATGTCCATAATTGAGCACAAACACAGGATCATTGATCTCAATATCGCGTGACAAATTTGCGCGGTCATGCTACACACTTTGTTGATGCCGCTTGCCCTCCACGTGATCATGGAGATCAGGGTGGACAAGAGAGAGCCTTGTTTTAAGCGCCCTTTTCATGAGCAGCTCGACTGGGGGAACCCCGGTGAGTGAGTGGAGTCTAGTGCAGTAGCTGAGCAGCACTCGCGACAGCCGGGTCTGCAGGGAGCCTTCCGACATATGTTTCAAGCTTTGCTTGATGGTTTGAACTGCCTGTTCTACCTGGCTGTTGGATGCAGGCTTGAACGGGACAGATGTGACGTGGTTGATCCCATTGCGAGTCATGAATTCCTTGAATTCAGCACTGGTGAAGCACGGCCCATTGTCGCTGACTAGGACATCAGCCAAGCTGTGCGTGGCAAACATGGCTCGTAGGCTTTCGATAGTGCCCGTGGACATGCTTACAGACATTATCGCACATTCAATCCATTTTGAGTAAGCGTCCACGAAAACCAAAAAACATTTTGTCTAGAAATGGGCCCACATAGTCCAGGTGGATCCTCGACCACGGTTTGGAGGGCCACGACTACAAACTTAGGGGTGCCTCTCTGGGTGCATTGCATACGCATGACTCTAAATCTGAGTCGATGCCAGGCCACCACACATGGGATCTGGCTATGGTTTTCATCATTACAATGCCTGGGTGGGTGCTGTGCAGTTCACATATGAACGTATCTCTGCCTTTCTTGGGCAAGACCATGTGATTGCCCCACAATAGATAGTCCGCCTGCAGGGACAACTCATCTTTGCGTCTGTGGAACAGCTTAATCGCCTCCTGTATCTCCACTGGGACAGCGGACCAGCTCCCATGGAGGACACAGTTTTTTACCAAGGACAGTAAAGGATCCTGGCCGGTCCGGGTCCTGATCTGGATTACAAAGTTGTATGCCGACAGCGTGAGCGCCCATCTTTGGATGCGGGCAGAGGCATTGGTGTTAATCCTTTTGCTCTCAAAGAACAGCGATATGAGCGACTTGTTGTCAGTTTCAAGCTCAAACTTGAGGCCAAATAAGTACTGGTGCATTTTTTTACCCAGTAAACGCATGCCAGAGCCTCTTTTTCAATCATGCTGTAGGCCCTTTCGGCCTTGGACTAACTCCTGGATGCATAAGCGACCGGTTGCAAGATCCCTGATTCGTTAGCCTGTTGTAACACACACCCGACCCCGTATGACGACGCATCGCAAGCTAGCACTAATCGTTTACAAGGGTTATACAGGACAAGCAGTTTGTTTGAACACAACAGATTTCTGGCTTTCTTAAAGGCAGCCTCTTGTGAATTCCCCCATACCCAGTCGTCTCACTTGCGCAGTAGCGCATAAAGGGGTTCTAGCAGGGTGCTTAACCCAGGTAGGAAATTACCGAAATCGTTAGGAACCCCAGGAACGACCGCAGCTCCGTCATGTTCTGTGGACTCGGCGCGTTTTTGATGGCCTCTGTCTTGGCGTTAACGGGTCTGATGCCATCTGCCACGATTCTTCTTCCCAAGAACTCGATTTCCTGCGCCAGGAAAACACACTTCGAGCGTTTCAACCTGAGCCCCACGTGATCCAACCGACTAAGAACCTCTTCCAGATTCTTCAAGTGCTTAATGGTGTCCTGACCTGCAACCAGTATGTCATCCTGGAAAACTACGGTGAGAGGAACCGACTTTAGCAGGCTCTTCATGTTCCATTGGAAGATTGCTGTGGCCGACTGAATCCTGAACGGTCACTGGTTGCAGATGAACAGATCTTTGTGCGTGTTGATGCAGGTGAGGCCTTTCGAAGACTCCTCCAGCTCCTGCGTCATGTAGGCCGAGGTCAGGTCCAGCTTAGTGAACGTCTTCCCTCGAGCCAGGCTCGCCAATAGATCGTCTGCCTTGGGTAGCGGGTACTGGTCCTATAGCAAAAAACGGTTAATCGTTACTTTATAGTCCCCACAAATTCTAACCATGCCGTCCTCTTCAATACCGGGACAATCGGACTAGCCCACTTGTTGAATTCCACCGGCGCGATGATACCTTCTCGCTGCAGCCTGTCCAGCTCAATTTCCACTTTCTCACGCATCATGTATGGTACCGCCCGTACCTTGTAGTGGATGGGTCGCATACGGGGAACCAAATGGATCTGCACTTTCGCTCCCGAGAAGCTTCCAATGCCTGGCTTGAACAACAATGGGAACTTGCTCAGAACCTGGGCACAAGGTGTCGTCGACGGACGAAAGCACTCAGATGTTGTCCCAGTTCCAGCGGATTTTTCCCAGCCAGCTTCGCCAAACAACGTCTGGCACAATCCACAGCGGAAGTTTGGGTATTGCTCCTTCATAGGAGACTTTGACTTCTGCACTGCCAATTACAGGGATTAGTTCCTTGGTGTAAGTCCTTAGTTTGGTGTGAATGGGGCTGAGCTTGGGCCTGTGTGCCTTTTTGACCCATGGCCTGTCGAAGGCCTTTTTATTCATTATGGACTGACTTGCATCCCTGTCCAGTTCCATAGATACTAGGATACCGTTCAATTCAACTTTCAACATTATTGGTGGACATTTCGTAGTGAATCTGTGTATCCCGTACACTTCTGCCTCCTCGGTACGAGTCTCCAATTCAGCCTGATCCACAGTGGGTCGATCTTCCTCTGCAACGTGGTGGTTTGCAGGGTTTGCAGCTCGCCTGCACATTCGCTGGAGGTGTCCCATTGCTCTGCAACCATTACACGCAGTGCTTGAAGCGGCACTGATGGGGCCGATGATCACCTCCACAACGCCAACAAGGTGTTAATTGCTTCGCATTAACGATTGATGGCGGACTCTGGGTGGAAAGTCCTGTCCCCTCAGTCCAGATTCACATGAGGCATGTAGTGAAGTCAAGGTCACTCTTGACCTGCACCTTTATTTCACAGCTCTTGAATGCTGCACTTGCCTGAGACCTGTCCTTATATATCTGTCTCTTGCAAGTGCACCTCTGGTGGTAAGGTATGCTGGTGGTTACAGGTCATATCTTATTACAGTCATGTATAGCATGTTAGGATACAGTTATATATAATAATGTAAGATACATGACATCACCCTCCCTCAAGGTCTTACTGTCTTTATAGGTTCAGTCTCTCAGGTGGTCTACGCTCTCACGTGGAGTGTCTGAGTTGTGGTTCAGTTGTTTGCCTTGGTGTCTGTTTTTCTTTGGGTGTGGTTGCTGGTATCTCACCTGGGCTGTCTGTTTCGATTGGTGTGATTGTTGTTGACTCGCCTGGGCTGTCTGTTGGGATTGCCCTTTCCTCAGGTTGTTCCCTCTTTCTGTCCACCAGGTGTGGTGCGAGTTCCACATTGTAGTCTGCCTCTGGTTCCGCAGTGTTGTTGGTAAATCTGCTTTTGACTTGGTCTACATGCCTCCGGCAGGTTTTGCCATTGTCCATTTGTACTACCAGTAGCCTGTTTCCTTCCTTGCCCGTTACTGTTCCTGCAAGCCATTTGGGACCCCTGCCAAAGTTTAGTACAAACACTTTGTCCCCTATCTCATTCCATCTCCCCCCTCGAATTTCTGTCACGGTACTCAGTCAGCTTACGGCGCTTTGCCTCAATGATTTCGTGCATGTCTGGGAGGATTAATGAGAGCCTTGTTTTTCAAGTCCTTTTCATCAACAGTTGCGCGGGGGGGATCCCAGTCAGTGAGTGCGGACGAGATCTGTATGCCAGCAGCAGTCGCGACAAGCGACCCTGCAACGTGGGACCTTGGATTTTAAGCATGCCTTGTTTAATGATTTGCACTGCTCTCTCCGCCTGGCCGTTGAAGGCCGGCTTGAACGGTGCCGTCTTGACGTGATTTATGCCGTGGTCAATTATAAAGTCTTGGAAATCTGCGCTGGTGAAGCACGGACCATTGTCACTGACCAATATGTCAGGGATTCCGTGCGTTGCAAACATGGTTGCGAGGCTCTCCACAGTGGTGGAGGTTGTGCTCGAGTTTAAAATGCTGCATTCGATCCACTTTGAAAATGCATCTACAACTACGAGGAACATTTTGCCCATGAATGGACCCGCATAGTCTACGTGCACCCGCGACCACGGCTTGGTAGGCCAGGGCCAGGGGCTCAGTGGAGCCTCCCTGGGGGCATTGCTGAGTTGGGCACAAATGGTGCACCTTCGGACGCAGAGCTCCAAGTACGCGTCAATACCAGGCCACCAGACGTGGGATCTGGCTATGGCCTTCATGAGAATGATCCCCGGGTGCTCGCGGTGGAGCTCCCGGATAAATGCCTCTCTGCCTCGCAGAGGCATGACTACTCGGCTGCCCCACATCAGGCAGTCTGCTTGTAGTGATAGCTCATGCATGCGCCTGTGAAAGGGTTTTAATTCCTCGGGGCAGGCATCGCGAGCCTCTGCCCAGTCACCGGTTAGGACACATCTTTTTACTAAGGATAACGTGGGATCACTGGCCGTCCAGGCTCTGATTTTTCGAGCCGTCATGGGCGAACCTGTGGACTCAAAGGCATTGATTGCCATGACTATCTCACAGTCCTGTTCGTCAGACCCTTCCGTGGTCACCAGGGGTAGCCTGCTGAGCGCGTCGGTACAGTTGTCTGTGCCTGGTCTGTGCCTTATGGTATAGTCGTAGGACGCCAGCATGAGTGCCCACCGTTGAATTCGCGCCGAGGCATTGGCGTTTATTGCCTTGCTCTCAGATAGGAGGGACGTGAGGGGCTTGTGGTCGGTTTCTAACGCGAAGTTGGCCCCAAAAAGTTATTGGTGCATCTTTTTGACACCGTACACGCACGCGAGCGCCTCTTTCTCGACCATTCCGTACCCGCGCTCCGCCCGTGAAAGTGACCTGGAGGCATAAGCTATGCGTTGTAATTTGCCCGCACTATTGACATGTTGCAAAACCCATACGCTGACACATCGCATGTGAGAACGAGCTTTTTACCTGGGTCAAAGAAAGTCAAAACATTGTTGGAACACAGAAGGTTGCGTGCCTTATTGAAGGCGCGTTCCTGGGCGTCCCCCCAAAACCAATCGCACCCCTTTCTGAGTAGCACGTGGAGAGGCTCCAGCAGCGTGCTTAAGTTCTGCATAAAGTTCCCAAAGTAATTGAGTAGCCCGAGAAAGGCGTGCAGTTCTGAAACATTCCGGGGCCTGGGTGCCAGGCGAATTTCTTCTGTTTTGGACTGTTGGGCAGATTCCATCAGCGGCAATCCTTCTGCCCAAAAATTCAACCTCAGGTGCGAGAAACAGCCACTTGGATTTCTTGACTCGTGGGCTTACCCGATCCAACCGCTTTAGTACTTCCTCCAAATTACGGAGATGGGATTCGGTGTCCCTGCCCGTGATAAGTATGTCGTCTTGAAATACAACCGTCCCTGGGATGGACTTGAGCAGACTCTCCATGTTGCGCTGGAATATGGCAGCTGCCGACCTGATGCCGAATGGGCATCGATTGTACATGAAACGGCCTCGATATGTGTTGATGGTGGTGAGCAGCTTGGATTCCTCGGTCAATTCTTGCATCATATACGCAGATGTGAGGTCTAATTTTGAGAAACGTTTACCTCCAGCCAATGTGGCAAATAAGTCCTCCGCTCTTGGCAGCGGGTACTGGTCCTGTAGGGAGACTCTGTTTATGGCAGATTTGTAGTCCCCACAGATTCGTATGGATCCATCAGGCTTCATGACTGGGATGATGGGACTTGCCCAGTCGCTAAATTCCACAGGTGATATAATGCCTTTTCGCAGAAGCCTGTCTAGTTCGTGTTCAATCTTTTCCCTCATCACATAAGGTACAGCTCTGGCCTTGTGATGGACCAGTCTAGCATCCTGTGTGATATAGATTTTGACTTTGGCCCCTTTGAAAGTGCCCACACCTGGCTGAAAGAGATGTTCAAATCGCTTTATAACTGTTGACCAGGAGGTCCGTTCCTCTAATGACATGGCATGGACATTATCCCATTTTCAGTTTAGTTTTGCCAGCCAGCTTCTCCCCAGCAGTGCTGGGGGGTCTCCGGGGACAATCCACAGGGGAAGTCGGTTCACTGTCCCTTTGTGTGTGACAGAGAGCATGGTGCTGCCGAGGACTGGTACGATTTCGTTGGTATAGGTCCTTAGTTTGGTGTCGACCCTTGTGAGTTTTGGTCTGTCTCTTTTATGCGGCCACAGTTGTTCAAATTGTTGAGCGCCCATGAGAGATTGACTCACTCCCGTATCCAGCTCCATGTTGACAGATATCCCATTGAGTAGGACTCTCATCATTATAGGAGGCGTCCTGTTGTAGGAGCAGCGGCCATTGATCGTGTTGACCCGCTGTACATCGGTGTCCCGGGTACTGTCCCCACCAACTTCTGGTCCGCTTTCCGACCCATCCGATTCGTATACCAGCTGAGCTGCCGTTTCTTTGCACATGCGGGCCAAATGCCCTGTATATTCACAATTTCTGCAAACAGCCTGCTGAAATCGACATCCCCTTGACGAGTGCCCACCCCCACACTTCCAGCACAGACCTGTTCCATTGTTCAAAGTGTTCCCAAAGAATGAGCTGCGTCTGGCTGATCTCTCTTGTGCTTCTCTCAGTTTGTAGTGTATTGCTTGCATTGTGGGTTGATGAGGTGTGAACAGCCGTTCCTGTGGCCCTTGATGGCTTCCGCCTGCTGTCGAGAGCCTGTTCTCCCGGTTTTGTCTGTGTGTGGGGGTAGCAGCTTGTTTAGTGCTGTGAACTTCTTGTTCCGATATTTCGTTAGTTGTCGTACCTGCATTGTAAATCAACCTCGTTTCTTCTTCCCCTACCAAGAATGTCTGTGCAACCAGTGCTGCTGCCTCTAAGATCAGGTTCTTGGTCTCTATGAGCTTTCGGAATATGCCTGCGTGGCCTATTCCTTCAATGAAAAAGTCTCTCAGCATTTCTCTCCTCAGTTCATCGGAGAACTCACATAAACTAGCCAACCTCCGAAGTTCTGCCATAAAGTCGGGTATGCTCTGGCCCACACAGCGTCTGTAGTTGTAGAACCTGTGTCTGGCCATGTGTAGGCTGCTCGCTGGCTTCAGGTGGTCTCTTACCAGTGTGCTCAATTCTTCAAACGACTTGCTTGCTGGTTTCTCGGGTGCCAACAGATCCTTCATTAAAGCGTATGTTTTAGAGCCACAGCTGGTCAAGAGATGGGCTCTTCTCTTGTCTGCCTTATCATCGCCTAACTAGTCTTTGGTTACAAAGCTTTGCTGGAGCCTTTATATAAAGTCCTCCCAATTGTCTCCCGCATTGTACTTTTCATCTGATCCGTTGTTCGCCATTCTGTGGATTCTGTAATTCTGTAACCCGTCGCCACTGTAAAGTCCTGTCCCCTCAGTACAGATTTACACGAGGCATGTAGTGGAGTCAAGGTCACTCTGGACCTGCACCTTTATTTCACAGCTCTCGAATGCTGCACTTGCCTGAGACCTGTCCTTATATACCTGTCTCTTGCAAGTGCACCCCTGGTGGTAAGGTATGCTGGTGGTTACAGGTCATATCTTATTACAGTCATGTATTGCATGTTAGGATACAGTTATATATAATAATGTAAGATACATGACACTGGGTCATCTGAAGTCGGGCAGCAGTAGCCGGCGTGTACGTTCTGCCATGTATATTTCTGCTCGAGACCGACGTTACTTTATGCACAGTACTGGCCGAAACTTCTTTACTCTGCGAAATCTGTTTGGTGTTGTCGCTGGTGGACGTAAATGCCTGGGCTATCGTTATGGCTTTTCTTCGATTCAGAATTTCAACAGTCAACAGTTTGCGAAGGATTGTCTCATGTCCAATGCCCAGTACAAAAACGTCTCTAAGCATTTGTTCCATGAATCCCTCAAACTCATAATGTCCTGTGAGGTGCCTTCGTTCGGCGACATAGCTCGCCACTTCCTGGCCCTCCGATTGTTGACACGCGTAGAACCGATATCTCGCCATCAAAACACTTTCCTTGGGATTTATGTGCTTCTGGATCAGCGTACACAATTCTTCATTGGATTTCTTTGTTGGTTTTGCCAGAGCTAGGAGGTTCTTCATGATGCCATAGGTTGTTGCTCCACAGACAGTTAGGAGGATCGCCCTTCGTTTGGCAGCGTTCTTGTCCCCTTCCAGCTCGTTGGCCACGAAATATTGGTCGAATATCTCCACGAAAGCCTCCCAATCATCCCCTTTTGAGAATTTCTCCAGGATACCAACTGTTCTTTGCATTTTCACACGGTTGTTCGTTACCTTGTTGCCAATTGCTATGCTCATAATAAAGGATGAAACTGAGTACTGTGTACAATGAGCAAGTGTGACCTTAACTCCTTTAATAAGACTCCAGAGTGCAGGTGGCCTGCTTATATACTGTGCTCCCAAGGGATGCTGGGATCCCTTGGGACTCCAACAGCTAGGCCCTCTGGTGATAGTGTAATACAGGTTACAATGGGTTAAATACATAACATAAGGTACATTCATTATATTATTGGGTGGGCAGAGCCACAGGGTGGTGTGGCCTCCCCGTCCTCCATTGAGGGCTGCAGGGTCGCTCTGCTGCCCTTCATGGTGGTGGAAGTCTAGTCATCCCAGGTCCTGCCAGGAGAGCTGGAGGGTACTGACCTCTTACTCCTGGTGCTGGCCCTACTGGCCAGGGCGGGTAGGGCCGATCTGGGGCAGATTGCCAGTGGTGGTGGCTGTGCTTTCCATTGATCGCTGTCCCTACAGTGAGTATGCTTCCACTGTGTATGTGTGAACTCTCCCTGGGGCATCACATTGGTCCCGGAGGTGCAGATTACATGATCGGGTAGCCCGCTGGACCTGGGTGTTTCCCACGTGGGGTTACCTTTGGCATTGTTGGTATACATGTAGAATCCGCCATCATTTCTCATTTTATCATTAGCATTCATGATACATTGGCTCCGACTGCAACCAGCCGACTCGACATTGGTATTCACCTTTACATGTTCACATTTGTCCATTACAATACTTTCCTGTGTACTGTAAGTATCTCTGTGCAAGGTTATATTTGGATACCTGCCTTTGTTAGTTACAATTTTCTCATTAGCATTACTGGCATCCCCGTTCAACAGTATATTTATATACTGGCATTCATTAATTACACCTTTATCATTAGAGTCACCGGCATCGCTGTGCCAAGAGTGGAACTGTCCCTTTAATTGTTTTGGGTTGCCGGTCTCCTTTAAAAGGGCTTTGCAATCTTTACCCCAATCGGTTCGCTGCTCGGCAACACGTGTTGCTCCCTCAACGCTGCCCCTCGTGGTCTGGTCACAGCCATCTTGATTTCAGGTGCTTCACCTCGTGGTGCGGGCGCCATTTTCTTTCTCTCCACGAGGTAGGCTGCAGTGATCTTTTTCTCCCCAGGTTCTGCCAGCGACAACGGGAATTTACCTTCCGCGCTGATCTTCTTCCCTCGGAGTCCTACCACTGGAACCCGGAAGGTGAGGTCTGGTCATTCAGGTTGGATCATCTTGCCGTTGAGTTATGCAGTCTGTATCGTCGCCACGCAGTCGAGCTGGATGGTAGGATTTCCAGGTGCTGCGATGGATCGAAGTTTCGGGCTGCATAGGAAGTCGATCGCAGGGACCTGGAGGCTTTCTCCGCTCCAACAGATTTGGATTTGCTTCATCCATTTTCTTCCCAGCAGCGATGGAACATCACCGGCGACAATCCACAAAGGTAGCTTGTGCATCGTGCCGCCATGGGACACCTGGACATCCACACTGCCAATGACTGGGATGGTGTCGTTTGTGTAAGTGAGCAGCTTCGCCTGGATTGGGAACATTTTGCGTCATTTGGCGGGATTGTCCCAGAGTTTCTCAAAGGCCGTCTGATTCATCAGCGATTGGCTCGCCCCTGTGTCGATCTCCATCGGGACTGGAACACCGTTGATTTCTACTTCCATTTTCCACAGGGAACTCTCGGTGGAACACTCCGTACACCTCTTCCAGGGGCTGAGCCACTTCGTCTTCATCAGCGCTGGAGCCCGGGTGATCAGCCAACTCTTCAGCGACTCGGTGAGTAAAATTTCTTCTACACATTCGCTGGAGGTGATCTTTAGTGTTACAGTCTTTGCAGGTATCGTCTTTATATCGGCACTGGTGGGCCTTGTGGTTTTCTCCACAGCACCAGCACGGGGCTAGGCGGTTGGCCCCATGTGGCGGATTCAGGGTTGCGGGACTCAGGGCAGAAGCCTTGCCTCTGAAAGGCACCATTCGGTTCACTGTACTCGTCGGGTTAGAGTCCTGGGGGTGAGTCATCATCTGTTTGGAGTTACAGACCTTAATCATGAAGGCCGGGCTCACTTTGATTGCCTTCTGCAGGGTGACCGTAGTGTCCGCAGAGAGCAGTTTGTGGAGGAGGCCCTCGTGGCTGATTCCAATAATGAAGATGTCCCTTAGTGCTTCGGTGAGGTGGTCGCCAAAATCACACGGTGCAGCCACCGTGTGATAGATTGAGTAGACTGGGTCTTTACTCGTTGGAGTTCAGAAGGATGAGGGGCGATCTTATAGAAACATTTAAAATTATGAAAGGGATAGACAAGGTAGAGGCAGAGAGGTTGTTTCCACTGGTCGGGGAGACTAGAACTAGGGGGCACAGCCTCAAAATACGGGGGAGCCAATTTAAAACCGAGTTGAGAAGGAATTTCTTCTCCCAGAGGGTTGTGAATCTGTGGAATTATCTGCCCAAGGAAACAGTTGAGGCTAGCTCATTGAATGTATTCAAGTCACAGATAGATAGATTTTTAACTAATAAGGGAATTAAGGGTTATGGGGAGCGGGCGGGTAAGTGGAGCTGAGTCCACGGCCAGATCAGCCATGATCTTGTTGAATGGTGGAGCAGGCTCGAGGGGCTAAATGGCCTACTCCTGTTCCTAATTCTTATGTTCTTATAATCTTCTCAGACCCGCAGCATATTTAGCAATTTCTTGGCTTTTGGGCCGCCAGTGGATGTAGAACCGGTGTCTGGCTGTGAGGATGCTCTCTTTAGGTTTGAGTTGTTCTTGTATTATAGTTATGAGTTCCACATAAGTCTTGGGGCTAGCAGGTCCTTGACGAGGCCATGGATGTTGGGCCCACAACTGCTGAGCAGGATAGCTCTGCGCTTATCAGTCAGCGAGGTCGGTGTCTCCAGCTAGGTCGTTTGCGATGAAAAAGTGTTCGAGCCTTTCCACAAAGGCATCCCAATCTTCCCCATCAGCGAATTGTTGGAAGTTGCTTAGGTTAGACATGTTGTGCATAGAAATTCATAACCTCGTCGCCAGTTGTAGTATATGCAAGCACTCTAATAACGATTCCACGAGGTAAGGGTATAGTACTTGAACTATAGTGATCTTAGTCCATTTATTGCAGCTCCTTGAGTGAGAACTACTTGGTTACCTGCAGTGTGCAGGTGACACTTACGTCTCCACCAGTAGCACCCTCTGATGATACAGGTATGGTGTATACAGTGTGAAGGTACATTCAATGTACTAGTGTTACAGTACATACATTAACATACATAACAGTTAGTGTAAGTAATATTTTCATTTATTAACTGGAATTTCAATTGTAAATGTGACCATCTGTATGTCCCACCCAGCAGAAAGACACCCTCTCTAAAAAGTTAGGTTTTCATCTTTGCAGAGGAAGGTGGCACATAATAAAAGGGAAAGAACTCGAACAGGAGGAGGCCCAGCAAATTTGCACCCACTGACACCCTTGGAAGTGAGGGTCGCTGCTTTGATGGGTCCTGCCTGGAGAAAAGCAACCACCACTGCACAAGCTGGGCCCACACTCGAGAGAGAGGGTAAGTCCTGAAAATTCATTATGGTCCTTCAAATCCAACTGCTGCCTGACCTGTGCTGTGTGAGCCTACTCATGCCACCCACCCTGCCCCCTCCTCTGCTGCTAACCATTTGACTGTTCTGTTATATTTTGCAGAACATGAGGTAAACCCTGACAATGCAGAAGAAGATTCATAACCGGACGAGCCGGAAGAGGAGAACATCTTCCAATCCAACCCTCCAGACCAAGAACATGGGGGTGAGGGGGATGGGGGGTGGGGGGGATGGAGCTGGATGAAGCCCCCACTGTTGTACTGACTTTGGAGGAGGTGCCGCTCATTGAGGTGACAGCCCCTTCCGTGACTAGTGATTTGAGTGTTAGTGGGAAATTCCATGCTGGTCCCAGTGGTGGGGTGCAGTGAGGCACACCCGTGGGGAGGAGGGAAAGGTGACCTTTACCGCGTTCTCCTGAGGTGCAAGATCTAACAGATGTGCTTCAGATGATGTCATTGAGTGCGGCGAGTATTGACCTTACCTCATCACTCCTGGACACCATCAGTGGGGTGAGTTATGAGGTAGCGGGACTGTCGGGAGAAGTAACAGCAATGACACGAGAAATGGGAAAGATATCCAGGACCATCAGTGAGGGAATAGTGGCCATGAGGGAGGGAATGTCAGAGGTTGTGCAAACCACGTCACTGACCATGAGGGAGGGAATGTTGCAGGTTGTTGAGACACTGTCAGGGCACATGAGGGACGGCATGTTGGAGTTAGCTGTTGCAATAAGGGAACACGCCCAGACCCTGCACCCATTGACAGAATCAACTGTCACTCCCACTCCAATCCCCACACCAGCCTCTGAAAAGCCCAAATCCGGGCCCTCCAACTTGCCGCCTCGGCCGTCCAACTTGCCGCCTGCCGCCAACCCCTCCCACCCTCAACAGGTGCGCAGCACCCGAGATCTTAGAAAGAATAAGCTTGGTACCAAGCCCAGAAAAACTGCGCCACTGTCTGTGGGCAGGGGTGGTTGAAAGTCCAAGACCAAGCGCAGTGGGCGGTCTTAGAATAAGGTGGAGGAGAGATGGATGAGTGCAGCCTTTCTTTGCTGTTGTTGCTGTTGTTATTATTATTATTGGTGTTACTGTTGTAAATGTTCTCAAATTAAAAGGTTTTTGTAAGTTATGTAAATTTACAAGTTTAAAAGTTGTAAGTGATCTTAACGTTTTTAAGTGATCTTAGTGATCTTAAAGTAAAGTTTGATACAAGAATAATTTTATTAAAGTTAAGTTAAGTACAAAAGAACTGTTTGTTAAACTTTTGAATAAAATATATTTTACATTAAAAGTGAACCATTTCCATTATTTGTTCCATTAACACAACACAACATTATGGAACAGCTCCAAACAGTAAACATGTCCATGTGGAATAGTTGTCGCTGAGCCCTCAGGCATCAGGAAAGTGTTCACGGATGAGCTGCTGGCACAAGGCTCGAGCAATCGTTAAAGGGGCACGATGGCCCGCCCTCCTCCACCATCGTGCTCCGACCTCAGGCACTTGCAAGGCTTCCTCCTCCTCATCGTCCTCCTCCTGCTCATCATCTACATCTTCCACATCATTATCATCAGCCACTCTCACCGCAGGTGTGTCTTCCACTGACAGGTGCTGCTTCCTCATGATGGCTAAGTTATGCAGCATGCAGCACACAACAGTGAACTAACCAACAATCTCAGGGGAGTACAGCAAGTATTGGTCCAGGCATCAGAAATGCTGTTTTAAGCTGCCAATGCTCCTCTCTATGATGATGCACGTCACAATGTGCGACATGTTGTACTCACGGTCATCTTCCGTCTGGGTTACGGGTAGGGGCGTCATGAGTCAGGTAGCAAGGCCGTACCCTTTGTCCCCCAGTAGCTAGCTCTGCCCTTCTGGCTGCTGCTGCTGAAGCATGGCAGATATAACGCTGTCGGGTAGGATGAACGCTTCATGGGTGCTCCCATGGTATCTTGCATTGACTGACATGATATGATGCATGTCATCACATGAGCTGTACATTAATGGAATGGAATTATTTTCTGTTCCTGTACATCTGGGAATCCTCCAAAGGTGCACGCAAGGCGATGTGGGTATAATCAATGCAGCCCTGTACCTTTGGGAAGCCAGCAATCCTGGAGAAGCCCACAGCCCTGTCATGGATTGCTTGGGCGGTCATGGGGAACTTTATGAAGTCATTCCTCTGGGCACACAATGCAGCTGTCACCTGGCGAATGCAGGCATGTGTTGCATGTTGAGAAGTGATGTACACATCCCCATTTGTAGCTTGAAATGAGCCGGAGGCATAGAATGAAAGTGCAGCTGTAACCTTCACTTCAACTGACAAAGCAGTCCTCCTGATGCTTCTCGGTTGCAGGTCTGCTTTCACCAACTCACAGATCTCAGTTACAACTTATTTGCGGAAACGCAGCCTTCTGACACAGGTGGAGGTACGAACGCCTGTGTTGATATACCCGAGATGGGTCAGGCCTCCTGCCCAGCATCCTACAGGCTCTGATGTTCCTGATGCGATGACGTCAAATCAATTGTCTCCTACGTGGCACCATGATGCAGAAGTCTCGCACAAGGTATGGCATTCTCAGTATTGCCCCCCATTCTTAAATTTAAGCTTCGAAAGAAGTTTAAAATGGCAGGAAAGAAGGTAGGACAGATTCACAGTTGTCTCCCCCGCAAGGTCTGTATGGATGGACCACACCTAACGTCTTGTGACTTCTCCTCTCTCCCCACCCCCCCTTAACTAATTGCAGCCTTGTGACTTCTCCCCTTCTCTCTCTGCCCACCCCCCCACCCCCAACATTCATTGCTGTCTTCAGAAACTTTCCAATCAGCAGCTCACTCCCCGGGCTTGAAGCCTTTCGATCAGCACCTCGCTCTCTCTCTCTCTCCTCCCTCCCCCCACCCCCATGGCTTGTTTTCTAGCCGAGCCCCAAGCCCCTGTGTCCAGGCACGGGCCAATTCTGCCGGCCACAGCTACGATCCTCCTCAAGATGTTCGATAGTGGCGTATGAGTGAATAAAAAAAAGAGAAAACTTCTGAAATCCAACAAACTTCCATTTACTACGTTGACAGGTAAAAAAAGTTGAACTTTATTATTGATTTTTACAGTGTTCTTGACTCCCTCTAAAATCTTCGATTTAAAAACAAAGGTGTTTTCAGTGCAGATTTCTTAATGTGCGCTGGTTTTCTTAAGTGCCCAGAAGGTTGTTCGAGAGTAGCCAGATACGCCGATCTAGGAGGAAAAGATGTTGGCAAAACTGCGAAAAATTATAAAAGCCGGCGCAGACATGAGGGAATCAAAAAAAACTGCCCAGAAAAATCGTAACTAAGTCAGTTACGCCGGCGCAGATCGCAGGGAGAAACGTGGAAAAAAATAAATACACCAAAAGAAACGGCGCCCGCCAAAAGAATGGCACAAATGACTCGGAAAATTGAGCCCTATATTTCATCCTTTGCAAAGGCTTTTTGGGGAACAAAAATGGCTGACAACATCCAATAGGTGCCATGATAAATGTGGCCAAGTGCTAGAGTGGGATAGCATTTGAACCCCATGATGGCTGGTGAAGTGGAGGTAAAGTTGAATTAAGTAGTAATGAGGAGGGTGGCCATGTTTGCCACTCCAGGGTACCCTTCCCATAGGACAGCACTGCAAAATTCCTGGAAGGAAGCAGAGAAAGGAAGTTTGATGGCACAGTTGAGTTACTAGCACTGACAGTGCCATGCCCATGGGTTCATATTAGCCCCAGGTGGCTAAGCTCTGTATCTGGCACATTGTTGATCCAGGGCCTGTGAATCTAGTTCTACACAGTCACTGCCAGGTAGATGCACCTCTGCCCGTAAATGCGAGTGGGAGGGTACTGGCCGGTGGGTACAATCCACCTTGGTCCTGCCTTCCATCCATGCATCGATCCTTTTTCCTTTTCCAAAATCACATAAGTAAAGCTGCATTGCCATTGGCAAGTTCATTGTTCCAATATCACAGATAGGCTAAATGAATGGCAGTGCCAGTGGCACAAAGCTCACTGAGTGGAAAAAAGACTAAAAAACCCAACCAAAAAAGATTTCAGAAATTGTCTTAAAATACTACTAGAAATCATACAATGGGGGGAGAATGTGGATAAGACCTGAAAACGGGCACAGAGATCACAGTTCAATTAGCCAGTGTCCACTTATAGCGTTGCAGGCAGCATGTTAAATTCCTGCTGCCTGCTCTTTCAAATGATGTGTGTGTGTGTGCAGCCAACACCTCACGTGCTGCATGCATCAGCAGGCGACCTAATATCATGAGTGTCTAGCACTACTTAAAGCCTGCACCTCTTACAGATGAAGTGCATTGTGGCTGCAACAAGTGGTAGGCATTTGTTTCAAAACTGAATCTATTCTGTGATACTTTGTAAGCAATGGCTGCATACTCAAGCGAGTGTGCACCAAGGTTTTCAGACAATGCATCAGAGACCTTGATGGAAGAGGTGGCAAGGAGGAGAGATGTCCTGTATCTGCAAGGAGGGGGGTAGGCAAGACACCCTCCAGACATATGCTCAGGAGGCAATGGAAAGAAATAGCACAGGATGTCAATGTCAGGAATGTTGTTCATCGAACATGGATGCAGTGCAGAAAGAAATGTAATGATCTCTCACGAGTTGTCAAGTGACTTCAATTTGCATTTCTTACCAACTACAACAACAGCCTCAGCCACTGCTCAATGCACCACAGTGCCATTATTCACCTATCAACAATTTCTATCAATTAGGACTCAACACTAACATTCATATCTTTACCTCACCCTCACACATTTAGCACAGTTGCAAGCCTCACGCCCACAACTCACAGCTCAAACACACTGGCAGCTAATCAACGATAACAGCCACATCACCCAAACACATTGCACATCACACACTGATACATTTCCCTCTTTCTTGCAGGAGAAGGTGGCGCATAATATTAGGCAGCAGCACAGAAGTGGAGGTGCACAGATGCGCCTGCATGTTTTAACCTCCATGGAGGAGACAGTGCTGGCCAACATGGGAAGGGGCATCACTGAGGCCGTAGCCACCTGTGGTGCTGAAGCGATTGGTGATGAGGCTGTCCATATACCTAATCCTCCTCCTCCCATCCCATTTCTCGCTCACCCTCAATCTCTTCTGACTGAGAGGCTGCAGAGGTTGTAAGCACATACTTGTGGCTTTCTCCTCTCCCCTCACCACAATCTTAGCCTTGTCCCTTTTTCATTTCAGATACCAAAGAACTGGAATCTGCCCAGGCAGTGGAGGAAGTGGAAGAAGGCAGTGAAGGCAAAGAGACATTGTTGCTTGATCTTACGCTCGCAGCCACCAGCTCAGATATTGACACTGTGCATATTTTAGAGACTAGGATAGAGGAGAGATATGCATGTGGTGAGACACCGGGCACAAATGCGAAGGAGCCAGGGTGAGGGCAAAGGATAGCATAGGTGCCAGCTCGCCAGAGGGCGAGGTCGCACTCTAGTTCTGTTGCAGAGGACTTAGATAAGCACTTCGATGAGCCAGTGTGCAGAAGAAGGCTGATGTGTACACACACCCGAATGCTTGGTGCACTTGAAAGCCAAGTCAACAAGCATGGAGGAGTCCAGCACCAACATGGCACAGGCCTTTATGCAGATCTGGGAGCCCATCTTTTCCAACGTGGAATGGATAGTCACCTCCATCAGCACACCCGTGGAACCCACCATGATGACCGATGCCTCAGCTTCCATTGCAGTACAAGCAGCATCCACCAAAGGTCTGAGTGCTGCCATCAGGCCGCTGGATACCACTGTTCAAAAGGTTTTCCAGGGCATCACAGTAGTCCATCAATCTGTTCTCCAACAGGTTACTAGGATGGCTGAGGCGCCATCCCAGGAGAGTGGCAGTGGCTTCGTGGAACAGGAACCTGCTTTCCTCTCTCAGGATGACAGTATTCCTGTTCTGAACCCTGCAACTCCGACAGTTTCCTTGCTGTTGCCTGTCAGATAGCCAGCCCAGACTGCTGCAGCCCAGGCTGAGATGGTACAGTTTGAAGCTGGGCCATTTAGGCCCAGAGCTGCTGGAGTCACCCTCCAAGGCCATCTGCAGTCTCCTCAATTGAAGGTCAGCAGCCATCCACCACCCATGCTACATCTACTAAGCACCTCGTAGAAGCACTAGGACAGGCAAAGGCAAACGGAAGAGGCATTAAGGGAGTCCACAAGGGTGATTAGCTTATTTTTGTATGCATTATATCGTGATTTAATTTATAAATATGGATTGGAATGTGTATTTTCTGTAGGCTTTTATTTTTGTGATGGTCAATAATAGAGGCAAGGTAAGGAGCGTGGGACTATTGGTGAATGGGGCGGTCATGGTATCGCTCATGAATTATTTGATCACATAAAGCCTGGACAGAAAGGGGCTGTCTAGGTAGTATCTGTGGTGTATGTTGATTCCTGGATTCTTTTACCTCAATCTGGTTCAGCAAAATTACTGAAACGAATACCGTTTGTGCTTTAAACAAAGCAAGCTTTTATTTAAAAAGCAAATCCCGATCGGGGACTTTATCAGACAGAAGGAATGCAAGTCTGTTCGAACGCACTCACTTCCTACGGACAAAGTGACGTTACATTGTAAAGGCACGATGGTTATACATTTTCGGCAAAAGATAACAAGATAGGGCTAGAGTGACATCCTAGTCCAGCCTATCCTCTTAGATCCCTCTTTCCCTTTGTCCACTCATAAGCCGACCTAAGTATGGTCTGATTTTAAACAAAGACCTTCTGTTAATGTTTCAGGTTAATAAAATGATTTAATAAGACCTTGAGGTTTTTCTGCAAGCTGTGGGTTTTGTTTCAATACATGTTAGTGTTGTAACATTTCGCAGTCTTGAGTCTGAGATGTCATGGCTATTCCTCCATGAATTCTTTGTTAGCTTATACTGTCTCTATACAATTCCCACATTCTCAACTTCAATGTCTCTATACATTTTTAAACATTCACATTCCCCCCTTTTATCATTCCATGATAACACTTAGGATCATTCTAGGAGTATCGCATTCATCCGTTCACACTCTATTTCCTGAATCATATTGTTGTTAGTGTCGAGTAGTTCTTTAGTTCGTTGGATCATAACTCGGGAGCCCTTGACCACAAAAGGGTTTGCTAACCTTGCCATCATTACTTTACAACAAAGGTTAAGGCAACCAACAATCAAACCAGCTAGATCCTTCTACTGGTGTGGATAACTTCTTCACCTTCCTTCTTATATGATCAGCGAGATTGGTTATGTTTTCTGAACTACCAGGAATGTAAATGCAACATTCAGATCCTATCAGGGCACACGTTCCCCCTTTCTCAGCTAACAGGTAATTGAGGGCCATTCGGTTTTGTAATGCTACGGTCCTTATTGCTACCATTTCAGCTGTGATGCCCTCCAGAGCTTCAGCAGTATTGTATTGGCCCCCCTCCTCTCGTGATAGTTTGGCTCTGAATCCATCTGACAGTCTCAGTTAGGGTTAGTGGAACGGGGCGCAAAGGAATTCCCCCTTTGGAATGTATAGGGAATGTATAGGGAATGTGAACACACCCAACATCCAGAAAAGTTCCCATTTTGCGCATAAACATAAGACATGTACAAAAAGGTGTTTACATGGAGCTCTCGTCTCTGTCTCCCCTCCCATGCGCCGAAACTGTCATATATCAACACTATTATACAGACTGTGGCATACAGACAGTTTCATCTTATGGCTCAGGATTCAGATAAATAGTCCAATTATTTTGCTGATTAAAAGAGTTCAGTTTTCCCGTCTCTCTTCTCAGGTCACCGTCGGTGTAGCTGGCTGTCTATCACTATGGGTAAAAGTTCAAACTGGTCCACGTTCCAATTAGGATGCCAACGGCCTTGTTCAGCTATGGAGAAGAGGAAGTCTGGAACAGAAACAGGAGTTAGAATAGGTTCGTTAGAGGGTGGTGAGCTTGCAGTGGTGCAGGTGAACCCAGGCACTTTTCCCCTCAACCTTGGCTGCAGTGGGGGTAGTGAGTAACACCTGAAAAGGCCCCTCCCATTGTGGCTCTAATCCCTTCAGAATCCATACTTCCCTGGTGCCACGAGGGACAATTCGGGTAAAACTGGGAGGTCGAGGTGGGCATCTTGAACCTGGTTGTGAGCTAGTCGCAGAGCCTGAGTCAGAGAAAGAACATAGGTGGTCATCAGTCGAGCTGAGATACCATATCTAGGAACAATTTCCCTCATTAACACCTTAACAACAGTTTGAGCCTTATTGTCCAGGGTAGGGTAGGCTTCAATCCATCTGCTAAACACATCTACTATTACTAACACATATTTGTAACACTGAACTTTTTGCAACTCAATGTAGTCCAACTGAAATGTCTCAAAGGGACCTTCGGGTAGGGGTATTTTACCCCAATCACAGGGGACTCCCTTCCCTGGATTATGTTGCTGGCAAACCAGGCAACGACTACTGATGTTCTGGGCGAGCGCCTGGAGTCTAGAGTGCCACCAAGTAGCCAAAAGTGTATCACTCGTGGTTCTTGCTCCACAATGAGTAGCAAAATGCATACAATCAATAACCCATAGAGCCAACTCGTCAGACATGCAAGTCTGTTCCGCGGGAGTGGTCCAGAGTTTAGAAACATTGTCATAAGTACATGCATAATATTTCCACAACAGTTTATCTTTTTCAGGAGCGTCCTCCTGTGCTTTTATAACATCTTGGATGGTTGGCATTGGTTTTTCCGAGGCTAACTTATCCTTTGCAGGATTTTTAGTCTGACTCATCATTCTCGGCACTACCATCTGTTGGTCACGAGAGGCCTGTTTGGCCTCTTGGTCAGCACAGTGGTTCCCTATATCAACCGGGGATTTTCCGGTGGTGTGGGCGGTACATTTAACAATGACAATGTGCTTGGGGAGCATGAGGGCTTGCAACAAATCAGATACTAGTTGCTTATGGGATATCTCATTCCCCTGTGAGGTTAGGAATCCCCTATTTTTCCATAATTGTCCGAAATCATGGCCACCCCAAAGGCATACCTAGAGTTGGTATAGATGTTGACTTTGAGATCTTTGGCCAAGATATAGGCTCGGGTGAGGGCGAATAGCTCAGCTTGTTGGGCAGAATAGGCGGTTTCAAAAGCGGCAGATTCCAAGACCTGATTCTCCTGTTTTACTATGGCGTATTAAAGATAAACAATCATGACTGGGTTCTTCCTCATCTTGGAGTGGCTCAGTAAGAAAACAGGCCGGATTAATTGCAGTACAGTGCCGAAAGGTCAGTTTAGGATTGCCTGTGATTTCAGTGGGTTCTGTCGGATAGAGGGCCAGTCCACATTGCCCTGCACTGGGATCTTAATCGGATCAATGGGAGTATAATCCACTTGGGAGGGGTCCTCTGCCCACACATGAGGATCCACATAGTCAGGTATGCCAGAGCCAGTATAATGCTGCAGAGTCGTTAAGACCTTCTTGGGGTCCCCGTGGAATTGGACTGTTCGGCCATGTTTTACAATTTGCACATCCCGGCTGGTAGGGTCAGCCTCGTCTATAGCCTGGCGCACCATGACTTCCAAATCTTTAGCGTGGTGGGGCTCTTTTTTCAACCACGCTGCCCCTCGCTGCAGCAGGAACGCCATCTTGCCTCTGTCCTCGAGGTCGACTGCCTTGATCCTTCTCTCCCGCAATTCTGCCACAACCGCTGGAAGGGTACCTATGAAATTGATCTTCTTCCCCAAGAGTCCTGCCACTGGAGCTGGGAAGGTATTTTTAGATCGTTCCAGTCGGATCATTGCCATGCAGTCGTGATGGATGGTCTGTGCCTCAGGTGCTGCACTGGTCTGTTCTCTGGTGCCTGGCCTAAGCAAAGGTGAGGTTTTGCTCTGCCTCTGAGCATGGGGGACATCGATTGCTGGAGTGAAGAGGTCTTCCCATTTCCACTGGGATCGTATGCTAGGGTCACGTGATAGGGTGCCTGCGGCAGGTCCAGAGACCACCACTGAGGGGTTCTAGTGGTATAATACTGCCGCTTAAGGGTTCCCTGTTTTACAATAATCCCATCATCTCCACACTCCAAATACAACTGGAATTTGCAGAGGAGGTCTCTAGCCATCAAGTTACAGTCCAGATTGGTTGTGATAACAAATCGATGTTCCACTGATTCTTCCTGGTAACCCATTTTAACCGGTTCTGACACCGGGAATGTAGAGACTTGTCCCAGGAATCCTGACAGTCCCTGTGTTTCAGTGAAGGCGGGGAGTTTAAGCTTTGATTGTACCGAAGACATGAAGGCTCCCGTATCTATCAAGAAGGGTTGCCACTCATTCCGAATTTTTAACAATATCATCGGTTCGTCATCCGGGGAGGGTCCCTGCGTAGTCAATACGAATCAGGGGACGGTTGGCCAAAGGGGTTGTTCTGGGAGAAGTTAGTGTAAGATCCCCCTCTCCACCCTTGCCCCCCTCCTCTTCCTCCTCTTCCTTTTCCACGCTAACGGTTGGGGCAATTTTTATTCCAATGTCCTTCCTGCCCACAATTAAAACATCCATCTCGTCTTTCCCAGCCCCGACCTCTTCCCATACCAGGCCGGGGACAGTAGGGCAGTCCGTAATTAGCAGGGCCCGAGCCATTTGGGTGTTCGATATAACCGTATCCCTGTTTATCCATCCAACCCGGCACGCAATACTGCGGTTCCATCTGGTATCCCCTTGGGTCGGGTTTTGGTCCTTCCACCTGAGGCGGCTCCTCCTTTCTAGTCACGTATTCAGTCTTGACCCGGGTTTGGGGCGCACATCCCCCCTCCCTTTTCTTTTCCTGCCAATAATATCTAACCGCCCTTTCCATCTGGGCTTTACTGTTATCTGCCCAATTCATATTATTTGTCCGAATAGCGTGAGCAATCGAATAGTTGTTCGAAGATCACATAGACATCTATAGTGGGGTGGTCTGCAGCTTGTTGTGCATCAGGGTTTGGCATTGGTCTGACAGGGAATTGGTGTCAGGACTTTGGGATCTTGGAAATCCTTTCTAGGTCGGAGGATGTTTCCGAGCTGTCTGACTGCTTGACAGTTCTGCGTCTCGATCGGCGGGGGTGTTTGCTATGTCTTTCACAACTTGGACTGGTAGATTGACTAGAAGATTTACGGGACTGTCTGTGATATCGAGATATAGTTCTACCCTTTCGAGTGTGAGATCTGGTCCTTTCGGCTATATTGCTTGTGAACTGGGGATCCAAATCGCTATCAGAGGATGAGGAGTCAGTTTGGGTTTGTTGCTTTGGTGGTATGGGGTTATTTTTAACTCCTCTCGCCAGAGTGTAAGGTGGAGGGTGTTGGGAAGAGGACTGGAGCTAGGGGCCAGGGGGTGCGGGAGGCGCTGAGTCAGTGACCACTCATCAATTTCATCATCAGCATCGGTTAACACAAAGCCAGCCATTTGACTACGTAGTCGGTCAATACCTTTCTCAGAGGTCCCAGAGGATCTCTTAGTAAGTTTCTCGTGCGCACATTCTTTTTTTAAGATGTCTACAGTTTTAACATGTGTTCCCTCTGTCAATGAGAGTCCCAATTTAATAGCATTTATTTGCCAACTTGACAGAAGTGATGCATCTTTTAATTTTTGACAATAGTGTCGCCATGTTGCAATTAAATTTTTGTCCCCTTTTCCTCGTCCCCTTCTCCAAATTAATCCCTGTGCTTTTTTTGCTACCTCTATGCTTCTAGTGCCACCTAGAGGCCACTGGTCATCTCCTAATAATTTGTTCAGGGCTCCTGATAATTTTCTAAAGTCTTCAGCTCTTTCAGGGAATTCCGAACATAACTTTTGTAGTGGACTATCCGCATCCGTTGTTTTATCCAACTGATTACCCATTTTCACGCTGCACCTCGTATTACCGTGTCGTTATGCGTTCGTGTCGTCGTGCAATTTGAACAAACTTAAAATAAACACAGACTTTACTGAAACTAACACTGACTTCCGTGTCACCCCGCGGTTCACGTCGCCGCGCGATTTAAAACACTTAAAATAAACAAAGACTTTACTAAATCTAACACTGATCCGCGTCGCCCCGTGGTTCACGTCGCCGCGCGATTTAAAACACTTAAAATAAACAAAGACTTACTGACACCAGCACTGACTTTGATATCACCCCGCGGTTCGCGTTGCCGTGCGTTCGCGTCGTCCCACGTTCACTCGGCCGCGCGCTCACGCCGCCGCACGTCTCGCGTCGCTACGCGTTCCACGCTGCTGCGCGTCTGTGTCAGCCCTCCTTCACTCGGCCGCACGCTCGCGCCGCCGCACGTCTCGCGTCGCTATGCATTCGCGCCGCCACGCGCTTCTCTCACCCTACCTTTCAAGTTGCTGCGTGATTTAAATTCAATCAGTGCCTAGACGGGCCAAGTGATATACGAGGTCGACATCACACCTGACTTGAACACCTATTCTCTATTTAATTCCCCATAAGCCTTACTTAATTCCCTGTGAGCCTAATTTGCTAAATTTGATTTCTTATGAGCCTATTTTAATTTCCTGTGAGCCTAATTTTCTAAATTTGATTTCTTATGAGCCTTATTTAATTTCTTTTAGTCTCCAAATTTCCCTATCCTTTCGCGTCACTGCGCAGTTTAAATCCAATCAGTCAATGAAAGCCCTAATTTAATGGAGTTTTTCTGCCAACTGGACAGGAGTGATTTTTTTTTTAGACTGCAGTGGAATTTTTCTCATAATTTAAAATCTCAGAACATTTTTTTTTTCAGCACCTATTTAGTACGTTACTTTGTTTTTGTCTTTTCCATAACTAGAGAGAAGTCTGGCATGTAGGCTGTGGACTGCTTTTCGTTATCTCAATTGTTCCAGCCTCAAGGTCGTGTTATTTAATATAATATATATTTTTTTAATCCTTTTGAATCCATCGCCGTTGTTTTGCTGTGCCTTCTCTGAATGTTTTCTTTCGACAAGTAAGTGAGCATGTTAAATCCTTTTTTTTAACCACCGGGACCATGTATTTTTTTCTTTTTTTTTTACTCAACAAACCCATCCTTTGTGCATTTCCTGGCTCCGTAACTTATCATCCGAATATACGTAATTCAATAAGGTTCACACTCTTAAACTTCCCATATACAGGACAACACTACGAAGGATTAAAAAAACTTTCATTCTGTTTGAAAAAGTAGGTGGAGCTAAAACAAACCACAACTCCCCGGCTTTTTTTTTAACAGTAAAAATCACAGAAGCATTTCTCATTTAAACAAGAGTCTCTTTTCTTTCCTATTAATTTTTGGATCCATGATTGATCATCTATCCCTATCTAGCTCTAACTATAACCTATCTTTCCAAGTCGCCGCTTGGTTTGCGTCATCGCGCAATTTCCCTATCTCTATCCCTATTCTAAGTTTGAAAGGTATTCACCAGATTGTCCTGGATCTCGTTCAGACACTACCTGAGAACCAGCGAGTGGCTAAACTTTCCTCAGACTTTTGAAACCGGGGGAAACTGGAGCAGTATTGAAATCATACTCACTCCAGTGGCCACTTTCCCCTCATCTCGTCCAAGGCTAGTCTGGCTCTTAATTCGCAAGTTTTCGGCAGTCGTCCGTTGAGATCCCACTTCTGACACCAAATGTTGATTCCTGGATTCTTTTACCTCAATCTGGTTCAGCAAAATTACTGAAACGAATACCGTTTGTGCTTTAAACAAAGCAAGCTTTTATTTAAAAAGCAAATCCCGATCGGGGACTTTATCAGACAGAAGGAATGCAAGTCTGTTCGAACGCACTCACTTCCTATGGACAAAGTGACGTTACATTGTAAAGGCACGATGGTTATACATTTTCGGCAAAAGATAACAAGATAGGGCTAGAGTGACATCCTAGTCCAGCCTATCCTCTTAGATCCCTCTTTCCCTTTGTCCACTCATAAGCCGACCTAAGTATGGTCTGATTTTAAACAAAGACCTTCTGTTAATGTTTCAGGTTAATAAAATGATTTAATAAGACCTTGAGGTTTTTCTGCAAGTTGTGGGTTTTGTTTCAATACATGTTAGTGTTGTAACATTTCACAGTCTCGAGTCTGAGATGTCATGGCTATTCCTCCATGAATTCTTTGTTAGCTTATACTGTCCCTATACAATTCCCACGTTCTCAACTTCAATGTCTCTATACATTTTTAAACATTCACAGTGTATGTAGCCCACAATCACTGACTCCACACGGTCTGGTGTTAATCTAACTGCTGTGACCATCGTCCTTTATTGAACAGTTCCAGAGTGACTCTCAGGTGTGGTGGTCGGCCTTTTATACTGCCTCTTGCAGGTACTTTCAGGTTTCCCACCACAGCGCCCTCTGTGGTGTACCATTGTGCTTATTATACATTTAAGGTACCAGGACGATACATCAATACATAACATCTCACTTCTCCCCCAGGACACAGGACGATACACACATCGATACATAACATCTCACTTCCCCCCCAAATCCCGAAGCCGTTGCCGGGGATCTCGACCTTGTCTGTCCAACGGAAGGCAGGTCGGCATAGACAGTGCGTTTGTATGGTACATGTTATCTGGTACAGATGTTGTGTCAATGGATTGCGGGTACACTGAGCAGTTACATTAAATAGTTATTAACTGGTAACGGATCCCTGATTTCTTTATAAGCTCTTATCATTAATTGTACTTCATATCTATATTTTTTTTACACAAACAGTGACCATTCAGCATTAAAATATTAATTCTTATTATAAATCCACCATCTCACATTAACATAGCTCATTTTAGACTCGCTCTTGCCTTACAGAAGTCATTTTGTGGGGACCACCACGTGGTAAGGCCCTTTTAAGACTCCCGGGTGCATTTCCTTTTTAAGGCGCCATCTTTGATGCAGCAGGATTCCACGAGGCTTCTCCTTGAGTGCTGCCATCTTTGATGCTCTGCTGCTCTGGACACGAGGGCGCCGCCATCTTGCTCTCCGCCGCTCCGGATGCCCTCCGCTGCCACAGCCTCCACTCCCCTCCGCTGCCACCTGACTTGTCGCCTCTCCTGCGGCTGTCGTCGTCACTTCTCCGGCGGCCACCGTAGCCGCCTCCCCTGCTGCCGTTTATCAAAAGTTTATCAAAAGTTCTCCGACTCATCAACGACGGACCCGAGCCCGTGTCCACTTCCATACTCACAGGGACGCCGTTGATTTTTACTTCCATTATCACTGGGGGCGAATCGTCGGTGCACGTATATAGTCCCAACACCTCATCTTCTTCTGCCTGCTCCTCGCTGAACAGTGGATCATCCCCCATCTCCTCAGCCACATGGTGAGTCCGATTTCTTTTACACATACGCTGAAGGTGGCCTTTCGTGTGGCAGGTATTGCATGTGTACTCCGCAAACCTGCACCAGTGAGCCCCATGGCTTCCTCCACAACGCCAGCATGGTGCTGCTTGATTGGCCCCCCTCAGCGGACTCTGAGATCCAGGACCCTGAGGTCCATGCTCCTTGTCCCGGGCAGAGTCACGTTCTGCAGTTTTGTCCGTGGTGAGCGCTATCCTGTGGACAGTGTCTGCCGGGTTCAAGACTGTGTGGATCATTTGTTTGGTGCTGCAAGTCGAGGTCATATATGCCCGGCTGATGGTGATGGCCTTTGTCAGGGTGACTGTGGGTTCCATGGTTAGCAGCTTGTGAAGGAGGCGCTCGTGACCAATCCCCATAACGAAAACATCCTGCAACGCCTCGTCAAATTGTGCGCCAAAATCACACGGTGCCGCGAGTCTCCTAAGGTCCGCAGCATATTTGATGACATCCTGGCCCTCAGGTCTGCAGTGATGGTAACATTTGTAACTGGCCGCGAGGATGCTCTCCTTCGGTTTCAACTGGTCACGAATGAGTTCAGTCAGTTCCTTGTAGGACTTGTCCCTGGCGCTCCTGGGTGCCAGCAAATCCCTGACGAGACAGTGAACCTCATCTCCACAACTGGAGAGCAATATCGCCTTACGCTTCTCTCTCAGTGCGTTCGTGTCCTCCGTCAGATCGTTTGCTGTGAAATAGTACTCGAGCTTTTCCGTAAAGGCTTCTCAATCATTGCCCACGGTAAAATCCTTTAGCGAGCCCAGAGTAGCCATGGTTGCGTGGAATTCGTCTGCTTCCTTGTCGCCAATGTGGTGTATGTAGCACACAATCACTGACTCCACACGGTCTGGTGTTAATCTAACTGCTGTGACCTTCGTCCTTTATTGACCAGCTCCAGAGTGACTCTCAGGTGTGATGGTCAGCCTTTTATACTGCCCCTTGCAGGTATTTTCAGGTCTCCCACCACAGCGCCCTCTGTGGTGTATCATTGTGCTTATATTACATTTAAGGTACCAGGACGATACATCAATACATAACAGTATCCTCCCTTGCTCTTCCTGTTCCTCCAATTCCTGTTGAAATTGCTCCTCCTCCATTTCCTCCTCCTCCCCCTCTTCTTCATGTTCCCGCTCTGCAGCTTCTTGCCTGTTAGATGATGGCAAGGGCTGCTCTCTCATAATGGCGAGCTTCTGCAGCTTGCAGCATACCAGCACAAATCTTGATACCCGCTCAACTGAGTATTGCAGGGCTCCTCCAAAACGATCTAGGCAGCGGAAGCATTGTTTGAGGACGCCGATGGTGTGCTCTATAATATTCCTTGTGGCAGCATGGCTTTCTTGTAGGCCTGCTATGGATGTGTTATGGACCAGAGTCATGAGCCATGTCATGAGTGGATAACTCTTGTCACCTAGTAGCCAGCTTTTGACTTCCTGTGGTGTGTCAAATACAGGGAGCACAGAGGACTGCCGCAGAATGAACGAATCATGAATACTGCCAGGATACCAGGCATTTACCTGCATGATGCTCTGCCTGTGGTCGCACACCAGCTGCATATTGAGGGAGTGGAATCCCTTTTGATTCAGGAAAATGGCAGAATTAACATGAGGTGCATGCAAAGCAATATGCGTGCAGTCAATGGCACTCTGCACCAGAGGAAGCCTGCAATTCGAGCAAATCTTCATGCTCACTCCACCTGCTTCTCCCTAGCAAAAGGAAATGACATGAAATTGTCTCCCTTTATGTAGAAAGACTCAGTGACCTCCCTTATGCAACAGTGCACTGCAAACTGTGATATGTTGCTTATATCTACAGAAGCAGTCTGGAAGGAGCCAGACACAGAAATGTTAAGATGCATAGTCACCTTGACAGCCACAGGCAATGTGGTCCTTGTCCTGTTTTGAGGTTGAAGATGTGGCTGCAGCAGCTGGCAGATTTCAGTCACAACCTCTTTAGTGAAGTAAAGTCATCTCAAGCAATGGTCCTCGCTGAAGTTGAGGGAAGAAAATTGCTCCTCAAAGACTCTGGGTGGTTATGGTCTCCTACTGAGAGTCCTTCTCCCCCTCCTCCATGTCCCTCTTCTAGTAGCTTGTCCTGCTTTGTGTGGGCTCTCTTAATTTTCCCAACCATGCTCAATTCCAAGAGGAAGGTCTACCAGGTCATCATGTCTGGAAGTAACTTATTTCAGCACAAGTCTTTAAACCAACAAAAAAGTACTTCAGTACCAGCCAGACCACTCTCTGTAGACTGTTGAAATTTTAGACAAGCATCGGAAAGCTGCAAAAATGCATGCAATTGTACTAGAATCCAGAAGAAATAATCCCAGCAACTAACCTGTAAGTAGTTCGTGATGTCTTTAAATAGCACTGGTGGGGAGTCCTTCATGCTGTTGAATGCATGTTCAGCTGTGGTAGTTTAAGAGGGGCCATTGGCTGGAGCTTGTGTTTCGAAAATGGCACCATTGGCATCAAACCAGCATTGCACACTGAGTGACATCATAATCTACCTGCTCTGTATGCTGCCTGCGGTCGTTAGGTGCATGCACGCAAACTACTGTACCAAGATGGCGTCTGCCGCACTTCCCGCCAGAAGTGTATGCGCGCATCGAGGATCTGATTTTTGTCATTTAGGAGGCTGCTTAGCGCCTAAAAATCAGGTGCTACACAGCCTGATTTCTCCCCCTAGAACTCTTTAAATCTACTGCAATAAATAGCTTAGGCACCCTGGATACACATTTTATGTGAGTGGAGAGATGGCTGATCACTATATGAGAAATTGCATTGATGTCTAAGTGAGGTCATCAGGGGACAAGTTTAATATCATCATCATAGGCAGTCCCTCGAATTGAGCATGACTTGCTTCCACGTCAATATCACAAACTGCAAGTTGGTGGGCGGTACCTGGAGTGCTGGTATAAAATATAACAACAAAATAAGATGGGGTGCTAAAGGGGCAGAAATCTGGCATTATGATTCTCTGCACATTTTACAGATCAGTTATAGCCACTTTACACCAGTTTATTAACTGTAAATGATCAGAAAGTTCTCTCCCATTTGTCTAACATGCAGTTAGATAGAGATAGATGGTGCAGGCATCTGACCATTGCTCTGAAATGGCAATTCCATCTGCAACTTGAAACAACACTGAAATGTAGTACAGAAGCTGTGGTGTAGTTTCGTACTTTACAGCATATTATAACCATACCCTGAACTATTAGCAACATCAGTAATTTAAAATGAAGTTCTGGACCTGGAACATCAGGACCCTCATGGACAACCCCAACAGTGACAGACCGGAATGTCATACTGCTATCATTGCCCGGGAACTCAGATACTATGACAGTGACATCGCTGCCCTGAGCAAGACATGGCAGGCAGAAGAAGGTCAGCTCAAGGAATAAGGTGGTTGATACACCTTCTTCTGGAACGGCAAACCAGAAGAAGAATGCCATCTCCATGAGGTTGGCTTCGCCATCAACAATGAGCTAGTTTGGCGTCCTTGAGATTCCCCCTACGGGATAAATGATCCTTCGGCTCACTCTAACCCGGAACCAGTATGCTACGGTTATCAGTGCGTACACTCCTGGAAGCTATGGACAAGGCCAAAGAGGAATTCTACTTCAGCTTTGAAAAATCTCCGTCCTGAGTCCCAACGGGCAATAAGTTGATTCTCCTTGGCAACTTTAATGTCAGAGTTAGAAAGTCCACAGACCTCTGGAGATGCATAATTGGCAGGGAATCGGAAGGAAAACCAACTCCAATGGTACCCTCCTCCTGACGAAATGCTCAGAACATGGTCTTGTCATAACCAACATCTTGTTTCATCAGAAAGACAAGTACAAGGCCTCCTGGCAACACACTCGTTCCAGGCACTGGCATCTGCTAGACTATGTCATCATCCAAGCGAGGAACTGCAAGGATGTCCGCATCACTCGCGCCATGACAGGAGCTGATAAGTGCTGGACTGACCACCGTCTAATCCGCTCTGTTACCTCCATTGATGTAGCCTCAAAACGGCGGGGGCAACAGAAATGCTGCCGCAAAAAGATCAACGCTGAAGCACTCAAAGACCCTGCAAAGAAAGTTCTATTCAGTCAATGTCTCACAGCCAACCTGACAACCTCCAATGAACCGGAGCCGCAAAGTGTCCATAGTGCCTAGCCTGCCCTCAAGTCCACCATAATTAGAAGAAACTCTTGGTTACTCTACCAGAAAATATCAAGACTGGTTTGATGAGAATGACCAGGAGATCCAGAAACCAATAAATCGCAAAAGCAAGGCATTTCTGAATTGGAAACAACTTTGCATAACTCAAGTGAAAGAAAGCAGACCTACAGAGAACTCAAGGCCGAGGTTCAACAAAAAACTCGTGAGCTAAACAACAAATGGTGGGTGGAAAAAGTACAGGAAAGCCAGCATGTAGTTGATTTTTTTAGCGCAGTCAAGTTCACCCATGGCCCAAGCACTCAGGATCCTATTCCACTGAGAGCCAAGAACGGAGAGGTGCTCATCAAAGACAGAGAGGCAGTCAGTGCCCACTGAAAGGAGCACTTTGACGATTTCCTTAACCAAGACTCTGTCTTTGACGTGAGTGTCCTTGACTCCAACCCATAGCACGCTACCCGTCACCACCTCGGCATAATCCCAGCCCGGCATGAGGTTGAAAAGGTCATCTGACAACTGAAAATCAACAAGGTCTCAGGACCAGATGGAATCCCCGCCAAAGTACTAAAGCATAGCGGAAAAGTACTTTTGGCGGGAATCCATGACCTCATCTCTCTAATCTGGAAGGAGGAGAGCATGCCAGGGGATCTCAGAAATGGCGTAATCATGACCATCTTCAATAAAGGTGACAAGTCTGACTACAGTAATTACAGAGGAGTTTCCCTGCTGTCTGCTGGTGGAAAAAGGCAGTTTTAGTTATAGAAACATAGAAAACATAGAAAATAGGTGCAGGAGTAGGCCATTCGTCCCTTCGAGCCTGCACCGCCATTCAATAAGATCATGGCTGAACATTCCTTCAGTACCCCTTTCCCGCTTTCTCTCCATACCCCTTGATCCCCTTAACCGTAAGAGCCATATCTAACTCCCTCTTGAATATATCCAATGAACTGGCATCAACAACTCTCTGCGGCAGGGAATTCCACAGGTTAACAACTCTCTGAGTGAAGAAGTTTCTCCTCATCTTAGTCCTAAATGGCCTACCCCTTATCCTAAGACTATGTCCCCTGGTTCTGGACTTCCCCAACATCGGGAACATTCTTCCCGCATCTAACCTGTCCAGTTCCGTCAGAATCTTATACGTTTCTATGAGATCCCCTCTCATCCTTCTAAACTCCAGTGAATAAAGGCCCAGTTGATCCAGTCTCTCCTCATATGACAGCCCAGCCATCCCTGGAATCAGTCTGGTGAACCTTCGCTGCACTCCCTCAATAGCAAGAACATCCTTCCTCAGACTAGGAGACCAAAACTGAACACAGTATTCCAGGTGAGGCCTCACTAAGGCCCTGTACAGCTGAATTAAGGCCTCCCTGCTTCTATATTCGAATCCCCAAGCTATGAAGGCCAACATACCATTTGCCTTCTTTACCGCCTGCTGTACCTACGTGCCCACTTTCAGTGACTGATGAACCATGACACCCAGGTCTCGTTGCACCTCCCCTTTTCCTAATCTGCCGCCATTCAGATAATATTCTGCCTTCGTGTTTTTGCCCCCAAAATGGATAACCTCACATTTATCCACATTATACTGCATCTGCCATGTATTTGCCCACTCACCTAACCTGTCCATGTCACCCTGCAGCCTCTTAGCGTCCCCCTCACAGCTCACACCGCCACCCAGTTAAGTGTCATCCGCAAACTTGGAGATATTACACTCTATTCCTTCATCTAAATCATTAATGTACATTGTAAAGAGCTGGGTTCCCAGCACTGAGCCCTGTGGCACTCCACTAGTCACTGCCTGGATATGTGGCTGGGAACTCATTTCAGGGTCAAATATAACACCTAGGTTGCGAAAAATCATGTTCACCCTCAGATTGATGCTATGGAGAGGGATGGAGTCAGTGGTTAGGGAACGCAGTTTGTGGCGGGGAAAAGATAATGGCTTCGGTCTTCCCAGAATTTAATTGGAGAAAATTTCTGCTCATCCAGTACTGGATGTCAGACAAGCAATCTGACAATTTAGATACCAAGCAGGGGTCGAGAGAAGTAGAGCTGGGTGTCGTCAGCGTACATGTGGAAACTGACTCCGTGTTTTCACATGATATCGCCAAGGGGCAGCATATGGATGAGACAGAAGAGGGGGGCCAAGGACAGATCTTTGGGGGACATCAGAGGAACGATGTGGGAGTGGAAAGAGAAGCCATTGCAGGAGATTTTCTGGCTACGATTAGATAGATAAAAATGGAGTGCGTTCCCACCTACTTGGACGATGGTTGAAAGGTATTTTGTTGCATAAAACAGTAACACTTGGGTCGATTTTAAACCTGCCCCCCACCTCCACCCCCACACTCCAGCAGAAACTGAGCAGGCAGACAGGTAAAATGACTGCAGCGAGTTACCTGCTGAGATCCTGCTGCTTTCCCGTGGGTTGGAATTTTAACCTGCACTTTTGAGCAGGCATGTGGGACACATGCCAGAAGACACTGGAGTTGTGCTTTAAATATGCAGATTAGGCTCTGATGATGTCAATGGGGCCTCATTGCAATTTTAACCCGAGACCTGCTTGGGGAAACCATCATGGCCACAAATGGATCTGGGGCCAGACGAGGTCTAGAAAGGTGAGTATTGGTTTTGGTTTCCTTGTAGGCCAAGAGGAGCAGAAGTGATCCTTTGGGCCCAACAAGAAAACCTTGGGCCTTCTCTGCTTTGGGTTCCCTTCCCAGCCGCAATGTCCTCCCGACCTACCCCTTGTAGCTGGGTCACTGGCAGCGGCCTACTGCCACTGAGATCCCGCTCCCGCCCGCCAGCTAAATAATCCCTTCCCACTGGGTTTGGGCAGGACACTGCCATGGGCCATGCTGATGAGGTCCATGAGTTAAAATCTCCCAGACCTCACATTGTGGAGGGCCAGGTGGTTTCCTGTCCTCCTCAATCCCACGCCCACACGATTCCCATCGGGAGCTACTGATACAATTCTTTTCTCCTAAACCAATCCAATTATAGCTCTATAAATTATAGAAAGGTTATTGATTTGTTGTTTTGTAAACTATCGGTTTGGTTTTCTTTACCATTAAATGTCAGTCATAATTTAAGGAAAATGTTTTATTACTGTGGAATGAAAGAAGCCATGCTGTGAACAATTAATCATCACACTGTGGGGTTCATAACAGTCTCCTCCTTTTCTGTAAATTTCTCATTAGAGGCTTATTTAAATGCATTCTTAAAGTATATGGTGTGTGATAAATCGACATTGAATACACATTTGTCTAGAAAGCCGTCAAATCATTTTAAAAATATATAAAATTAGCTATTTTTGTAGTTTTCCTGCAAACTGCAAAAGTGAAAATTAGGACATGCCTCAGTCCCCCCACAAGGATAAAAATTAACCGAGCTTAATGTAAATTATATGGAGAGAAATGCAATCATTGTATAATGATGCTTGAATTGATGTTGTGAAGCTCTGAAAGCTTTTTCTCACGTGCCATCCTCAGGCGAGAGAGGTCACTGTGGGAAAGCTGATGACAGCTGATTTCAGGAAAACCTGATTAACCAAAGTAGGAGAGGATGGTGTTGGAAATGAATGCATCAGAGATGGTCTTCTGAGACTGGGTGAGGCACATTGTTGAAGCGGATTAAATGGAGCTTCACTTGCATCAGAGGCAATTAAAAGCGGACATAGCTGTAGAAGCTAAGTGCAACAGTAAGGAATTCTTCCAATATTTATCCCTCAATCAACATAACAAAAACAGATGATCTGGTTATTATCATATTGCTGTTGGTGGGAGCTTGTTTTGTGTAAATTGGCTGCTGCGTTTCCTATGTTATAACAATGACTACACTCCAAAAGTACTTCATTGACTGTAAAGCGCTTTGAGATGTTCGATGGTTGTGAAAGGTGCTATATGAATCCAAGTCTTTCTTTCTTTCAATATTACAACAGAAAGAGGGTTAGCAAGGAGGAAGTGGGAGCTCTTAAGGGAGCAAACAGGTTTGGAACTAAAGACAAACTAAAATAATTCATTACAGAATGTACTAGTTGTTATGTATGCAACCCTATGTAACCAGTATCACACCGCCACCAGAGAGCATACCTGTTGGAGTCCTAAGGGATCCCAGCATCCCTTGGAAGCACTGTATATAAGCAGGCCTCCCATGCTCTACCCACACTCTGGAGTTAGAATAAAGGAGCTAAGGTCACACTTACTCACGTCTAAAGAACTCAGTTACATTACTTTATTATGAACATAACAACTGGCGACGAGATAATGAACCATCACGCGAAAATGCAGAGAACTGTTGGTATCCTGAAGAAATTCTCAGAAGGGGACGATTGGGAGGCCTTCGTGGAGCGACTCGACCAATACATCATGGCCAATGAGCTGGAGGGGGAAAAGAACGTTGCCAAACGAAGGACAATCCTCCTCACCATCTGTAGGGCAACAACCTATGGCCTCATGAAGAATCTTCTATCTCCGGTGAAACCAACAACCAAATCGTATGAAGAACTGTGTACGCTAGTACGGGAGCACCTAAATCTGTGCGATTTTACACGTGTCAACGGTTTGAAGGCCAGGAAGTGGCAAGCTACATCGCTGAACTAAGGTGTCTTGCAGGACATTGCGAATTCGATGGATTCCTTGAGCAAATGCTAAGAAACTTCTTTGTGCACTATGTGGATTCAGCTGAATGCCCACAGCGCTTGGTCTGCCCTCCAGGCCTCTATAACCAGTGCCTGTGAAGAGACACTTGGTCACTCAACCAGAAAACATCAGGACTGATTTGATGAAAATGATCAGGAGATCGAAGAACTAATAGATCACAAGCGCAAATCATTTCTGAGCCTCAAGCAACAGCCCAACTTGGGAGCTGCAAAACAACATTACAGACGGCTCAAGGCTCAAGTCCAACAAAAAACTCAGGACCTGAAGAACAGGTGGTGGATGGAGAAAGCACAGGAGATACAACAACTGGCGGACAGCCACAGTATGCGATGATTCTTCACTGCAGTCAAGGCCACCTATGGTCCAAACTCCCAAGGCTGCACCCCACTCCTGGCCAAGAACAGGAAAACACTCATCAAGAACACCGAGGCTGTCAGTGTCCGCTGGAAGGAGCACTTTGAAGATTTCCTCAATCAAGACTCTGCCTTTGACTCGAGTGTTCTCGATTCCATCCCGCAGCATGCCACCCACCACCAACTCAGTGAAACTCCAGCGTTGCACGAGGTAGGCAAAGCCATAAAACAGCTAAAGAATAACAAGGCTATGGGTGCGGATGGAATCCCTGCTGAGGCGCTAAAATATGGTGGAGAGGCGGTGTTGGCGCAGATACATGACCTCATCTCTCTCATCTGGAGGGAGGAGAGCATGCCGGGAGATCTCAGAGGTGCAGTGATTGTGACCATCTTTAAAAAGGGGGACAAGTCCGACTGTGGCAACTACAGGGGAATCTCCTTGCTTTCAGCCACTGGGAAAGTTGTCATTAGAGTTCTCCTCAATCGTCTTCTCCCTGTGGCCGAGGAGCTCCTCCCGGAATCACAGTGCGGATTTCGTCCCCTTCGGGGCACAACAGACATGATCTATGCAGCGCGCCAGTTGTAGGAAAAATGCAGGGAGCAGCGCCCTTATACATGGCCTTTTTCTATCTTACTGTCAACCGTGAGGGTCTATGGAGCGTCCTCCTCCGTTTCGGAAATGGTCCATGTTGTCCAGGGCCGTGCCGTGGATCTTGATGATTGGAGAGCAGTGCTGTGCGGCGATGACAGGCTGGTGAAGGACCTTTGTCTTACAGATGTTATGCGTAAGGCCCATACTTTCATATGCCTCAGTGAATACATTGACTATATCCTGGAGTTCAACCTCTGAATCTACCACCAAAGTCATGGTCTACAGGGCTGTCATAATACCCGCCCTCCTGTATGGGTCTGAGGCATGAACGATGTACAGAAGGCACCTCAAGTCCCCCAAAAAGTTTGTCAACATCCTTCGCCTGCTTCACAATGACATGCAGGCTGTGATCCTTACCAACGGATCCATTACAGACCCAATCCATGTCCGGACCGGGGTCAAACAGGACTGTGTTATCACTCCAACCCTCTTCTCAATCTTCCTCGCCGCCATGCTCCACCTCACAATCAACAAGCTCCTCGCTGGAGTGGAACGAAACTACAGAACCAGTGGGAAGCTGTTTAACCTATGCCGCCTCCAGGTCAGGTCCAAGATCACCCCAACCTCTGTCGTTGAGCTGCAGTATGCGGACGATGCCTGCATCTGTGCACATTCAGAGGCTGAACTCCAGGATATAGTCAATGTATTCACTGAGGCATATGAAAGCATGGGCCTTACGCATAACATCCATAAGACAAAGGTCCTTCACCAGCCTGTCATCGCCGCACAGCACTGCCCTCCAATCATCAAGATCCACGGCACGGCCCTGGACAACGTGGACCATTTCCCATATCTCGGGAGCCTCTTATCAACAAAGGCAGACATTGTTGCGGAGATTCAGCATCGCCTCCAGTGCACCAGTGCAGCCTTCGGCTGCCTGCAGAAAAGAGTGTTTGAAGACCAGGCCCTCAAATCTACCACTAAAGTCATGGTCTACAGGGCTGTAGTAATACCCGCCCTCCTGTATGGGTCTGAGGCATGGACGATGTACAGAAGGCACCTCAAGTCGCTGGAGATATATCACCAACGATGTCTCCGCAAGATCCTGCAAATCTCCTGGGAGGACAGGCGCACCAACATCAGTGTCCTCGACCAGGCTAACATCCCCAGTATTGTAGCACTGACCACACTTGATCAGCTTCTCTGGGCAGGCCACATAATACGCATGCCAGATACGAGACTCCCTAAGCAAATGCTTTATGCGGAGCTCCTTCATGGTAAACAAGCCAAAGGAGGACAACGGAAAAGTTATGAGAACACCCTCAAAGCCTCTCTGGTAAAGTGCAACATCACCACTGACACCTGGGAGACCCTGGCCGCAGACACCCCCCGAGGTGGAGAAAGTCCATCCGGGAGGGCGTTGAGCTCTTTGAGTCTCGATGCAAGGAGCATGAAGCGGTCAGGCGCAGGCAGCGGAAGGAGCGTGCAACAAACCAGCCCTACCGACCCCTTCCCCCGACGAATGTCTGTCCCATCTGTAACAGTGTCTGTGGCTCTCGTATCAGACTGTTCAGCCATCAAAGAACTCTCTTTGGGAGTGGAAGCAAGTCCTCCTCGATTCCGAGGGACTGCCTATGATGATGATGCTAAGAGACTTCTTTGCGCTTGGCACTGGTCATGAGGTTATCCTTCGCAAACTATTGACTGTTGAAACACCGAACCTGAGCAAAGCCATAACGATAGCCCAGGCATTTATGTCCACCAGTGATAACACCTAACAAATTTTGTAGTATAAAGAGGTTTCAGCAAGTACTGTACACAAAGTGACGTCGTTTTCAGGCAGGAATGCATATGGAAGAACGTGCACGTCTGCAGCTGCACGATCTCAGATGACCCAGAGTCCGTCATCGAATGTTAATGCGAGGCAATTAATACCTTGTTGGCGCAGCAGAGGTGATCATCGAACCCATCAATGCCGCTTCAAACACTATGTGTGCAAAGGCTGTGGAACAATGGGACACCTCCAACGAATGTGCAGGTGAGCTGCAAACCCTGCAAACCACCATGTTGCAGAGGAGGATCGATCCATGGTGGTTCAGATTGAACTAGAGACTCGAACTGAGGAGGCAGAAGTGTATGGTATACACACCTTTACCACGAAATGCCCACCAGTCATGTTAAAAGTCAAACTGGACAGAATTCCAGTATCCATGGAACTGGACACGGGTGCGAGTCAGTCTATCTTGAGCAAAAAGGCCTTCGACAGGCTGTGGTGCAACAAGGCACACAGGTCCAAGCTTATCCCCATTCAAACCAAGCTGAGAATTTACACTAAAGAGCTGATCCCTGTAATTGGCAGCGCAGCAGTAAAAGCCTCCTATGATGGAATGGTGCACGAACTACCACTATGGATTGTACCAGGAGATGGCTCCACACTGTTCGGCAGAAGCTGGCTGGGGAAAATCCACTGGAACTGGCATGACGTCTGAGCACTCTCGTCCGTCGATGATGCCTCATGTGCCCAGGTTCTGAGCACGTTTTCGTCATTGTTTGAGCCAAGTATCGGAAGTTTCTCGGAGGCGAAGGTGCAGATCCACTTGGTTCCCGGTACACGACCAATCCAGCACAATTCACGGGCGGTGCCATATATGATGCGAGAGAAAGTGGAAATCGAGCTGGGCAGGCTGCAGCGAGAAGGCATCATCGCACCGGTGGAGTTCAACGAGTGGGCCAGTCCAATTGTTCCGGTTCTCAAGGGTGATGGCATGGTCAGAATTTGAGGGGACTATAAAGTAACGAGTAACCATTTTTCGCGACAGGACCAGTACCTGCTACCCAAGGCAGACGACCTATTTGCGATGCTGGCAGGAGGGAAGACGTTCACCAAGTTGGACCTGACCTCGGCCTACAAGACGCAGGAGCTGGTGGAATCTTCGAAAGGCTTCACCTGCATCAACACACACAAAGGTCTGTTCATCGACAATAGATGCCCATTTGGGATTCGATCAACCGCGACTATTTTTCAAAGGAACATGAAGAACCTGCTAAAGTCGGTTCCACGCACCATGGTTTTCCAGGACGAAGTATTGATCACAGGTCGGGACACCGTCGAACACTTTAAGAGCCTGGAAGAGGTTCTAAGTTGGCCAGATCGTGTGGGACTCAGGTTGAAACGCTCAAAGTGTGTTTTCCTGATGCCAGAGGTCGAGTTCTTAGGCAGAAGAATTGCAGCAGACGGCATCAGACCCACCGACGCCAAGACGGAGGCCATCAAGAACGCGCCAAGTCCACAGAACGTGACGGAGCTGCGGTCGTTTCTGGGGCACCTCAACCATTTTGGTAATTTCTTACCCGGGTTAAATACCTCACTAGAACCCCTACATGTGCTGCTACGCAAGGGAGATGACTGGGTATGGGGGAAATCACAAGAGGCTGCTTTTCAGAAAGCCAGAAATCTGTTATGTTCCAACAAACTGCTTGTTCCGTATAACCCATGTAAACGTTTAGTGCTAGCTTGCGATGCGTCTTCGTACGGGGTCGGGTGTGTGTTACAACAAGCAAACGAATCTGGAAAATTGCAACTGGTCATCTATGCATCCAGGAGTTTGTCCAAGGTCAAAAGGACCGACAGCATGATTGAAAAAGAAGCTCTGGCATGAGTTTACGGGGTGAAAAAAATGCACCAGGATCTGTTTGGTCTCAAGTTTGAGTTAGAAACTGACCATAAGCTGTTCATATTGCTATTCTCAGAGATCAAAGGGATTAATACCAATGCCTCTGCTCGCATCCAAAGATGGGCGCTTATGCTGTTTGCATATAACTATGTAATCGGCCAGAGACCAGGCACAGAGAACTGCGGTGATGCTCTTAGTCGGCTACCATTGCCCACCACCGGGGTGGAAATGGCACAGTCTTGCTCTTGGTGATGGATGCATTTGAAAACGCAAAGTTACCCGTTATGGCCTGCCAGATCAGGACCTGGACCAGCCAGGATCCTTTACTGTCCTTGTAAAAAACTGTGTCCTCCATGGGAGCTGGTCCCGCGTCCCAGCAGAGATGCATGAGGAGATCAAGCCATTCCAACGGCGCAAAGACGAAATGTCCATACAGGCAGACTGTCTTTTGTGGGGTAACAGGCAGACTGGAAACAGAGAGTCGGGATAAACGGGTCCTTTTCAGAATGGCAGGCAGTGACTGGTGGAGTACCGCAGGGCTCAGTGCTGAGAACCCAGCTCTTTACAATGTACATTAATGATTTAGATGAAGGAATTGAGTGTAATATCTCCAAGTTTGCAGATGACACTAAACTGGGTGGCAGTGCGAGCTTTGAGGAGGACGCTAAAAGGCTGCAGGGTGAATTGGACAGGTTAGATGAGTGGACAAATGCATAGCAGATGCAGTATAATGTGGATAAATGTGAGGTTATCCACTTTGGGGGCAAAAACATGAAGGCAGAATATTATCTGAATGGCGGCAGATTAGGAAAGGGGGAGGTGCAACGAGACCTGGATGTCATGGTTCTTCATCAGTCATTGAAGTTTGGCATGCAGGTACAGCAGGCGGTGAAGAAGGCAAATGGTATGTTGGCCTTCATAGCTAGGGGATTTGAATATAGGAGCAGGGAGATCTTACTGCAGTTGTACAGGGCCTTGGTGATGCCTCACCTGGAATATTGTGTTCAGTTTTGGTCTCCTAATCTGAGGAAGGACGTTCTTGCTATTGAGGGAGTGCAGCGAAGATTCACTAGACTGATTCTCGGGATGGCGGGACTAACATATGAGGAAAGACTGGATCAACTGGGCCTTTATACACTGGAGTTTAGAAGGATGAGAGGGGATCTCATAGAAACATACAAGATTCTGACGGGACGGGACAGGTTAGATGCAGGTAGATTGTTCCCGATGTTGGGGAAGTCCAGAACCAGGGGACACAGTCTTGGGATAAGGGGTAGGCCATTTAGGACTGCAATGAGGAGAAACTTCTTCACTCAGAGAGTTGTTAACCTGTGGAATTCATTACCGCAGAGAGTTGTTGATGCCAGTTCATTGGATATATTCAAGAGGGAGTTAGATGTGGCCCTTACGGCTAAAGGGATCAAGGGGTATGGTGAGAAAGCTGGAAAGGGGTACTGTGGGAATGTTCAGCCATGATCATATTGAATGATGGTGCAGGCTCGAAGGGCTGAATGGCCTACTCCTGCACCTATTTTCTATGTTTCTATGTTTCTATGTAATCGCGTGGTTTTGCCTAAGAAAGACAGGGAAACATTCATACGCGACCTACACAGTACCCACCCAGGCATAGAAATGATGAAAGCTATAGCCAGATCCCATGTGTGGTGGCCCGGCATTGACTTAGATTTGGAGTCATGCGTGCACCATGCAACACTTGCTCTCAACTGAGCAATGCACCCAGGGAGGCATCGCTAAGTTTGTGGTCATGGCCCTCCAAACCGTGGTCTAGGATCCACGTTGACTTTGCTGGCCCGTTTGTAGGCAAAATAATTTTTGTCGTTGTGGATGCTTATTTAAAATGGATTGAGTGTGTAATAGTGTCTGTAAGCACATCCACTGCTACCATCGAAAGCCTACGAGCCATGTTCGCCATGCACGGCTTGCCTGATGTCCTTGCTAGCGACAATGGGCAGTGCTTCACCAGTGCTGAATTCAAGGAATTCATGACCCGCAATGGGATCAAGCACGTCACATCTGCCCCGTTCAAGCCCGCATCCAATGGCCAGGCAGAATGGGCAGTCCAACCCATCAAGCAAAGCTTGAAATGCATGTCGGAAGGCTCTCTGTATACCCGCCTGTCCCGAGTCCTGCTCAGCTACCGCACCAGACTCCACTCGCTCACCGGGGTTCCCCCAGCCAAGCTGCTCATGAATAGGGCGCTTAAAACAACGCTCTCTCTTGTCCACCCTGATCTCCATGATCACATCGAGGACAGGCGGCATCAACAAAGCATGTACCATGATCACGCAAACCTGTCATGCGATATTGAAGTCAATGACCCTGTATTTGTACTCAACTATGGACATGGTCCCAAATGGCTTGCTGGCACTGTCATAGCCAAAGAAGGGACTAGGGTGTTTCAGGTCAAACTTGCTAATGGACTAACTTGCAGAAAACATTTGGACCTAACCAAAATGCAATTAACAGACAGCCATGAGCAACCCGAAGAGAACACCACCAACTTCGACCCTCCAACACACACATAATTGGCAACCGACATCACGGTTGACCACGAAGCTGAACTCACCATCCCCAGCAGCCCGGCAAGGCCAGCTGCCCAACAGCCCAGCGAAGAACTGACCAACTCACCTACACTTGCATTTGTACCGAGACAATCGACTAGGGAGCAAAAGGCCCAGATCGTCTCACCCTGTAAATAAGTGTACTATTGACTTTGGGAGGGAGTGATATTATGTATGCAACTCTATGTAACCAGTATCACACTGCCACCAGAGGGCGTACCTGTTGGAGTCCCAAGGGATCCCAGCATCCCTTAGGAGCACTGTATATACGCAAGCCTCCCATGCTGTACCAACACTCTGGAGTTAGAATAAAGTAGCTAAGGTCACACTTACTTATGTCTATAGTAGTCAGTTACATTACTTTATTATGAACATAACACTAGTAGCACAAACCCATTATAGAAGGCAGTAAAACTGAATTTCATTCCCTAGAAATTGGATTACGTTTACACCTAGGCGTCTAAAATGGCGAGTGGCATACACACTCATTCCGTGCTGGAAGTGAGTCACCTGCCATATTGGTTAGGGCTCCTCTGAAGGTGCCCAGATGCATGCCTGAAACCGATATTAGGCTCATTGCATATACAAATAGAAGAGCGGACGCCTACTTCAGGCCCCTTTGCGACATTGGACTGTGAATGGCTGCAGCACGCGCTGTGCATGCTGAGATCAGTTTCTCAATGGTCCTTAAATGGATCGCTGGAGGCTGCCACCCAAAAGATAAGTTAATAGTTTTTTACTTATCTTACTGTGGAGCCAGGAAGAGCAGGTGTGTTCCTCCCAGACCCACTTTAAAACCACAGTCTTCTGCCGGCTACCATTTCATTTTCCAGGACTGATGTCCTCCACTTTGATAAGCACAACAGTCCATCCACTGAAAAATATTTAGTAGCCAGTGACATGATGAGAACTGTTTTTGTTTTGTTCCTTATTGCCACACCAGTTTATAAACCAGAACATTGGGAAGGGCAATAATCACTGCTAGTCTGCCCCTGATTATTATAATATATTTAATGGCAGCAGTGAACCCTTAGTGTTTGTGGGGCTCACAGCAGGCTGGTTGGAAGCCAAATAACACCATCAAAAACTGAGGCATTTACTAACATTAGCCATCTGAAATTCCACTCTTATCTGCCCCAATTATGTTACTTTGTAATTCTTCCATTAGGTTCCTCCTTATACTAAACTAATCCATGGTGCCCAAAGGGTTAAAACTTCCCAAAGCTAATATGAGCTTCATATTCATTTCAATCTTAGTTACCTCATTAGCACCTTGCCAACTCACTCCTACACCCTAATGACTCAGAAGATATAGTTAGAGTAGAGCAGGAAGATCCAGTTTTAAGGCCGGTCTTTACTAACTTAAGCCAGGACAGCAGTGGAGACACTAAAATTGACCTCAGCATCCCTGGATCCAGGAGGGGAAAAATCAGCCAGGGTTGTGATCCCTAATCAGTGACCTCTGATGGAAGTGTGCTTGTATAGAAGTTAAGTAAGGACAGGATTGGTCTTCATCCCCCCACCCCGACATGAATCATGCCCACTTGGGCATGGTATTGAAAGACAATCACTACTTGTGGAACCGTACTTTAGAAATAATTCAAAAATGTAGAGGAGATATTTGGTAATAAGAAAACAGCATTGGAGAAAGAGAGAATCATTAGTTAAATTAATTTTTAAAGAAAAAATTCCCTTCTACAATACATCAGCACACAATTCAGACAAAATGGTGGAAGACTGCCTGGGAGTAAAGTATTGAAATACATTACATTTTGAGCAGATCAAATTTTCATTTAGGACATGTGTGACTCATCACAGTGGGCTAAGCCACTCATTTTATTTGATGCAATTCATGCAATAGGATTGAACACTTCACAGAACCATGTCTTTCCTCAAGGCATATGTGCACACCATACACTCTTAAACTAAAGCAAACACCTTGTACTAGCTGAACAGGAAATGGCACTGGTGTTACAAGTTGTGGAGTACATGTTTTCTGTTATTTGCCATCTCATCTAAACAACAAAATTGGCCAACCATATTGTGGTGGGGCAGGACATGGCATGGGGGTGGACTAGAAATCGTGTAGTACTTTACTTAGTGACATAATTTCAATGAAGCCTTGGAATCTGAGATGCATAACCCAGAGCCACATACTCAGTTTTGTTCTCATCTAAGATGATTACTAGCTTCTGGATTGCCTGCCTGAATTGACCCTGGTCAATATATGATCTCTGATGACAAGCTCTTTATCAGGATCAAAAAGCTACTCGTGAGTTGAAGACTATTTTCTGGAGTCTGCTCCCTTCCCTCCCATAAAGCGTGCTGACTAATTGAAGAGCTGTGGTCTCATGGGGATGGCGATACCCAGTCAAACTGGCGTTACTCATGTATGAAAATGCAATTGATATCGCAAAGAACTAATTGTGTAGAGTGTTAAAATATTAATCAAGTTCCTAGTTTGAATCACTGATGAAAAGAGCATAACGTATATAGGAAGACACTTTGAAATGAAATGGTAAGTGCAATTAGTTTTAAAGCGTTTGAGTTTCAGAATCAAAATCAAGCTCTTGTTTACCTATCACAGGGATTGGCACTAGTCCCGGAACAATAGGAATCATCCATGGTTCATATGACCTGCAGTCTCAACAGGAAGAGAGCTCCAAGGAGATGAGCAGCAAATGAACTAAAATAAAGTCAAATATTATTGATAATAACTGAATGAAAATTATTGGCTGCTTTAACTGTTTTCTTAAATGGTATCTGCCCAGTCAATTAAGGATTAAGTAACAATGCTTGAAAGTGGAATTATAAACTGCCTCAGATTTCTCAGCGCTTCCCCCACAAACATACTCCTCCACAAACCTTTATCCACGTTTCTGAGACCCCAGCAGCACTTCATTTTACATAAACATTAACCACTTGAAATAAAATTGTAGGCGCAAAGGCATCTGATGACGTCATTTACTGAACTGTAGGTGGAGCTAATGATACATTTCTCATGAGACACCTGCGAGTAGCAGAAAGGCCTCGTCAAACACTGAAAAGCAGTGGGAGTTCAAAGCCAGGCTTGGAACGGAAAGATACACATAGATCCACCTAGCACAGATTGGCATCCTGTCACATTGACATCTATTATTGTTTATTATTCTAAGCCTTTGGTTAAGACTATCACAATGCAGCCGCCTTAAGGGACAGAATGGAATACACGTCAGCCAGCCGAATGAGTGTTATCAGCACAAAAACAACTGCGGTTCTATTTAATTTATAACTAGTTAATTAATAAAATGGATTATGGAATGAGCCAAAGCGTGATTTGATAAAATTTAAGCTAGTTTAAATTCCCAAATTGAAGGAAGAACTCAAGACATAATTAGTTTAAAACCCAGCAAACAGATGTTCTTCTATCTCTCTTAAATTAAATATTGTCTTGCTATAGCTGAAGATCAACATCATGTGAATTCATTCGTGACTTTATATAATATTTAGTAGCAGTGAATATTCTCTCACTGTCTGCACCTGGTTTTTAAATTAATTTTAGTATTGCATGCACTCAGGTTATTATAAAATAATTTTTATAATTGAATCTGTACTGTTTAATATGAACTTTCCGGAGCAGACTTTCTGAATGTCACACTCACTGGGAAATATTTACTCTTCTTCCTGTGCCAACAAGCTTTCTCTGGTTAAAAAGATTGGGCAAGGCTCTGACAATTCTTATTGTGTAACTGGTCTTTCAGAGGTTCATAGAAGCAGTCTAGGCTGACTTGTGAAAATCATCACCTTCAACATCAAGAAATATATAGATCTCATAATCAAATTGGATCACTGGGTGCTTGAATATGTCTCACGGACAGTTAGTGTGGACAGGAGAAAGAGACACAAGCAGCCTTCCCTTTGTAAGTCACTATTCCTCCCATTACCTTTTTGTGGATAGTTATTTTGTATTTTCTTCCTCCCCTTTTTCCCCCAGATCTTACAGAGTCACACATCATTGTACAGGCTGAGATGACAGGCAGGCTGTCTCCTCTGAAGCCTCTAGCAATGTCGCTTTGTAAGTGGCTGCCAAGAAAAGGCTCAGTGTGACTTTGCTCTTTGGGGAAGCGCTGTGATCCCACACGCTGCTGCTTCTTCCTCGTCTGCACCTTGAAGATAGGTAGATATGTGTCTATAATATGTTGTTAGTACAAAGGCAACATAAACTAAATGGGAGTGTCTGGAGGAATGCAAATTTCCCATGAGATCAGGAGTTTGTCCTATGTGTTGCTATGGAAATAGAGTTACATTACCGAGCTACAGGAATCCACTGTGGTTTTACTTCTGTGTTTGATCAAATTCCAATTACATTTAAAAATCCTGTCTGATACATTCACAAATTTACACATCATTAAAAAATCTTAAAATATGAATGTTTAAAGGTGCACTGAGAGACAAAGGTCAGATGGGCGGAGAGAGGAGAATCAATGAGGTGGAGACTGACAGGGGAGCAAGAGAGAGGAACAAAGAGAGAGAGAAAGCCAGAAAACGACAGAACACTAAAATGCACTTGCAGACAAATGTATATTATGGCATTTTTCCATCGACTTGTGGTTTCTATTGTTTTATTAAGAATGTACAGAAATTCACATGAAAAGAAAAAGTCCTGCAAATACTGAAAAGCTGAAATAAAAACTGAACATGCTAGAAATGCACATCAGGCTAGTCAGCATCTGTAAAGCGATAAGATGGGTTCATGAATGTTTTGAGTATTACCCTTTGTAGGGAGAAAGAGGGAAACAAAAATAAAGAAAGGAAGAGGCACCAGAAACTCCAATCAGAGAGAGGAAGTTAGCAGCTTGAATGGCCATCAAACTACTTAATAGAAAAACAGGAATCTGTTGGATGGTGTAAAAGAGCTGCAATGAAAAAATATTAAAAACACAAAAGAATGTGTAAGTAGCTAAGGTCGTGAAAAGTGTGGGAACATAGGAACAGGAGTAGGTCAGTCAGTGTCTCAAGCCTTTCGCCATTTAATCAGATCATGGCTGATCTGTATCTGAACTCCATTTACCCGCCTTTGATCCATATTCCTTGATACACTCATATAATAAAAATCTATTGATCACAGTCTTGAAAATTTCAATTGACCCAGCATCTATAGCCTTTGGGGGAGATCATTCCACCTTTCCACTATTCTTTGTGTGAAAATGTGCTTCCTGATTTCACTCCTGAATAGCCCAGCTCTAATTTTAAAACGGTACCCTTTGTTATAGATGTCCTCCAACAGACGAAATAATATCTCTGTATCAAAAATTTATCGAATCCTTTTATCATTTTAAACACCTCAATTAGATCACCCCTCAACCTTCTAAACTCAAAGGAATACAAGCCAAGTTTATGCAACATGTCCTCAGAATTTAATTCTTTAAGCCCCGGTATACTTTTGGTGAATCTGTGTTGTACCCTCTCTAGGGCCAATATATCCGTCCTGAGGTTCAGAGCCCAGAACTGAACACAATACTTCAAGATGAGAGTTGACTAAGGCTCTGTATAACTAAACTATTAATTTCTCACTTTTGAATTTCAACTCCCTTGAGATAAAGGCCAACATTCCATTAGCCTTTTTAATTTATTTTTGTACCTTGTCCTAGCATTTGGTATTTTTTGTACATCTTTTGATCCTCTAAAGCTTCTATTCTCTTGTCATTAGAAAATATTCAAATTTAATTTTTCTTGAATCCAAAGACTTCACATTTTCCCACATTGAACTCCATCTGCCATAGTTTGGCCCACTCTCTGTCCATGTCCCTTTGTAGCTCTCTGCTACAATCTACACAACTTACTGTGCTTCCTAATTTAGTGCAGGAAAGGTCCACACAGGAAATAAAACGAGGCAAGATGGGGATGGGGGTGGCGGGGGGAGAGAATTAGAGAAAAGTTGGAGATGGTCTGAAATTAAAGCTGGGAATGCTGAAAATACATAATAGATCTATAGTCTCAAAAAGAGAAATAAACAAAACTCTCTCAAGCACAGTACCTCTGCCAGATTTGTGTTCTGACAAAGAATTTACACCAAAGTTCCATCCCACATCCCCAATTCTGAAGTTAATGTTGAGTCAAAAGGCGTGCAGAATATCAAGGAAAAAGATGGGCTACTGTTCCGGAAACTTACATTAACTTTGTCAGAATTGCTTAGGAAGCCAAAGATAGTGAGGTTAAAGTGGGAATGGGAGGGAAAGTTAAAGTGGTGAAGCACAAGGTGGTAAGGGACAGAATGAAGGTACTTGGCAAAGCGATCACCTAATCTGTGCAAAGAAGAGGTAACTGGACTGGAAGCAAAAAATATAATACACTAGGGGGGTACACATAAGTTGTTGTTTTAAACAGAAGAGTTTGGGTCCTTGGATAATGGTGTGGGAAGAGGTGTGGGAAGAATAAACTGGTTTCACATCTGCTACATACACATGGAAATTGGTTGGGGAAAAGGCAGGTGGAAGCTGAGATGTGAAAGAGTAATCTAGAGGAACATAAGAACATAAGAAGTAGGAGCAGGAGTAGGCCATACGGCTCCTCGAGCCTGTTCCACCATTTAATATGATCATGGCTGATCCGATCATGGACTCAGGTCCACTTCCCTGCCCGCTCCCCATAACCCCTTAATCCCTTATCGGTTAAGTGGTCCCTCTGTAAAGTAGAGAGGAGGGAGGAGAATATATACTTTGTGACAGAATCATGTTGTCGATGGAGGAAATAGTAGAACACTATTTGGCATGTACTGAGGCTTGTGGGATGGAAAATAGACAAGGGCCATTGTTGTAAGAGCAGGTGCGTGATTACATGAAGATTAGAAAATGGGGTAGACACAGTCAAGATCCCTGTCAACCAGCATTGTGGAGTGCAAGAAAAACAAGGGCATCTAAAGGTTTTTGGCTGCAATTTTCCCTACCTCGGTGGGTGAAGTCGGTGGCAGGCCCCGGCCCCACTGTTGGCTCCATCTCGGCCTACAACTAGACTTTACACTGATTGGGCTTGTAAACCTGCCCAGTGAGTTTCCTGGCCAATTAAAAGAAGTGGGTCTGATGAAGTCATTTGACATCATCAGCCGGTTTCCTTAAAATGACCATGTGCAAGTTTATTTGGACATTTGTGCTGTCAGTGTTCTACAGCATTAAAGTGCGACACACACTGACAAGCACTGCACAGAGGTGCATGGCTGCACCCAGGCACTCCCATGTCACAGCACACAGGGTGGTCCTCTTCCCTTCTACGTCGGCGGAAGAGATCTTCCCAGGAGACCAACACAGCCTGGTTGCACATTGCACAGGAAGACACAAGCAGAGATGCCATCAGGAGGACTTGGCTGCAGTGATGCAAAAGTTTCAATGAACTCAGTAGATAATGAAATGTTACTGCAAAGCCACACTCAACCTCATCCTGCTGTGCCACTCATCACATTCCCATCACTCTGCCTTCCCTACCCTACTCCTCCACATCTGTACTCATAGTAACTTACCTTGCACCTCCACCCATCCCTCTTTATCTACATTATCACTTCCCCATCTCACTAGCCATCTCTCATGTAATATAGCTCCACCTAGTGGACTACTGTGGCAATGCAACTCCTGATGGAAATGCAATAAAAGGGTCATGTGAAACATAGAAACATAGAAATATAGAAAATAGGTGCAGCAGTAGGCCATTCAGCCCTTCGATCTTGCACCACCATTCAATAAGATAATTCGCCTCAGTACCCCTTTCCTGCTTTCTCTCCATACCTCTTGATCCCTTTAGCCCTAAGGGCCATCTTTACTCCCTCTTGAATATATCTAATGAACTGGCCTCAACAACTTTCTGCGGTAGAGAATTCCACAGGTTAACAACTCTCTGGGTGAAGAAGTTTCTCCTCATCTGGGTCCTAAATGGCTCACCCCTTATCCTTAGACTGTGACCCCTGGTTCTGGACTTTCCCAGTTTCGGGAACATTCTTCCTGCCTCTAACCTGTCCAATCCCAATTTTATAAGTTTCTATGAAATCCCCTCTCATTCTTCTACACTCCAGTGAATACAGGCCCAGTCGATCCAGGCTCTCCTCATATGTCAGTCTTGCCATCCCGGGGATCGGTCTGGTGAACCTTCACTGCACTCCCTTAATAGCAAGAAATTCCTTCCTCATATTAGGAGACCAAAACTGAACACAATATTCCAGGTGAGGTCTCACCAAGGCCTTGTACAACTGCAGTAAGGCCTCCCTGCTCCTATACTCAAATCCTCTAGCAATAAAGGCCAACATGCCATTTGCCTTCTTCACCACCTGCTGTACCTGCATGCCAAATTTCAATGACTGATGTACCATGGCACCCAGGGCTCATTGCACCTCCCCTTTTCCTAATCTGTCGCCATTTAGATAATATTCTGCCTTTCTGTTTTTGCCCCCAAAGTGGATAACCTCACATTTATCCATATAATACTGCATCTGCCATGCATTTTCCCACTCACCTAACCTGTCCAAGTCACCCTGCAGCCTCTGAGCATCCTCCTCACAACTCACACCACCATCCAGCTTAGTGTCATCTGCAAACTTGGAGATATTACATTCAATTCCTTCATCTAAATCATTAATGTATATTGCAAATAGCTGGGGTCCCAGCACTGAACCCTGCGTCATCCCACTAGTCACTGCCTGCCATTCTGAAAAGGACCCATTTATCCCAACTCTCTGCTTCCTGTCTGCCAACCAGTTCTCTATCCACATCAATACATTACCCCCAATACCATGGTACTTTAATTTTGTGCACTAATCTCTTGTGTGGGACCTTGTCAAAAGCCTTATGAAAGTTCAAATACACCACATCCACTGGTTCTCCCTTGTCCACTCTACTAGTTACATCCTCAAAAAATTCCAGAAGATTGGTCAAGCATGATTTCCCTTTCATAAATCCACGCTGACTTGGACTGATCCTGTCACTGCTTTCCAAATGCGCTGCTATTTCATCTTTAATAATTGATTCCAACATTTTCCCCACTACTGATGTCAGGCTAACTGGTCTATAATTCCCTGTTTTCTCTCTCCCTCCTTTTAAAAAAAGTGGTGTTACATTAGCTACCCTCCAGAGCAAAAGAACTGTTCCAGAGTAAATAGACTATTGGAAAATGATCACCAATGCATCCACTATTTCTAGGGCCACTTCCTTAAGTACTCTGGGATGCAGACTATCAGGCCTTGGGGATTTATCGGCCTTCAATCCCATCAATTTCCCTAACACAATTTCCTGACTAATAAGGATTTCCTTCAGTTCCTCCTTCTCGCGAGACCCTTGGTCCCCTAGTATTTCCGGAAAGTTATTTGTGTCTTCCTTCGTGAAGGCAGAACGAAAGTATTTGTTCAATTGCTCTGCCATTTCCATGTTCCCCATTATAAATCCACCTGATTCTGACTGCAAGGAACTTTGTTTCTCGTCACTAATCCTTTTCTCTTCACATATCTATAGAAGCTTTTACAGTCAGTTTTTATGTTCCCAACAAGCTTCCTCTCATACTCTATTTTCCCCCTCCTAATTAAACCCTTTGTCCTCCTCTGTTGAATTCTAAATTTCTCCCAGTCCTCAGGTTTGCTGTTTTTTCTGGCCAATTTATATGCCTCTTCCTTGAATTTAACACTATCTCTAATTTCCCTTGTTAGCCACGGTTGAGCCACCTTCCCCGTTTTATTTTTACTCCAGACTGGGATCTACAATTTTTGAAGTTCATCCATGTGATAATTAAATGTCTGCCATTGACTATCCACTGTCAACCCTTTAAGTATCATTTGCCAGTCTATTCTAGCCAATTCACGTCTCATACCATTGAAATTACCTTTCTTTAAGTTCAGGATCCTAGTCTCTGAATTTACTGTGTCATTCTCCATCTTAATAAAGAATTCTATCATATTATGGTCACTCTTCCCCAAGGGGGCTCGCACAACAAGATTGCGAATTAGTCCTTTCTCATTACACATCACCCAGTCTAGGATGACAAGCCCTCTAGTTGGTTCCTCGACATATTTCCCTTGTTAGCCACGGTTGAGCCACCTTCCCCGTTTTATTTTTACTCCAGACTGGGATCTACAATTTTTGAAGTTCATCCATGTGATAATTAAATGTCTGCCATTGACTATCCACTGTCAACCCTTTAAGTATCATTTGCCAGTCTATTCTAGCCAATTCACGTCTCATACCATTGAAATTACCTTTCTTTAAGTTCAGGATCCTAGTCTCTGAATTTACTGTGTCATTCTCCATCTTAATAAAGAATTCTATCATATTATGGTCACTCTTCCCCAAGGGGGCTCGCACAACAAGATTGCGAATTAGTCCTTTCTCATTACACATCACCCAGTCTAGGATGACAAGCCCTCTAGTTGGTTCCTCGACATATTGGTCCAGAAAACCATCCCTAATACACTCCAGGAAATCCTCCTCCACTGTATTGCTACCAGTTTGGTTAGCCCAAACTATATGTAGATTAAAGTCGGCCATGATAACTGCTGTATCTTGTTTGCACGCATCCCTAATTTCTTGTTTGATGCTGTCCCCAACCTCACTACTACTGTTTGGTGGTCTGTACACAACTCCCACTCGCGTTTTCTGCCCTTTGGTATTCCGCAGCTCTACCCATACACATTCCACATCATCCAAGCCAATGTCCTTCCTTACAATTGCGTTAATTTCCTCTTTAACCAGCAATGCTACCCCACCTCCTTTTCCTTTCTGTCTATCCTTCCTGAATGTTGAATACCCCTGGATGTTGAGTTCCCAGCCTTAGTCACCCTGGAGCCATGTCTCCATAATACCAATTATATCATATTCGTTCATAGCTGCCTGCGCAGTTCATTCGTCCACCTTATTATGAATACTCCTCGCATTGAAGCACATAGCCTTCAGGACACACTTTGTCCCTTTAGAATTTTGCTGTAATATGGCCCTTTTTGATTTTTGCTTTGGGTTTCTCTGCCCTCCACTTTTACTTTCTTCTTTCTATCTTTTGCTTCTGCCCCCATTCTCCTTCCCTCTGCCTCCCTGCGTAGGTTCCCATCCCCCTGCCATATTAGTTTAACCCCTCCCCAACAGCACTAGCAAACACTCCCCCGAGGACATTGGTTCCAGTCCTGCCCAGGTGCAGACTGTCTGGTTTGTACTGGTCCAATCTCCCCCAGAACCGGTTCCAATGTCTCAGGAATGCGACATGTCATATGATGACAAGTTCCTGTAGAGCCATCTTGCAAGTAGTGTGCTTAGTGATGTCATATAGAATATGTAAAGTCCTGTCCCCTCAGTACAGATTCACACGAGGTATGTAGTGAAGTCAAGTTCACTCTGGACCTGCACCTTTATTTCACAGCTCTGGAATGCTGCACTTGCCTGAGACCTGTCCTTATATACCTGTCTCTTGCAAGTGCACCACTGGTGGTAAGGTATGCTGGTGGTTACAGGTCATATCTTATTACAGTCATGTATAGCATGTTAGGATACAGTTATATATAATAATGTAAGATACATGACATCACCCTCCCCCAAGGTCTTATTGTCTTTATAGGTTCAGTCTCTCAGGTGGTCTACGCTCTCGCGTGGAGCGTCTGAGTTGTGGTTCAATTGTTTGCCTTGGTGTCTGTTTTTCTTTGGGTGTGGTTGCTGGTATCTCGCCTGGGCTGTCTGTTTCGATTGGTGTGATTGTTGTTGACTCGCCTGGGCTGTCTGTTGGGATTGCCCTTTCCTCAGGTTGTTCCCTCTGTCTGTCCACCAAGTGTGGTGTGAGTTCCACATTGTAGTCTGCCTCTGGTTCCGCAGTATTGTTGGTAAATCTGCTATTGACTTGGTCTACATGCCTCCGGCAGGTTTTGCCATTGTCCATTTGTACTACCAGTAGCCTGTTTCCTTCCTTGCCCATTACTGTCCCTGCAAGCGATTTGGGACCCCTGCATAGTTTAGTACAAACACTTTGTCCCCTATCTCATTCCATCTCCCCCTCGAATTTCCATCATGGTACTCAGTCAGCTTACGGCGCTTTGCCTCAACGATTTCGTGCATGTCTGGGATGATTAATGAGAGCCTTGTTTTTAAAGTCCTTTTCATCAACAGTTGCGCGGGGGGGGATCCCGGTCAGTGAGTGCGGACGAGATCTGTATGCCAGCAGCAGTCACGACAGGCGATCTTGGATTTTAAGCATGCCTTGTTTAATGATTTGCACTGCTCTCTCCGCCTGGCCATTGGAGGCCGGCTTGAACGATGCCGTCTTGACGTGATTTATGCCGTGGTCAATTATAAAGTCTTGGAATTCTGCGCTGTTGAAGCACAGACCATTGTCACTGACCAATGTGTCAGGGATTCCGTGCGTTGCAAACATGGTTGCGAGGCTCTCCACAGTGGTGGAGGTTGTGCTCGAGTTTAAAATGGTGCATTCGATCCACTTTGAAAATGCATCTACAACTACAAGGAACATATTGCCCATGAATGGGCCCGCATAGTCTATGTGCACCCGTGACCACGGTTTGGTAGGCCAGGGCCAGGGGCTCAGTGGAGCCTCCCTGGGGGCATTGCTGAGTTAGGCACAAATGGTGCACCTTCGGACGCAGAGCTCCAAGTCCGCGTCAATACCGGGCCACCAGACGTGGGATCTGGCTATGGCCTTCATGAGAACGATCCCCGGGTGCTCGCGGTGGAGCTCCCGGACAAATGACTCTCTGCCTCGCAGAGGAATGACTACTCAGCTGCCCAACATCAGGCAGTCTGCTTGTAGTGATAGCTCATGCATGCGCCTGTGAAAGGGTTTTATTTCCTCGGGGCAGGCATCGCGAGCCTCTGCCCAGTCACCGGTTGGGACACATCTTTTCACTAAGGATAACGTGGGGTCGCTGGCCATCCAGGCTCTGATTTGGCGAGCCGTCATGGGCGAACCTGTGGACTCAAAGGCATTGATTGCCATGAGTATCTCACAGTCCTGTTCATCAGACCCTTCCGTGGTCGCCAGGGGTAGCCTGCTGAGCGCGTCGGCACAGTTGTCTGTGCCTGGTCTGTGCCTTATTGTGTAGTTGTAGGACGCCAGCATGAGTGCCCACCGTTGAATTCCCGCCAAGGCGTTGGCGTTTATTGCCTTGCTCTTGGATAGGAGTGACGTGAGGGGCTTGTGGTCGGTTTCTAATGCGAACTTGGCCCCGAAAAGGTATTGGTGCATCTTTTTGACACCATAAACGCATGCGAGCGCCTCCTTCTCTACCATTCCGTACCCGCTCTCCGCCCATGAAAGTGACCTGCAGGCATTAGCTATGGGTTGTAATTTGCCCACACTATTGACATGTTGCAAAACGCACCCGACTCCATACGCTGACGCATCGCATGTGAGAACTAGCTTTTTACCTGGGTCAAAGAAAGGCAAAATACTGTTGGAACACAGAAGGTTGCGTGCCTTATTGAAGGCGCATTCCTGGGCGTCCCCCCAAAACCAATCGCATCCCTTCCTGAGTAGCACGTGGAGAGGCTCCAGCAGCGTGCTTAAGTTCTGCATAAAATTCCCAAAGTAATTGAGTAGCCCAAGAAAGGCACGCAGTTCTGAGACATTCCGGGGCCTGGGTACCAGGCGAATTTCTTCTGTTTTGGACTCTGTTGGGCGGATTCCATCAGCGGCAATCCTTCTGCCCAAAAATTCAACCTCGGGTTTCAAGAAACAGGCACTTGGATTTCTTGACTCGTAGGCCTACTCGATCCAACCGCTTTAGTACTTCCTCCAAATTACGGAGATGGGAGTCGGTGTCCCTGCCCGTGATAAGTATGTCGTCTTGAAATACAACCGTCCCCGGGATGGACTGGAGCAGACTCTCCATGTTGCGCTGGAATATGGCAGCTGCCGACCTGATGCCGAATGGGCATCGATTGTACATGAAAAGACCTCGATGTGTGTAGATGGTGGTGAGTAGCTTGGATTACTCGGTCAATTTTTGCGTCATATACGCAGATGTGAGGACTAATTTTGAGAAAAGTTTACCTCCAGCCAATGTGGCAAATAAGTCCTCCGCTCTTGGCAGCGGGTACTGGTCCTGTAGGGGGACTCTGTTTATGGTAGATTTGTAGTCCCCACAGATTCCTACGGATCCGTCAGGCTTCATGACTGGGACGATGGGACTTGCCCAGTCGCTAAATTCCACAGGTGATATAATGCCTTCCCGCAGAAACCTGTCTAGTTCGTGTTCAATCTTTTCCCTCATCACATAGGGTACAGTTCTGGCCTTGTGATGGACCGGTCTAACATCCTGTGTGATGTAGATTTTGACTTTGGCCCCTTTGAGAGTGCCTGCACCTGGCTGAAAGAGATGTTCAAATCGCTTTGTAACTGTTGAGCAGAAGGTCCGTTCCTCTGATGACATGGCATGGACATCATCCCATTTCCAGTTTAGTTTTGCGAGCCAGCTTCTCCCCAGCAGTGCTGGGGGGTCTCCAGGGACAATCCACAGGGGAAGTCGGTTCACTGTCCCGTTGTGTGTGACAGAGAGCATGGCGCTGCCGAGGACTGGTACGATTTCGTTGGTATAGGTCCTTAGTGTGGTGTCGACCCTTGTGAGTTTTGGTCTGTCTCTTTTATGCGGCCACAGTTGTTCAAATTGAGCGCCCATGATAGATTGACTCGTTCCCGTATCCAGCTCCATGTTGACAGATATCCCATTGAGTAGGACCCTCATCATTATAGGAGACGGCCTGGTGTCGGAGCAGCGGCCATTGATCGTGTTGACCCGCTGTACACCGGTGTCCCGGGTACTGTCCCCACCATCTTCTGGTCCGCTTTCCGACCCATCCGATTCGTATACCAGCCGAGCTGCCGTTTTTTTGCACATTCGGGCCAAATGCCCTGTATATTCACAATTTCTGCAAACAGCCTGCTGAAATTGACATCCCCTTGACGAGTGCCCACCCCGACACCTCCAGCACAGACCTGTTCCATTGTTCAAAGAGTTCCCAAAAAATGAGCTGCGTCTGGCTGAGCTCTCTTGAGCTTCTCTCAGTTTGTAGTTGATTGCTCTCATTGTGGGCTGATGAGTTGTGAACGGCCATTCCTGTGGCCCTTGATGGCTTCTGCTTGCAGTCGAGAGCCTGTTCTCTCAGTTTTGTCTGTGTGTGGGGGTAGCAGCTTGTTTAGTGCTGTGAACTTCTTCTTCCAATATTTCGTTAGTTGTCGTACCTGCATTGTAAATCAACCTCGTTTCTTCTTCCCCTACCAAGAATGTCTGTGCAACCAGTGCTGCTGCCTCTAAGGTCAGGTTGTTGGTCTCTATGAGCTTTCGGAATAGGCCTATTCCTTCAATGAAAAAGTCTCTCAGCATTTCTCTCCTCAGTTCATCGGAGAACTCACATAAACTAGCCAACCTCCGAAGTTCCGCCACGAAGTCGGGTATGCTCTGGCCCACACAGCGTCTGTAGTTGTAGAACCTGTGTCTGGCCATGTGTAGGCTGCTCGCTGGCTTCAGGTGGTCTCTTACCAGCGTGCTCAATTCTTCAAATTACTTGCTTGCTGATTTCTCGGGTGCCAACAGATCCTTCATTAAAGCGTATGTTTTCGAGCCACAGCTGGTCAAGAGATGGGCTCTTCTCTTGTCTGCCTTATCATTGCCTAACCAGTCTTTGGTTACAAAGCTTTGCTGGAGCCTTTCTATAAAGTCCTCCCAATTGTCTCCCGCATTGTGCTTTTCATTTGATCCGTTGTTCGCCATTCTGTGGATTCTGTGATCCCGTAACCCGTCGCCATTGTAAAGTCCTGTCCCCTCAGTACAGATTCACACGAGGCATGTAGTGAAGTCAATGTCACTCTGGACTTGCACCTTTATTTCACAGCTTTGGAATGCTGCACTTGCCTGAGACCTGTCCTTGTATACCTGTCTCTTGCAAGTGCACCCCTGGTGGTAAGGTATGCTGGTGGTTACAGGTCATATCTTATTGCAGTCATGTATAGCATGTTAGGATACAGTTATATATAATAATGTAAGATACATGACAGAATATATCACATTGACAAATGAGGTCAGATTTCTGGATTCCCTAGCTGAAATATTTGTTGGTTGATCATCCAGCCAAACAACAGATAGAATTTGAGAGGTTCTTTGTTTTGCAACACAGCTAAAAATCCAAGATAGATTACAAACACACTGTTGACATCGCCAGAGTCCAGATGGCCATGCCTATGGGAATAATGTGGAACTTGGTTGAGTTCCATCGCAACCGAGAGACTTTCGGTGAGTATATGGAGTGGCTAAAAATGTTTTTCACCGCGAATAATATTGTCAAAGTCCCCGTTTATGAAAACTGTAAACGGGTGGTGTTAGGAAGAAAACGGACTATTTTTCTGACTGAAGCAGGCCTCAAGGGGTATGTAACCGTGAACAATGTACTTGTTCGTTTCAAGGTGAAGGACATGCCGCTGATGGAGATTCTAAATAACTTTGAACAGCATTACAGTCCTGAGCTCCTGGACATTGCTGAAAGGTATCGTTTTGCAAAACAAAATCAATTAACTGACGAGAGTATCAGTGAGTATATTTTAGCTTTTACAAAGCTATTCATTCACTGTCATTTTGGAAACTTTCAGGACCGAACATTGTGTGATCGCTTTGCTTGTGGGATGAAAAAATAAAGCCATCAGAAAAAAGTTGTTGACAACCCTAACTTGACTTTTGATTTAGCTTGTCAGACTGCTATGTCGATGGACATGGCCGGCTAATGCTCCCGAAAATGTTATGCAATTTCCAGTCGTCAGACAACCGAGCTGAATCACCTGCAGGTTAAAAGTAAAATGCAGTTGGGCCCCAAGGCTTCAGCAACTGGCTAAGGTAACAGTACATTAAATTCGTGCTATCAGTGTCCGGGACAACACCTCACTCAAAGCTGTCCATATGTGAAGGAAAAGTGTTTCTTCTGCAAGAAAACTGGGCATCTTGCAAAGCCATGCCAACTGGAGAGTAAACCGATGTTCAACGCTCTAAGTAGAAACCAACAAAGACTACACAGCATTGAAGAGAAGCAACAGGATGAGGAAGTTCTGGAGATGCACGTCATCAGGAGCACAAGGGTATCTCGCAACGACTCGTGAAGTATCATCATACAAGTAGACGTTGCAGGAACCAGGATATCCATGGTAATTGACACTGGTGCATCCATGAGCATAGTACCGGCATCGCTGTATCTCGACTAATTGACTGTTTTGTCGATGGAGAAATCGAAGATAAAGCTGCGAGGCTATACAGAAGAACAAATCCCTGTGGTAGGACATATCACTCTACCGGTTAAGTACAAATATCAGCTTGCCTCTCTCAGTAGTGGCAGGAGACAAGCCTGCCTTAATAGGTAGAAATTGGTTGGGATTGCTTGAAACTGGATTGGAATTAGATTTTTTGTGTAGAAACGGAATTTTCATCGAAAGAGGATGTCATCAAACTGAATCCTAAGGTGTTCTGCAAAACAGGCAGTCCGATCCAAGGTTTCAAGGCAAGTGTCAGAGTGTAGAAGGACACTAGACCAGTTTACTGCAAGCCAAGTCCCATACCATACACACTCAAGGAGAAAGTTGAGCATGAACTCAAAAGACTAGAGACTGAGAACATTATCTCTAAGGTAGATCTAAGTAATTGGGTTACACCCATTTTTGTTATACCTAAGTCAGATAGTAATGCTGATGCTATGTACAGGTTGCCACCCCCATCACTAGTTACACTCGATAGGGAAGTGTTCTATTTTTCATATGTTGATGAACTGCCAGTCACAGGTGAAGAGAATGGTAGAGCAACCAAACATAACCCAGTTATGTCAAAGGTGATTGATTACATGGCAAAATGTCTGGCCAAACCAAGTATCAGTGAAAGATATTATCCATACTTCATTTGTAGGAATAAATTATCAGTGGATAAAGATTGTATCATGTGGGGTGCAAGAGCAGTTATTCCAAATAAATTCAGGTCAAAATTATTAGGAGATCTTTATGACCAGCATCTGGGAATGTGCTTGACCAAGAGCTTTGCATGCAGTTACTTATGGTGGCCAGGTCTAGATAAAGATACATCATTAATCAGTGTACAGCATGTCAATCGGTAAGCAAGAAACCACCATCAGTACTATTACAGCCATGGAAATGGCGTTCCAGGATTTGGCAAAGGTTACAAGTTATTTTTGCTGAGCTAGAAGGACAACGATTGTTCATTGTGATTGATAATCATTCGAAGTGGGTAAAGGTGTTTCCGATGCGGAAAATAACAACATGTAAAACACTAGACAATTTGCGAAGATTGTTTTCTTCATATGGCCTCCCAGAAGAAATTGTGTCTGATAATGGACCACAATTTTGTTCAGAAGAATTTGTGTAGTTCATAAGCAGAAATGGTGTGAAACATACCAAGGTTCCACCGTACCAACCTGCTTCAAATTGTGCAACAGAGCGCATAGTACAAATTGTAAAACATGCCCTCATCAAGCAAATGTTGGATTCAAATCCAAAGAAATGGCAGGTGTCATTGGACCACAAATTGATAAATTTTCTGATTACTAGTTGTAAAATTCCTCATACAACTACTGGTAGAACATGAGTCAAGTTGTTTCTCAAATGACAGCCACGAACCAGGTTCTTGTTGTTGTAGCCAAACTTGGCAGTCAGTAGAAGAGAAACAATTAAGACAGAAAGAGGGTTAGAGTGAAGAACCATCACCATAAATGGTTAAAGTGATTACCAGGAAGAGTAGTGAAGATATGGGGTCCTCGCACATATTTGGTCATGATGTTTGATCATAGAAAGGTTAGGTTTGTGTGCACTGATTATATTTTACCTGCAGATGTAGAAGGAGTTGGCAGTTGGAATGATTCAATTATTTCTGGTGATTCAGAAGGGCTGAAATTTAGGCTCGCCAGAAAGCTGGCGCACCTACCTTTTTCTAGATGTTTTTACCATCACATCAGATGAGACGGACTCTTGATCCATTTTCACCCCCAATATTTTTTGAGTGGACTGGAAATCGATCATAATGGGGGCAGAAGTGCGGCGGTAAGTGCTGGTGAGAGGTGGAAGTGGGGACGGAACGGAATCTCCGCCGCTGTTACCCTGCGGTGGTGTGGTGGTGACGTCAGTGCACGTGTGCGCCACCACATCTCTCCCCTTTAAATGAGGGGAGAGATGTGATAGCGCACACACGCACTGACGTCACCACCACACCACCGCAGGGTGAGAGCGGCTGAACCCAGGGCCATAATTGGCTGGCTGATCGGGAAGTCGGCTGGCAAAAAAAAACATGGCGGTCACTGCAGTCGCCCTCCCTTGAAGGGCCGCCATGATGCCATGGCTCAAACACAGAAAACAAGGTGCACTGACAGAAAAAGCTGTTGTGGGCACCCCGCGGCAGATCGTGGATGTTTTCAGGTAAATTTTGTGTGGAGTGATATCGAGGTGCGGGAGATCCGCGGAGCGCGCTTTGATGACGTGCTTGAGGTGGTCTGCAGCAGTGGGGTGGAAGTGGGGACCGCCCAAAAAATTCCCGAGGTGAATTTGAATCGTGGCGGCCAATCGACTGCAACGCGGCAGCCACTCGATTCCGCCGCATGGCTGTCGCAAAAGGGCGGTAACGGGTCTTATCCGGACCCTGAACTTCGGCCCTAGATAGTCTTGTTACAAGTAGCTAATCCTTTATCAGATGTACTAGAAACAAGTCCAAGAGAAAGTCAGAATTTAAGTCAGAGTTCGGGTCAGGGTGACAAACAGTCCGAAGTTATAGAGAATCAAATTGTAGATCAAGGGATGCCCTTGGAGAAAAATTCTCCTCAGGCTCAGCCTAGAATGAGTCTACGTTCTACATTCGTCACCAAGTTTGGAAAGTTCTCTTCGAAACAGAAAACAAATGGTTGAGTTTGGTTCGTAAATATGGCAAAATATGTCCATATTTTGTGTTGCATATAACCATGCAAGTTACGTATGATGATTATTTTGTTATGATTACTTTTTCATTAAGGAGGGAGAAGTGTAATATAGAGCACTCCCTGATGGACTACTGCTCCACCTAATGGACTACTGTGGTAATGCAATGTGGGTCATGTGATGACAAGGTCACATGACAAGTTCCTGTCGAGTCATCTTGTGTATGTATGTGTTTGTGATGTCATAGAGAATATATGACATGTTTGTCATTTTCCTCCTCAGGTGGGGCTGCAATCCCCACTGGTAATGCCTGGCCCCTGATGATGGTCAAGTTGTGCCACATGCAGCACACCACAATGAATCCGAGACCTGTTGAGGGGAGTAGTGAAGGCTGCCTCCAGAGCGGTCCAGGCATCGGAAACGCTGCTTGAGCAACCTATTGCCTGTTCGATAATGTTGTGGGTGCCCACATGGATCCCATTGTAGCACTGTTCCGCTTCTGTGTTGGGGTTGCGGAGTGGGGTCATGAGCCCATATCCTTTGCCCTGAGCAGCCAATGTGCCGTTCCCGTGGTGGCCGAAACAATTGTGAGACAGTGCTCTCACACAGGATGAAAGCATCATGGACGCTCCCTGGCTAGCGGGTATTCACTGCTAGAATGCACTGCATGTGGTCGCACACCACTGCATGTTTAGGGAGTGATATCCCTTTCAGTTTCTGAATACCTCTGCATTATCGAATGGTGCTCGCAAGGCTATGTGTGTGCAGTAAATGGCTTTTTGAACCCTTGGGAAGCCCACAATTCTGCCAAACACACATGCTCTCACATTCTGGCTTTCCCTGTTCATTGGGAATGTTATGAAGTCTGCGGGCATAGAGAGCCTTTGTGAAGTGGCAAATGCAGCGATGTGCAGTGTATTGAGAGATGCTGCATATGTTTCCTGGAAGGAGCTGGAGGCATAGAAGGACAGCACCACAGTCATTTTCACTGTTGGCGCTGTAAGGCTGCAGGTCTGTCCGTAGGAAATGGCAGATCCCTGTCAGCACTTCCTTTTGGAAGTGCAGCCTTCTCACACACATTGGTGCCTGTAAACACGTGGGGGGTTAACCTTCTGCCCCGACATCTTCGGCCTCTCCTCATTGTGGGAAGACATGGCCAAGAGCTGTTCTATCTTGCTGCTGCCTAGCAATAGCATGGAGCAGGATACACTGGCGAATAAGTAACACCCCATTAAATTATTTCACCCTGTAATGGCAAGTAAATCTACCGCTTTAAAGTCTGAGCTTCATGCAGCCTGCTGTGCACAAATGTTGCAGTCAATGTGACCTCTGATTTAGGATCCTCTTCCCTCAATTTAAATATGCGGCAAATGGCGCCTACTCGAATGTGGGACCTCCTGGTTTTTCAGGTATCATTTGGGGCGTACGTTAAATGCGGCGTTAGCACCTAATTTTGCAACTGGGGTGCTCGCGGAACGTTACACAAAAATTAACGTCATGATCTGAATGAAACTACAAGTCGGGGCGGTAAGTTTCTGCGCCGCCGGAAACCCTGAGCCAAATTTGCCGGCTGCGCGGTAAAAGCTGGCCACCCGGCGGTAAACATTGAGACACCCTTTAGCGGGGCGCTAACAGAGGCGCAAGACAGCTGAAAATCCAGCCTAAGAGGTTTTTGCAAAGGAAGAATAAAGTTACTTGTATCTTAAGCAAGGTTGGTAAAGTAGTAGGTAAATAGAATTACAAATAACGGGGCCAAATTTCCTGGCTCACCACTGCCCGGGTGCTGCAGCATGTCCCAAATGTTCTGCTCCTATGGAGGCCTCAGTACACCCTCTGGCTGGCCTGGTGTTTGGAAGTGGGAGACGAAGCTTGGCTGTCCCCGCAGTCCCAGGAGGCCCGTTGCAGCAGCTGCAGCTGATGGTATTGGGACCTTTTGGCGGCTGTCCAAGAACAGCCAGCAGGCCGCCAGCTGATTCCAGACCTGACTTCTTTGAAAAACAGAAAAGAGCTGGCAGGGTCACGACCTACCCCCTCTCTGATGCTCCAAGTGTAGAGGGTCTGCTCCTTCTGGGCACCCCTTGAAATGGGTCATCATCATCATCACAGGCAGTCTCTCGTAATCGAGGAAGATTTGCTTCCTCTCTAAAAGTGAGTTCTTAGGTGACTGAACAGTCCAAGATGGGAATTACAGTCTCTGTCGCAGGTGGGACAGACAGTCGTTGAAGGAAAGGGTGGGTGGGACTGGTTTGCCGCACACTCCTTCCGCTGTCTGCGCTTGTTCTCTGCATGCCCTCGGCGACAAGACTCGAGGAGCTCAGCGCCCTCCCGGATGCACTTCCTCCACTTAGAGTCCTTTGGCCAGGGACTCCCAGGGGTCAGTGGGAATGTTGCACTTCATCAAGGAGGTTTTGAGGGTGTCCTTGAAACGTTTCCTCTGCTTACCTGGGGCTCGCTTGCTGTATCGGAGTTCCGAGTAGAGTGCTTGCTTTGGGAGTCTTATGTCAGGCATGCGAACAATGCGGCCTGCCCAGCAGAGTTGGCCGAGTGCAGTCAGTGCTTCGATGCTGGGGATGTTGGCCTGATCGAGGACACTAACTTTGGTGCGTCTGTACCTCGGGAGCCTATTATCAGCAAGGGCAGACATCGACGACGAGGTTCAACACTGCCTCCAGTGCACCAGCACAGCCTTCGGTCGCCTGAGGAAGAGAGTGTTCGAAGATCAGGCCCTCAAATCTGGCACCAAGCTCATGGTCTACAGGGCTATAGTGATACCCGCCCTCCTGTATGGCTCAGAGATGTGGACCATATATAGTAGAAACCTCAAATCTACATGGGTGCCCGCTGGTGAAATAACAAGAAAATTAGATGAGAAGGTCTGGGACATTTCCTTTTGCCTCATTTGATTAACTTACCCGGTGTGCACCTATTGCAGTCATTTGACCCTGGAATCCTAAGGGAGCAAAGGATAGAGACCAGGCAGCACATGTCTTCACCCCATTTCCTATGCTAAGCTCCTGGAAAATTAATGTTCCCCAGATGCAAATCAGAGAAAAATCAGTCCCATACCATATCAGTTCCAAATCTTCCAATATCAGTAATATGTGCAATCAATTTTATCTTATATCAGTCACACAATACAATGCTGTTTATGTGGAGCTGTTTTCCTGTTGGCAACCCAGAGTCACTTATATTTGTTTATTAAAATAGGCATAATACAGTGCTTCAGTAAAACTGCTGTATCACAGCAAATAAGGAATCACTGTTGCATTTAGACTGAAGTAAACATCAGACACGACACTCCATGTCCATGGCTGCCCTTGGTCCACGGCACAAGAAAGCTGCTAGTATATTAAATGATAATAATAGTACACTGTCGGGTAGAAATTCAGTATCACCCCAGTTGGGAGACATGAGACTTAGTGCCATGTGCTGATGTCTCCCCCCTCTCCAAAAATTCAGGTTATTGCCTCTGGAAGGAAGTGAAGCATTAAATAAAGCGTTTCTGTCATGTATCTTACATTATTATATATAACTGTATCCTAACATGCTATACATGACTGTAATAAGATATGACCTGTAACCACCAGCATACCTTACCACCAGGGGTGCACTTGCAAGAGACAGGTATATAAGGACAGGTCTCAGGCAAGTGCAGCATTCCAAAGCTGTGAAATAAAGGTGCAGGTCCAGAGTGACATTGACTTCACTACATGCCTCGTGTGAATCTGTACTGAGGGGACAGGACTTTACAATGGCGACGGGTTGCGGGATTACAGAATCCACAGAATGGCGAACAACGGATCAAATGAAAAGTACAATGCGGGAGACAATTGGGAGGACTTTATAGAAAGGCTCCAGCAAAGCTTTGTAACCAAAGACTGGTTAGGCGATGATAAGGCAGACAAGAGAAGAGCCCATCTCTTGACCAGCTGTGGCTCGAAAACATACGCTTTAATGAAGGATCTGTTGGCACCCGAGAAATCAGCAAGCAAGTAATTTGAAGAATTGAGCACACTGGTAAGAGACCACCTGAAGCCAGCGAGCAGCCTACACATGGCCAGACACAGGTTCTACAACTACAGACGCTGTGTGGGCCAGAGCATACCCGACTTTGTGGCGGAACTTCGGAGGTTGGCTAGTTTATGTGAGTTCTCCGATGAACTGAGGAGAGAAATGCTGAGAGACTTTTTCATTGAAGGAATAGGCCTATTCCGAAAGCTCATAGAGACCAACAACCTGACCTTAGAGGCAGCAGCACTGGTTGCACAGACATTCTTGGTAGGGGAAGAAGAAACGAGGTTGATTTACAATGCAGGTACGACAACTAACGAAATATCAGAAGAAGAAGTTCACAGCACTAAACAAGCTGCTATCCCCACACACAGACAAAACTGGGAGAACAGACTCTCGATAGCAGGCAGAAGCCATCAAGCTGCTACCCCCACACACAGACAAAACTGGGAGAACAGACTCTCGATAGCAGGCAGAAGCCATCAAGCTGCTACCCCCACACACAGGCAAAACCGGGAGAACAGGCTCTCGACAGCAGGCAGAAGCCATCAAAGGCCACAGGAATGGCCGTTCACACCTCATCAACCCACAATGCGAGCAATCAATTACAAACTGAGAGAAGCTCAAGAGATCAGCCAGACGCAGCTCATTCTTTGGGAACTCTTTGAACAATGGAACAGGTCTGTGCTGGAGGTGTGGGGGTGGGCATTCGTCAAGTGGATGTCGATTTCAGCAGGCTGTTTGCAGAAATTGTGAATATACAGGGCATTTGGTCCGCATGTGCAAAAAAACGGCAGCTCGGCTGGTATACGAATCGGATGGATCGGAAAGCGGACCAGAAGATGGTGGGGACAGTACCCGGGTCAACACGATCAATGGCCGCTGCTCTTACAACAGGATGCCTCCTATAATGATGAGGGCCCGACTCAACGGGATATCTGTCAACATGGAGCTGGATACGGGAGCGAGTCAATCTCTCATGGGCGCTCAACAATTTGAACAACTGTGGCTGCATAAAAGAGACAGACCAAAACTCACAAGGGTCGACACCACACTAAGGACCTATACCAAAGAAATCATACCAGTCCTCGGCAGCGTCATGCTCTCTGTCACACACACAAAGGGACAGTGAACCGACTTCCCCTGTGGATTGTCCCCGGCGACCCTCCAGCACTGCTGGGGAGAATCTAGCTGGCAAAACTAAACTGGAAATGGGATGATGTCCATGCCATGTCATTAGAGGAATGGACCTCCTGCTCAACAGTTGTAAAGCAATTTGAACATCTTTTTCAGCCAGGTGTGGGCACTTTCAAAGGGGCCAAAGTCAAAATCTACATCACACAGGATGCTAGACCGGTCCATCACAAGGCCAGAGCTGTACCCTATGTGATGAGGGAAAAGATTGAACACGAACTAGACAGGCTTCTGCGGGAAGGCATTATATCACCTGTGGAATTTAGCGACTGGGCAAGTCCCATCGTCCCAGTCATGAAGCCTGATGGATCCGTATGAAGCTGTGGGGACTACAAATCTACCATTATCAGAGTCTCCCTACAGGACCAGTACCCGCTGCCCAGAGCGGAGGACTTATTTGCCACATTGGCTGGAGGTAAACTTTTCTCAAAATTAGACCTCACATCTGCATATATGACGCAAGAATTGACCGAGGAATCCAAGCTACTTACCACCATCAACACACATCGAGGCCTTTTCATGTACAATCGATGCCTATTCAGCATCAGGTCGGCAGCTGCCATATTCCAGTGCAACATGGAGAGTCTGCTCAAGTCCATCCCGGGGTGGTTGTATTTCTAGACAACATACTTATCATGGGCAAGGACACCGACTCCCATCTCCGTAATTTGGAGGAAGTACTAAAGCGGTTGGATCGGGTAGGCCTACGAGTCAAGAAATCCAGGTGCCTGTTTCTCGCACCCGAGGTTGAATTTTTGGGCAGAAAGATTGCCGCTGATGGAATCCGCCCAACAGAGTCCAAAACAGAAGAAATTCGCCAGGCACCCAGGCCCCGGAATGTCTCAGAACTGCGCGCCTTTCTTGGGCTACTCAATTACTTTGGGAACTTTATGCAGAACTTAAGCATGCTGCTGGAGCCTCTCCACGTGCTACTCAGGAAAGGGTGTGATTGGTTTTGGGGGGACGCCCAGGAACGTGCCTTCAATAAGGCATGCAACCTTCTGTGTTCCAACGGTGTTTTGACTTTCTTTGACCCAGGTAAAAAGCTTGTTCTCACATGCGATGCGTCAGCGTATGGGGTCGGGTGAGTTTTGCAATATGTCAACAGTGCGGGCAAATTACAACCTATAGCTTATGCCTCCAGGTCACTTTCGCGGGCGGAGCGCGGATACGGTATGGTAGAGAAGGAGGCGTTCGCGGCGAGTACAGTGTCAAAAAGATGCACCAATATCTTTTCGGGGCCAACTTCACGTTAGAAACCGACCACAAGCCCCTCACGTCCCTCCTATCCGAGAGCAAGGCAATAAACGCCAAAGCCTCGGCACGAATTCAACGGTGGGCACTCATGCTGGCGTCCTACGACTACACAATAAGGCACAGACCAGGCACAGACAACTGTGCCGACGCGCACAGCAGGCTACCCCTGGCGACCATGGAAGGGTCTGACGAGCAGGACTGTGAGATAGTCATGGCAATCAATGCCTTTGAGTCCACAGGTTCGCCCATGACGGCTCGCCAAATAAGAACCTGGATGGCCAGCGATCCAATGTTATCCTTAGTAAAAGGATGTGTCCTAACCAGTGATTGGGCAGAGGCTCACGATGCCTGCCCCGAGGAATTAAAACCCTTTCACAGGCGCATGCATAAGCTATCACTACAAGCAGACTGCCTGATGTGGGGCAGCCGAGTAGTCATGCCTCTGCGAGGCACAGAGGCATTTGTCCAGGAGCTCCACCGTGAGCACCCGGGGATCGTTCTCATGAAGGCCATAGCCAGATCCCACGTCTGGTGGCCCGGTATTGACGCGGACTTGGAGCTCTGCGTCCGAAGGTGCACCATTTGTGCCTAACTCAGCAATGCCCCCAGGGAGGCTCCACTGAGCCTCTGGCCCTGGCCTACCAAACCGTGGTCGCGGGTGCACGTAGACTATGCAAGCCCATTCATGGACAAAATGTTCCTCGTAGTTGTTGATGCATTTTCAAAGTGGATCGAATGCACCATTTTAAACCCGAGCACAACCTCCACCACTGTGGATGCACTTGCAAGAGACAGGTATTTAAGGACACGTCTCAGGCAAGTGCAGCATTCCAGCGCTGTGAAATAAAGGTGCAGGTCCAGACTGACCTTGACTTCACTACATGCCTCGTGTGAATCTGTACTGAGGGGACAGGATTTTACAGTTCCACTTCCTTCCTGGGGCGCTAATGGGGCGGACACCTCAGCAGCGCTACGCACTGTGCTGCACAGTGTGCTGCACCCGAAGGGCCCTTCCCTCACTTAAAGGAAAGGGCCCATGTTGCCGACTTTGCACGTGGAAAAGGGACCTACCTAGACCACCATGGAGCAGCACTCAAGCAGACTGCGGGGCTGAGCAATCGTGGGCAGGATCCCGCAAAGAAAACGGAGCATCAACAGGAAACCCAAGGTAAGTTTTCTTTGTATTTTCCTTTGGTCACTTCGCCTTTAATTTTTGCCCTGGTAGTGGTCAACTGTCCTGCAGCTATCGATGTTTTCGCCCGGCACTGCTGCAGGGGACGAAAGTGAATTTTGGGGCCAGGGCGCTCACCGGGTGATGCATGCGCTGATGGCGGGTGCAGGAGATCAGGGCCACAGCACCATCGCCCAATATGGCGGAAGTTGTTAACAGCACCTTGCTCATTCGGTAACTCATTTGCGCCCAGTTAGCATTCCCCAGGGGTGCTAACGTGAGGCGCAAATGAGTTTAATTTCTAGCCCACTGACTTGTTACTTGGTATATTGCTCCTGGTGGTTATATAACAGCATGGGCGTGAATTTGGACATGAGCGGGAATGCAGTCTGACCTCAGTCGCCCGTGTCCCCCGTCCCTGTCCAATTTCATTCCTTATATCCTCAACTCATCGCAACCAATGTCACAAGACATTGGTAGTTTTACTTATATTTTAAATTTTCACATTGATTGGGAAAAATCCTCAGCACAACACAAGATTCTTGGCTGGAATTTCCACAGGGCTAGAATTTCCACAGGAGTAAATGGGTACTTTTCAGTATGGCAGGCAGTGACTAGTGGGGTACCGCAAGATTCTGTGTTGGGGCCCCAACTGTTTACATTGTACATGAAGGATTGAGACCAGGGGATTAAATGTAGTATCTCCAAATTTGCGGATGACACTAAGTTGGGTGGCAGTGTGAGCTGCGAGGAGGATGCTGTGAGGCTGCAGAGTGACTTGGATAGGTTAGGTGAGTGGGCAAATGCATGGCAGATGAAGTATAATGTGGATAAATGTGAGGTTATCCACTTTGGTGGTAAAAACAGAGAGACAGATTATTATCTGAATGTTGACACATTAGGAAAAGGGGAGGTGCAACGAGACCTGGGTGTCATGGTACAGCAGTCATTGAAGGTTGACATGCAGGTACAGCAGGCAGTTAAGAAAGCAAATGGCATGTTGGCCTTCATAGTGAGGGGATTTGAGTACAGGGGCAGGGAGGTGTTGCTACAGTTGTACAGGGACTTGGTGAGGCCACACCTGGAGTATTGTGTACAGTTTTGGTCTCCTAACTTGAGGAAGAACATTCTTGCTATTGAGGGAGTGCAGCGAAGGTTCACCAGACTGATTCCCGGGATGGTGGGACTGACATATCAAGAAAGACTGGATCAACTGGGCTTGTATTCACTGGAGTTCAGAAGAATGAGAGGGGATCTCATAGAAACATTTAAAATTCTGACGGGTTTAGACAGGTTAGATGCAGGAAGAATGTTCCCAATGTTGGGGAAGTCCAGAACCAGGGGTCACAGTCTAAGGATGAGGGGTAAGCCATTTAGGACCGAGATGAGGAGAAACTTCTTCACCCAGAGAGTGGTGAACCTGTGGAATTCTCTACCACAGAAAGTTGTTGAGGCCAATTCACTAAATATATTCAAAAAGGAGTTAGATGTAGTCCTTACTACTAGGGGGATCAAGGGGTATGGTGAGAAAGCAGGAATGGGGTACTGAAGTTGCATGTTCAGCCATGAACTTATTGAATGGTGGTGCAGGCTAGAAGGGCCGAATGGCCTACTCCTGCACCTATTTTCTATGTTTCTATGTTTCTGATCGTCCGTTGTACCTTGATGGAAGATCTGCGGTTACCCCAAGAAACAGCTTATTCCTTTTCTCCGAGATTCTGTAATTTATGCAAAGTTCCGGCAGGCAATCAAGATCTCCCTTTGCCTTTGTTCTCTTTCTTCTTTCAAAATGCTACGGTTCTATACTTCATTTTTTTAAATTTGTTTTGCCTCTTTCACACCTCATTTTGCCCTTGTTTGATTATTTTCTGTGGAAAGTCTCAATCCATTTTTGACAATTTTGCCTCGAGGCTATTTTTACCCTTGTTACGTTATGTCAGATAAATATGGATTTTGCTGCTAGGTTGAACACCAGCAGCAGTTAAAAAATGGAACACATGGAGAAAGTCGCATTAAGCAGATTACAATGCAAACTGTGTAGGCAAGTGTAGTCGCTTCATAGAATGCATTCCAATCAATTGTGGCTGGAATCCACAACTGCAGCAACAATGCTTGTGGACAGTTTGACTTCAAGCAGGGGAGGACAGTGGTTTGTAGTCTATGAAGAGAGAGAAAGAAAGATAGACTTGCATTTATATAGCGCCTTTCGCAACCTCACACCATCCTGAAGCATTTTACAGAAAAATGAAGTACGTTTGAAGTGTAGTCACTTGTAATGTAGGAGATTTGGCAGGCAAGTTTGCGTACAGCAAGGTCCCACAAACAGCGATGAGAAAGACCAGATAATCTGATTTTAGTTGTTGTGGGATAAATAAGGGCCAGGACACTGGAGAGAACTCTCCAGGGGTCGAAATTTGCCGTCAAATGGGGTGGACTTACCATTTTGAAAGTGTTCTGTCCGCCCCAATGCATGGGGCGGATTATCTGGTGAAATTCAGGATTATTATTTTTTTCGGGTTGGAGCGGTGTTGCAGTCGTCAGCGGGGGCGGGGGGCGGTGGGGGGGGGCGGGTCGGAACGGCTGTTGGTCCAAGTCATCAGTGTGTTGCTGATGATGTCAGCGTGATGCGGATGTGCCGTGTCGTGATGGCGTGTCACAATGTCTCTCTCCTTCAGTTAAAGGGGAGGGCCGCTGCGAACTCTGCAGCCACTTTAATGGCAAAAACTGGACCACCGGGGAGGGTTTCAGCTGGGCCAGTGGACTGGCACCCAAGAAGGGCTGCCAGGCTGCCTGTTGGTGGCCTAGTCAAACCAGTAGGCATAATTATTGGCCCGACTTGGCAGTTGGCCGAAAATAAAAAAATAACATGGAGTCGCCGGCAGCGCGATGTCCCCTTTAAAGGTGGTCACAGCACCTAATCACAGACAACTCCTCGCTGGGGAAAGTTGTCAGTGGCACCGACTGCCAGTGGTGCCGCTCCCGCGGGGCAATTCCACGCAGGGGTCGGAAAGGAGGTCACTGCCGGTTGGCAAGGGGTCAGCGCGTGTCTGACGCGGCGGGAAAACTGATGGTGGGGGCAATTTCGGTTGGGTCGGCCCATCCATCTGCCCCTGGTTGGTAAGGCCTCTCCGCTCTATTATCGCCTCTTAGATGGGCAGATGGGACCTTGGTTTACTATCTCATCTGAAAGGTGGCATCTCCAACAGTGCAGCACTCCCTCAGTACCGCAATGATATGTCAGCCTAGTTTTTATGTTCAATTCGTATAGTGCTCAAAGTTTGAAGTGAAGTTGGCACGAGAACTTTGGTGGAAGGTTGCAAAGACGTGAACTGTAAGTCGTAAGGTTGGCTACATTGGTTTGACATAATCCTGGAGACTTGATCATGTGATATTTGCCCACTGTTTGCAAATGTTATTGCATTTACCTCAGTTGACTGTCTTAGTATCACCAAGCCCTGAGCAAAATACTTGGTGGATTATTTTGGTGAAAGGGTGAAAACAGGTGTTAAATGGGTGCTGTACTAATTAGACAGGAATGTTTGAAAGTCTGGATTTAGCATGCAATTTTGATCCTAATTGCTGATTACCATAACTTGAACTTGCCTCGTGGTGCTCAAGCAGACACCTGCAGGTTTAGCATTCAAATGCTGATTAAATGCAATTTTCGTGGAACAGTATATTTGGGCTCCTCGCACTAACTTCCACTGAAGGTATGGAGTGCTCTGGCTGGAACACAGCAGCATGTTGCAGGATGTCTCAGGTACCAAGGGAGAGCACAGGTTCCTGGATGTGCTGATGGAGGTAGTCCTGAGGAGGAGGGATGTCCTGTACCCACAGAGGGGAAGGAGTCCACCTCCCCCTCCTGTGCCTGCTGCCCTTCTCTCCTGCAGCAGCTGGTGCTGCTCTGCCAGGCCTCATGTCCTCTTCCCATTCCTCCTCTCGATCAAGGTGGACACGTAGCAAGATGCCTATGAACTAGCATCCGCTTTCTCCTGGTGACTCCTATAAGATGTCCAATAAGTAGCACAGCACTTACTCTTCTTAGGTAAAGTCCTCAGAGAATTGAGGAATAAATGTTGATAGAGCATTGATGAAGTCTTGACAAAGTGTCCCAGAAAGTCTCCCAATGTGTTTCAAAAGTCCTCTTCAAACCTCCAGCAGCAAGTGAACAGTAAAAGGTTATATCCTTTTAAGTAGTGCTTAATATCCTTTGCAATGACTTGTTTTCTCCCAATCAGCTGTTTGCAGTTAGGAGAGGTCTTTAGTTTAGGTGCTAGCCACCAAAATGCCATACAGGCTCCTTAATGAGCGCCAGCAGGCAATTTAAGTATGCGCTTCAACTCCTTTACCAAGATGGCGTCTTGTGCTAAAGGTAGGTTGAACCGATGTTTCAGCTTAAGGCCCCATTGTGGCCACCTTGGAGGCTCTTTAGCACCTAAAGTATCTGGGGAAAATCATAATTTCTAAATCAAAGAAAGAACACAAAGGAACAGAACAATTTAAGGATAAGTTTGTTTAAATAAAAACTACTTCTGTGATGTTTCTACAGTATGCATCGCAATGAGAAACACAAAGTAAATTTCACTAATTCAACAAAAACATTGATACAAATAAGGATGCGTCTATTAGTACTAACTAAAATACAGCCATTTCTTTGATTGGCTATCCAGTCCTATTGCTGATTGGTCCCCTTGGAGGATAAGCCACACCTTGAAGTTCCTCTGGAATGTGTAACTGGAACAGCCCAGTACAAGTTCTGAGTGAATTTCCAATTTGTAATTCAATCCATTTTGACTTCAGAAGCCACAGAGGACGGTGGCAGTGAGTGGGAGCAGCGGCAGATCGAAGGAGGCCAGCATCGCGAGAGTGGGTGGTGTGAGACTACAAAGGGCAGCGGCAGCGAGTGGGAGCGGCGGCAGATCGGAGGAGGCCAGCATCGCGAGAGTGGGTGGTGTGAGACTACAAAGGGCAGCGGCAGCGAGTGGGAGCAGCGGCAGATCGGAGGAGGCCAGCATCGCGAGAGTGGGTGGTGTGAGACTACAAAGGGCAGCGGCAGCGAGTGGGAGCGGCGGCAGATCGGAGGAGGCCAGCACCACGAGAGCGGGCGGCGCGGGACTACAAAGGGCGATGGCAGTGAGTGGGAGTTGCAGCAGATCTGAGGAGCCCAGCTGGTGCAGGGGTAGAAGGTAAACAAAGAAGTAAAAAGAAATTGAAGTGTGACATCACAGCCAAGTGGGTAAGTGATTAGCTGGTAGACTGGTGAGTATTTAATCTTTTTCTTTTCTTTTTATTTCCTTAGCAGTGAGAAACCTTGGCATTGTTGCCAAATTAATTTAATTTAAGGGTTAAATCATGGCAGGAGAGCCCAGCCCCATGTCACTCTCCTCCTTTGCTATGTGAGAAATCAAGGACGCTTCCAGTGTTCCTGACTACTATAACTGCAGGAAGTGTATCCAGCTGCAGCTCCTAACAGACCGCATTGCGGCACTGGAGCTGCGGATGGATTCATTGTGGAGCATCCGCGATGCTGAGGATGTTGTGAATAGCATGTTTAGTGAGTTGGTCACACCACAGGTAAAGGTTACTCAGGCAGATAGGGAATGGGTGACCATCAGGCAGAGCAGTGGAAGGAAGTTAGTGCAGGGATCTCCTGCGGTACTCCCCCTCCAAAAGAGATACACCGTTTTGGGTACTGTTGGGGGAGATGACTCATCAGGGAAAGGCAGCAGCAGCCAAGTTCAGGGCACCATGGGTGACTCTGCTACACAGGAGGGCAGGAAAAAGAGTGGGAGAGCTATAGTGGTAGGGGATTCTATTGTAAGGGGAATAGATAGGCGTTTCTGCGACTGCAATTGAGACTCCAGGATGGTATGTTGCCTCCCTGGTGCAAGGGTCAAGGATGTAACTTTTAACACTGTTGTTGTCAATTTAAGTGTATCAAAGGGTTAAGTCATGGCAGGAGAGCTCGGACACGTGTTATGCTCCTCCTGTACTATGTGGGAAATCAAGGATGCCTCCAGTGTCCCTGACGACTATATGTGCGGGAAGTGTTGCGGAATTGGAGCTGAAGGTGGATTCACTCTGGAGCATCCACGATGCTGAGAATGACATGAATAGTACATTTAGTGAGTTGGTCTTACCGCAGGTAAAGGGTCCACAGCCAGATAGGGAATGGAAGACCAACAGGAAGAGCAGTGTAAGGAAGGTAGTGCAGAGATCCCCTGCAGTCATCCACCTGCAAAACAGATACACTGCTTTGAGTACTGTTGAGGGGGATGACTCATCAGGGGGGAGCAGCAGCAGCCAAGTTCATGGCACCGTGGCTGGCTTTGCTGCACAGGAGGGCAGGAAAAAGAGTGGGAGAGCGATAGTGATAGGGGATTCAATTGTAAGGGGAATAGACAAGCGTTTCTGCGGCCGCAACCGAGACTCCAGGATAGTATATTGCCTCCCAGGTGCAAGGGTCAAGGATGTCTTGGAGTGGGTGCAGGACATTCTGAAAAGGGAGAGTGAACAATCAGTTGTCGTGGTGCACATTGGTACCAACGATATAGGTAAAAAAACAGGATGAGGTCATACGAGACGAATTTAAGGAGCTAGGAGCTAAATTAAAAAGTAGGACCTCAAAAGTAGTAATCTCGGGATTGCTACCAGTATCACGTGCTAGTCAGAGTAGGAATCGCAGGATAGTGCAGATGAATACGTGGCTTGAGCCGTGGTGCAGCAGGGAGGGATTCAAATTCCTGGGGCATTGGAACAGGTTCTGGGGGAGGTGGGACCAGTACAAACCGGATGGTCTGCACCTAGACAGGACTGGAACCAATGTCCTAGGAGGAGTGTTTGCTAGTGCTGTTGGGGAGGAGTTAAACTAATATGGCAGGGGGATGGGAACCAATGCAGGGAGACAGAGGGAAACAAAATGGAGACAGAAGCAAAAGACAGAAAGGAAATGAGTAAAAGTGGAGGACAGAGAAACCCAAGGCAAAAAACAAAAAGGGCCACTTTGCAGCAACATTCGAAAGGGTCTAAATGTGTTAAAAAGGCAAGACTGAAGGCTGTGTGCCTGAATACGGGGAGTATTCGGAATAAGGTGGACGAATTAACTGTGCAGATAGCAGTTAACGGATACGATGTGGTTGGCATCACGGAGACATGGCTCCAGAGTGACCAAGGCTGGGAACTCAACATCCAAGGATATTCAACATTTAGGAAGGATAGACAGAAAGGAAAAGGAGGTGGGGTGGCGTTGCTGGTGAAAGAGGAAATTAATGCAATTATAAGGAAGGAATTAGCTTGGATGATGTGGAATCGGTATGGGTGGAGCTACGGAATACCAAGGGGCAGAAAACGCTTGTGGGAGTTGTGTACAGACCTTCAAACAGTAGTAGAGATGTTGGGGAGGGCATCAAACAGGAAATTAGGCATGCAGGCAATAAAGGTGCAGCAGTTATCATGGGTGACTTCAATATGCATATAGATTGGGCTAACCAAACTGGAAGCAATACAGTGGAGGAGGATTTCCTGGAGTGCATAAGGGATGGTTTTCGAGACCAATATGTCGAGGAATCAACTAGGGGGAGGTCATCTTAGACTGGGTGTTGTGTAATGAGAGAGGATTAATTAACAATCTCGTTGTGCGAGGCCCCTTGGGGAAGAGTGACCATAATATGGTGGAATTCTACATTAGGATGGAGAATGAAACGGTTAATTCAGAGACCATGGTCCAGAACTTAAAGAAGGGTAACTTTGAAGGTATGAGATGTAAATTGGCTTGGATAGATAGGCGAATGATACTTAAGGGGTTGACCGTGGATCGGCAATGGCAGATATTTAGAGACCGCATGGATGAACTACAACAATTGTACATCCCTGTCTGGCATAAAAATAAAAAAGGGAAGGTGGCTCAACCGTGGCTATCAAGGGAAATCAGGGATAGTATTAAAGCCAAGGAAGTGGCATACAAATTGGCCAGAAATAGCAGTGAACCCGGGGTCTGGGAGAAATTTAGAACTCAGCAAAGGAAGACAAAGGGTTTGATCAGGGCAGGGAAAATAGAGTACGAGAGGAAGCTTGCAGGGAACATTAAAATGGACTGCAAAAGCTTCTATAAATATGTAAAGAGAAAAAGATTAGTAAAGACAAACGTAAGTCCCCTGCAGTCAGAATCAGGGGAAGTCATAACTGGGAACAAAGAAATGGCAGACCAATTGAACAAGTACTTTGCTTCGGTATTCACTAAGGAGCACACAAACAACCTTCCGGATATAAAAGGGGTCAGAGGGTTTAGTGAGAAGGAGGAACTGAGGGAAATCCTTATTAGTCGGGAAATTGTGTTGGGGAAATTGATGGGATTGAAGGCCGATAAATGCCCAGGGCCTGATGGTCTGCAAACCAGAGTACTTAAGGAGGTGGCCTTGGAAATAGCGGATGCATTGACAGTCATTTTCCAACATTCCATAGACTCTGGATCAGTTCCTATGGAGTGGTGGGTAGCCAATGTAACCCCACTTTTTAAAAAAGGAGGGAGAGAGAAAACAGGGAATTATAGACCGGTCAGCTTGACATCGGTAGTGGGTAAAATGATGGAATCAATTATTAAGGATGTCATAGCAGAAAAAAAGGTCCAAGTCAGCATGGATTTGTGAAAGGGAAATCATACTTGACAAATCTTCTGGAATTTTTTGAGGATGTTTCCAGTAGAGTGGACAAGGGAGAACCAGTTGATGTGGTGTATTTGGACTTCCAGAGGACTTTCGACAAGGTCCCACACAAGAGATTAGTGTGCAAAGTTAAAGCACATGGGATTGGGGGTAGTGTGCTGATGTGGATTGAGAACTGGTTGGCAGACAGAAAGTAAAGAGTAGGAGTAAATGGATACTTTTCAGAATGGCAGGCAGTGACTAGAGGGGTACCGCAAGATTCTTTGCTGGGGCCCCAGCTGTTTACATTGTACATTAATGATTTAGACGAGGGAATTAAATGTAGTATCTCCAAATTTGCGGATGACACTAAGTTGGGTGGCAGTGTGAGCTGCGAGGAAGATGCTATGAGGCTGCAGAGTGACTTGGATAGGTTAGGTGAGTGGGCAAATGCATGGCAGATGAAGTACAATATGGATAAATGTGTGGTTATCCACTTTGGTGTTAAAAACAGAGAAACATACTATTATCTGAATGGTGACAGATTAAGAAAAGGGGAGGTGCAACGAGACCTGGGTGTCATGGTACAGCAGTCATTGAAGGTTGACATGCAGGTACAGCAGGCAGTTAAGAAAGCAAATGGCATGTTGGCCTTCATAGCGAGGGGATTTGAGTACAGGGGCAGGGAGGTGTTGCTACAGTTGTACAGGGCCTTGGTGAGGCCACACCTGGAGTATTGTGTACAGTTTTGGTCTCCTAACTTGAGGAAGGACGTTCTTGCTATTGAGGGAGTGCAGCGAAGGTTCACCAGACTGATTCCCGGGATGGCAGGACTGACATATCAAGAAAGACTGCATCAACTTGGCTTGTATTCACAGGAGTTCAGAAGAATGAGAGGGGACCTCATTGAATCGTTTAAAATTCTGATGGGTTTAGACAGGTTAGATGCAGGAAGAATGTTCCCAATGTTGGGAAAGTCCAGAACCAGGGTAAACAGTCGAAGGATAAGGGGTAAGCCATTTAGGACCGAGATGAGGAGAAACTTCTTCACCCAGAGAGTGGTGAACCTGTGGAATTCTCTACCACAGAAAGTTGTTGAGGCCAATTCACTAAATATATTCAAAAAGGAGTTAGATGAAGTCCTTACTACTAGGGGGATCAAGGGGTATGGCGAGAAAGCAGAAATGGGGTACTGAAGTTGCATGTTCAGCCATGAACTCATTGAATGGTGGTGCAGGCTCGAAGGGCCGAATGGCCTACTCCTGCACCTATTTTCTATGTTTCTATGTTTCTATGTCTTGGAGCGGCTGCAGTGCATTTTGGAGGGGGAGGGTGAACAGCCAGTTGTCGTGGTGCATATAGGTAAAAAATGGGATAAGGTCCGACAAGCTGAATTTAGGGAGCTAGGAGTTAAATTAACAAGTCGGACCACAAAGGTAGTAATCTCAGGATTGCTACCAGTACCACGTACTCGTCAGAGAAGAAATAGCAGGATAGTTAATATGAATACGTGGCTTGAGGAATGGGGCAAGAGGGAGGGATTCAAATTCCTGGGACAGTGGAACCATTTCTGGGGGAAGTGGGACCAGTACAAATCAGATGTTCTGCACCTGGGTAGGACCAGGACCAATGTCCGAGGAGGAGTGTTTGCTAGTGCTGTTGAAGAGGATTTAAAGTAATATGGCAGGGTGATGGGTATCTACGCAGGGAGACAGATGGAAATAAAATGGGGGCAGAAGCAATAGGTAGAAAGGAGAAAAGGAAAGGTGGAGGGCAGAGAAATCAAAATCAAAAAACAAAAAGGGTCACATTACAACATAATTCTAAAAGGACAAAGAGTGTTAAAAAAACCAAGCCTGAAGGCTCCGTGTCTCAATGTGAGGAGCATTCATAATAAGGTGAATGAATTAACTGCGCAGATAGCTGTTAACGGATATGGTGTAATTGGGATTACGGAGACATAGCTCCAGGGTGACCAAGGCTGGGAACTCAACATCCAGGGGTATTAAATATTCAGGAAGGATATAGAAACATAGACACATAGAAATTAGGTGCAGGAGCAGGCCATTCAGTCCTTCGAGCCTGCACCGCCATTCAATAAGATCATGGCTGATCATTCAACCTCAGTATCCCTTTCCTGCTTTCTCTCCATACACATTGATCCCTTTGTCCCTAAAGGTCATATCTAACTCCCTTTTGAATATACCTAATGAACTGGCCTCAACAACTTTCTGCGGTCGGGAATTCCACAAGTGAACCACTCTCTGAATGAAGAAGTTTCTCCTCATCTCGGTCCCAAATGGCTTCCCTCTTATTCTTAGACTGTGACCCCTGGTTCTGGAACTCCCCAGCAATGGGAAAATTCTTCCTGCCTCTAACCTGTCCATTCCTGTCAGAATTCTATATGTTTCTATGAGATCCCCTCTCATTCTTCTAAACACCAGTGGATACAAGCCCAGTTGATCAAGTCTCTCCTCATATGTCAGTCCTGCTATCCCGGGAATCAATCTGGTGAACCTTCGCTGTACTCCCTCAATAGCAAGAACATCCTTCCTCAGATTAGGAGACCAAAACTGAACACAATATTCCAGCTGTGGCCTCACCAAGGCTCTGTACAACTGCAGTAAGACTTCCCTGCTGCTATACTCAAATCCTCTTGCTATGAAGGCCAACATGCCATTTGCCGCCTTCACCGCCTGCTGTACCTGCTTGCCAACTTTCAATGACTGATGTACCATGACACCCAGGTCTCATTGCACCTCCCCTTTTACTAATCTGTCACCATTCAGATAATAATTCGCCTTCCTGTTTTGGCCAGCAAAGTGGATAACCTCACATTTATCCACATTATACTACATCTACCATGCATTTGTCCACTCATCTAACCTGTCCAAGTCACCCTGCAGCCTCTTAGCATCCTCCTCATAGCTCACACTGCCACCCAGCTTAGTGCCATCTGCAAACTTGGAGATATTACATTCAATTCCTTCATCTAAATCATTGATGTATATTGTAAATAGCTGGGGTCCCAGCACTGAACCCTGCGGCACCCCACTGGTCAATGCCTGCCATTCTGAAAAGGAACCGTTTATTCCAACTCTCTGCTTCCTGTCTGCCAACCAGTTCTCTATCCACATCAATACATTGCCCCCAATACCATGTTCTTTAATTTTGCGCACTAATCTCTTGTGTGGGACCTTGTCAAAAGCCTTTTGTAAGTCCAAATACACCACATCCACTGGTTCTCCCTTGTCCACTCGACTAGTTACATCCTCAAAAAAATCTAGGAGATTTGTCAAGCATGATTTCCCTTTCATAAATCCATGTTGACTTGGACTGATCCTGTCACTGCTTTCCAAATGCGCTACTATTTCATCTTTAATAATTGATTCCAACATTTTCCGCACTGCCGATGTCAGGCTAACCGGTCTATAATTCCCTGCTTTCTCTCTCCTTCCTTTTTTAAAAATGTTACATTAGCTATCCTCCAGTCCATAGGAATTGATCCAGAGTCAATAGAATGTTGGAAAATGATCACCAATGCATCCACTATTTCTTGGGCCACTTCCTTAAGTACTCTGGGATGCAGCCTATCAGGCCCTGGGGATTTATCAGCCTTCAATCCCATCAATTTCCCTAACACAATTTCCTGACTAATAAGGATTTCCTTCAGTTCCTACTTTTCACTAGATCCTCAAACCCCTAGTATTTCCGGAAGGTTGTTTGTGTCTTCATTAGTGAAGACAGACCCAAACTATTTGTTGAATTGGTCTGCCATTTCTTTGTTCCCCATTATAAATTCACCTGATTCTGACAGCAAAGGACCTGCGTTGGTCTTCACTAATCTTTTTCTCTTCACATATCGATAGAAGCACTTGCAGTCAGTTTATATGTTCCCTGCAAGCTTCTAGACAGAAAGGAAAAGGAGGTGAGGTAGCGTTGTTGGTTAAAGAGGAGATTAACACAGTAGTAAGCAAGGACATTAGATTGGATGATGTCGAATCTTTATGGGTACAGCTGCGGAACACCAAAGGGCAGAAAACGCTAGTGAGAGTTGTGTACAGACCACCAAACAGTGGTAGTGAGGTTGGGGATGGCATCAAACAGGAAATTAGGGATGCGTGCAATCAAGGTACAGCAGTTATCATGGGTGACTTTAATCTACATATAGATTGGGCTAACCAAACTCGTAGTAACACGGTGGAGGAGGATTTCCTGGAGTGTATAAAGGATGGTTTTCCAGACCAATATGTCGAGCAACCAACTGTCGGGCAGGCCATCCTAGACTGGGTCTTGTGTAATGAGAGAGGATTAATTAGCAATCTTTTTGTGCGAGACCCCTTGGAGAAGAGTGACCATAATATGGTAGAATTCTTCATTAAGATGGAGAGTGACACAGTTAATTCAGAGACTAGGGTCCTGAACTTAAAAAAAGGTAACTTCAATGGTATGAGACGTGAATTGGCTTGGATAGACTGACAAATGTTACATAAAGGGTTGACGGTGGATAGACAATGGCAGACATTTAAAGATCACATGGATGAACTTCAACAATTGTACATCCCTGTCTAGCATAGAAATAAAACAGGGAAGGTGGCTCAACCGTGGCTAACAAGGGAAATTAGGGATAGTGTTAAATCTAAGGAAGAGGCATATAAATTGGCCAGAAAAAGCAGCAAACTTGAGGACTGGGAGAAATTTACAATTCAGCATTAGAGGACAAAGGGTTCAATTAGGAGGGGAAAAATAGAGTATGAGAGTAAGCTTGCAGGGAACATAAAAACTGACTGCAAAAGCTTCTATAGATATGTGAAAAGAAAACGATTAGTGAAGACAAATGTAGGTCCCTTGCAATTCGAATCAGGTGAATTTAAAGTGGGGAACAACGAAATGGCAGACAACTGAACAAATTCTTTGGTTCTGTCTTTACTAAGGAAGACACAAATAACCTTCCGGAAATACTAGGGGACCGAAGGTCTAGCGAGAAGGAGGAACTGAAGGAAATCCTTATTAATCAGGAAATTGTGTTTGGGAAATTGATGGGATTGAAGGCCGATAAATCCCCAGTTTGCATCCCAGAGTACTTAAGGAAGTGGCCCGAGAAATAGTGGATGCATTGGTGGTCATTTTCCAACATTCTATAGACTCTGGATCAGTTCTATGGACTGGAGGGTAGCTAATGTAACCCCACTTTTTAAAAAAGGAGGGAGAGAGAAAACAGGGAATTATAGCCTGACATCGGTAGTGCGGAAAATGTTGGAATCAATTATTAAAGACGTTATAGCAGCGCATTTGGAAAGCAGTGACAGAATCGGTCCAATTCAGCATGGATTTATGAAAGGGAAATCATGCTTGACAAATCTTCTAGAATTTTTTGAGGATGTAATTAGTAGAGTGGACAAGGGAGAATCAATGGATGTGGTGTATTTGGACTTTCAAAAGGCTTTTGACAAGGTTCCACACAAGAGATTAGTATGCAAAATTAAAGCACATGGTATTGGGGGTAATATATTGACGTGGATAGAGAACTGGTTGGCAGACAGGAAGCAAAGAGTAGGAATGAACGGGTCCTTTTCGGAATGGCAGCCAGTGGCTAGTGGTGTACTGCAAGGTTCAGTGCTGGGACCCCAGCTATTTACAATATACAATAATGATTTGGACGAAGGAATGAAATGTAATATCTCCAAGTTTGCAGATGACACTAAGCTGGGTGGCAGTGTGAGCTGTGAGGAGGATGCTAAGAGGCTGCAGGGTGACTTGGACTGGTTAGGTGAGTGGGCAAATGCATGTCAAATGCAGTATAATGTGGATAAATGTGAGGTTATCCACTTTGGTGGCAAAAACAGGGAGGCAGAATATTATCTGAATGGTGACAGATGAAGAAAAGGGGAGGTGCAACGAGATCTGACTGTCAAGGTACATCAGTCATTGAAGTTTGGCATGCAGGTACAGCAGGCGGTGAAGAAGGCAAATGGCATGTTGACCTTCACAGCGAGAGGATTTGAGTATAGGAGCAGGGAGGTCTTGCTGCAATTGTACAGGGCCTTGGTGAGGCCATACCTTGAATATTGTATACAGTTTTGGTCTCCTAAACTGAGGAAGGACATTCTTGCTATTGAGAGAGTGCAGCGAAGGTTCACCAGACTGATTCCCAGGATGGCAGGACTGACATATGAAGAAAGACTGGATCAAATAGGCTTATATTCACTGGAATTTAGAAGAATGAGAGGGGATCTCATAGAAACATATAAAATTCTGATGGGACTGGACAGGTTAGATGCAGGAAGAATGTTCCCGATGTTGGGGATGTCCAGAACCAGGGGTCACAGTCTAAGGATAAGGGGTAAGCCATTTCGGACCGAGATGAGGAGAAACTTCTTCACTCAGAGAGTTGTGAACCTGTGGAATTCTCTACCACAGAAAGTTGTTGAGGCCAGTTCGTTAGATATATTCAAAAGGGAGTTAGATGTGGCCCTTATGGCTAAAGGGATCAAGAGGTTTGGAGAGAAAGCAGGAATTGGGTACTGAAGTTGCATGATCATCCATGATCATATTGAATGGAGATGCAGGCTCGAAGGACTGAATGGCCTACTCCTGCACCTATTTTCTACGTTTCCATGGTCCTAGGTTAGATCTCCCCTAAAGCCACCAAGGTCCACCCGAAGTCCATTACCCAGCGTAAGTGCATCCCTCCGCCAGCTGAAGACCCTTACCCAGGAACAAGACCTCCCCCCCGCCCCCCCATAGATGGGCATTGTGTGTGGATTGTTAACATGTTTATTGGGTATGGTGAATAGTGAGTGTTGTGACTTCTGGAATTCATCATACCCAACGCAATCCCTTGTAACACATGCACCAAGCTTGCATGCACCATGGGGCAGGAAGAACGTGATCCGTCTTCTCCGAGTTCCCTCTCTTCCCTCCGTTCCCACCACCCCCCCCCCCCCACCCAGGCTCTCTCTCTCTGCCCCGCAGGCTCACTCGCTGCCCCCTCTCCCCAAGTTCTCTCTCCGCCCCCCCAAACTCTCTCCCCCCCCCCAAGCTCTCTCCCCCCCCACCCAGCTCTCTCCCCCCCACCCAAGCTCTCTCTCTCTCCCCCTCCCAAGCTCTCCCTCTCTCTCTGCCACCCACCCCCCCTGCCACGCCCCCTCCCTAGCTCTCTCTCCTCACGTCTCGCTCTTCCCGCCTGCCGCTCGCTCTCCCTGGTGCTGTGGGAGTCCTGGGACTCGGCACTGCTGGAGGCTCAGCGGATGCGTCCTGCTGCTCAGTGGAGGCCACATGATGTTGGACACATGAAGAAAATGGTTAGCTGGAATTGTGAAGGTGGGGGCTGAGTCAGTGATATTTGTAGCACAAGGGAGACTTAGTACAAATAGTTAATCCATACAAATAACTTCTAACTAAAGTTTTCATACAATTTTATGACTTTTTACAATACACGGCAAGCTCTAAAATCAATAAATAAAACCAAATTCAAATGAAATTCTATTCACTGACTCCCACATCCCACCGTAGAAAGCCACCTTCGGGAAGGTGAGGCTCAGTCCTCAGCGAGAAGTACCAAAGCTGCCTGACTCCCGGAATGAAACACATCTTTCTCCCTCCCCCAGTTTGTGTTCCCCTCTCTCTCTCCCTCTCCCAGTTTGTGTTCCCCTCTCTTTCTCCCTCCCCCAGTTTGTGTTCCCCTCTCTCTCTCTCTCCCCCAGTTTGTGTTCCCTTCTCTCTCTCCCTCCCCCAGTTTGTGTCCCTCTCTCTCTCTCTCCCTCCCCAGTTTGTGTTCCCCTCTCTCTCTCTCCCCCAGTTTATGTTCCTCTCTCTCCCTCTCCCAGTTTGTATGCCCCTCTCTCTCTCCCTCCCCCAGTTTGTGTTCCCCTCTCTCTCCCTCCCTCCCCAGGTTGTCTTGCTCCCTCTTTCCATCCCCAAGTTGCTCTGTCAGGACTCACAGAGTTTCCAGACGATTTCTGTTGGCACAACCAGTAAGGAAGCAGTGTTCCATATAACAGTGGGTCCAGCAGTGCCCAGATAACATGAATTGATTGCAGGCCACGACAGCTGGGATACTGCACATAGAAGGACCGTTTTTCCTGATTTGCCAGCAGCACCATTCGGGAGACCAATTGCCCATTTTGGTTGAATCCCAACCAAAACAGGTGGGTTGGAAACCCTAGTAGGTCGTTGCCACTGCCTCAGGCTTAAAAAAAGTGCATCTGTGGAATTACAGAGTTAAAAAATGTAATCTCTTTAATGCAAAATTTAACGACCAATTTAAAACATTAACTCCAGGGCAGGAAGCCATAATGAGGTGTGAGAATCCTGCTTGAGAGTCTCTGTAGGTCAATTTTAAAGGATAGTCCTAATTTGCATCTTGCCTATCAGCTACCAAACCACTAGCATCAAGGTGCATGGTTAATGCCATTTTCCAGGTGAGAAGGGGAGTGAGCCCGGGGCCCATACTTTCCTTACGGAGCTCAGAGGAGCACATCCAGGAGTTTGTTACTTACCTTAGAGAGCCTCCTTTTCTTACTTTCTTACTAAGTTTCACTGAGTGGGACCCCTATAGTGGATGCCCTGCTCAGTAGGCCACAAAAATGCCTTCGGGGTCTTAATTGTTATGTATTTAGCCCTTTGTAACCTGCATGACCCTGACCACCAGAGGGCCCACCTGTTGGAGTCCCAAGGGATTCCAGCATCCCTTGGGAGCACAGTATATAAGCAGTTCACCCACGAGGTACCTGCACCCTATAGTCTTATTAAAGGAGCTAAGGTCACACTTGCTCATTGTACACAGTACTCAGTTTCATCCTTTAATATGAGTATATCAATTGACGACGAGGTAACGAACAACCGTGCAAAAATGCATAGAACAGTCAGTATCCTGGAGAAGTTCTCAGAAGGGGATGATTGGGAGGCCTTCGTGGAGAGACTCGATCAATACTTCGTGGCCAACGAGCTGGAAGGGGACGAGAACGCTACCAAACGAAGGGAGATCCTCGTAACTGTCTCTGGGGCAACAACCTATGGCCTCATAAAGAATCTTCTGGCCCCAGCAAAACCAACAGAGAAATCTTACGAAGAATTGTGTACGCTGGTCCGGGAGCGCCTAAACCCTAAGGAAAGCGTTTTGATGGCGAGATATCGGTTCTACACGCATCAATAATCGGAGGGCCAGGAAGTGGCACTATATGTCGCCGAACTAAGACACCTCGCAGGACACTGTGAGTTTGAGGGATTCCTAGAACAAATGCTCAGAGACTTTTTTATACTGGGAATTGGACATGAGACAATCCTTCGCAAACTGTTGACTGTAGAAACTCTGAATCTAAGTGAAGCCATAACGATAGCCCAGGCATTTATGTCCACCAGCGACAACACCAAGCAGATTTCGCAGAGTAAAGAAGTTTCGGCCAGTACTGTGCATAAAGTAACGTCGGTTTCGAGCAGAAATGTACAGGCCAGAATATACACGCCAGCGGCTGCGGCCCAACCTCAGTTGACCCAGAGTCCGCCATCAATCGGTAATGCGAGGCAGTTAACACCTTGTTGGTGCTGAGGAGGTGATCATCGGCCCCATCAATGCCACTTTAAGCACTATGTGTGCAATGGTTGCAGAACAATGGGACACCTCCAACGACTGTGCAGATGAGCTGCAAATCTTGCAAACCCTGCAAACCACCACATTGCAAAGGAAGATCGATCCACTGTGGATCAGGCTGAATTGGAGACTCATACTGAGGGGGCAGAAGTGTACGGGGTACACACATTCACTACGAAATGTCCACCAATAATGTTGAAAGTTGAACTGAACAGTATTCCATCTATGGAACTGGACACGGGGGCACGTTAGTAAAAAGGCCTTCGACAGGCTGTGGGGCAAAAAGGCACACAGGCCCAAGCTCAGCCCCATTCACAGCAAACTAAGGACTTTCACCAAGGAACTAATCCCTGTAATTGGCAGTGCAGAAGTCAAAGTCTCCTATGACAGAGCAGTGCACGAATTCCCTCTGTGGATTGTGCCAGGGGAAGGCACAACGTTGTTTTGCAGAAGCTGGCTGGGAAAAATCCGCTGGAACTGAGACGACCATCTGAGCGCTTTCGTCTGTCGACGACGCCTCATGTGCCCAGGTTCTGAGCAAGTTCCCATAGTTGTTCGAGCCAGGCATTGGAAGCTTCTCGGAGGCGAAAGTGCAGATTCATTTGGTTCCCGGTACGCGACCCATCCTCCACAAGGCACGGGCGGTACGCTACATGATGCGTGAAAAAGTGGAAATTGAGCTGGACAGGCTGCAGCGAGAAGGCATCATCGCGCCGGTGGAATTCAACGAGTGGGCCAGTCCGATTGTCCCGGTACTTAAGGAGGACGGCATGGTTAGAATTTGCAGGAACTATAAAGTAACGATTAACCGTTTTTCGCTGCAGGACCAGTACCCGCTACCCAAGGCAGACGACCTATTTGCGAGCCTGGCTGGAGGGAAGACGCTCACCAAGCTGGACCTGACCTCGGCCTACATGACGCAGGAGCTGGAGGAGTCTTCGAAAGGCCTCACCTGCATCAACATGCACAAAGGTCTTTTTATCTACAACCGGAGCCCGTTTGGGATTTGGTCGACTGCAGTGATCTTCCAATGGAACATGGAGAGCCTGCCCAGTGGTTTTCCAGGACGACATACTGGTTACAGGTCAGGACACCATGGAGCACTTGAAGAATCTGGAAGAGATTCTTAGTCAGTTGGATCGCGTGGGCTCAGGTTGAAACACTCGAAGTGTGTTTTCCTGACACAGGATGTCGAGTTCTTGGGAAGAAGAATCGCAGCAGATGGCATCAGATCCACTGATGCCAAGACGGAGGCCATCAGAACGTGCCGTGACCATAGAACGTGACGGAGCTGCGGTCGTTCCTGGGACTCCTTAACTACTTCGGTGATTTCCTACCTGGGTTAAGCACCCTGCTAGAACCCCTACATGTGCTACTGCGCAAGGGAGACGACTGGGTATGGGAGAATTCACAAGAGGCTGCCTTTAAGAAAGCCAGAAATCTGTTGTGTTCAAACAAAGTGCTTGTCCTGTATAACCCATGTAAACGATTAGTGTTAGCTTGCGATGTGTCGTCATACGGGGTTGGGTGTGTGTTACAACAGACTAATGAATCGGGGATTTTGTAAGCAGTCGTTTATGCATACAGGAGTTTGTCCAAGGCCGAAAGGGCCTACAGCATGATTGAAAAGGAGGCTCTGGTGTGCATCTACAGGGTGACAAAAATGCACCAGTACTTATTTGGCCTCAAGCTTGAGCTTGAAACTGACCACAAGCTGCTCATATCGCTGTTCTCTGAGAGCAAAGGGATTAACAATAATGCCTCTTCCCACATCCAAAGATGGGCGCTCATGCTATGTAATCTGCATACAACTGTGGTCTCTCTGCCACAGACTGGGCACAGAGAACTGCGTAGATGCTCTCAGTCAGCTGCCATTGCCCACCATCGGGGTGGAAATGGCACAGCCAGCGAACTTGTTCATCGTCATGGAGGCATTCGAGAACGAAGTCCCCCGTTATGACCCGCCAGATCAGGACCTGGACCGGCCAGGATCCTTTACTGTCCTTGGTAAAAAAAACTGTGTCCTCCATGGGAGCTGGTCCGCTGTCCCAGTGGAGATACAGGAGGCGATTAAGTCGTTCCACAGACACAAAGATGAGTTGTCCCTGCAGGCGGACTGTCTATTGTGGGGCAATCACGTGGTCTTGCCCAAGAAAGGCAGAGATACGTTCATAAATGAACTGCACAGCATCCACCCAGGCATTGTAATGATGAAAGTCATAGCTAGATCCCATTTGTGGTGGCCCGACATCGACTCAGATTTAGAGTCATTCGTGCTCCAGTGCAACACTTGCTCTCAGCTGAGCAATGCATCTGGGGAGGGACCACTAAGTTTGTGGTCGTGGCCCTTCAAACTGTGGTCGGGGATCCATGTAGACTATGCGGGCCCATTTCTAGGCAAAATGTTTTTGGTTGTCGTGGATGCTTACTCAAAATGGATTGAACGTGCGATAATGTCTGTAAGCATGTCCACAGCAACTATTGAAAGCCTACGAGCCATGTTTGCCACACACGGCTTGCCTGATGTCCTAGTCAGCGACAATGGGCCGTGTTTCATAGTGCTGAATTCAAGGAATTCATGACCCACAATGGGATCAAGCACGTCACATCTGCTCCGTTCAAGCCTGTATCCAACGGCCATGCAGAACGGGCAGTTCAGACCATCAAGCAAAGCTTGAAACGTGTGTCGGAAGGCTCCCTGCAGACCCGGCTGTCCCGAGTACTGCTCAGCTACCGCACCAGACCCCACTCACTCACCGGGATTCCCCCAGCCGAGTTGCTCATGAAAAGGGCACTTAAAACAAGGCTCTCTCTTGTCCACCCTGATCTCCATGATCACGTGGGGGGAATACGGCATCAACAAAGTGTGTACCATGACCGTGCAAATTTGTCACGCGATATTGAGATCAATGATCCCGTGTTAGTGCTCAATTATGGACATGGTCCCAAATTGCTCGCTGGCACGGTCACAGCCAAAGAGGGGAGGAGGGTGTTTCAGGTCAAATTGGCCAATGGCCAAATGCACAGAAAACATTTGGACCAAATCAAATTGCGGTTCACCAACAGCTACGAACAACCCGAAGAAGACACCACCAACTTTGACCCTCCAACACACACAAGTGGCAACTGACATCATGGTTGACCACGAAGCGGAACTCATCATCCCCAGCAGCCCGGCAAGGCCGGCTGCCCAACAGCCCAGTGAAGAACTGACCAACCCACCCACACCCGCATTTGTACCGAGACGATCGACAAGGGAGCGTAAAGTCCCAGATCGTCTCACCTTGTAAATAAGTGTACTGTTGACTTCACGGGGGACTAATGTTATGTATTTAACCCTTTGTAACCTGCATGACACCTGACCTCCAGGGGGCCCACCTGTCGGAGTCCCAAGGGATCCCAGCATCCCTTGGGAGCACAGCATATAAGCAGGTCACCCACAAAGTACCTGCACTCTGGAGTCTTATTAAAGGAGCTAAGGTCACACTTGCTCATTGTACACAGTGCTCAGTTTCATCCTTTATTATGAGTGTACCATTAATGACATAATTGGACCTTGATTTGCATATATTCATGAGGCAGGCAGGCATAATTCTGGCAGGCGCCTTGGCTGCCTAAAAAACGGTACAGGGTTAAAATGGCAGCCTGCGGAAATCAAGTGGGAATGGGGTGGTATGTATTGCCAGGCCTTTTAACAATGCTCCTGTCCCATTCCTGACAGACAGGGTGGGTTAAAATTCTCCCTGAAATATCAGCTCAATTTGCATAACTGGAGTATGTCATCTTCCCAAAGGTGATATATAATTCACATACTTTGAATGTTTTGCTGAAAGCTGTGTCTGTTTTCAAATGTGAAGAAAAATAAATAAATAGAAAAATAGAGTGGAAAATGCTCCCATACACTATGGCATGGAATGGTGGGATACAGGTTCACTTCCAGAGGTCGCTACAAGGTGAGTCCCTGATCTCCCTTGTCCCATTGAGGAGCATGGATCATGTGACAGCCTGCTGCTTCTTTATACAGAGGAAGGCCAAACTGCAACAGGTCACAGCTGTGCTCCAGTTAGGCCTCAACTAGAGAACGGCAGCAAGGGCTTGGGTTTCCTGATTGCCCTCGGCGTGGAAACAGTGCATGGCTTAAAGGGGGAGGGACTAACACTGAATAAATGCTATGCTACTTGGATGATTACATGCAATTTCACTTTTAATAAATCTGTATGACTTTATTTTATTCATTTACATAGATTTATTGTGCCTTTATTTTGTGGCGGTGTGGTAGTGCAGCACATTCAAGCCCCAATGTGACATTGAATGGAAGGTCATGGCTTTGCACCCAATATCTTTTGCCTGGTGAGTTACATAAGAATATTTATTTTAATGTGTCAGAGTGTTAGTAATGGCCATATTGCTGATTGTAACACAACAGTGGCAAATGAGCACACTGCACCGGCGACAACATTCCAGTGAAATCATGTTTTAGAATATTGTCATTCTTCTTTCTCGGGAAGGAAAATTGCTGAAGTTGAAGACAGAACTGAGAGATGGAGGGTAACTATGCTTACATAGAAAATTGGAACAGATTTGATAGCAATTCTGAAAAGGACCCATTTATTTCCACTCACACGGCCCCCTCGAGCCTGCTCCGCCATTTAATACGATCATGGACTCAGGTCCACTTCCCCGCCCGCTCCTCATAACCCCTTATTCCCTTATCATTTAAGAAACTGTCTATTTCTAACTTTCAATAGGCTTTTGACAAGGTCCCACGCAAGAGATTAGTGTACAAAATTAAGGCACATGGTATTGGGGGTAATTTATTGACGTGGTTAGAGAACTGGTTGGCAGACAGGAAGCAAAGAGTGGGAATAAACGGGTCCTTTTCAGAATGGCAGGCAGTGACGTGTGGGGTACCGCAAGGTTCAGTGCTGGAACCCCAGCTATTTACAATATACATTAATGATTTAGACGAAGGAATTGAATGTAATATCGCCAGGTTTGCAGATGACACAAAGCTGGGTGGCAGTGTGAGTTGTGAGGAGGATGATAAGTGGCTGCACGGTGACTTGGACAGGTGAATGGGCAAATACAGTATAATGTGGATAAATGTGAGGTTATCCACTTTGGTGGCAACAACTGGAAGGCAGATTATTATCTGAATGGTGGCAGATTAGTAAAAGGGGAGGTGCAACGAGACCTGGGTGTCATGGTACATCAGTCACTGAAGGTAGGCATGCAGATACAGCAGGCAGTAAAGAAAGTAAATGGTATGCTGGCCTTCATAGCGAGAGGATTTGAGTATAGGAGCAGGGAGGTCTTACTGCAGTTGTACAGGGCCTTGGTGAGACCACACCTTAAGTATTGTGTGCAGTTTTGGTCTCCTAATCTGAGGAAGGATGTGCTTGCTATTGAGGGAGTGCAGCGAAGGTTCACCAGACTAATTCCTGGGATGGCAGGACTGACATATGAAGAAAGACTGGATCGTCTAGGCTTATACTTACTGGAATTTAGAAGAATGAGAGGGGATCTCATAGAAACATATAAAATTATGACGGGACTCGACAGGTTAGATGCAGGAAGAATGTTCCCGATTTTGGGGAAGTCCAGAACCAGGGGTCACAGTCTAAGGATAAGGTGTAAGCCATATAGGACCGAGATGAGAGAAGTCAAAAAAGAAGTAGAAAGAAATCAAAAGGTGACGTCACAGCCAACGTGGTAAGTGATTGGCTGCTGATTGGTGAGTAGTTTTTCTTTTTCTTTATTAGTCAGTAACTTTTAACATTGTTGTCGGCAATTTAGGTGTATCTAAGGGTTAAGTCATGGCAGGACAGCTCGGTCATGTGATATGCTCCTCCTGTACCATGTGGGAACACGGGGACAACACCAGTGTCCCTGACGACTACATGTGCGGGAAGTGTGTCCACCTCCGGCTACTGACGGTCCGCGTTGCGGAGTTGGAGCTGAAGGTGGATTCACTCTGGAGCATCCACGATGCTGAGAATGACGTGAGTATCACGTGTAGCGAGTTGGTCTTACCGCAGGAGAAGGGTCCACAGCCAGCGAGGGAATGGAAGACCAGCAGGAAGAGTAGTGCAAGGAAGGTAGTGCAGGGGTCCCCTGTGGTCATCCCACTGCAAAACAGATACACTGCTTTGAGTGCTGTTGAGGGGGATGACTCATCAGGAGTGGGCAGCAGCAGCCAAGTTCATGGCACCGTGGCTGGCTCTGTTGCACAGGAGGGCAGGAAAAAGAGTGGGTGAGCGATAGTGATAGGGGATTCAATTGTAAGGGGAATAGATAAGCGTTTCTGCGGCCGCAACCGAGACTCCAGGATGGTATGTTGCCTCCCTGGTGCAAGGGTCAAGGATGTCTTGGAGCGGGTGCAGGACATTCTAAAAAGGGAGGGAGAACAGCCAGTTGTCGTGGTGCACGTTGGTACCAATGAATAGGTAAAAAAAGAGATGAGTTCCTACGAAATGAATTTAAGGAGCTAGGAGCTAAATTAAAAAGTAGGACCTCAAAAGTAGTAATCTCGGGATTGCTACCAGTGCCACGTGCTAGTCAGAGTAGGAATCGCAGGATAGCTCAGATGAATACGTGGCTTGAGCAATGGTGCAGCAGGGAGGGATTCAAATTCCTGGGGCATTGGAACCGGTTCTGGGGGAGGTGGGACCAGTACAATCCGGACGGTCTGCACCTGGGCAGAATCGGAACCAATATCCTCGGGGGAGTGTTTGCTAGTGCTGTTGGGGAGGAGTTAAACTAATATGGCAGGGGGATGGGAACCAATGCAGGGAGATAGAGGGAAACAAAAAGGAGGCAAAAACAAAAGACAGAAAGGAGATGAGGAAAAGTGGAGGGCAGAGAAACCCAAGGCAAAGAACAAAAAGGGCCATTGTACAGCAAAATTCTAAAAGGACAGAGGGTGTTAAAAAAACAAGCCTAAAGGCTTTGTGTCTTAATGCAAGGAGTATCCGCAATAAGGTGGATGAATTAACTGTGCAAATAGATGTTAACAAATATGATGTGATTGGGATTACGGAGACGTGGCTCCAGGATGAGCAGGGCTGGGAACTCAACATCCAGGGGTATTCAACATTCAGGAAGGATAGAATAAAAGGAAAAGGAGGTGGGGTCGCATTGCTGGTTAAGGAGGAGATTAAGGCAATAGTTCGGAAGGACATTAGCTTGGATGATGTGGAATCTATATGCGTAGAGCTGCAGAACACCAAAGGGCAAAAAACGTTAGTGGGAGTTGTGTACAGACCTCCAAACAGTAGTAGCGATGTTGGGGAGGGCATCAAACAGGAAATTAGGGGTGCGTGCAATAAAGGTGCAGCAGTTATAATGGGTGACTTTAATATGCACATAGATTGGGCTAACCAAACTGGAAGCAATACGGTGGAGGATGATTTTCTGGAGTGCATAAGGGATGGTTTTTTAGACCAATATGTCGAGGAACCAACTAGGGGGGAGACCATCTTAGTCTGGGTGTTATGTAATGAGAGGATTAATTAGCAATTTCGTTGTGCGAGGCCCCTTGGGGAAGAGTGACCATAATATGGTGGAATTCTGCATTGGGATGGAAAATGAAACAGTTAATTCAGAGACCATGGTCCAGAACTTAAAGAAGGCTAACTTTGAAGGTATGAGGCGTGAATTGGCTGGGATGGATTGGCGAATGATACTTAAGGGGTTGACTGTGGATGGGTAATGGCAGACATTTAGAGACCGCATGGATGAACTACAACAATTGTACATTCCTGTCTGGCATAGAAATAAAAAAGGGAAGGTGGCTCAACCGTGGCTACCAAGGGAAATCAGGGATAGTATTAAAGCCAAGGAAGTGGCATACAAATTGGCCAGAAATAGCAGCGAACCTGGGGACTGGGAGAAATTTAGAACTCAGCAGAGGAGGACAAAGGGTTTGATTAGGGCAGGGAAAATGGAGTATGAGAAGAAGCTTGCAGGGAACATTAAGACGGATTGCAAAAGTTTCTATAGATATGTAAAGAGAAAAAGGTTAGTAAAGACAAACGTAGGTCCCCTGCAGTCAGAATCAGGGGAAGTCATAACGGGGAACAAAGAAATGGCGGACCAATTGAACAAGTACTTTGGTTCGGTATTCACGAAGGAGGACACGAACAACCTTCCGATATAAAAGGGGTCAGAGGGTCTAGTAAGGAGGAGGAACTGAGGGAAATCCTTATTAGTCGGGAAATTGTGTTGGGGAAATTGATGGGATTGAAGGCCGATAAATCCCCAGGGCCTGATGGACTGCATCCCAGAGTACTTAAGGAGGTGGCCTTGGAAATAGTGGATGCGTTGACAGTCATTTTCCAACATTCCATTGACTCTGGATCAATTCCTATGGAGTGGAGGGTAGCCAATGTAACCCCACTTTTTAAAAAAGGAGGGAGAGAGAAAACAGGGAATTATAGACCGGTCAGCCTGACATCGGTAGTGGGTAAAATGATGGAATCAATTATTAAGGATGTCATAGCAGTGCATTTGGAAAGAGGTGACATGATAGGTCCAAGTCAGCATGGATTTGTGAAAGGGAGATCATGCTTGACAAATCTTCTGGAATTTTTTGAGGATGTTTCCAGTAAAGTGGACAAAGGAGAACCAGTTGATGTGGTATATTTGGACTTTCAGAAGGCGTTCGACAAGGTCCCACACAAGAGATTGATGTGCAAAGTTAGAGCACATGGGATTGGGGGTAGTGTACTGACATGGATTGAGAACTGGTTGTCAGACAGGAAGCAAAGAGTAGGAGTAAATGGGTACTTTTCAGAATGGCAGGCAGTGACTAGTGGGGTACCGCAAGGTTCTGTGCTGGGGCCCCAGCTGTTTACACTGTACATTAATGATTTAGATGAGGGGATTAAATGTAGTATCTCCAAATTTGCGGATGACACTAAGTTGGGTGGCAGTGTGAGCTGCGAGGAGGATGCTGTGAGGCTGCAGAGTGACTTGGATAGGTTAGGTGAGTGGGCAAATGCATGGCAGATGAAGTATAATGTGGATAAATGTGAGGTTATCCACTTTGGTGGTAAAAACAGAGAGACAGACTATTATCTGAATGGTGACAGATTAGGAAAAGGGGAGGTGCAAAGAGACCTGGGTGTCATGGTACATCAGTCATTGAAGGTTGGCATGCAGGTGCAGCAGGCGGTTAAGAAAGCAAATGGCATGTTGGCCTTCATAGCAAGGGGATTTGAGTACAGGGGCAGGGAGGTGTTGCTACAGTTGTACAGGGCATTGGTGAGGCCACACCTGGAGTATTGTGTACAGTTTTGGTCTCCTAACCTGAGGAAGGACATTCTTGCTATTGAGGGAGTGCAGCGAAGGTTCACCAGACTGATTCCCGGGATGGCGGGACTGACCTATCAAGAAAGACTGGATCAACTGGGCTTGTATTCACTGGAGTTCAGAAGAATGAGAGGGGACCTCATAGAAACATTTAAAATTCTGACGGGGTTAGACAGGTTAGATGCAGGAAGAATGTTCCCAATGTTGGGGAAGTCCAGAACCAGAGGTCACAGTCTAAGGATAAGGGGTAAGCCATTTAGGACCGAGATGCGGAGGAACTTCTTCACCCAGAGAGTGGTGAACCTGTGGAATTCTCTACCACAGAAAGTTGTTGAGGCCAATTCACTAAATATATTCAAAAAGGAGTTAGATGAGGTCCTTACTACTAGGGGGATCAAGGGGTATGGCGAGAAAGCAGGAATGGGGTACTGAAGTTGAATGTTCAGCCATGAACTCATTGAATGGCGGTGCAGGCTAGAAGGGCCGAATGGCCTACTCCTGCACCTATTTTCTATGTTTCTATGTTTCTATGTTTCTATGAGGAGAAACTTTTTTACCCAGAGAGTGGTGAAGCTGTGGCATTCTCTACCACAGAAAATTGTTGAGTCCAGTTCATTGGATATATTCAAGAGGGAGTTAGATGTGGTCCTTACGGCTAAGGGGATTAGCGGGTATGGAGAGAAGGTGGGAGTGGGGTACTGAAGTTGCATGATCAGCCATGATCATATTGAATGGCGGTGCAGGCTCGAAGGGCTAAATGGCCTGCTCCTGCACCTATTGTCTATGTTTCTATGTTTCTATATCTTAAATTTATTCAATGTCCCAGCTTTCACAGCTCTCTGAGGCAGCGAATTCCACAGATCCACAACTCTTTGAGAGAAGAAATTTCTCCTCATCTCTGTTTTAAATGGGCGGCCCCTTATTCTAAGGTCATGCCCTCTAGTTCTAGTCTCTCCTATCAGTGGAAACATCCTCTCTGCATCCACCTTGTCAAGCCCCCTCATAATCTTATACGTTTTGATAAGATTACCTATCATTCTTTTGAATTCCAATGAGTAGAGGCCCAACCTACTCAACCTTTCCTCATAAATCAACCCCCACAACTCTGGGATCAACCTTGTGAACCTTCTTTGAACTGCCTCCAAAGCAAGTATGTCCTTTCGTAAATCTGGAAACCAAAACTGCATGCAATATTCCAGGTGTGGCTTCACCAATACCCTATACAACTGTAGCAAGTCTTCCCTGCTTTTATACTCCATCCTCTTCGCAATAAAGGCCAAGATTCCATTGGCCTTCCTGATCACTTGCTGTACCTGCATACTAACCTTTTGTGTTTCATGCACCAGGACCCCCAGATGTCACTGTACTGCAGCACTTTGCAATCTTTCTCCATTTAAATAATAACTTGCTCTTTGATTTTTTCTGCAAAAGTGCATGACCTCACACTTTCCAACATTATACTCTATCTGCCAAATTTTTGCCCACTCACTTCGCCTGTCTATGTCCTTTTGCAGATTTTGTGTGTCCTCCTAACACATTGCTTTTCCTCCCATCTTTGTAACATCGGCAACCTTGGCTACATTACACTGAGTCCCTTCCTTCAAGTCGTTAATATAGACTATAAATAGTTGGGGTCCCAGCACTGAGCCCTGCGGCACCCCACTGGTAATTGATTGCCAACGCAAGAATGAACCATTTATCCCTTCTCTCTGTTTTCTGTTCATTAGCCAATCCTCTATCCATGCTAATATATTACCCCCAACCCCGTGAACTTTTATCTTGTGCAGTAACCTTTTATGTGGCACCTTGTCAAATGCCTTCTGGAAGTCCAAATACATTACATCCACTGATTCCCCTTTATCCACACTGTTCGTTACATCCTCAAAGAATTCTAGCAAATTTGTCAAACATGACTTCCCCTTCATAAATCCCTGCTGACTTTGCCTGACCGAATTTTGCTTTTCCAAATGTCCTGCTTCTTTAATAATGGACTCCAACATTTTCCCAACCACAGATGTTAGGCTAACTGGTCTATAGTTTCCTGCTTTTTGTCTGCTTCCTATTTTAAATAGGGGCGTTACATTTGCAGTTTTCCAATCTACTGGGCCCTCCCCAAATCCAGGGAATTTTGGTAAATTACAACCAATGCATCCACAATCCCTGCCGCTACTTCTCTCAAGACCCTAGGATGCAAGCCATCAGGTCCAGGAGATTTATCTGCCTTTCGTCCCATTATCTTACTGAGTACCACCTCCTTAGTGATTGTGATTGTGTTAAGTTCCTTCCCCCCTATAGTCTGTTAACTATCCATTGTTGGAATATTATTGGTGTCCTCTACCATAAAGACTGATACAAAATATTTGTTCAGAGTTTCTGCCATCTCCATGTTCCCCATTACTAATTCCCTGGTCTTGTCCTCCAAGGGACCAACATTTAGTCTAGCCACTCTTTTCCTTTTTATATACATATAGAAACTCTTGCTATCTGTTTTTATATTTCGTGCTAGTTTACTTTCATAGTCTATCTTCCCTTTCTTAATCCTTTTTTAGTCATTCTTTCTTGGCTTTTAAATGCTTCCCAATTTTCTGTCCTCCCACTAGTTTTGGCCTTGTGGATTTTTGGGGCCCATATAATTATTTTAAAGTATCAGATTGCTTGTAGTGTTACTGTATTGATTGCATCCCAATTGCGCCAAATGAAATCATGCTTGACAAATCTTCTGGAATTTTTTGAGGATGTTTCCAGTAGAGTGGACAAGGGAGAACCAGTTGATGTGGTATATTTGGACTTTCAGAAGGCTTTCAACAAGGTCCCACACAAGAGATTAATGTGCAAAGTTAAAGCACATGGGATTGCGGGTAGTGTGCTGACATGGATTGAGAACTGGTTGTCAGACAGGAAGCAAAGAGTAGGAGTAAATAGGTACTTTTCAGAATGGCAGGCAGTGACTAGTGGGGTACCGCAAGGTTCTGTGCTGGGGCCCCAGCTGTTTACACTGTACATTAATGATTTTGACGAGGGGATTAAATGTATTCTCTCCAAATTTGCGGATGACACTAAGTTGGGTGGCAGTGTGAGCTGCGAGGAGCATGCTATGAGGCTGCAGAGTGACTTGGATAGGTTAGGTGAGTGGGCAAATGCATGGCAGATGAAGTATAATGTGGATAAATGTGAGGTTATCCACTTTGGTGGTAAAAACAGAGACAGACTATTATCTGAATGGTGACAGATTAGGAAAAGGGGAGGTGCAACGAGACCTAGGTGTCATGGTACATCAGTCATTGAAGGTTGGCATGCAGGTACAGCAGGCGGTTAAGAAAGCAAATTGCATGTTGGCCTTCAAAGCGAGGGGATTTGAGTCCAGGGGCAGGGAGGTGTTGCTACAGTTGTACAGGGCCTTGGTGAGGCCACACCTGGAGTATTGTGTACAGTTTTGGTCTCCTAACTTGAGGAAGGACATTCTTGTTATTGAGGGAGTGCAGCGAAGGTTCACCAGACTGATTCCCGGGATGGTGGGACTGACCTATCAAGAAAGACTGGATCAACTTGGCTTGTATTCACTGGAGTTCAGAAGAATGAGAGGGGACCTCATAGAAATGTTTAAAATTCTGACGGGTTCAGACAGGTTAGATGCAGGAAGAATGTTCCCAATGTTGGGGAAGTCCAGAACCAGGGGTCACAGTCTAAGGATAAAGGGTAAGCCATTTAGGACCGAGATGAGGAGAAACTTCTTCACCCAGAGAGTGGTGAACCTGTGGAATTCTCTACCACAGAAAGTTGTTGAGGCCAATTCACTAAATATATTCAAAAAGGAGTTAGATGAAGTCCTTACTACTAGGGGGATCAAGGGGTATGGCGAGAAAGCAGGAATGGGGTACTGAAGTTGCATGTTCAGCCATGAACTCATTGAATGGCGGTGCAGGCTAGAAGGGCCGAATGGCCTACTCCTGCACCTATTTTCTATGTTTCTATGTTTCTATAATGCACCTTACACTTGATTTGGTTAACACAAACTGTTAAAAGTGAAGTACATAGGACAGCCAAATACATATATTGGTCAAGGCTTAGTTTTAAATCTTGCTGTATGAATGGGATTGCAATGCTATTATTTTATTATTTTATTTAGATCCCCATATAGTCTGATTGATCCAGTCTGAGAAAAATCACAGACTGTGTTTACCACCATACATTCTAGTATGTGGAACATAAGTGAAGCTACTGTACTATCACATCTGCACTTGAAATGGAAACCTAGACAATTTTCATTACTGCTTTATTACATTGCACGGTGCTGTGATATAGCCACATTACAGTGTTGATTTAGCTGAAGGACCCTCTCGTTGATTTCTTATAGTTGATCTCTGTTCCTAGTTCTGCAAATATGTAATGGTATTCTGCAAAATGAGAAACAAATAAAAAACAAAATGAGAAAACACTGTATATGAGAAAATAAAATGCCATTATTTTGTTACATAACATCCACACAAGCCAAGCCATAGTTTTATTCCTGCAGCGTAAATCATTTGTTGAACAGATGTTGAGATTCTATTTGTCAAGTTTTATGTAATTGTGTATTGAACACTTGCAACGAGGTAACTTGCCATCACACATTTTATGCCAAGCAAAAGCAATGAAGGTGTGACTGCAAAAGTGGGACAAGGAGAATGTCTGGTAAGACAGATGGATTTGCAATGTGACTTTGATAGTGGAACAAGACCAAAGAGCAATCCACATAATTGGTTAATTTTGAAACATTGTTGTATTATTTGACTTGGTTTGAGGCAACCTTTGCACTGTTACGCTTATTATGAATGGCAACACATAAAAAGTGCAAGATTAATCTTAGCGTTACAGAAATGTTTGAAAATTCAACAATGGGGCTTTGCACATTTAGTTGTCAATCACTTAGAGTACATCAAGTTAACTAGTGGAAATGTTTCACTAGTCTATTGCCAGCTTTTAGTTTGCTTGTTAAAATGTTGTAATTTTTGCTTAACAATTGCTTAACAATATTGAGTAATTATATAATTTCATAGCATCTAACAAATACATCAAGCTATCAAACTTTGCAGGGGAAAGAGCTAGGGAGTGGGACTAACTGGACAGCTCTTTCAAAGAGCTGGCACAGACACAATGGGCCGAATGGGCTTCTTCTGTGCTGTATGACTCTATCAATACATGTAATATGAGCTCTGAGCCAAGTGATGGTTATACAACTGAGCTGAGGCCACAAATTACATTGTCTGCTTTTACAAAGTTATTTTTCTTAGATCTTTGTTCTTGATGGAATTTTGTAACACCCATGAAAAACAGAGAGATTACTTCGGAGTTGCTCTGAGTAATGAGAATTTCAAGGATGATTTTGAGACTCAAAGCTCTGTTATGGAGAGGACTCACAGAATTGTACTTGTGCTCACCAAGAAGAGATTAGAGGGGTCGTGATGAACCAGGATCATGATTTATTGAAAGGCATGAGGGTTTCAAGAAAGACTTGGAGATTTGCACACTTCTATCCCCCATAGACTAGTAGTAAAGCCTAAAACAATACCAAAGATTAAATCTGTTTGAAGTGAGCATCTTCGGGATGCCTATTTTATTCGAATTACTTCTTCTTCTTAGGCGGTCCCTCGTATCGAGGATGACTTGCTTCCACACCAAAAAGGGATGAGTTCACAGGTGTTTCAATGAAGGACTTGATATTCCAGGTCCTGAACTACATGTTGAAGGGCGGAAGTTGCCTTTGCGTGGATTTTTTTAACGTGTGGTGGCTGTTGCATGCCAGCCACCACACGGGTTTGACAGAGCTAGGTCTTGGTCCAGTGGCAAGGATTAACCAGGACAACCGGAGACCAGCTCTGCTGCACGGACCTAGTGCGCACAAATATCACAGTGTGGGCTGGCCCGTGCTGCCCCTGGGCCCTCGTCTCAGCTGGGCCCCGATCACATTGCTTTGCAATCTCTTGCCGTTCCTGCACCCCAACCTCGCCGCTCCTGCTGCACCTGCCCACGCTCCAATCACCGACCTGGGTTATGATGACGTCCAATCCAGTCGCCCTCCTCCAAGACGCCTTTCACCTGCACCAGCTCTTGGTGCTCCTTGAGGTGGTACGCCGCCATGGTGGTTCCAGGGCCCATAGCTCCGCTCCTTTTATGGCCCTACCCTGCCGCTGGTGAACTCCATACAACTGTACAGGGTATTGGTGAGGCTACACCTCGAGTACTGAGTACAGTTTGGTCTCTGTATTTAAGGAAGGATATACTTGCATTGGAGGCTGTTCAGAGAAGGTTCACTCGGTTGATTCCGGAGATGAGGGGGTTGACTTATGAAGATAGGTTGAGTAGGTTGGGCCTATACACATTGGCGTTCAGAAGAATGAGAGGTGATCTTATTGAAACATGTAAGATAATGAGGGGGCTTGACAAGGTGGATATTTCCACTCACAGGGGAAACTAAAACTAGGGGGCATCATCTCAGACTAAGGGGCCGCCCATTTAAAACTGAAATGAGGAGGAATTTCTTCTCTCAGAGGGTTGCAAATCTATGGAATTCTCTGCTCCAGAGAACTGTGGAGGCTGGGTCATTAATTATATTTAAGATGGAGACAGACAGATTTTTGAGCAATAAGGGAGTAAAGGGTTATGGGGAATGGGCAGGAAAGTTGAGCTGAGTCCATGCTCAGATCAGCATGATCTTATTAAATGGCGGAGCAGGCTCGAGGGGCCAGGTGGCCTACTCCTGCTCCTATTTCTTATGTTCTTATGTTCTTATGTTTACTTGACTCTACTGTACTGCTTCCTCTGATGTCTCAATTCCAGACTCCAGATCTCAGGAAAGTCAAGAGTTTCAGGGGAATCAACAGCTTTCCTTTACTTTCCCAAACATTACAACAAATCCAAAGCCACTTCTTGACAGTTCAAGCCTTAGGATTGCCACCTCCCTTTTCAGGATGCAACCAGCCAGCAGGAAACTTCCTCAACCTAGCCTGTGTGTAGAACTATCTAACTGTACACATATTAATACATCTGTCTCGATATATTTGCGAATTATGTGCAAGTTTGTATCTCATTGAATCATAGAAATTTACCTCATAGAAGGAGGCAATTCGACCCTTCGTGTCTGTGCCGGCCGGATAAGAGCTATTTAGTCTAATCCCACTTTCCAGTTCTTGGTCCGTAGCCTTGTACGTTACGGCACTTCAAGTGCATATCCATGTACTTTTAAAATGTGGTGAGGGTTTCTGTCTCTACCACCTGTTCAGGCAGTGAGTTCCAGATCCCTACCACCCTCTGGTTGAAAAAGTTCTCCTCACTCCCTTCTAATCCTTCCTTTGCTACAACAGTGACTACACTCCAAAATTACTATATTGGCTGTAAAGCACTTTGAGACGTCTGGTGGTCATGAAAGGTGCTATATAAATCCAAATCTTTCTTTCTTTAAATCTATGCCCTCTGGTTATTGACCTCTCTGCTAGGGGAAATAGATCCTTCCTATACACTCTATCTAGTCTCACATAATTTTATATACTTCAATCAAGTCTCCCCTCAGCCACCTCTGTTCCATAGAAAACAACCCCAGCCTATCCAATCTTTCCTCATAGCTAAAATTCTCCCTATCTTGGCAACATCCTTGTAAATTTCCTCTGTACCCTCTCCAGTGCAATCACATCTTTCCTATAATGTGGTGACCAGAACTGCTGGCAGTACTCTAGCTGTGGCCTAACCAGTGTTGTATATAGTTCAAGCAGAACGTCCCTGTTCCTTATATTCTATGCTTCGGCTAATAAAGGAAAATATCCCAGATACCTTCTCATGAAACATTTAGATCGAAAATGTGGATTTGAATATGAATATATGTAAATATGACCTGGTGTGCACCAGGATTTACCCAAATATGTAAACTCAGATGGAAATACAATCTCGTAAAAAAAAGTAATAGAAATTATGAGGAATAAGTTCCCATTTAAAATAATTAGTGCCACATTGAAGAGCTCCTTTAACAAGGAGCTGCAAGACAAATATTGGGTTACGAATAGGATTGAAGGTCAGAAGGATTTGATATCCTGGATTTGCCACTTGATTACTTTTGGGGGCCTGAGGTTAAATTTTTCAGGGTGTATTCATGGTTACAGCTTTCCTCTGGAGATGTTAGAACAGTGTGAGTCCATGGTAGTGCCACTTGCACATTTTAAGGAGCAGACTCAATGGGCCTACTATCCTTTTTTGTCCTTTTCTGTCTCATATTGCCCGGAATTTTTAAGTTTCTGACCCGCCCAGAGTGGGAGGGGATGTACGGGTTTCCCTTCAAGCTGTGGATTTTTAACTCCACATTGTGCTTGTGACGTCACAGACAGGTTACCCGTCCGGAAGCCAGCCTGATTGACAGACTGGCTTACAGTTGGACGGGGAACGCTAGACAGGAGGCCGCAACAAACAGGTAGGTGCAAACCCCAAAACAGTGGTGGGGTGGGGGTTTTTCCAAGCCTGGGGGGGGGTGGAGTTTGGGTCCAGGGTGGTGGGGTTCCGAGCCTGGGGGGGGTACGACCCCGGGGGGTACGATCTCCAGGGGGGTGGGTGGGGTGGGGGGGAGGCAAGCTCCTACTCCTCCCGGCCCACAAAGACTGTTCCCTGAGGCTCAGGATCCCCGGCGGGCGACAGTTAAACCTGCACAGCAGGTTAAATCAGAGGCTTCAGGGCCTCTTTGTCATTTTTAAAGGGCCAACCCGTCTCCTGGCAGCAGATTGGCTGCCCGCGCCCCATTAAACCTGAAAATGGGCATGCTGGAGGCGGGGTGGGATCAGGATTTAGATTTTTAGTACCTTAACTTCACCCCCACTCCCAGCTTCAAACCCACCCGTTTTATTTCAAGTTAAAGTTCCCTCTAAGTTCTAAAAAAGGTGACACACAACAAACAGAAGCACTTTTGGCAAAGTCATGTAATTGGCTACCAATCACAATGCTCCATTTAGACAAGGTGCACAATTGTTAAGCATCTCTAGGTGCAGGGGTCATTAATTTTGTGGTGAATAATCCTGCGGGTTAACACAATATCTAGTTTTGAGTACTGGTGCTTCAGTTACAAACGGTATTATTTTGCCAATACTATCACTTCACAAAACATCTAGGCATTGGACCAGAAGAATTAAGCAAGCTTGGTCACAAAGATATTAATAATTTCTCTGGTGCCTTCATCGAAACATAGAAACATAGAAAATAGGTGCAGGAGTAGGCCATTCGGCCCTTCGAGCCTGCACCACCATTCAATAAGATCATGGCTGATCATTCACTTCAGTACCACTTTCCTGCTTTCTCTCCATACCCCTTGATCCCTTTAGCCGTAAGGGCCATATCGAACTCCTTCTTGAATATATACAATGAACTGGCATCAACAACTCTCTGCGGTCGGGAATTCCACAGGTTAACAACTCTCTGAGTGAAGATGTTTCTCCTTATCTCAGTCCTAAATGGTCTACCCCTTCTCCTAAGACTATGTCCCCTGGTTCTGGACTTCCCTAACATCGGGAACATTCTTCCCACATCGAACCTGTCCAGTCCCGTCAGAATCTTATACGTTTCTATGAGATCCCCTCTTATCCTTCTAAACTCCAGTGAATAAAGGCCCAGTTGATCCAGTCTCTCCTCATATGACAGTCCAGCCATCCCTGGAATCAGTCTGGTGAATCTTCGCTGGACTCCCTCAATAGCAAGAACGTCCTTCCTCAGATTAGGAGACCAAAACTGAACACAATATTCCAGGTGAGGCCTCACTAAGGCCCTGTACAACTGCAGTAAGAACTCCCTGCTCCGATACTCAAATCCCCGAGCTATGAAGGCCAACATACCATTTGCCTTCTTCACCGCTTTACCTGCATGCCAACTTTCAATGACTGATGAACCATGACACCCAGGTCTCATTGCACCTCCCCTTTTCCAAATCTGCTGCCATTCAGATAATATTTTGCCTTCGTGTTTTTGCCCCCAAAATGTATAACCTCACATTTATCCACATTATACTGCATCTGCCATGCATTTACCCACTCACCTAACCTGTCCAAGTCACCCTGCAGCCCATTAGCATCCTCCTCACAGCTCACACCGCCACTCAGTTTAGTGTCATCCGCAAACTTCGAGATATTACACTCAATTCCTTCATCTAAATCGGTAATGTTTATTGTAAAGAGCTGGGGTCCCAGCACTGAGCCCTGCGGCACTCCACTAGTCACTGCCTGCCATTCTGAAAAGGACCCATTAATCCCGACTCTCTGCTTCCTGTCTGCCAACCAGTTCTCTATCCACGTCAATACATTCCCCCCAATACCATGTGCTTTAATTTTGCACACCAATCTCTTGTGCGGGACCTTGTCAAAAGCCTTTTGAAAGTCCAAATACACCACATCCACTGGTTCTCCCTTGTCCACTCTGCTAGTTACATCCTCAAAAAACTCCAGAAGATTCGTCAAGCATGATTTCCCTTTCATAAATCCATGCTGACTTGGTCCGATCCTGTCACTGCTTTCCAAATGCATTGTTATTTCATCCTTAATAATTGATTCCAACATTTTCCCCACTACTGATATCAGACTAATCGGTCTATAATTACCCATTTTCTCTCTCCCTCCTTTTTAAAAAAGTAGTGTTACATTAGTTACTCTCCAGTCCATAGGAACTGATCCAGAGTCGATAGACTGTTGGAAAATGATCACCAATGCATCCACTATTTCTTGGGTCACTTCCATAAGTACTCTGGGATGCAGACGATCAGGCCCCAGGGATTTATTGGCCTTCAATCCCATCAATTTCCCTAACACAATTTCCCGCCTAATAAGGATATCCTTCAGTTCCTCCTTCTCACTCGACCCACTGTCTCCTAGTTCGGAAGGTTATTTGTGTCTTCCTTTGTGAAGACAGAACCGAAGTATTTGTTCAATTGGTCTGCCATTTCTTTGATCCCCATTATAAATTCACCTGAATCCGACTGCAAGGGACCTACGTTTGTCTTCACTAATCTTTTTCTCTTCACATATTTATTGAAGCTTTTGCAGTCAGCTTTTATGTTCCCTGCAAGCTTCCTCTCGTACTCTATTTTCCCTCTCTTAATTAAACACTTAGTCCTCCTCTGTTGAATTCTAAATTTCTCCCAGTCCTCAGGTTTGTTGCTTTTTCTAGCCAATTTTATATGTCTCTTCCTTGGCTTTAACACTATTCTTAATTTCCCTTGTTAGCCATGGTTGAGCCACCTTCCACGTTTTATTTTTACTCCAGACAGGGATGTACAATTGCTGAAGTTCATCCATGTGATCTTCACATGTTTGCCATTGCTTATCCACCGTCAGCTCTTTAAGTATCATTTGCCAGTCTATTCTAGCCAATTCATGCCTCATACCGTCGAAGTTCCCTTTCCTTAAGTTCAGGGCCCTTGTCTCTGAATTAACTGTGTCACTCTCCATCTTAATAAAGAATTCTACCATATTATGGTCACTCTTCCCCAAGGGGCCTCACAAAACAAGATTGCTAATTAGTCCCTTCTCATTACACATCACCCAGTCTAGGATGGCCAGCTCTCTAGTTGGTTCCTCGACATATTGGTCGAGCAAACCATCCCTAATACACTCTCGGAAATCCTCCTCCACCGCATTGCTACCAGTTTGGTTAGCCCAATCAATATGCAGATTAAAGTCACCTATGATAACTGCTGTACCTTTATTGCACACATCCCTTATTTCTTGTTTGATGCTGTCCCCAACCTCACTACTACTATTTGGTGGTCTGAACACAACTCCCACTAACGTTTTCTTGACTTTGGAATTCCGCAGCTCCAGCCATACCGATTCCACATCATCCAAGATAATGTCCCTCCTTACTATTGCATTCATTTCCTCTTTGACCAGCAACGCCACCCCGCCTCCTTTTCCTCTCTGCCTATTCTTCCCAAATGTTGAATACCTCTGGATGTTGAGTTCCCAGCCTTGGTCACCCTCGAGCCATGTCTCCGTGATGCCAATTACATCATATCTGTTAACTGCTGTCTGCGCAGTTAATTCGTCCATCTTATTCCGAATACTCCTCGCATTGAGGCACAGAGCCTTCAGGCTTGTCTTTTTAACACACTTTGTCCCTTTAGAATTTTTCTGCAATGTGGCCCTTTTTGTTTTTTGCCTTGGGTTTCTCTGCCCTCCACTTTTACAATTCTCCTTTCTATCTTTTGCTTCTGCCTCCATTTTATTTCCCTCTGTCTCCCTGCATAGGTTCCCATCCCCCTGCCATGTTAGTTTAACTCCTCCCCAACAGCACTAGCAAACCCTCCCCCTTGGACATTGGTTCCGGTCTTGCCCAGGTGCAGACCGTCCGGTTTGTACTGGTCCCACCTCCTCCAGAACCGGTTCCAATGCCCCAGGAATTTGAACCCCTCCCTCTTGCACCACTCCTCAAGCCACATAATCATCTGAGCTATCCTGCGATTCCTACTCTGACTAACACGTGGCACTGGTAGCAATCCTGAGATTATTACCTTTGAGGTCCTACTTTTTAATTTAGCTCCTAGCTCCCTAAATGTAAATAGGACCATTGTTATGTTGGATGAAAGGCAAAATGAAAAGAAATTAAGGGTAAAATGTAATTATAAATCTCATTCATGAAAGAAAGTGCAGTGCAGCTGTTATTTATATATATATATACATATTACGTAGAATTTACAGCACAGAAACAGGCCATTGAGCCTGTCAGCTCAGCATTGCACTACACTAGTCCTATCTGGGGTATAGAAATGGTGACATTGAAAATGGAGAATATATGTATCTTATTAAAATTAGAATTAAATATAAATCATATAATACCATCTGCCTCAGTAAATTCATCAAAAATAATCTGGTTTTAGAAAAGTAATGAAAAAATTACTGTTTTAAAATGTGTTTTCTTAGCATAAGCAAAGTAAAATTAAATATAGCTGTTATTTTAAAAAAATACAAATATGGCCCACTTTTATTCTGCCCTTGCCATTTGGATTAGTTTAGCAAAACTTGAAATAGATCCAAATCCATTACAGTCCACTTACACTGTCCACGCTTGTCACGGGCAGCCACCTATATCGAGAAAATGGCACCAACCCTTTGCCAGTACCAATTACAAAGGTGCTGCTTATAACATATTAAGCCTGTTGGCAATTTTGGGCAATTTGGTAGGTTCTGCAATAAATTTGCAGCTCGTTAATCCTGTACTTATCAATTTATGCATCATGCATAACCCAGGTGAAGGGTCCACAGCCAGCTAGGGAATGGAAGACCAGCAGGAAGAGCAGTGCAAGGAAGGTAATGCAGGGGTCCCCTGCGGTCATCCCCCTGCAAAACAGATACACCGCTTTGGGTACTGTTGAGGAGGATGACTCATCAGGGGAGGGCAGCAGCAGCCAAGTTCATGGCACCGTGGCTGGCTCTGCTGCACAGAAGGGTGGGAAAAAAAAAAGAGTGGGAGTGCTATAGTGATAGGGGACTCTATTGCAAGGGGAATAGATAGGAGTTTCTGCGGCCGCAACCGAGACTCCAGGATGGTATGTTGCCTCCCTGGTGCAAGAGTCAAGGATGTCTCGGAGCGGCTGCAGAGCATTCTGAGAGGGAGGGTGAACAGCCAGTTGTCATGGTACATGTAGGTACCAATGATATAGGTAAGAAGTGGGAAGAGGTCCTATAAGCTGAATTTAGGGAGCTAGGAGTTAAATTTAAAAAGTAGGACCTCAAAGGTAGTAATCTCTGGATTGCTACTAGTGCCACGTGCTAGTCAGAGTAGAGGGAGCAGGATAGTTAGAATAAATACGTGGCTTAAGCAGTGGTGCAAGAGGGAGAAATTCAAATTCCTGGGACATTGGAACCAGTTCTGGGGGAAGTGGGACCTGTACAAAAGGGACGGTCTGCACTTGGGCAGGACTGGAACTGATGTCCTAGGGGTAACGTTTGCTAATGCAGTTCGGGAATGTTTAAACTAATATGGCAGGGGGATGGGAACCTATGCAGCGATATAGGGCAAAGCAATATGGAGTCAGAAACAGATGGTAGAAAGGTAAAAAGCAATAGTGGAAGGCCGAGTAAACAAAGGCAAGAAACAAAAAGGGCCACACTACATCATAATTCTAAAAGGACAAAGGGTGCTAAAAACACAAGCCTGAAGGCTTTGTGTCTTAATGCAACAAGTATCCGTAATAAGGTGGATGAATTAACTGTGCAAATAGATGTTAACGGATATGATGTGATTGGGATTACAGAGACGTGGCTCCAGGATGATCAGGGCTGGGAACTCAACATCCATGGGTATTCAACATTCAGGAAGGATAGAATAAAAGGAAAAGGAGGTGGGGTAGCATTGCTGGTTAAAGAGGAGATTAATGCAATAGTTAGGAAGGACATTAGCTTGGATGATGTGGAATCTATATGGGTAGAGCTGCAGAACACCAAAGGGCAAAAAACATTAGTGGGAATTGTGTACAGACCTTCAAACAACAGTAGTGATGTTGGGGAGGACATCAAACAGGAAATTAGGGGTGCATGCAATAAAGGTGCAGCAGTTATCATGGATGACTTTAATATGCATATAGATTGGGCTAACCAAACTGGAAGCAATACGGTGGAGGAGGATTTCCTGAAGTGCATAAGGGATGGTTTTCTAGACCAATACGTCGAGGAACCAACTAGGGGGGAGGCCATCTTAGACTGGGTGTTGTGTAATGAGAGAGGATTAATTAGCAATTTCGTTGTGCGAGGCCCCTTGGGGAAGAGTGACCATAATATGGTGGAATTCTACATTAGGATGGAGAATGAAACAGTTAATTCAGAGACCATGATCCAGAACTTAAAGAAGGGTAACTTTGAAGATATGAGGCGTGAATTGGCTAGGATAGATAGGCGAGTGATACTAAAGGGGTTTACTGTGGATGGGCAATGGCAGACATTTAGAGACCGCATGGATGAACTACAACAATTGTACATCCCTGTCTGGCGTAAAAATAAAAAGGGAAGGTAGCTCAACCGTGGCTATCAAGGGAAATCAGGGATAGTATTAAAGCCAAGGAAGTGGCATACAAATTGGCCAGAAATAGCAGTGAACCTGGGGACTGGGAGAAATTTAGAACTCAGCAGAGGAGGACAAAGGGTTTGATTAGGGCAGGGAAAATAGAGTACGAGAGGAAGCTTGCAGGGAACATTAAGATGGACTGCAAAAGTTTCTATAGATATGTAAAGAGAAAAAGGTTATTAAAGACAAACGTAGGCCCCTGCAGTCAGAATCAGGAGAAGTCATAACGAGGAACAAAGAAATGGCAGATCAATTGAACAAGTACTTTTGTTCGGTATTCACTAAGGAGGACACAAACAACATTCCGGATATAAAAGGGGTCAGAGGGTCTAGTAATAAGGAGGAACTGAGGGAAATCCTTATTAGTCGGGAAATTGTGTTGGGGAAATTGATGGGATTGAAGGCCAATAAATCCCCAGGGCCTGATGGACTGCATCCTAGAGTACTTAAGGAGGTGGCCTTGGAAATAGCGGATGCATTGACAGTCATTTTCCAACATTCCATCAACTCTGGATCAGTTCCTATGGAGTGGAGGGTAGCCAATGTAACCCCACTTTTTAAAAAAGGAGGGAGAGAGAAAACAGGGAATTATAGACCGGTCAGCCTGACATCAGTAGTGGGTAAAATGATGGAATCAATTATTAAGGATGTCATAGCAGCGCATTTGGAAAGAGGTGACATGATAGGTCCAAGTCAGCATGGAGTTGTGAAAGGGAAATCATGCTTGACAAATCTTCTGGAATTTTTTGAGGATGTTTCCAGTAGAGTGGACAAGGGAGAACCAGTTGATGTGGTATATTTGGACTTTCAGAAGGCTTTCGACAAGGTCCCACACAAGAGATTAATGTGCAAAGTTAAAGCACAAAGGATTGGGGGTAGTGTGCTGACATGGATTGAGAACTGATTGGCAGACAGGAAGCAAAGAGTAGGAGTAAATGGGTAATTTTCAGAATGGCAGGCAGTGACTAGTGGTGTACCGCAAGGTTCTGTGCTGGGGCCCCAGCTGTTTACATTGTACATTAATGATTTAGACAAGGGGATTAAATGTAGTATCTCCAAATTTGCGGATGACACAAAGTTGGATGGCAGTGTGAGCTGCGAGGAGGATGCTATGTGGCTGCAGAGTGACTTGGATAGGTTAGGTGAGTCGGCAAATGCATGGCAGATGAAGTATAATGTGGATAAATGTGAGGTTATCCACTTTGGTGGTAAAAACACAGAGACAGACTATTATCTGAATGGTGACAGATTAGGAAAAAGGGAGGTGCAACGAGACCTGGGTGTCATGGTACATCAGTCATTGAAGGTTGACATGCAGGTACAGCAGGCGGTTAAGAAAGCAAATGGCATGTTGGCCTTCATAGCGAGGGGATTTGAGTACAGGGGCAGGGAGGTGTTTCTACAGTTGTACAGGGCCTTGGTGAGGCCACACCTGGAGTATTGTGTACAGTTTTGGTCTCCTAACTTGAGGAAGGACATTCTTGCTATTGAGGGAGTGCAGCGAAGGTTCACCAGACTGATTCCCGGGATGGCGGGACTGACATATCAAGAAAGACTGGATCAACAGGGCTTGTATTCACTGGAGTTCAGAAGAATGAGAGGGGATCTCATAGAAACATTTAAAATTCTGACGGGTTTAGACAGGTTAAATGCAGGAAAAATGTTCCCAATGTTGGGGATGTCCAGAACCAGGGGTCACAGTCTAAGGATAAGGATTAAGCCATTTAGGACCGAGATGAGGAGAAACTTCTTCACCCAGAGAGTGGTGAATCTGTGGAATTCTCTACCACAGAAAGTAGTTGAGGCCAATTCACTAAATATATTCAAAAAGGAGTTAGATGTAGTCCTTACTACTAGGGGGATCAAGGGTTATGGCGAGAAAGCAGGAATGGGGTACTGACGTTGCATGTTCAGCCATGAACTCATTGAATGGAGGTACAGGCTCGAAGGGCCGAATGGCCTACTCCTGCACCTATTTTCTATGTTTCTATGTTTCTATCATCATCATAGGCAGTCCCTCAAAATCGAGGAAGACTTGCTTCCACTCTAAAAGTGAGTTCTCAGGTGACTGTACAGTTTGGGAATTGTAGTGTCCCTGTACCTTACTACAAACTCACACGAGGCATAGATATATCAGACACGGTCACTCTGTGACCTGCATCTTTATTGCCAAGACCAAGGAGCATTGACCCTGGGTGGGACCTCCCCTTTTATACCTGCAAATCCAGCTGAGAAGTGTCTCCCGCAAGTTCACCCCCTGTAGTCAGAGTGTGCATTTCTAGGGTACAGGTACAGTGTACATGAGTTACAGTTACATGACTATGTCATTGCAAGATGGTTAAATACATGACATCACCTCCCCCCCTTAAGTCTTTTTGTTTCAGAGTTAAGTCTGTCAGGTTTCCGATGCTCACTTGTGGAGCGCCGTAGTTGTGGCTCTGGTGGCTGAGCCTCAGCACGCGTCTCTGTCACTTGAGGTGATTCCGGCCTGTCCGGCCTGGCCGCAGGGTCTGTGCATGCTGCGGACTGTCTTTGTTGCTCGTCCGCTGGCAGTGGTGTGGGTGCCATCTCATGCTCTTCTTCAGGTTCCTCCGTGTCTATGCTGAACCTTTTCTTTATTTGGTCCAAGTGTTTGCGGCATATCTGCCCATTGTTTAGTCGGACCACCATGCCTCTATTTCCTTCTTTGCCAATTACGGTGCCCTCAAGCCACTTGGGTCCCAAAGCATTGTTAAGAACAAAAACCGGGTCATCTATTTCTATACACCTCCCCCTTGAGTTTCGATCATAGAGCTCGGTTTGGGACTGGTGCTTGCCCTCAACAATGTCTGCCAGGGCTGGGTAAATGAGGGACAGCTACGTCTTGAGTGTGCGTTTCATGAGGAGTTCCGCTGGCGGGACTCCCGTGAGCGAGTGTGGGCGGGACCTGTAGGCCAGCAGGAGGTGTGATAGGCGGTACTGAAGGGCGGGTCCTTGGATGAGTAGCATGCCCTGTTTTACGACTTGGACCGCCCGTTCCGCCTGGCCATTGGAAGCCGGCTTGAACGGCACTGTCCGGACGTGCTTGATCCCATTGCCCGACATAAACTCCTGGAATTCATGGCTGATGAAACACGGACTATTGTCACTGACCAGGATGTCCGGCAAGCCATGGGTCGCATAAACCGTATGCAGACTCTCCACTGTGATGGATGTCGTGCACGAGTTCAATATGATGCACTCGATCCACTTCGAGTATGCATCGACAACGATCAGGAACATTTTCCCCATGGACAGGCCCGCATAGTCTACGTGAATATGTGACCATGGTCTGGTGGGCCAGGGCCACGGGCTGAGTGGGGCCTCCCTGGGGGCATTGCCCAGCTGAGCACACGTCGTGTACCTGCGAACCCAGTGTTCCAGGTCTGAGTCAATCCCCGGCCACCATACATGTGACCGGGCAATGGCCTTCATTAACATGATGCCAGGGTGCTCGCTGTGGAGTTCCCTGATGAACGCATCCCTTCCTTTCTGGGGCATGACTACCTGGCTGCCCCATAGCAGGCAGTCGGCTTGAATGGAGAGCTCATCCATCTGTCTCTGAAACGATCTGACTTCCTCAGGTCACGCCCTGTGTGCGGGCACCCAATCCCCAGTCAGGACACATTTATTTATCATGGATAGGAGGGGGTCCCTGTTGGTCCAGAGTTTGATCTGGCGGGCTGTGATGGGGGAGCCCACAGTGTATAAAGACTCAACGGCCATGACCATCTCAGTGCTCTGCTCCGACGCCCCCTCGGTGGTGGCCAGTGGGAGCCTGCTGAGCACGTCATCGCAATTTTCAGTGCCTGGCCGGTGCCGTATGGTGTAGTCATACGCAATCAGCGTGAGGGCCCAGCGCTGTATGCGAGCTGACGCATTGGCGTTGACAGCCTTGCTGTCGGACAACAAGGATGTTAACGGCTTGTGGTCCGTCTCTAGCTTGAACTGTCTACCAAAAAGGTACTGGTGCATCTTTTTCACACCGTAAACACACGCGAGTGCTTCCTTCTCGACCATGCCGTATCCACGCTCTGCCTGGGAGAGCAACCTGGAGGCGTAAGCCACCAGTTGGAGTCGGCCGTCATCGTTACCCTGCTGCAACACACAGACAACCCCATAGATGACGTATCGCATGTTAAGACCATTTTTTTACAGGGATCATACAAAGTCAACAGTTTGTTAGAACACAGCAGGTTCCTCGCCTTATTGAAAGCCCGTTCTTGATAGTCCCCCCAAAACCATTCACAATCTTTACGGAGGAGCATGTGTAATGGCTCCAACAATGTGCTTAAGTTCGGCAGAAAGTTCCCAAAATAGTTCAAAAGTCCCAGGAATGATCGCAACTCCAACGTGTTGCCGGGCCTGGGCACCCAGCGGATCGCCTCCATTTTTGATTCAGTGGGCTGGATCCCCTCTGCGGCAACCCTCCTGCCCAAAAACTCGACCCCTTCGGCCAAAAACACACATTTGGCCTTTTTCAGCCGCAAGCCTACCCGATCCAATCGGCGTAGCACCTCCTCCAGGCTGTGGAGGTGTTCTTCGGTGTCTCGACCCGTTATGAGAATGTTGTCTTGGAATACGATCATTCCAGGAATGGATTTGAGCAAGCTTTCCATGTTCCTCTGAAAGATGGCTGCTGCCGAACGAATGCCAAATGGACACCTGTTGTAGACAAATAATCCCTTGTGATGGTGGTCAGAAGCTTGGATTCTTCAGCCAGTTCCTGAGTTATGTAGGCCGAAGTGAGGTCCAACTTCGTGAACAGCTTGCCACCTGCCAGCGTGGAAAAAAGTTCCTCCGCTCTCGGAAGCGGGTATTGGTCTTGTAGCGACACTTGGTTGATGGTGGCTTTGTAGTCGCCACATATCCTAACCGAGCCATCTGCTTTGAGGACGGGAACGATGGGACTTGCCCAGTCGTTGAATTCAACGGCCGAAATTATGCCCTCTCTGAGTAGCCTGTCCAGTTCACATTCAATTTTCTCACGCATCACATACGGCACCACTCTGGCTTTGTGGTGCACTGGTCTGGCGTCCGGAGTGATGCGTATCTCTACTTTAGTGCCCTTGAACGTTCCGACACCAGGTTGAAACAGTGACCCGAATTTTTGCAGGACCTATGAGCATGAACTTAGTTCCACGGATGAAATGGCGTGCACATCCCCCCATTTCCAATTCATCTCAGCCAGCCAACTCCTCCCCAAAAGTGCGGGGCCATTTCCCAGAACGATCCAGAGTGGCAGCCGGTTCTGTGATCCATTATGTGTTACCACCAAGTTTGCACTGCCCAGCACTGGGATGATCTCTTTGGTGTATGTCCGTAGCTGCGTCTCAATGCATTTCAGTTTGGGCTTGCTAGCTCTGTGTGGCCATAGTCTCTCAAATTATTGGGCGCTCATGAGTGACTGGCTAGCTCCTGTATCCAGCACCGGGATGCCATTCAGTAATACTTTCATCATCATGGGTGGCGTTTTAGTGTATGAGCTGTGGACGTCAGCCACATGAACTCGCTGAACTTCAGCATCTATGGCTTTACCCCAGACCTCATCCTGCATTGCAGACCCCTCGTCTAGTTCCTCTGTCTCGCAGATTAGCCTTGCTACTGCCTTTTTGCACATCCTGGCCAAGTGTCCACTGACATTACAAATCCTACAGGTATATTGCTGGAACCTGCAGCTTCTCGCAGTGTGTCTACCCCTGCACTTCCAGCATGAGCTGAGATTGAGATTGCTGTTAACAAAAGGACTATTACCAGGCATTCCTCTCTGATTGCCCATTTGACTGTTTCTAAGCACTCTGATGGTGGGTGTTAATGATCCCATCGCGGGACGCATTGTTCCTCGAGATGGCGTGAATTGCCAATCCCTTTTCCATTGTCCTTGTTGTGGGCCCATCCTAGAGCCTGTTGCTGCCTGGGCGGTTTCGAAATGCCCTTGCCTGCCTGCGAGGTCCCGAGTTGCGTTCACCATGTTAACTCCCTGGTCTGTCGCCACGTTTGGATCAGGGCTGTGCGCGTAAATTAGCTTGGTCTCCTCTTCCCCTGCCATAAAGGTCTGAGCTATCAACGCCGCCCCTTCTAAAGTAAAGTCCTTCGTCTTTATGAGCTTCCTGAAAATGCCGGCTTGATTAATGCCCTCGATGAAAAAGTCCCTTAACATCTCCCCCCTGCAGGCATCGGAGAACTTACAGAGACTGGCCGCAGTTCCGCCACAAAGTCCGAGACGTTTTGTCCCTCCTGACGCCGGTGAGAGTAGAACCGGTGCCGGGCCATGTGTACGCTACTCGCCGGCTTGAGTTGCTCACTGATCAGCTGGCTGAGCTCTTCAAAAGACTTGTCCGCTGGCTTTTGGGGTGCGAACAGATCTTTCATCAGCGCATACGTCTATGGTCCGCAGCTGGTCAGTAGATGCACCCTCCGCTTGTCAGCCGCTGTCTCTTCCAGCAAGTCCTTTGTGACAAAGCTCTGCTGGAGTCTTTCCACAAAGACGTCCCAGTCCTCACCCACACAGTAACGTTCCTCTGTGCCACCAGTGGCCATCCTCGTGGTTCGGTGATTCCCGTTTCTCATCGCCAAATGTAGTGTCCCTGTACCTTACTACAAACGCACACAAGGCATAGATATATCAGACACGGTCACTCTGTGACCTGCACCTTTATTGCCAGGACCAAGGAGTGTTGACCCTGGGTGAGACCTCCCCTTTTATACTTGAAAACCCAGGTGAGGAGTGTCTCCCGCAAGTTCACCCCCTGTGGTCAGGATGTGCATTTCTGAGGTACAGGTACAGTGTACATGAGTTATAGTTACATGACTATGTCATTGCAAGATGGTTAAATACATGACTTGAATTACAGTCTCTATCACAGGTGGGATACAGTGGTTGAAGGAAAGGGTGGGTGGGACTGGTTTGCCGCACGCTCCCACTGCTGCCTGAGCCTGTTTTCTGCATGCTCTCGGCGACGAGACTCGAGGTGCTCAGCGCCCTCCGGGATGCACCTCCTCCACCTAGGGCGGACTTTGGCCAGGGACTCCCAGGCGTCATTGGGGATGTTGCATTTTATCAAGGAGGCATTGAGGGTGTCCTTGAAACGTTTCCTCTGCCCACCTTGGGCTCGCTTGCCGTGTAGGAGTTCCGAGTAGAGCGCTTACTTTGGGAGTCTTGTGTCAGGCATGCGAACAATGTGGCCCGCCCAATGGAGCTGGTCGAGTGTGGTCAGTGCTTCAATGCTGGGGATGTTGGCCTGATCGAGGACACTGATGTTGGTGCGTCTGTCCTCCCAGGGGAATTGCAAGACAGCAAGAAAGGAAAGCATAATCAAAACGGGCCATGAACTCACAAGCTGTCGTTTAATCCTTAGCACCTGAATATTGTTTGATTTCAGCCTTGAAAAGAATTTCATTGCTGTTGAGAATACGTTAGTAAGCTTCAGTTTGTTAGAGCAACAGTGTTGTGCTGCATAGAAACAAAATGATGAGTCTTCACACTGGTCATTAGTTCATTGGATATATTCAAGAGAGAGTTAGATATGGCCCTTACGGCTAAAGGGATCAAGGGGTATGGAGAGAAAGCAGGAAAGGGGTACTGAGGTGAATGATCAGCCATGATCTTATTGAATGGTGGTGCAGGCTCGAAGGGCCGAATGGCCTACTCTGCACCTATTTTCTATGTATCTATGTTTCTATGTACAGTACAAGCTATTATGGTTTAACCGTCCATCGTGTATAGCAGGCAAATTGTATTAACACCATACGCCCGTTATGGGTGACAGGTCTGTATACAGAAGGAGGCTCTAGAAACTGGTCACATGCCACAAGTGTCTTCTGTGGACAAAATTAAAAAACACATACTCGACATTAAGTTCCTTGAGGGTTCTCTCGATTTCCCACAGTAACTTTGACAGAAGATCCAAGGACATCACCTGAAATCTGCACAGCATTTATATAATTTCGCCATTGTTTACACAGATCTTCTACTGAAGTTACAGCGAATGATCAGGAGAATCTCCACAGATATTCCACCACAAAGTATTTTTGTACTGTTTTAATCTGTTTATGGGGCTTGCAGGCTTGCTGATCTATATAGTACAAAGCACATTCTGTCTGGTAACACCTTGAATTTAATATTCTTATGCTTGTTTTCAAATTCCTCAATGGCCTCGCCGTCTCTCTTTCTGTAACCTTCTCCAGCCTTACAACCCTCCGAGATCTCTGCACTCCTCCAATTCTGGCCTCTTGCGAATCCCCAATTTTCATCGCTTCACCATTGGCAGTCGTGCCTTCAGCTGCTCAGGACCTAGGCTCTGGAATTCACTCCCTAAACCTCCTTTAAGAGGCTCCTTTAAACCTAATTCATTGACTAATCTTTTGGTCATCTGTCCTTATATCTCCTTATGTTGCTCAGCGTTAAATTTTCTTTGATAATGTTCCTGTTAAAGACGCTATATAAATGCAAGTTGTAGTTAGGATACTAAAATCATCGAAGTTCAATTTTCTCGCCGCTCAGGGTCATTTGTCGTAATGCCATTTCTCTGGGGTTTATGCAGTTCTTTTACCAAAGTTCTGGTGGACATTCGGGAGAAACCTCGAGGAAATTAATGGCGATTGTCTTACCATCTTTCAGGTATTAAACATCTGACTCATCCCTCTTACCAACCCTCTGGGGAAACTGGAAATAGAAATGGGTCCCTGGAAAGATTCTGCTGCACCTGGACATGACATCATATCCAAGAGTTCACAAAATCATAGTAGATTATAGCTGCAATTTTGTGGTCATGTAAAAACTGAGGTTGCATGCACTATTGTGCAGGCACACTGAATTTTACAATGTAAGACCAACCCTCTCATTTGCCTTGGCTCCCTGTTCAGAAAAATGTGTGCAGGGAGTCAGGTCTGCAAGTGAACTGGTTGCCAATCGCAACATTAGGCCAGCTAGCTGCATTTAACCGGATGATGCTTATGCTTCGAGGGGAATCAATTTTTGGATGTGGAGAGTTACGTTTTAGCTTTGGGATCAAGCTGGGCAAAACAGGCTCATGAAGCCACAGAGCCCTGGGAGATACAGCAGAGGAAGGTGACTGTTCGGAGTAGAGGACCACTCTCCTGCAATAACAGCAGCTCATGCTGCATGGACTTTAGGTGATAGAGCAGGTCAAGATGGCCTCCTAGGTCCGCTGGACCTGGAAGAAAATGTGGAAGATATATTCAGGCAACAGCAAAAGTGCCAAGACTATCCTTTGCATACACTCTGTCTCTGTCTCCATGGAAGGTGTTTCACATAGAATTTGGTGCTGCACTGCACCAGGAGGGTTACAAGATAAGGAGAACATGTCTCCTATTCTACAGCATTCTTGCGTGCAATACAAGATGCAGGCCACCAAATCATATTTCATATTGCTCTAACTCAGTACTGCCACCACAGAGAGCAGGTTATCCCATTTGAATATAGGATTAGAGGGAGTGCTGTTCAAATTTGCATATGACACTAACATAGGAGGCCTCGTAAATAATCTTAAGAGCCAGAGGAAGGGACTATTGATAAGATGGTGGAATAAGCATTAAAAGTGGCAGATGGAATTCAATATCATTAATGTTGGGGAAGTACATTTTGGCAAAAAAAGTAATAGTTATACTTTAAATAGTGATGTGGAAGAGCAGAGAGATTTGAGGGTGTAGGGTCACAACATTAAAAGCAGCATCTCAACAAGATAAGGCCATAAAAAGAGCTAATTGAATATTGAGTTTTATGGCAAGAGGTATCGATAATAAAAGTTCAGATTAATGGTAAACCTACATAGAATCTAGGTGGGACCACACTTGGAGTATTGTGACAAGTTTTGAGCTGCACATGATCAGCCACCTGAGGAAAGGAATGTTTGAAACCAGATCCTCAAAACTGCCACCAAGCTCATGGTCTACAAGGCTGTAGTAATACCCGCCCTCCTGTATGGCTCAGAGACATGGACCATGTACAGTAGATGTTATATATGCAGACTATAGATATACTCTCTGTGTGGTCACTGTTAAGTTGCATAAGATGAAGACTTGTTTACCTGATGTACTATCAACAAGGTTTACACTGTGTATATGCTATGCTAACACCACTAGAGGGTGCAACTGGTGGAAACCGGGGTTTCCTGCCCTGGTGGCAGAGGCTGTATAAAAGGGTAGCCACCATGCGGCTGCCTCACTCTGGAGTTACGAATGAAGGACCAAGGTCACTACAGTTTGAGTACAACACATTGCCTCGTGGAGTCATTCTTAAATACATTACAGACATAACAACTGGCGACGAGTATACGGACGTTCACGCGATTATGGATACCTTTGGCACACTAAAAGACTTTGCAGAGGGTGATGATTGGGATGCCTTCATGGAAAGGCTTGAGCAATATTTCATGGCAAACGACCTGGCAGGGGTGACGGATGCATTGGCGGGGAAGTGCAAGGCTATACTGCTGACCAGTTGTGGGCCCGAGGTCTATCGCCTTGTCAAGGACTTGCTGGCATCCATGAAGGCCAAGGATAAGACATACGATGAGCTGACTGAGCTAATTTGCGACCAACTAAAACCAAAGAGAGCATCCTCACGGCCAGGCAGAGATTCTACACTCATCGCAGACCTGACGGCCAGGAGATTACAAAATACGCTGCCGATCTCAGGAGACTTGCGGCATTGTATGATTTTGGCAAGCACCTCAATGAAGCATTGCGAGACATCTTCGTTATGGGAATTGGCCACGAGGGCCTCCTTCACAAGCTATTATCTGCCAACACCACAGTCAACCTTCAGAAGGCCATCAGCATCATTCAGGCGTTCATGAACTCGACCTGCAGCACCAAGCAAATTATTCATCCTGTGGACTCAGAATGGTGCCTTTCACAGGCAACATTGTAGAATGTGGCTCTGCCCAGGGCAGAGAACACAGATCTCAGGGTTCCAGAACTCAGAGTCCGCCGAGGGGTGCTAATCGAGTAGCACCATGCTGGTGTTGCAGAGGAAACCATAAGGCTCATCAGTTTCAGTTTTCTGAGTACGTATGCAAAGCCTGTAACACGAAGGGCCACCTCCAGCGTATGTGTAAAAAGAAATACGACTCACTGTCTAGCAGAGGAGTCAGTAGATGACTTTGAATCCAGCGGGGAGTATGATGATTTGACCAGAGAGGCAGCTCAGTCCCAAGAAGAAGTGTATGGAGTGTACACCTGCACCACCGATTGTCCTCCAGTGAAGATGGAACTCGAGATAAATGGCGTCCAGTCTTCATGGAAGTGGACACGGGAGCGAGCCACAGTGATGAGTCAGGATGCCTTTGAGAGGCTATGGAACGAAAAACGACCCGAGCTGGTTCCAGTACAGGAAAAGTTGCGCACCTACACCAAGGAGCTGATCCCAGTCCTTGGTAGTGCAGATGTAAATGTAATCCATTAATGACATGGTGCACAAGTTACCTCTGTGCATTGTTGCAGGTGATGGTCCAATGCTACTCGGAAGAAGGTGGATGGGGAAGACCCAGTGGAAATGGGAAGACCTCTTCACTCCAGCAATCGATGTCCCCTGTGCCCAGAGGCAGAGCAAAACCTCACCTTCACTAAGGCCAGGCACCAGAGAATAGACCATCGCAGCACCTGAGGTACAGACTGTCCATCACGACTGCGTGGCAATGATCCGACCTGAATGACCTAAAAGTACTTTCCCAGCTCCAGTGGCAGGACTCCTGGGAGGAAGGTCGAATTCACAGGCAGTCTTCCAGCTTTTGTGACAGAATCGTGGGAGAGAAGGATCAAGGCAGTGGACCTCGAGGACAGAGGCAAGATGGCGTCCCTGCTGCAGCAAGGTGCAGCGTGGCTGAAAAAAAAGATGGCCACAGCTATACCATGAGGTGCAACGCTAAGGGACCAACACATAGTGTCTAACAAAGGATTTGATTGGGGTAAAGCCAGCAGGTTCTCTTAAAGGAGACTTGGAACCAACTGAACTTAAAGAGACATTGTATGCATGGCAATCAATGTAATGAACCGATTAAGATTGTGAACAAAATTTGTTGCGAGATGTCGGTACTATTCCTAATGTAAAGAACAAAATGTTGTTGTGAGATGTTGGGAATAGAGTGTCCCCAAAAGTAGCAAGTGAGCGAATTCAGGAGGGTAAAGGCACTGATCCTGATGCCCTGCCCCATGCGTCCCCACAGGTTATAGGCCAGCAACCTCAGGAGGGTGAAGGCACTGATCCTGATACCCTGCCCCAGGTCTATCCCATGCTGCAGGCACCCGATGGCACTATTCGTCATGGACCTGGAAACGAAAACAGCGCCAATATGCGCAGTCAGCCACCGTTGCCCACCACGCGGGTGGAGACAGCGCAGTCCCCAGTCCCAGTCGCTACTAATATGTCCTTACTATACAGTACAAATGCACATGAGGCCCATACTAGAGAGAAGGTCACTCTGTGACCAGCAACCTTTATTAGCCAGCACTAAAGTGGAGAAGATGGGTGGAGCTTCCCCTTTTATACCTGAAAGTCCAGGTTAGGAGTGTCTCTCACAAGTTCACCACCTAGTAGTCAGTGTTCTCAGTGTGCAACTTAGGTCAGTTTATACATGGATTACAATGACAGTTGAATACATGTCATCACCTCCCCCTCAAAGGGAATTAAGGGTTATGGGGAGCAGGCGGGTAAGTGGAGCTGAGTCCATGGCCAGATCAGCCATGATCTTGTTGAATGGCGGAGCAGGCTCAAGGGGCTAGATGGCCTACTCCTGTTCCTAATTCTTATGTTCTTATGTTCTTATCTTCAAAGTCTTATTGGGATCACAGGTTAAGTCTCTCTGGTGGTTTATGGTCCCTTGTAGAGCGCCTGAATTGGGGCTCTGATTGTTGGTGGCTGGCCTGAGTGTCTGCTGTTTGCGGTGCCTGTCCGGACTGCCCACAGTGACTGGGCTCTCCTCCACTTGGTTCCGGTGGTCGGTCACCTGTGGTGGAGTGAACTCTACATCGTGTTCTTCCTCTGCTTCTTCGATGGGGTTGCTGAACCTCCTTTTTGTTTGATCCACGTGTTTGCGGCAGATTTGTCCATTGGTAAGTTTAACTACCAGAATCCTATTCCCCTCTTTGGCAATCACAGTGCCTGCGAGCCATTTGGGCCCTGCAGCGTAGTTGAGGACAAAGACAGGGTCATTGACATCAATACATCGCGCCCTCGCATTCCCATCATGGTAGTCACATTGTGACCGGCGCCTGCTCTCAACAATTTCTTTCATGGTGGGGTGTATAAGGGATAACCTGGCTTTGAGCGTCCTTTTCATTAGCAGCTCTGCGGGTGGAACCCCTGTGAGCGAGTGTGGTCGGGATCTATTGGCCAACAGGAGGCGTGATAAGCGGCTTTGTAGGGAACCCCCTTGGATTCTGAGCATCCCCTGTTTGATTATCTGCACTGCTCGTTCCGCCTGGCCATTTGAGGCCGGCTTGAACGGTGCCGTTCTGACATGGCTGATACCATTTCCTTCCATGAAGTCCTGGAATTCAATGCTTGTAAAGCACGGGCCATTGTCGCTAACCAAGACGTCCGGTAGACCATGGGTGGCGAACATTGCCCGTAGACTTTCTACCGTGGCAGAGGATGTGCTTGAATTGAGAATGTCACACTCGATCCATTTGGAGTAGGCGTCTACTACAACCAAAAACATTTTTCCCATGAAAGGACCTGCGGAGTCCACATGGATGCGTGACCATGGCTTGGCGGCCCAGGACCAGGGGCTAAGGGGGGCTTCCCTAGGTGCATTGCCCAGCTGGGCACACGTGTTGTACCTGCGAACACAAAGTTCCAGGTCTGCATCTATCCCTGGCCACCAAACGTGTTATCTGGCAATTGCCTTCATCATGACAATGCCCGGCTGCTCATTGTGGAGTTCTCTGATGAACACCTCTCTGCCCATCTGGGGCATGACTACTCGGTTTCCCCATAGTAGGCAATCAGCCTGAATCGAGAGTTCAACCTTGCGCCTGTGAAATGGTTTAAATTCCTCAGGGCATGCCCCATACGTGGCTGCCCAGTCCCCATTCAGGACACATTTCTTGACTAAAGACAGTAACGGGTCTCTATTTATCCAGACTTCGATCTGACGGGCTGTCACTGGTGAGCCTTCGCTTTCAAAAGCTTCAACAGCCATAACCATCTCAGCATCATGCTCGGTAGCCCTGTCGATGGTGGCTCTTGGGAGCCTGCTGAGTGCATCGGCGCAGTTTTCAGTGCCCAGTCTGTGCCGAATTGTATAGTCATAGACGGCTAACGTGAGTGCCCACCTCTGTATGTCGGCCTTATTGTCGGCCAAAAGTGACGTCAGGGATTTATGATCCGTCTCCAGCTCAAATTTCCTGCCAAACAGGTACTGGTGCATTTTTTTTACTACATATACACATGCAAGCGCTTTCTTTTCTACCATCCCGTAGCCCCTTTCTGCCTGGGACAGACTTCTGCAGGCATAAGCTACCGGCTGTAACTGACCCTGGGCATTGACATGCTGCAACACACACCCGACCCCATAGGACGATGCATCGCACGTTAAAACAAGTTTCTTACATGGGTCATATAGCGTTAACAGATTGTTGGAGCATAACAAATTGCGTGCTCTATCAAAAGCCCTTTCCTAGCTGTCCCCCCAGACCCATTCACGACCTTTGCGTAGGAGCATGTGTAGTGGCTCTAACAGCGTGCTCAATTTGGGAAGAAAGTTACCAAAATAGTTAAGGAGCCCCAGGAACGAACGCAGCTCTGTCGTGTTACGGGGTCTGGGTGCTCTCTTGATCGCTTTCGTTTTGGATGCAGCAGGTCTGATCCCGTCTGCTGCTACCCTCATCCCCAGGAATTCTACCTCTGGAGCTAGGAAGACGCACTTCGCCTTTTTCTGTCGCAGACCTACCCGGTCCAGTCTGCGTAGCACCTCCTCCAGGTTGTGGAGGCGTTCTTCAGTATCGCAACCCGTGATAAGGAGGTCGTCTTGAAAAACCACCGTCCTTGGAATCGACTTGAGGAGACTTTCCATATTTCGTTGAAAGATCGCGGCAGCCGAGCGAATCCTGAATGGACATCTGTTGTACTCAAACAATCCCTTGTGTGTCGTGATAGTGGTCAGCTTCTTCGACTCACTTGCCAGCTCCTGAGTCATGTAAGCTGAGGTCAGGTCCAATTTTGAAAAAAGTTTGCCACCGGATAGCGTTGCAAAGAGGTCCTCCGCTCTCTGTAGCGGGTACTGGTCTTGGAGTGACACCCGATTGATGGTGGTCTTGTAATCACCACATATTCTGACCGACCCATTTGCCTTGAGCACCGGCACAATTGGGCTTGCCCAGTCACTGAATTAGATTGGCGAGATGATGCCTTCCCTCAGCAGGCGGTCCAATTCACCTTCTATCTTTTCCTGCATCACGTATGGCACCTCTCTGGCCTTGTGGTGTACTGGCTTGCCGTCCAGGTATATGTGAATCACTACCTTGGTCCCCATGAAAGTGCCAATGCCGGGTTGAAATAGTGAGTCAAATTTGTTCAGGATCTGTGAGCATGATAGTCGCTCCACAGAAGAAATTGCATTGCCATAGCCCCATTTCCAGTTCATGACAGCAAGCCAACTCCTCCCCAACAGTGCGGGATCGTCCCCCAGCGCAATCCAGAGTGGCAATTTGTTCTCCGAATCTTTGTGGGCCACGACTACCGTGGCGCTGCCTAGCACCGGAATGATCTCCTTTGTATATGTCCTTAGCTGTGCGTCAATCGGCAATAATTTTGCCTCCTGGCCTTGGATGCCCACAACTTGTCGAACTGTTTTGATACTCATCAGGGACTGGCTGGCCCCCGTGTCTAGTTCCATTGATACTGTGATGCCATTGAGGAGCACTTTCATCATTATCGGTGGCGTCCTGGTGTACGAACTGTATATGTGCTCCACATGAACTCGCTGAACTTCAGCTTCTAGCGATTTCCCCCAGTGTCCATTTGGCCGCGTAGGGCTTACATCGGGCCCGTCCTCCTCATACATCAACCTGGCTGCAGGCTTCCTGCACATACGTGCCAAGTGACCGCTGACGTTGCAGTTTCTGCAGGTATATTGCTGATATCTGCAAGCTCTGGCTGTGTGTTTGCCTCCACATCTCCAACATGAGCCGTTGTTGGAAACAAAAGGTCCATTACCAATCAATCGTCTCTGACTGTCTCTGTAACTGTCCTTAAACGCACCATTGACAGGTATTGATGCCCCCATTACTGGCCGCATTGTCCCCTGCGATGGCATGAATCGCCGTTCAGCTAGCCATTGTCTCTGTTGAATTCCCCCTTTGGGTTCGACGACATGCTGGGGCATGTCCGATTGCCCTGTCTGCCTGGAGAACTGGGTGCCGCGTTAACAATGTTGACTCCCTGTCCATTTGCTGCATTTAAACCAAGATTTTTGTCAAACATCATTCTGGTCTTTTCCTCCCCTGAGATAAATGTCTGGGCCATCAAAGCCACTGTTTCCAGGGTCAAGTCTTTGCTCTCAATCAGTTTCCTGAAAACCCCAGCGTGCGCAATGCCCTCAATAAAAAAGTCTCACAGCATCTCCGCTCTGCATGCATCTGGGAACTTACATAGGCTCGCCAGTCGCCGGAGGTCTGCCACGAAGTCTGGAATGCTTTGCCCTTCTCGCCGCCGGTGCGTGTAAAACCGATGTCTTGCCATGTGCATGCTGCTCGCCGGTTTAAAGTGTTCCCCGATCAACTTACTGAGCTCTTCCAAAGTCTTGTCCGCTTCTCTGGCGCTAGAAGATCCTTCATCAGAGAGTTTGTCCTGGATCCACAAACCGTCAGGAGATGAGCTCTGCGTTTGTCGGCCGAATCCTCTCCCAGCCATTCCTTAGTGACGAAACTTTGCTGTAGTCTCTCAATAAAATCATCCCAATCATCACCAACACAGTACCTCTCGTCTGTGCTGCTAGTGGCCATGCTCGCATGGTTTAAATCCCAGTTTCTCGTCGCCAATAATATGTCCTTACTATACAGTACAAATGCACACGAGGCCCATACTTGAGAGAAGGTCACTCTGTGACCAGTAACCTTTACTAGCCAGCACTAAAGTGGAGAAGATGGTTGGAGCTTCCCCATTTATACCTGAAAGTCCAGGTTAGGAGTGTCTCCCACAAGTTCACCTAGTGGTCAGTGTTCCCACAGTGTACAACTTCGGTCGGTTGATACATGGTTACAATGAGAGTTGAATACATGACAGCTACCTCGGCTATGTCCGGCAGTGAAAGGTCTGAACCAACGAGTTCCCCAAACGGGACCTGGAACAGCCAGGTTCCTAACACCGTTAGAGAGCAGGCAGAAGATTCTGCAGCCCTTAAAGGAGGACAGGGTGGCCACACCCATCTGTGGCTCTGCCCACCACTTGACAATGGAAAATGCCCTGAGTCCTGGCAATGTGAGCAAACCAAGCCCACCCCACTAGCAGGGGGCGCAGCACCACCATCAGACGACTAGGACCCGGTCCGGTTGCTCTGGAACCAGTGTCCTCGCATACCTGTACTGCTACCTCAGTACTGACCATGACTGAACCATGAATGCCCAATCCTGGCGCACGACCTTAAAATGTAACGAAATTAAGTCACTGAACCAAGGTGTCATGATACAAACTGTAAAAACCTTTCTTTGTACTTGCACTGTGTCTGATCTTGTATGTTAATGTAATGGGCCAGCTGCATGATCTCGCTGTCGGGCGGTGGGAGGACATTGAAGTATGTAGCTTTGGACACACACATGGATCACACCCAGAACCCACTGGAAACTCCACTGCATCAGCGAACCATCCAAACTGGTAACCACTACCCAACGTTGTGGCAAAAGGAATTGGGGGTTAACAGGGAGAGAGCCAAGCCAAAGTACATCCAAGGTGCAAGGACTATTGGCACGTAAGTCTGGGGATAGCTAAGCCAGAGCACATAGTGCAAAGGTAATTGACACAAAGGACTTGAGGGAGAGTGATGTTATATATGCAAACTATAGATATACTCTCTGTGCAGTCACTGTATAGTTACATAACATGGAGACTTGTTTACCCGATGTATTATCAACAAGGTTTATACTGTGTATATACTATGCTGGCACTGCTCAAGGGTGCATCTGGTGGAGAACAGGGGTTTCCTGCCCTGGTGGCAGAGGCTGTATAAAAGGGTAGCCACCATGCGGCTGCCTCACTCTGGAGTTACGAATAAAGGACCAAGGTCACTACAGTTTGAGTACAACACATTGCCTGATGGAGTCATTCATAGGTACATTACAGACATAACAGTCAACACCTCAACTTGCTGGAGAAATACCACCAACGATGCCTCGGCAATATCCTACAAAATGTTGCTGCGAGATGTCGGGAATAGAATGTTCCCAAAAGTAGCAAGTGAGCGATTTCGGAAGGGTAAAGGCACTGATCCTGATGCCCTGCCCCATGTGTCCCCACAGGTTATAGGCCAGCAACCTCAGGAGGGTGAAGGCACTGATCCTGATACCCTGCCCCAGGTCTATCCCACGCTGCTGGCACCCGATGGCACTATTCGGCACGGACCTGGAAACGAAAACAGCGCCAATATGCGCAGTTGGCCACCATTGCCCACCACGTGGGTGGAGACGGCGCAGTCCCCAGTCCCAGTCGCTACCTTGGCCATGTCCGGGTGCGAAAGGTCTGAACCAACGAATTTCCCAAACGGAACCTGGAACAGCCAGGTTCCTTACACCATTAGAGAGCAGGCAGAAGATCCTGCAGCCCTCAAAGGAGGACAGGGAGGCCACACACATCTGTGGCTCTGCACACCACTAGGCAATGGAAAATGTCCTGAGTCCTGGCAACGTGAGTGAACCAAGCCCACCCCACTAGCAGGGGGTGCAGCACCGCGATCAGCCGACTAGGACCCCGTCCCCGGTTGCTCTGGAACCTGCATCTTTGCATATCTGTACTGCTACCTCAGTACTGACCATGATTGAACCATGAATGGAATCTACCCAATCCTGGCGCACGACCATAAAACGTAACGAATGTAAGTCACTGAACCAAGGTGTCATGATACAAACTGTAAAATCCTTTCTTTGTACTTGCACTGTGTCTGATCCTGTATGTTAATGTAACGGGCCAGCTGCATGATCTCGCTGTGGGGTGGGGGTGGGGGGATGGATGTATGCAGCTTTGGACATACACATGGATCACACCCAGAACCCACTGGAACCTCCACTGCATCATCGAACCATCCAAACTGGTAACCACTCCCCAACGTTGTGGCAAAAGGACTTGAGGGTTAACAGGGAGAGAGCCAAGCCAAAGCACAGCCAAAGTGCAAGGGCTATTGGCACTTAAGTCTGGGTAGAGCTAAGCCAGAGCACATAGTGCAAAGGTAATTGGCACAAAGGACTTGGGGGAGAGTGATGTTATATATGCAGGCTATAGATATACTCACTGTGCAGTTACTGTATAGTTGCATAAGATGGAGACTTGTTTACCTGATGTACTATCAATAAGATTTAAATTGTGTATATACTATGCTGGCACCACTAGAGGGTGCATCTGGTGGATACCAGGGTTTCCTGTCCTGGTGGCAGAGGCTGTAAAAAAGGGTAGCCACCATACGCTGCCTCACTCTGGAGTTACGAATAAAGGACCAAGGTCACTACAGTTTGAGTATAACACATTGCCTGATGGAGTCATTCATAGGTACATTACAGACATAACAGTCAACACCTCAACTTGCTGGAGAAATACCACCAACGATGCCTCGGCAATATCCTACAAATCCCCTGATGCACCAACATTACTGTTCACGACCAGGCTAACATCCCCAGCATTGAAGCACAGAGCACACTTGATCAACTCCGCTGGGCAAGCCACATCGTTCGTATGCCAGACACGAGACTCCCAAAGCAAGCGCTCTACTCGGAACTCCTTCACGGCAAGTGAGCCAAAGGTAGACAGAGGAAATGTTATAGGGACACCCTCAAAGCCTCCCTGATAAAGTGCAACATCCCCACTGATACCTGGGAGTTTCTGGACAAAGACCGCCCAAAGTGGAGGAAGAGCATCTAGGAGGGCACTGAGCACCTCGAGTCCCATCGCCGAGGACATGCAGAAATGAAGCGCAGGCAGCGGAAAGAACATGCGGCAAACCTGTTCCACCCATCCTTTCCCTCAATGACTATCTGTCCCACCTGTGACGGGGCTGTGGTTCTTGTATAGGAATGTTCAGCCACCTAAGGACTCATTTTAAGAGTGGAAGCAAGTCTTCCTCGATTCTGAGGGACTGCCTTTGATGATGATAGGAAAGAAGTTGAGGAAATAAAGAAGGCACAGTGCAGATTCACTAGGATGCTTCTTAGTATGAGGAAATACAAATATAAGACTTAAAAGTCACTAGGATTAGCTGAGGAGGGATGGGAGGAGACTTGTGTGGAGCATAAACATCGACGTAGACAGTTAGGCTGAATGGCCTGTTTCTGTGCTGTAGACTCTACATTACAACAGTGACTGCACTCCAAAAGTACTTCATTGACTGTAAAGCACTTTGAGACGTCCGGTGGTCGTGAAAGGCGCTATATAAATACAAGTCTTTCTTCCTTACTTTCTTTCTTTCTTTCTAAGTCTATGTAAAAAATAAGGCCTGTTTTTTTTAGATAATGGGGTGATTTTAGAGAGGTGTTTAAAATTCTGAATGGATGGGACAGAATCGATAGAAACAAACTGTTTCCTGTGATTGAGGGTCATAGATATAAAATTACATGTAAGAGATTTAGGACAGAAAGCAGGAGAAAGATTTTTACACAGAGGCTTGTCAGGCTGTGTAATACACTTCCAGAGTTAATGATTGAAGCATAGACCAGGACAGGTTTTAGTAAATGTTCGATAGGTAACTGAAGGAAAAGAGGTTAAAGGGATACGGGAATGGAGAAAGCGGGTGGGATTAGGACTACTGCTTGTGTGAGACAATAAACATCAACACAGAATGGTTCAGTTGAATGGCCTGTTTCTGTGTAGTCCTTTCTATGTAATTTTCAAAGTTCTGGCCCCAGAACAGAGATGTCATCAGCATAGGGGTGCAGTTTGCAATCCAGGATGAATTGCTGGGTGCTGCTTGTAGGCTAGGGCTGCACTTAACACCAGAAGAAAATGATGGCATGTTGTGGACTGGCAATCATCAAGATCCTCACTCCAAACAACCAGATGGTCCCACTCTATTCCTGAGGGAAACAGTTGAAGACATTGATGAGGCCGACTTTGGAAGCATGGCACCAAGTTCTCGACCATGCAGCAAGCATCTTCCTTTTTTGGACATCTTTTCTACACTCCTTGTTTTCCTCCACCTCTCTTTGAAGCTTTTGTCTTGGGATTCATTGGACCTGGTTGTTCTTTACTCTTCTTGCAGGTTCTTCCCAAGATGAGAGTCCTGGGCACAGTGACAGCAGGGCCTCTCACACAGCACAATGCATTGTAAATCCCTCTTGCTTGTACCCAGCAACTAATACCTTGAAGCAGCCAATCAAAGAGTTTGAGGAAAAGATGCTGAGCGATGCATTATTTGCAAGTAAGGAGGAGCAAGTGGAAAAAGAATGAGAAGTATTTGACAGGATCGAGCAGGCTGCAAGCCACACTGTATAGCCATGCATGGACAAGTAATTGATATTCTATCGAGCCTGCCTTCAGACATGGGTTAATGCAAGAGCACAAGATATTAAGTTCAACCTCAGTGTCCTCCATAAGTAGCATGCTGTAGATGGTGATAACCTGTCCATTTTGGCTGGACTGTAGAACAGCACCATGCCAAAGTATGCAAATAACAGAATCATTGTTTAAGCATCCATATCATGTACTCCTCAGTGAGTTGGGTGGTGGCATAGGAGTTGTTATAACTGTGCTCTGCTACTTTATGAATGTTCATAACTGGGGTCAGGAGCCATAGCTACAACAGGGGGCACTGGCCTCCCAAAACCCATCAGACATCAAGACAAGCCTAGCATTGGCAACAGTTCTGTTCCTTTCCAACAGCTACAGGCACTAGTAATTTTGGATATTTCTATTGGGCTGTACTGAAACACTCTCCCAGTTGGTGCAGCTATTTGAACCTTTGATTAAGGGTGCAAATGATCTGTTGCACTAAGTCCCTGCTAGCAATATATACTTCATTATATCTCTTTACACATTTTGTCATTGGGTGTTTTAATGGGTAAGAAGCCATGGCTGCAATGGGTAGCCTTGGTCCCCCACTAGCTATCCAACAGGTCTTTCTGACTGTTGAAATAACAATGCACCATGGATTGCAATAAGATGAAGGAATCGTGGCAGCTGCCAGGAGATGGGCACTCACATGCATGATTCTGTACCTATAGTTACAGATCAGCTACACATTTATGCACTGGAACCCTGTTCTTTTCATTAAAAGGGTGGATTTGATTGTAGGGACACATACTGCCATTTCAATACCATTGATCACACATTACACTTTGGGGAATTCAGCCAGAAGTGCAAGACACTTTGGTGTTGCTGCTGTAGCAGTTACCTTGACAGCAATAACAAAGCTGTCCCTGTCCTGGAAGTGGCTTCTAGGAATAGCTGCAGAGTATTGTAAAGTTCTATCAAGCCTTCTTGAGAAATTGCAGTCTTTGTATGCAGGTTTCTCCAGCCATGTCCAGGTACAATACCCCAAGCCTGTGTACAAGGGTGATGGCATAACAATGGATCCTACAAGGCTGCCTGAGGTGCAAGTGCACCAGTCTTACAGGTCTCCTCAGATTCTACTCTAGAACCTAAAAATAGTGAAGGATGTTGAGAAGGTATATTCATAATGTAATATTTCCAAGTTTGCTGATGACACAAAACTAGGTGGGAATGTGAGGAGGATGCAAAGACACTGCAAGGCGATTTAGATAGGTTGAGTGAGTGGGCAAACACATGGCTGATGCAGTATAACGTGAATAAATGTTGGTTGATAAATATCCACTTTGGTAGGAAAAACATAAGGACAAAGTATTATTTAAATAGTGATGGCTTGGGAAGTGTCGATGTACAGAGGGACCTGGGTGCCCTTGTACACCAGTCATTGAAAGCAAACATGCAGGTGCAGCAAGCAGTTAGGAAGGCAAATGGTATGATGGCCTTCATTACAAGAGGATTTGAGTACAGGAACAAGGATGTCTTGCTACAGTTATACAGGGTCTTGGTGAGGCCACACCTGGAGTATTGTGTGCAGTTTTGGTCTTCTTACCTAAGAAAGGATATACTTGCCATAGAGGGAGTGCAGCGAATGTTCACCAGACTGATTCCTGGGATGGCAGGACTGTCGTATGAGGAGAGATTGGGTCGACAAGCCTGTATTCACTAGAGTTCAGAAGAATGAGAGGGGATCTCATTGAAACGTATAAAATGCTGACTGGGTTGGATAGAATGGATACGGGGAGGATGTTTCCCCTGGCTGGGAAGTCTAGAACAAGGGGTCACAGTCTCAGGATACGGAGTAGGAAATTTAGGACTGAGATGGGGAGAAATGTTTTCACTCAGAGGGTGGTGAACCTGTGGAATTCTCTACCACAGAAGGCTGTGGAGGCCAAGTCACTAAATATATTTAAGAGGGAGATAGATAGATTTCTAGAAATAAAAAGCATCAAGGAGTATGGGGAAAAAGCGGGAAAGTGGGGTTGAGATAGAGGATCAGCCATGATCATATTGAATGGTGGTGCAGACTCGAAGGGCCGAATGGCCTACTACTGCTCCTATTGTCTATGTTTCTATGTTTCTGTGTTTCATAACTCTTACCTAGGCAAAGTACTACATTGGCTGTAAAGCGTTTTGAGACGTCCGATGGTTATGAAAGGCGTTATATAAATGCAAGTCTTTCTTTCTTTTTGGCAGCACACAGTAACAGTTCCCTGGGACATGAGCATAGATAGCAGATGGGGTTACAACTTTAAGAAGCTCTAAATATGTTCAGTTTGGAAACACAGCAAAAATAACCAAGAAGCATGGATATTGGGGAAATCAACAGAAAAGTCAATCGCAGGAAAATGAGTCCACTTTAAGATAAAGGACCCAAAATTGAGCTTTTGCTAGCCATGAGGGAAACAATTTTATATAAGCATTGAGGAGTGCAGATATTTTGGAGAGTTATGGGGCTGGAGGAGATTTCAGAGATAGGGAGGGGCAAGGCAATGGAGGGATTTGAAACCAAGACTGATAATTTTAAAATCGAGGCGTTGCTTAACCGGCAGCTAATGTAGGTCAGCAAGGACAGGGGCGATGGGTGAACGGGACTTGATGTGAGCTAGGACATGGGCAGAAGAGTTTTGAATAACCTCAAGTTTACGTAGAGTAGAACGTGGGAAGCCGGCCAGGGGTGCGTTGGAATATTGAAGTCTAGATTGCAGTCTGCAGTGGAATGTGCAACAAGCACGAAGCAGCCTTTGGTCTCAGTCCCTGATAACACAGGGCACTAGAACCCAATGTTGAGCAGTTTTATGGATGTTGAACATCACGTTATTGGTTCTTTAGAGTCTTGAAGTACGTTGGTTTAAGTGGTGAATACAGATGTTACAGGAGATACAAGAGCTAATAGATCCCAAGCGCAGGGCGTTTCTGAGCCTTAAACAACAACCCAACTCGGGAGCAGCAAAGCAACATTACAGACGGCTCAAGGCTGAGGTCCAACAAAAAACCCGGGACCTAAAGAAGAGGTGGTGGATGGAGAAAGCACAGAAGATACAGCAGCTGGCCGACAGCCATGATGTGCGAGGATTCTTCATCGCAGTCAAGGCCACCTTCGGTCCAAACACTCAAGACCCCATTCCGCTGCTAGTCAAGAATGGGAAACATTCATCAAGGACACCGAGGCAGTCAGGGCCTGCTTGAAGGAGCACTTCGAAGATCTCCTCAATCGAGACTCTGTCTTTGACTCCATTCCGCAGCATGCTACCCACCACCACCTCAGTGAGACCCCAACACTGCACGAGGTAAAAAAAGCCATAAGACAGCTAAAAAACAACAAGGTTATGGGAGCGGATGGAATCCCTGCTGAGGCACTGAAGTATGGTGGAGAGGCACTGCTAGCACGAATATATGACCTCATCTCTCTCATCTGGAGGGAGGAGAGCATGCCAGGAGATCTTAGAGATGCAGTGATCGTGACCATCTTTAAAAAAGGGGACAAGTCCGACTGCGGCAACTACAGAAGAATCTGCCTGCTATCAGCCACTGGGAAAGTCGTCGCTAGAGTCCTCCTCAACCGTCTTCTCCCTGTGGCCGAGGAGCTCCTCCCGGAGTCGCAGTGTGGATTTTGGCCCCTCCGGGACACAACGGACATGACTTTTGTGACAGCTGCAGGAAAAAAGCAGGGAGCAGCGGCAGCCCTTAAACATAGAAACATAGAAAATAGGTGCAGGAGGAGGCCATTCGGCCCTTCGAGCCTGCACCGCCATTCAATGAGTTCATGGCTGAACATGCAACTTCAGTACCCCATTCCTGCTTTCTCCCCTTGATCCCCCTAGTAGTAAGGACTACATCTAACTCCTTTTTGAATATATTTAGTGAATTGGCCTCAACAACTTTCTGTGGTAGAGAATTCCACAGGTTCACCACTCTCTGGGTGAAGAAGTTTCTCCTCATCTCGGTTCTAAATGGCTTACCCCTTATCCTTATCCAAGTGGCCCCTTGGTTGTGGACTTCCCCAACATTGGGAACATTCTTCCTGCATATAACCTGTCTAATCCCGTCAGAATTTTAAACGTTTCTATGAGATCACCTCTCATTCTTCTGAACTCCAGTGAATATAAGCCCAGTTGATCCAGTCTTTCTTGATATGTCAGTTCCGCCATCCCGGGAATCAGTCTGGTGAACCTCCGCTGCACTCCCTCAATAGCAAGAATGTCCTTCCTCAAGTTAGGAGACCAAAACTGTACACAATACTCCAGGAGTGGCCTCTCCAAGGCCCTGTACATGGCCTTCTTTGACCTTACAAAGGCCTTTGACATCTCAACCACGAGGAGTGTCCTCCTCCGTTTCGGATGCCCCAAAAGTACATCACCATCCTCCGCCTGCTCCACGACGACATGCAGGCCATGATCTTAACCAATGGATCCATCACAGACCCAATCCAAGCAGGGATGCGTCATCACCCCAACCCTCTTCTCAATCATCCTCGCTGCTATGCTCGACCTCACAGTCGACAAGCTCCCCGCTGGAGTGGAACTAAACTACAGAACCAGTGGGAACCTGTTCAACCTTCGCCATCTCCAGGCCAGATCCAAGACCATCCCAACCTCTGTCGTCGAGCTACAGTACGCAGACGATGCCTGCATCTGCGCACACAGAGGCTGAACTCCAGGACATAGTTGACGTATTTACTGAGGCGTATGAAAGCATAGGCCTTACGCTAAACATCAATAAGACAAAAGTCCTCCACCAGCTTGTCCTCGCCGCACAGCACTGTCTCCTAGTCAACAAGATCCACGGCGTGGCACTGGACAACATGGACCACTTCCCTTCTCTCGGGAGCCTCCTATCAACAAGAGCTGGCATTGACGACGAGATCCAACACCGCCACCAGTGCGCCAGTGCAGCCTTCGGCCGCCTGAGGAAAAGAATGTTTGAAGACCAGGCCCTCAAAACTGTCACCATGCTCATGGTCTATAGGGCTGTAGTAATACCCGCCCTTTGGTTCAGAAATATGGATCATGTACAGTAAACACCTCAAGTTGCTGGAGAAATATCACATCGATGTCTCCGCAAAATCCTACAAATCCCCTGGGAGGACAGACGCACCAAAGTTAGTGTCCTCCACCAGGCCATTGAAGCACTGACCACACTTGATCAGCTCCGCTGGGCAGGCCAGATCGTTCGCATGCCAGACACGAGACTCCCAAAGCAAACGCTCTACTCGAACTCCTTCACGGCAAACGAGCCAAAGTTGGGCAGCCGAAATGTTACAAGGACATCCTCAAAGCCTCCCTGATAAAGTGCAACATCCCCACTGACACCTGGGAGTCCCTGGCCAAAGACCGCCCTAAGTGGAGGAAGTGCATCCGGGAGGGCGCTGAGCTCCACGAGTCTTGTCGCCGAGAGCATGCAGAAATCAAGCGCAAGCAGCGGAAAAGCGTGCGGCAAACCAGACTCCCCACCCACCCCTTCCCTCAATGACTATCTGTCCTACCTGTGACAGAGACTTGGTTCTCGTATTGGACTGCACAGCCACCTAAGAACTCATGTTAAGAGTGGAAGCAAGTCTTTCTTGATTCCGAAGGACTGCCTATGATGATGCTGATGATGATAGATGTTATCATATGAGAAGTAGTTGGGAAGGGAGAGGGAGATTAATGGTATGAGGCACGTGAATTAACGTACATATTGAAGCTGAAGTGGATTCTTGACTGATATCTGTTCTATTGATGCAATTCTTTGACAGTGTCAGATACAGAGACTCCTTCAAGCAAGATTTCACTATGATATCAATATTTAGTGTATAAGCAAAAAATCTTCATAAATCTGCAGCAATGAAGGAAATAATACCACTGGTAAATGTTTGTAACTATTTGATTTTGAAAAGTGGTACTGAGTAACAGCTGCTCTTTAATCAATGCATTTATTTATTCACTTGCAGAGTTCTGTAAAAACATGATTTATGCCATTACATATAAAAATATTATGATAAAAAGAAAGACTTGCATTTATACAGCGTCTTTTATGATCTCAGGGCATCCTAAAGTGCTTTAGAGCCAATGAAGTACTTTTGAAGTGTAGTCACTGTTGTAAGCTATATGATATAACATGTACCATCGACAATTCCTTTGGGGCATATATACCAGCACAAATCTACTTGAGGTTCATGTTATGGTTTGTAGGGAGAAAGGTAAACTTTAACATTTCAAGAAATGGAAAATTTCAACATTAAAGTACCAAACTGTTCAAATTCATTTCCCAGGAAAAGAAGACCCATAACTTTCCTGAGAAAACTGAAAATAGGGGCCATTTAGTAATTGGTGTAAAGATAAATGAGAAAAGATTTACAGTCAACAGTAGGGGATAACAAGCCAATTAGATCTATTGTTGTTGGCACAGCTATGTTTGAAAGGTTAATTGCTTCTCCACTGCAGAGAACGGACCCTCCTATTCCCTTGGTTGTTCACTACTCTCTTTCCAACTTCCTCTGCTAACTGACTTCTCAATTCTCACAACAAACGTCAATGAGATCAGGAGCCAAGCGAAGTGGGTGGAAAGATAAACAGAAAATGCTGAAAGTGCACAATGCCTGAGAAGAGAAATGACAGATTAATGTCTTGGGTGTGACCTATTGTGTCAGAATGTCTGTGTGTGGAATTGTATTGGACTGTTAGTGTTCCAACATGCAGAGCCACTGGGCCCTTTTGTTATTGACATCTTAAAGTGATGTAATCATCAATAGGCTTGATATTTTGCTCAATTTATTCTATTCTTAGTACCTGTTATGCTGTTACATGCCTACTGCTGCTAACTAGCATGCCCACTGACATCTGGGAGTCCCTGGCCCAAGATCGCCCTAAGTGGAAGAAGTGCATCCGGGAGAGTGCTGAGCACCTCGAGTCTCAATGCCGAGAGCATGCAGAAATCACACGCAGGCAGCGGAAAGAGCGTGTGGCAGGCCAGTCTCACCCACCCCTTCCCTCAACGACTATCTGTCCCACCTGTGACAGAGTCTGTGGCTCTCATATTGGACTGTTCAGCCACCAAAGAACTCACTTCAGAAGTGGAAGCAAGTCTTCCTCGATTCCAAGGGACTGCCTATGATGATGATGATGATGACTGTTGCTATTGTAACCTGTGTTACAATGCAGGCCATCCTTTGTGCCTTTTTGGTTAGTCACAAAGGATGGCCTGCATTGTAACACAGGTTATTCTGGTGATTAGATGGAACACAGTACAGATCAGTTGAAAAAAAAAATGCAAATGTTAGAAACCAGAAATAAAGTCAAAAAATTTTGTAAATACAAGACAAGTTTGTCAGCATCTGGAGATAGGAAGTGATAGCTTCATATTTCAGGTGCAGACTCTTTGACATAACTCAAAATTGAAAGATACGTGAGCCCTTCAATTGAACTGAACAAAACAAAAAGGATGGGTGGAGGAAAAGAGTTGATGGGTGCAAACAGATTTTAACTATTACAAGTCCACTGATTCCCAGAACTACCTGGATTATGTTTCTTCCCACTTCACATCCTATAAAGACACCATCTCTTTCTCGCAGTTTCTAAGTCTTCACAGTAGCTGCCCTGATAAGATTCACTTTTGACAACAGATCTTCTGAAATGACCATTTCCCTGAGCTGTAGCTGATAGGGTCCCACTTCTCATCCCTCCACTCTGCCTCCTCTCACAACAGTAACTGGGTTCCCATTATCCACCCCATTAGCCTTTACATTAACCAAATTAATTTCCACCATTTCTGCGCCTACAGCATAATCCCACCACAAAGCACATCCCTTCCCTTCCTTATCTTTCTTCTCAGCACTTTGAAGCCTGAACATTGACTTCAGCAACTTTAGCTGCCTCTATTTTCTTAGAGGAAGAGGGTGCTGGGCATCTAAGAGGATTGGGTAAAAGTGTTGTCAGTGTCTGGGCGTCTGGGGGGGTGGGGGGCGGTGGGGGGGTTGGTGGGGAGGCGGAGATAAGTTGTTACTTTAGGTGTAGACATTTTATTAGAAAATAAGTCCTGGCAGTGTAGGAGAGGGTCTCTTTTCAGTTGCTCATAGGCTTGCTATGTATATCCAATACTTTTGTTTTTATTTAAGATTTCCTTCATTTGCAGTTTTTCTTTATTTCCCTATATCTTTTCCATGTCTTTTCACTGCCAAACTTCATTATTTTCACACCCTTAATGACTTTTCACTGACTCATTGAGATGATCTCCATACATATCTCATTCACCAGTTTATCACCTCTTTCTAAAATATATTTTGAGCATTCAAAATGTTATAAGAACGTAAGAAATAAGAGCAGGAGTAGGCCATATGGCCCCTCCACCATTCAATAAGATCATGGTTGATCTGATCATGGACTCAACTCCACTTCCCCACCCGCTCCCCATAACCCCTTATCCCCTTATCGTTTAAAAAACTGTCTATTTCTGTCTTAAATTTATTCAATGTCCCAACTTCCACAGCTCTCTGAGGCAGAGAATTCCACAGATTTACAGCCCTCTGAGAGAAGAAATTTCTCCTCATCTCTGTTTTAAATGGGTGGCCCCTTATTCTAAGATCATGCCCTCTAGTTCTAGTCTCCCCCATCAGTGGAAACATCCTCTCTGCATCCATCTTGTCAAGCCCCCTCATAATCTTATACGTTTCAATAAGATCACCTCTCATTCTTCTGAATTTCAATGAGTAGAGGCCCAACCTACTCAACTTTTCCTCATAAGTCAACCGCCTCATCCCCGGAATCAACCTAGTGAACCTTCTCTGAACTGCCTCCACACGAAGTATATCCTTTTGTAAATATGGAAAAATATGGTTATCTTCTTTCCTCTCCATGGTCGTTTTTGTTTTGATCTGTTGCACAAACACAACTCATTTAAATTTCAGTTTGGAGGAAGGATCCACATCTAAATTGTTAACCCTTCTTTAACTCTTTACAGATTCTGATGGATCTCCTGAGTCTGTGAGCACCTGTAAAGAGTAAATACAGGTTAACAATTCAGGTGTGGCGCCTTCCTCTGAACTGGACTCTTATCATTTTCTATTTTTATTTAAGATATAATTCTGTGTAGTGGGACGAGAGTTGCAAATTTTATCCTTACTGCTATCATAAAGTACTCCACCCAGGGGCCTTATGATGATCAAAGCATGTTTGAATTCTTGTCAGAACTGGAGTTCAAAATCAAGTCTTCAGCATGGGAATGAAAATCACTGAGCAATCCCGGGGAAATAATTTTAAATCCCAGTTATGTCATTAATACAGTGATTTCAAGGTTTACATCTCACATGTGAACTTCTCTCTTTTATATAATCACAACATTTTTGACCACAGAGAAAGGTTTCTCATAATCCAGTATATTTTGTATCAAAGCAAAGCTATGCTCTGTTGATAGCTCATCTTATCTAGTGAGGAGCTACAAACCAGAAGGCCCCAGATTCAATTTCCAGCCAGTATTTTAGTGAGCCTATCTCAGCCAGCATGGTGGTCAGGATGCTATAATTGGTCTCAATATGCCTATAGAGTAGGGTTTAGCTACTGATTGTTATCTAGCAACTTTGCTAGAAATTCATGTGTGGGCCTCAGTTGGAGACAAGATAGGATCCTTATTTTCCCCCATGGTTGAAAGCTTGCCAACATTTACCATCAAAGGTTATAGGGGAATAATTGCCATTTCATCAATGTCTAATCATGCCTCTGCCACACATCTCCCTGTTTTGTTCTATATGTATATTTCCCACTCTGTATGCCTTGCACACCTGGCCTATCACAGTTACACAATGCATTATTCCTTACTTGCACTCAGTTGCAGTTAATGAATTATTCATTATTTACCTTTTGTCACAGATAATATATAATTCAATATTAATAGTCTGCACAGAGATAATGAATTATTCTGTATTGACAGACTGTTATAGTTAGATAATGTCAATGTAGAGAGGTTATGCTCTTCTTACATCATGCAGATCTGGACAGCATTAGGGTAGGTTTATTTTTGCAATGAGTTCTTCACTTCCCTTGCATTACTGGGAAAAAACATTGACAGAAGGTAAGTTTATTAATAAGTTTTATCTGGACAAACTCATATAACAACATTCAAGAGAAAAAAATATGTCAAGTGGAGTTTTATCTTAAATACAGAGGAGCCCAGAATAAACATCGAATTTCTATTGTCATCCCAAATATTAAATAAAACTGGAGGATTGTTCACTTATTTTTAACAACTTTTGTGTCAGATTTTCTCTTTAAAAGAAATGACATAGAAACATAGAAACATAGAAAATAGGTGCAGGAGTAGGTCATTCGGCCCTTCGAGCTTGCACCACCATTCAATAAGATCATGGCTGATCATTCACCTCAGTACCCCTTTCCTGCCTTCTCTCCATACCCCTTGATCCCTTTGGCCGTAAGGGCCATATCCAACTCCCTCTTGAATATATCTAACAAACTGGCATCAACAACTCTCTGCGGAAGAAAATTCCACAGGTTAACAACTCTCTGAGTGAAGAAGTTTCTCCTCATCTCGGTCCGAAATGGCTTACCCCTTATCCTTAGACTGTGACCCTGGTTCTGGACTTCCCCAACATCGGAAACATTCTTCCTGCATCTAACCTGTCCAGTCCCGTCAGAATTTTATGTTTCTATGAGATCCCCTCTCATCCTTCTAAACTCCAGTGAATACAGGCCCAGTCGATCCAGTCTCTCCTCATATGTCAGTTCTGCCATCCCGGGCATCAGTAAAACATGAATAAAGGTTCTACTTATATACTGTAAGCTTGTTTAAATAATGAAAAGTTGGAGAAATGCATGAATGCAACACAATTTACTGTGTATCTTCATGAGAAGTTACACCAATGGCTGGAGGTGTAAAACCCAGGCTGACACATCTTAAGCTATTTGCTCTCCATCTTCCCGAGCAAAATGATTTGTTGAATAGAATATTGCCTCTATAAATATAGATTGTGGAGTTCTTTTTAAAACTTGCACACTTACACATGTATCTGCATGATTATCAACTACATTAGCATGATTGTTTGCTTAAAAAACATAGCACTTTTACTGTTGGTCGTAATGACACATAACATTTACAATGTAAATAAATTATTCAGGGCTAAAATTAACTTGAACTGAAAACGAGGCGGGAACTGTTCCAGGTGGTTGAAAAGCAATCAGTTAGGATGTGAAGATGCTTTATCACTAGTACAATATAGATATGGAAATTAGAACTGAAAAATGACCCCAGAGATTTGGTAACAGGATATGAAAATCACCATGGCATATTAAACACTAATGATTATTGTCACCAATCACAAATTGAATTGAGCTAAATAATTTCACACATAATTTGGTAATTATTTTATTCAACAATGTATTCTGAATTCACAAAAGACTAATTAATGACTCTAACTTAAATGAGCAGCAGAAAGATTAAAGGTAGCTAAAACCAAGGACTTTTCATCAGATGCATCTTAAACCTGGGTGAAGAAAATATTTCTATTTAGATCTGGACTACTTACACCCATTCCCCAAAATAAAGGGTTGCACATGAAATTAAAGTGAAGGGGTCTTAAATCAAACCGAGCAGCTGGACCAGAGGTTATTCACCCGAGGGAGGTGAATGAATTGCTGTACTTAGTGAGTTCCTGTATTATGTATTTAACAGCTGATAAGAACATAAGAAATAAGAGCAGGAGTAGGCCACCTGGCCCCTTGAGCCTGCTCCGCCATTCAATAAGATCATGGCTGATCTGATCATGGACTCAGCTCCACTTCCTTGCCCACTCCCCATAACTCTTTATTCCCTTATCGCTCAAAAATCTGTCTATCTCTGCCTTAAATATATATCAATGACCCAGCCTCCACAGCTCTCTGGGGCAGAAAATTCCATAGATCTACAACCCTGAGAGAAGAAATTCCTCCTTCTCTCAGTTTTAAATGGGCAGCCCCTTATTCTGAGACTATGGGCGAGACTTTCCACTTTTGTGCAGATCGACCAAAAATGGGCATTATTTCCAGCGTTGGCGGTAAATATGAGTTTTGAGATCACTGGATTATCGCCCATTTTCAAAACCCCAACTTTCCATTTTATAAAATGGGCATTACCGCGAGCAATCTGAAACGGCAATGCCATGACAATGGTTGTTTCCCGCATTTCAGGAGGTCAGGGGTCATCAATACATGTGCAGAGGAGGAGAGAAAGAGAGAGCAAAGAGGAACTGAAAACGTGTGTGGGTATGTTGTGTGCTTGTTTGGCTGTTGTGAGAGGTAGGAGGGAGATTTACCAGCAGCAAAAAGACTTGTGAGCACAAAGAACATTGGGCCCAAATTTCCCCATGAGTTGCACCGTTTTTTTTGGTGTAACTTGATTTTTCTGGTGTATCTTTTTAGTTGCAAATATGGCCATTTCATTTGCGCCAGTGTAAGTGAGGTAGGTATTTTGTTAGGTCAGGTTTTTTTTCAAAAGGGGGTGTTCCCAGCCACTTACACCATTTATGCCAATTTGGCCAGAAAAAAGTTGTACTAAACTAACTTAGGGCAGCGTATGTGCACCAAGAAAGACCTTACTTACAGTTAAGAAATAGACGCAAGTAACTACATTTAAAGCACGACCAAGCACCAAACAAAGCACAAAAATTAATTAAAAAATAAAATAGAAGGAACCCTGCACCTAAAGCACCAAAATCAATCAGTAATTAACAAATAAAAAATAGAAGTCCTACCTTAGAGAACTCAGTGGGCCACCGATGAGGGAGCCTATTCAGCCAGAGCTGGGGACAGCGTGCTTCAGCCCCTCCCACAAAGCCTGCAGCGCGCGTTTGCAGAAATGGCCAGCCAGGAGCTACTGCACATGTGCGCAGACTCTAGCGCACAAGTGCAGAGGTCCCGGCACTGTTTTCAGCGCCGGGACCTGGCTCCACCCCCAATCCATTGGGCCATGCTGCGCCACGACGGAAGAGAGGCTGGGGAGCAGCCAAAATACGGAGGTCTTTTTTCGGCGTGCTTGGAGTCGGGCAAAAGTGGCGCAGCTCGAGTGAGCATGCTAGAAAAAGAGGTTAGGGAAATTTGGGCCCATTGTTCCCATGGAGTTTTTGGCGAAATTTTTTTTTTTAATGGAATGGATGGAGGAGGTGACTCAGCACGCTGTGGAGACTGAGGATGCTGGCGAAAGCAGTGAGGCAGGAGAGGAACAATTGGGAGGACGCAAACGAGCAAGGAGATTTTGTATCAGTCTTTAAGTTGGAGGACACTAACAATATTCCAACAGTGGATAGTCAAGGGGCTATGGTGGGGGGGGCGGGGAGGAACTTAACACAATCACAATCACTAAGGAGGTGGTGCTCAATAAGATAATGGGACTAAAGACAGATAAATCCCCTGGACCTGATGGCTTGCATCCTAGGGTCTTCAGAGAAGTAGCGGCAGGGATTGTGAATGCATTGGTTGTAATTTTCCAAAATTCCCTGGATTCTGGGGAGGGCCCAGCAGATTGGAAGACTGCAAATGTAATGTCCCTAATTAAAAAAGGAGGCAGATAAAAAGCAGGAAACTATAGACCAGTTAGCCTAACATCTGTGGTTGGAAAAATGTTGGAGTCCATTATTAAAAAAGCAGTAGCAGGACATTTGGAAAAGCAAAATACGGTCAGGCAGAGTCAGCATGGATTTATGAAGGGGAAGTCATGTTTGACAAATTTGCTGGAATGCTTTGAGGCTGCAACGAGCAGGGTGGATAAAGGGGAACAAGTGGATGTGGTGTATTTGGACTTCCAGAAGGCATTTGACCAGGTGCCACATAAAAGTTTACTGCACAAGATAAAAGTTCACGGGATTGGGGGTAATATATTAACATGGATAGAGGATTGGCTAACTAACAGAAAACAGAGAGTCAGGATAAATGGTTTATTCTCTGGTTGGCAACCAGTAACTAGTGGGGTGCCGCAGGGATCAATGCTGGGACCCCAACTATTTACAATCTATATTAACGACTTGGAAGAAGGGACTGAGTGTAATGTAGCCAATTTTTCAGACGATACAAAGATGGGAGGAAAATCAATGTGTGAGGAGGACACAAAAAATCTGCAAAAGGATGTAGACAGCCTAAATGAATGGGCAACAATTTGTCAGATGGAGTATAATGTTGGAAACTGTGAGGTCATGCACTTTGGCAGAAAAAAATCAAAGAGCAAGTTATTATTTAAATGGAGAAAGATTGCAAAGTGCTGCAGTACAGTGGGACCTGGGGGTACTTGTGCATGAAACACAAAAGGATTGTATGCAGGTACAGCAAGTGATCAGGAAGGCCAATAGAATCTTCGCCTTTATTGGAAAGAGGATGGAGTAGAAAAGCAGGGAAGTCTTGCTACAGCTATACAGGGTATTAGTGAGGCCACACTTGGAATACTGCGTGCAGTTTTGATTTCCATTTTTACGAAAGGATATACTTGCTTTGGAGACAGTTCAGAGAAGGTTCACTAAGTTGATTCCAGAGATGAGGGAGTTGACTTACGAGGAAAGGTTGAGTAGGTTGGGCTTCTACTTATTGGAATTCAGAAGAATGAGAGGTGATCTTATCGAAACATATAAGATTATGAGGTGGCTTGACAAGGTGGATGCAGAGAGGATGTTTCCACCGATGGGGGAGACTAGAACTAGAGGGCAGTGTCTTAGAATAAGGGGCCGCCCATTTAAAACTGAGATGAGAAATTTCTTCTCTCAGAGGGTTGCAGATCTGTGGAATTTGCTGCCTCAGAGAGCTGTGTAAGCTGGGACATTGAATAAATTTAAGACAGAAATAGACACTATCTTAAATGATAAGGGGATAAGGGTTTATGGGGAGTGGGCAGGAAAGTGGAGCTGAGTCCATGATTAGATCAGCCATGATCTTATTGAATGGTGAAGCAGGCTCGAGGGGCCATAAGGCCTACTCCTGTTCCTATTTCTTATGTTATTATGTTCTTATTCTCCAACAAGGCAAATCCCTCCCTCATGCAGGAGGTCGAGTCACGCTGGGGACAATTAACCCGGCGTGTGCGTGGGAAGCCCACCCCAAAGGTCTACCAGAAGATATGGGCCAACATAGCCGAGGTGGTCTCATCAGCGACCACTGAGATGCATGAGGGCAACCAGTGCCACAAGCGCTGGAACGACCTTGTCGGATCCGCCAGAGTAAATATTACATTTATTTACATGTAATTATATATTTATATAATTTGAAGTGTAAGTTTAATGATTGATTAAAATCAGATGTGATGTCTTGCACTTATACCGGGAATGTTTTACTCAAAGTCTGCGTTTACGCTGTACATCCTTAGGTAAAGAATGATAATTATCATAATAAACATGATTACATCTGTCAGTTATGTGTTGTATCAGTCTCTGTGACTGTACCTAGCAATGACCTCATGCAATGATCTCCTGTCATGTCGTGCTGGTGTTACCTTTTGCAGAAGAAGCTTTCAAAGAATAGGGCTGAGCAGAGGCGAGTGGGTGGCAGGCCACCAGTCATCATCAAGCTCACCAACATCGAGGAGCGGGTGCTGGCACTAGTGGGGAGCCACCCCATGTGGCATGCAGCAGCAGAACCTGGTGTGATGCCACATGAGTAAAGTATACACCATTGCGTGATGTAAAGTCAATAGATGCCACACCCACACATGTCCGATCAATAATATATGATAGATGATTGATAAAAGTGTTATATAATTAACACTGCAGCTCCTGACAGATCGCATTGCAGCACTGGAGCTGCTGATGGATTCACTCTGGAGCATCCGCGATGCTGAGGATGTCATGAATAGCACGTTTAGTGAGTTGGTCACACCACAGGTAAAGGTTACACAGTCAGATAGGGAATGGGTGACCATCAGATAGAGCAGTGGAAGAAAAGTAGTGCAGGGGTCCCCTGCAGTCATCTCCCTCCAAAACAGATACACTGTTTTGGGTACTGTTGAGGGGAATTGACTCATCAGGGGAAGGCAGCAGCAGCCAAGTTCATGGCACCACGGGTGCCTCTGCTGCACAGGAGGGCAGGAAAAAGAGTGGAAGAGCTATAGTGATAGGGGATTCTATTGTAAGGGGAATAAATAGGCATTTCTGCGGCCGCAAACGAGACTCCAGGATTGTATGTTGCCTCCCTGGTGCAAGGGTCAAGGATGTCTCGGAGCCTGCAGCGCATTCTGGAGGGGGAGGTTGAACAGCCAGCTGTCGTGGTACATGTAGGTACCAACGATATAGGTAAAAAAATGGGATGAGGTCCTACAAGCTGAATTTAGGGAGCTAGGAGTTAAATTAAAAAGTAGGACCTCAAAGGTAGTAATCTCAGGATTGGTACCAGTGCCACGTGCTAGTCAGATTAGGAATTGCAGGATAGCTCAGATGAATACGTAGCTTGAGGAATGGTGCAAGGGGAGGGATTCAAATTCCTAGGACATTGGAACCGGTTCTGGGGGAGGTGGGACCAGTACAAACTGGATGGTCTGCACCTGGGCAGGACTGGAACCGATGTCCTAGGCGGAGTGTTTGCTAGTGCTGTTGGGGAAGGTTTAAACTAAAAAGGCAGGGGGATGGGAATCCATGCAGAGAGACAGAGGGAAGTAAAAAGGGAGCAGAAGCATAAGGTAGGAAGGAGAAAAGCAAGAATGGAGGGCAGAGAAATCAAGGGCAAAAATAAAAAAGGGCCACATTGCAACATAAATCTAAAAGGACAAACAGTTTTAAAAAAACAAGCTTGAAGGCTCCGAGTCTCAATACGAGGAGCATTCATAATAAGGTGGGTGAATTGACTGCGCAGATAGCTGTTAACGGATATGATGTAATTGGGATTACGGAGACATGGCTCCAAGGAAACCAAGGCTGGGAACTAAACATCCAGGGGTATTCAATATTCAGAAGGACAGACAGGAAGGAAAAGGAGGTGGGATAACATTACTGGTTAAAGAGGAGATTAACGCAATAGTAAGGAAGGACATTAGCGTGGATGATGTGGAATCTATATGGGTAGAGCTGCGAAACACCAAAGGGCAGAAAACATTAGTGGGAGTTGTGTACAGACCACTAAACAGTAGTAGAGAGGTTGGGGATGGCATCAAACAGGAAATTAGGGACGCATGCAATAAGGGTACAGCAGTTATCATTATCATGGGTGACTTTAATCTGCATATTGATTGGGCTAACCAAACTGGTAGCAATACTGTGGAGGAGGATTTCCTGGAGTGTATAAGGGACGGTTTTCTAGACCAATATTTTGAGGAATCAACTAAAGGGCAGGCCATCCTAGACTGGGTCTTGTGTAACGAAAGAGGATTAATTAGCAATCTGGTCATGCAGGGCCCATTGGGGAAAAGTGACCATAATATGGTAGAATTCCTCATTAAGATGGAGAGTGACACAGTTAATTCAGAAACTAGGGTCCTGAACTTAAAGAAAGGAAACTTCGATGGTATGAGAGGTGAATTGGCTAGGATAGACTGGAGAATGATACTTAAAGGGTTGATGGTGGGTAGGCAATGGCAGACATTTAAATATCACATGGATGAACTACAACAATTGTACATCCCTGTGTGGCATAAGAATAAAAAAGGGGAAAGTGGCTCAGCCGTGGCTAACAAGGGAAATTGGGAAGTGTTAAATCCAAGGAAGAGGCATATAAATTGGCCAGGAAAAGCAGCAAACCTGAGGACTGGGAGAAATTTAGAATTCAGCAGAGGAGGACTAAGGGTTTAATTAGTAGGGGGAAAATAGAGTACGAGAGGAAGCTTGCAGGGAACATAAAAACTGACTGCAAAACCTTCTATAGATATGTGAAGAGAAAAAGATTAGTAAAGACTAATGTAGGTCCCTTGCAGTCAGAATCAGGGGAATTCATAATGGGGAACAAGGAAATGGCAGACCAATTGAACAAATACTTTGGTTCTGTCTTCACGAAGGAAGACATAAATAACCTCCCGAAAATACTAGGGAACTGAGGGTCTAGCGAAAAGGGGGAACTGAGGGAAATCCTTATTAGTCAGGAAATGGTGTTAAGGAAATTGAAGGGACTGAAGGCCGATAAATCCCCAGGGCCTGATAGTCTGCATCCCAGAGTACTTAAGGAAGTGGCCCTAGAAATAGTAGATGCATTGGTGGTCATTTTCCAACATTCCACGGACTCTGGTTCAGTTCCTATGGATTGGAGGGTAGCTAATGTAACCCCAATTGTTAAAAAATGAGGGAGAGAGAAAACAGGGAATTATATACCGGTTAGCCTGACGTCGGTGGTGGGGAAAATGCTGGAATCAATTATTAAAGATGTAATAGCAGCGCATTTGGAAAGCAGTGACAGGATCGGTCCAAGTCAGCACGGATTTATGAAAAGGAAATCATGCTTGACAAATCTTCTGGAGATTTTTGAGGACGTGACTAGTAGAGTGGACAAGGGAGAACCGGTGGATGTGGTGTATTTGGACTTTCAAAAGGCTTTTGACAAGGTCCCACACAAGAGATTAGTGTGTAAAATTAAGGCACATGATATTGGGGGTAATGTATTGACGTGGATAGAGAACTGGTTAGCAGACAGGAAGCAAAGAGTGGGAATAAACGGGTCCTTTTCAGAATGGCAGGTAGTGACTAGTGGGGTGCCACAGGGTTCAGTGCTGGGACCCCAGCTATTTACAATATACATTAATGATTTGGGCGAAGGAATTGAATGTAATATCTCTAAGTTTGCAGATGACACTAAGCTGGGTGATTGTGCGAGCTGCAAGGAGGATGCTAGGAGGCTGCAGGGGGACTTGGACAGGTTAGGTGAATGGGCAAATGCATGGCGGTATAATGTGTATAATGTGAGGTTATCCACCTTGGTGGCAAAAACAGGAAGGCGAATTATTATCTGAATGGTGACAGATTAGTAAAAGGGGAGGTACAATGAGACCTGGGTGTCATGGTACATCAGTCATTGAAGGTAGGCATGCAGGTACAGCAGGCAGTAAAGAAAGCAAATGGCATGCTGGCCTTCATAGCGAGGGGATTTGAGTATAGGAGCAGGGAGGTCTTACTGCAGTTGTACAGGGCCTTTGTGAAACCACACCTTGAGTATTGTGTGCAGTTTTGGTCTCCTAATCTGAGGAAGGACATTCTTGCTATTGAGGGAGTGCAGCGAATGTTCACCAGACTGATTCCCGGGATGGCAGGACTGACATATGAAGAAAGACTGGATCAATTAGGCTTATATTCACTGGAATTTAGAAGAATGAGAGGGGATCTCAAAGAAACATATAAAATTCTGGTGGGATTGGACAGGTTCGATGCTAGAAGAATGTTCCCGATGTTGCGGAAGTCCAGAACCAGGGGTCACAGTCTAAGGATAAGGGGTAAGCCATTTAGGACTGAGATGAGGAGAAACCTCTTCACTCAGAGAATTGTGAACCTGTGGAATTCTCTACCGTAGAAAGTTGTTGCAGCCAGTTCATTCGATAAATTCAAAAGTGAGTTAGATGTGGTCCTTATGGCTAAAGGGATCAAAGGGTATGGAGAGAAAGCAGGAATGAGGTACTGAAGTTGCATGATCAGCCATGATCATATTGAATGATGGTGCAGGCTCGAAGGGCTGAATGGCCTATTCTAGCACTTACTTTCTATGTTTCTATGTTTCTATGATGGCCACATGAGAATCATTGCAATGCAGAATTTGGTGATGCTCATGAAATGTGATGACTGTGATGATTTTGATAGCGGTGGTGCTTTTGTCGTGCATATGCTGTGTGTCAAGTTGAAATCACCTTGTGACCCGAGCACCCTCTTCTCCTCTAGTAACCTAATTTATGTTTTGTGGCTCAGCTAGCAGCATGGCCCCATGCAACACCAGTGAGCCCAGGAGCTGGAGGTCCGGGGCCAGAGTCATCAGACAATCGTCCATCTGCTGTTGAGGAGCCCCGAATCCCGTCTGTGGATCTGCAGGGTGCCTTCTCCATGGATGAGAGTGCGGACTTTGAGGAGTCTGCATCACCAAGCTCCATAATGCAGTTGACACCCATGAAATTGAGTGCTCCTGCACCTCCTCCACTGTGGAGGTACTGGGTCCAAGCACCTTGCCGCAGGGGACCCGAGGAGTCTCCAGGACGGCAACGACCATGCGGAGGTTAGTTAGACACAACAGATCTGCTTCACGAGTGGTAGATCTGAGCGGGGACATGGTACACTTGTCCAAGAGAAGTGTTGAGATTGGTCAGCAGATCCTACAGACAATGAGGGGCATATCCCACCAGCTGGCCAGCATGTCTGCCACCATGAACGAGTACGTGCCGCGGATGGCGGAGGCCCTGGAGATGATAGCCAGGAACACTAGTGGCAGAGGGTTCCCAGTGGTCCTGGAGCGCGGCACTGCACCCCAAGGTGCCGCACCCCCATTGCTAATGATACATGAGAGCCAGAAGGAAGATCTTGCTTCTGGCTCGAAGCACGTTCCCACCTCGGGACCGTCCTCTCCCATATCATTCCAGCAGCGGTTCTGCCATCATCCCCCCCAATGAAGCAGCGCCCGAGGAGCTCCTCGGCAAGGCGGCTTGGAGTCAGGAGGGGAAGGGAGGAGGAGGGTACGTTGTATTTGCATTTGTGTTCTATGTTTATGAAGTATTGTTGGAAATGTTAAAAATTTAATGAATTATATAAATGTTATAAATTTGTTGAGGGGTGGGGTGTTTTTTTTACAGTTATACTTATGCTTTTATACAAATGTTCTCATTAAATGTTTTTTATTTCACAAAACTTTGTTGCGCATTGTCTCAGATAGCTGCACCGTTACACACTGGTGATTCCTTAACGTGTGAAAGGAGATAATTCAACGTCACTTGAATCAACTTAAACTTTTAACTTTCACCAAGGTAATGTACACCATTCATGTATGAGCTGCAGACACAGCAGTTTTGCAGCTTTGTAAATATCAACGTTATTTCAAGCAAAGCGGCCATTTATGAACTGTTGACATGAGAGTCTTCCAGCTCTGTAGCCATCACAGGCCCTGTCCTGCGGTCTAGAGGGTGATGAGGGCATGGTTTCATTGTCAGCCTGATTGTCTGGCCCGAGGTCACCATCCAGCTCCTCATCCTCCTCTTCCTCTCTCTCCTGAGGTGGATCGGCAGTCCCTTCTGGCAATTCTTGTCCCCTCCTGATAGCCAATTATGCAGCATGCAGCACACCACCACAAATTGAGCTACCTGCTCAGGGTGGTATTGTAACTCGCCTCCTGAGTGGTCCAGACATCTAAAGCCCTGCGATTCCTACTCTGACTAACACATGGCACTGGTAGCAATCCTGAGATTATTACTTTTGAGGTCCTAATTTTTAATTTAGCACCTAGCTCCCTAAATTTGTCTTGTAGGACCTCATCCCGTTTTTTACCTATATCTTTGGTACCTATATGCACCACGACAACTGGCTGTTCACCCTCCCTTTTCAAAATGTCCTGCACCCACTCCGAGACATCCTTGACCCTTGCACCAGGGACGCAACATACCATTCTGGAGTCTCGGTTGCAGCCACAGAAATGCCTATCTATTCCCCTTTCAATCAAATCCCCTATCACTATGAAGAGGAGAACATCTTCCAATCCAACCCTCCAGACCACAAGCACAGGGGTGAGAGGAATGGGATGGAGCTGGATGAAGCTCCCACTGTTGTACTGACTTTGGGGGAGGTGCCGCTCATTACAGCTCCCTCCGTGACGAGTGGTTTGAGTGTGAGTGGGACATTCTATGGCTTTGCACCTTTAAGGTTGCGGATCCCAGTGGTGTGGTTCAGCGAGGCACAACCAGAGTCCCACTGTCCCAGGCTGAGGGTCCCAGTGTTGGGTTGCGAGCCACACCTGTGGGGAGGAGGGGAAGGAGAGCTTGACTGTGCACTCCTGAGGTGCAGGATCTAACAGATGTGGTTCAGATGATGTCATTGAGTGCGGAGAACAATGACCTTACCCGATCACTCCTGGATGCCATCAGTGGAGTGAATGATGAGGTAGTGGGACTGTCGGGAGAAGTAACAGCAATGACACGAGAAACGGGAATGATATCCGGGACCATCAGTGAGGGAATAGTGGCCATGAGGGAGGGACTGTCAGAGGTAGCTGATGCGCTGTCAGTGACCAGCAGGGAGGGAAATTCAGAGGAAGTACAAACACTGTCACTGACCGTGAGGGAGGGAATGTTGCAATTAGTTCAGACAGTTTTGCTCAACATGAGGGAGGAAATGTTTTAGGTCGTTGAGACACTGTCAGGGCGCATGAGGGACAGCATGTTGTAATTAGCTGCTGCAATAAGGGAACACACTCAGACCCCTCGCCTATTGACAGAATCAACTGTCACTCCCACTGCAATCCCCACACCAGCCTCTGACAAGCCCAAAGCCGGGCTCTCCAACTTGCCGCCTGGGCCGACGCCCCCACCCTCAAGAGGTGCACAGTACTCGAGATGTCAGAAAGAATAAGCATGGTACCAAGCCCAGAAACACTGCACCACCGCCTGCGGGCAGGGGTGCTGGAGAATCCAAGACCAAATGCAGAGGAAGATCTTAGAATAAGGTGGAGGAGAGATGGGTGGGTGCAGCCTTTCTTTGCTGCTGCTATTGTTGTTATTATTATTATTGTTACTGTTGTAATTGTTCTCAAATTAAAAGTTTTTTGTAAGTTATGTAAATTTACAAGTTTATAAGTGATCTTAAAGTTTTTAAGTGACCTTAAAGAGTGATATTAAAGTAGAGTTTGAAAGGAATAATTTTATTAAAGTTAAGGTAAGTACATTGTAAACTTTTGAATTAAATATATTTTTCATTAAAACTGAATCATGTTCCACTAACACAACACAACATTATGGAACAGCTCCAAACAGGAAACATGTCCATGTGGAATAGTTGTCGCTGAGCCCTCAGGCATCAGTAAAGCGTTCACGGATGAGCTGCTGGCGCAAGGCTCGAGCAATCGTTAAAGAGGCACGATGGCCCGCCCTCCTCCGCCGTCGTGCTCCGACCTCAGGCACTTGAATGGCTTCCTCATCCTCATCGTCGTCCTCCACCTCCTCCTCCTCCTGCTCGTCATCTGCATCTTCCACATCATTATCATCAGCCACTCTCACCGCAGGTGCTGCTGCCTCATGATGACTAAGTTATGCAACATGCAGCACACAACAGTGAACTGACCGACAATCTCAGGAAAGTACAGCAAGTAGCTTCCAGAATGGTCCAGGCATTGGAAACGCTGTTTCAAAATGCCAATGGTCCTCTCAATTAAACTGCGCGTCGCAATGTGCGACATGTTGTATTGTCAGTCAGCTTCCGTCCGTGTTACGTGTAGGGGCATCATGAGCCAGGTGGCGAGGCCGTACCCTATGTCTCCCAATAGCCAGCTCTGCACTTCTGGCTGCTGCAGCTGAAACAAGGCAAATATAACGCTCTCGCGTAGGATGAACGCATCATGGGTGCTCCGAGGGTATCTTGCATCTGCTGACATGATATGATGCATGTCGTCACACAGGAGCTGCACATTAATGGAGTGCACATAGAAACATAGAAACATAGAAAGTAGGTGCAGGAGTAGGCCATTCGGTCCTTCGAGCCTGCACCACCATTCAATAAGATCATGGCTGATCATGCAACTTCAGTACCCCATTCCTGCTTTCTCTCCATACCCTTTGATCCCTTTAGCTGTAAGGGCCACATCTAACTCACTTTTGAATATATCTAACGAACTGGCCTCAACAACTTGCTAGGTAGAGAATTCCACAGGTTCACAATTCTCTGAGTGAAGAAGTTTCTCCTCATCTCAGTCCTAAATGGCTGTGACTGTGACTGTGATCCCTGGTTCTGGACTTCCCCAACATCGGGAATATTCTACCTGCATCTAACCTGTCCAATCCCGTCAGAATGTTATATATTTCTATGAGATCCCCTCTCATTCTTCTAAATTCCAGTGAATATAAGCCGAGTCGATCAAGTCTTTCATCATATGGCAGTCCTGCATCCCGGGAATCAGTCTGGTGAACCTTCGCTGCATTCCCTCAATAGCAAGAATGTCCTTCCTCAGATTAGGAGACCAAAACTGCACACAATATTCAAGGTGTGGCATCACCAAGGCCCAGTAGAACTGCAGTAAGACCTCCCTGCTCCTATACTCATATCCTCTCGCTATGAAGGCCAACATGCCATTTGCCTTCTTCATCACCTGCTGTACCTGCATGCCAACTTTCAATGACTGATGTACCGTAACACCCAGGTCTCATTGCACCTCCCCTTTTCCTAATCTGTCACCATTCAGATAATATTCTGCCTCCTTGTTTTTGCCACCAAAGTGGATAACCTCACATTTATCAACATTATACTGCCTCTGCCATGCATTTGTCCACTCAACTAACCTGTCCAAGTCACCCTGCAGCCTTTTAGCATCCTCCTCACAGCTCACACTGCCACGCAGCTTAGTGTCATCTGCAAGCTTGGAGATATTACATTCAATTCCTTCATCTAAATCATTAATGTATATTGTAAATAGCTGGGGACCCAGCACTGAACCTTGCACTACCCCACTAGTCACTGACTGCCATTCTGAACAGGACCATTTATTCCTACTCTTTGCTTCCTGTCTGCCAACCAGTTCTCTATCTACGTCTATACATTACCCCCAATACCATGTGCTTTAATTTTGCACACTCATCTCGTGTGGGACCTTGTCAAAAGCCTTTTGAAAGTCCAAATACATCACATCCACTGGTTCTCCCTTGTCCACTCTACTAGTTACATCCTCAAAAAATTCTAGAAGATTTGTTAAGCATGATTTCCCTTTCATAATTCCATGCTGACTTCGACTGATACTGTCACTGCTTTCCAAATGCGCTACTATTATGTCTTTAATAATTGATTCCAACATTTTCCCCACTACCGATGTTTTTATGAACTCATTCCTACATGCACACAGTGCAGCTATCACCTGCTGAATGTAGACATGTGTTGCATGTTGAGAAATGGCGCACACATCCCCAATTGTAGCTTGAAACGATCCGGAGGCATAGAAGGAAAGTGCAGTTGTAACCTTCACTTCAACTGACAAAGCAGTCCTCCTGATGCTTCTCAGTTGCAGGTCTGCTTTGACCAACTCACAGATCTCAATTACAACTTCTTTGTGGAAACGCAATCTTCTGACACAGTCTGCATCACTCAGGTGGAGGTATGAAGGTGGGTAAGGCCTCCTCCCCCCTCCCCGGACTCCAAGCCGATTGGCCCCTGCCCTCTCTCTCTCCTCCTCCCCCGACCCCACGACTTGTTTTGTAGCTGAGCCCCGAGCCCCTGTGTTCGGGCACGGGGCCGATTCTGCTGGCCAAACCTACGACCCTCCAGCCCTGCTTCAAGACGTTCGGTGGTGGCGTGTGAGTGAGTTAAAAAATGAGAGAACTTCTGAAATCCAACAAATTTACACTTCTATGTTGACAGGAAAAAAAAGTTGAACTTTATTATTGATTTTGACAGTGTTCTTGACTCCCTCCAAAATCTTTAATGTAAAAACAATGGCGTCTTTCAGCACAAATTTATGAATGCGCACCGGTTTTCTAAACTCAACAAAAGTTTTTTGGGCAGCGGCCGGCTTTGCCGACCTAAGAGAAAAAAAATTTGGCCGCACTGCGAACAATTGAAAAAACCGGAGCAGACATAAGGGAACATATGACGTAAAAAAAACTGGCCTAGAAAAATCGTAACTAAGTCAGTTACGCCGGCGCAGGTCACAGGGGGAAACTTTGTAAAAAATAAATATGCCAAAAAAACGGCGCGCGCCAAAACAATGGCGCAAATGAACGGTGGAAATTGAGCCCTTGTTTGTACATAGTACTCTAGGTGTGGCTTCACCAATACCCTATACAGTTGTAGTACGACTTCTCTTATACTCTATTTCCCTTGCAATAAAGGCCAATTTCATTTGCCTTCCTGATTACTTGCTGTACCTGCATACTAAATTTTTGTGTTTCATGCACAAGGACTCCCAGGTCCCTCTGTACTGCAGCACTTTGAAATTTTTCTCCATTTAAATTATAATTTGCTTTTCTATTTTTTCTGCCAAAGTGAAGAACCTCACATTTTCCCATGTTATACTTCTTCTGCTAAATTGTTGCCCATTCACTTAGTCTGGCCATGGGCTAGATTTTCCATTTTTGCGCTTATCGCCCAAAAATGGGCATTATTTCCGGCGTGGGCGGTAAAAAAGAGTTTTCTGATCGCCGGCTTCTCGCCCATTCTCAAAGCACCTAGTCTCCATTTTTTAAAATAGGCTGCTTCTCCCTGTACTTGCGGGGGGTGTAACGTCTGGTCCTCCTCATCAGTTTGGCATATCTACATTGGACACATAATGCTGTGGAGTGTACCTTCGGCGATCTCAAGTCTGCTGCATGTAATTGATCATCAAGAGAGGTTGAGAAAGGACAGGCCCCATTGCAGTTGCGCTCTGTTTTCCACCAATTGGTCACAAACAATGAATGTCCCAATGAAGACATCTATTCAATTCCAATCGGTCACAGTATGGTCAAGATGTTTGTAGAGATGTTCAAATCAACTCCAACGACCTCCAGAGTACATCCGAACTCTCCTGAGGTTGAGGCACAGCAGCCTTTTAAAGGATGCGACATGTGATGTAGAACATGGCGTCCATATTGCTGTGATTAGTTGCGGTGAGTTCCACTTTTTCTGGGCATTTTTTTGGGCAAGCGATATTGTGGGCCTTATGTGTGCGAGGTGGTGAAAGTGACGCTGGGCGATCTCATGGCCACTAGTTTATGTAAATATGCTCTTTACGACAAAAAAAAGTGGGCGGGCAGTATTATTAAATCTCGGCGTTAAATCAGTACAGAAATTAACGCTGGGCGATATTATGGGTGTTGATTTCGCCCATTCTGATGATTCCGCCCCAAAAAAGTGGGCGGGCGATATTATTTTTTCCTGGCGTTAAGCACATGTGGAAAGTAACAGTGGTGATAAGTTTCCGAAAAATGGGTGTCAATTTACATTTTGTGGCTAAATGGATTATATATGGGCGTTATACGTTATTTCAGCAGTAAAATGGGTGTTAAGTGGCCGTTAAGCATGCAAAAAAAGTGGAGGTTCTCGCCCCATATCCCTTTGCAGATTTTTTGTGTCCTCACAATTTGCTTTCCCACCCATCTTTGTAACATCAGCAAACTTGGCTACATTACACGTGGTCCCTTCATCCAAATCATTAACATAGATTGTAAATATTTGAGGAACCAGCACCGATCCCTGTGGCACCCCACTAGTCAGTGTTTGCCAAAGGGAAAATGACCCATTTATCCTGACTCTCTGTTTTCTGTTAGTTAGTCAATCCTCTATCCATGCTAATATATTAACCCCAAACCCGTAAACTTTTATCTTGTGCAGTAACCTTTTAAGTGGCACCTTATCGAATGCCTTCAGGAAATCCAAATACACAACATTCTCTAGTTCCCCCTTGTCCACCATGCTCATTACATCCTCAAACAACTCCAGCAAATTTGTCAATGGATTTCCCTTTCATAAATCCATGCTGACTCTGCTTGATTGAATTATGCTTTTCCACATGTTCCGCTACTGCTTCCTTAATAATGGACTCCAGCACTTTTCCAACGACAGTTGTTATGCTAATCATACGTGGCTAACTAAGGAAATAAGGAATGGTATGAAATTGAAAACAAGGACATACAAAGTGGCCAAGACTAGTGGGAATTTTCTGCTTTTTGTCTGCCTCCTTTTTTAAATAGGGCCATTACATTTGCGGTTTTCCAATCCGCCGGGACCGCCCCAGAATCCAGGGAATTTTTATAGATTACAACCAATGCATCCACTATCTCTGCAGCCACTTCTTTTAGGACCCTAGGATGCAAACCATCAGGTCCAGGGGACTTGTTCGCGTTTCATCCCATTATTTTACCGAGTACTACTTCTTTAGTGATAGTGATTGTATTAAGTTCCTCCCTCCTTATAGCCCCTTGATTATCTATAATGTTTAGTGTCTCCTACTGTGAAGTCCGATACAAAATATTTGTTCAATGTCTCTGCCATTTCCCTGTTCTCCATTATTAATTCCCCAGTCTCATCCTCTAGGGGACCAACATTTACTTTAGCCACTCTTTTCCTTTTTATGTACTTGTAGAAACTTTTACTATTTGTTTTTATATTTCTTGCTAGTTTACTTTCATAATCTATCTTCCCTCTCTTTATTATTTTTTTAGTTGTTCTTTGCTGGCTTTTAAATGTTTCCCAATCCTCTGGCCTCCCACTACTCTTGGCCGCATTGTATGTCCTTGTTTTCAATTTGATACCATCCCTTATTTCCTTGGTTAGCCACGGAAGGTTATTCCTTCTCTTGCAGTCTTTCCTTCTCATTGGGATATATTTTTATTGCGAGTTATGAAATATCTCCTTAAATATCTGTAACTGCTCATCAACTGTCCCATATTTTCCCAGTCCACTTTAGCCAACTCTACCCTCATACCTTTGTAGTCTCCTTTATTTAAGTTTAGGACACTGGTTTGAGATTCAACTTTCTCACCCTCCAACTGAATTTGAAATTCAACCTTGTTATGGTCACTCATTCCTAAAGAATCCTTTACTACGAGATCATTTATTAATCCTGTCTCATTACACAGTACCAGATCTAAGATAGACTGCTCCCTGGTTGGTTCCGCAATGTACTGTTCAAGGAAACTATCCCGGATACACTCTATGAACACTTTCTCAAGGCTACCCTGGCCAATTTGCTTTGTCCAATCAAAAGAAGGTTAAAATCGCCCATGATTATTGCCGTTCCTTTATTACAAGCCTCCATTACTTCTTGATTTATATTCCATCCAACAGTGTAGCTACTGTTAGGGGGCCTATAGACTACCCCCACCAGCGACTTTTTCCCCTTGTTATTCCTTATATCCACCCAAACTGATTCAACAGGCTCAATTTTCCTCAGTGATTTGCGCTGTTTTTTTTGAGCAGGCTACTTTTTTTGGCCTAAGTTAAAAATTCACAGTTTCCCCAATCAATTTGCATCAGTGTAACTCAGTTAGTTATGATTTTTTTAGGTAATTTTTTTTTTCAGCCAAAGGGGGCATAACCTGCCACCTACGCCAATTCTGGCCATTTAGGCAAGTTTGGCTAGCTGAGAGTTTCTCCAGTTCTGCTTAGGCCAGCGTATGTGGCCACTGCAGGAAAACCTTCTGGAGAGTTAAAGAAATCGGCGTAGGTAAGGAAATCGGCGCAGGTAAGTGCAACAGATGCCTGGACAGCAGCAACAGGAAAGGTAAGAAAGAGGGGGAGAGAGAGAAAAGTGGGGGATGGAAGGAGGTGTGGTGGGGGGGCAGACGAGAGAGGGCGTTAGGGGGTAGGGTAAGCCTTTTGGTGTAGTTAGGTGTGGGAACTGGGAGGGAGGAGACCATTCGGCTTGGGATAGGGACGGGGATCGGACCGGCAAGCCCTTCAGCCTGGGCTAGGAGTGGGATCGCTCAGGCACTTGGGGCCAGGGTCGGGTGGGGGAGCGGGTTGGCAAGCCCTTCGGCCTGGACTAGGGGCGGGGGACCAGGACCGATAAGGCACTGGGGGCTGCGGGGTGGGGGGGCAGGGGGGCGGGACCGGCAAGGCACTCGGGGCTGGGGGGCTGGGGGGGGGAACAGATCAGGACCGGCAAGGCATTCAGGGCTTGGGGGTGGGGGGCTGGTGAGGGCGCTGGAGCTGGATCGACACAGGCAAGGGGCTCAGGTGGGCTAGGGATTTGGGGTTCTGCTACAAAACAAGCCGTGGGGGAAGAGAGAGGAGAGGAGGGAGAGATAGCCGATCAGAAGGCTTGGTGCCCGGGAAGGGGATGGGGAGGGAGAGCGAGGTCACTTCCGTAATGTTGTGTTTTATTAATGGAACTTGTACTGCTGCAGCTGCGATTTTTCCAATGCTCTCACACACACACACACACACACAGCACTCCTTCTCGCACACACACAACTGACTCTTTAAAAATGGGCAATTGCCACACCTGAGCTGTACTGAGCATGCACTTCTATTGGAACGACATCAAAAACGTAACTTTTTTTTCTGCGCAGACAGCAGGCTCCACTCCCCGAGGCGACTGGACACGCTGCGTGGCTCCAAATTCGATTTATAGATCGGGGAAACTTTGGAAAATTATTTATGGTGCATTTCCTGCCTAAAAAAACCCGGCGTAACTCTGGCAATATGCCAGAAAACAGGCTTGGGGAAAATTGAGCCCAACATCTTGATCTTCTGAGCCAATATCGTTTCTCACTAACACACTGATCTCATCCTTTATTAACAGCGCTACCCCACCTCCTTTTCCTTTCTGTCTGCTCTTCCGAATTGTCAAATACCCCTTGCAACGACGTCTCTGTAATGGCTATCGGATCTTACTCATTTGTGTCTGTTTGTGCCATCAACTCATCTATTTTGTTACGAATGCTACGTTCATTCATATAAAGAGCTTTTAAAGTTGCTTTTTTACCATTTTTTCCTGTTTTGACCCCACTTTCTGATTCACCTTTATGTTTATACATTCAGTCCCTTCCTGGCATGCTCTGGTTTTCATTTTCCCCAGTCCTACCCTAATCCTTATTCTTTGACTTTTTAAATCTTTGCTCACCTGAATCCTCCTCCCCCCTCCCCCACCTCATTGAAGTCTGGGATCGTTCCTACAGACCACAGGAAGGCTTATGTTGCACTGATATTGAAAAAGAGCATCAAGTTAGAACTGGGAAATGATGAGCCCATTAGCTGCTTCTTCTTTCATATGGTAGTGGCAAAGCAAATCAAATGTCAATATCTATGTATGTTTTCCAGGCTAAAGCTTCCGGTGTAACAGCATAGATATCTTGTAGGTTGCCCGTGTATTTTCTCTGAGGGCAGTGCTCAATGATATGCTCCAGGACCTGATTAGGAGCTCCACAGTTGCATGATGGGGATACTTTAATCTTCCATTTACGGAGAAGGTGGCAGCATCTACCATGACTGGTTCTGAGGAGGTTAATGGTTGTACACTGTTTGCGAGGAAGGTTTGATCCTTCAGGTTGTACTGTGGGTTCCTCTAGAAGGTATCCATTCCGTATGTCGCAGTTCTTCCAAGCATTTCATCATCAGTCATCAAGGCTGAGGGGAGATCGTTGAAGGGCTTTGGCGATAGTCCAAAATGGCCTTTTAGATTTGAAACGGGTTAGTGGCAGGTTTTTCAAGTCGGCTGGGATCAGAATGTCTTTGATGGTGCAGTAGTTGTATTCTCTGTAGACTGCATATTTGCAGCGTAGGTGTGATGGTACGCTGTTTGCAAGCTCGGGCAGCTAATGTGTTGGTGTCGTTAAAAGTGTACAATGATAATTTTCATCGTAGAATTCAGCTGGACACCAATGGATTTGACATGCGGACTTGATAGCTGGAGATCAATACACCGTTGTAGAGTACACCAGGGTGAGTGCTGCCACATGGAGGGTTTGAGCGTCTGCTCCCCATGTGGATCCGTGAGTTTCTGGATCAACTTGACCCTACTCTTTAGTTTTAGTGTTCAGGGTCTCCTCACTGATGAACAGATTCATGTTTTGCAAGGCCAAGGCAATATCATCAGCGTATATGAACTTGCGGGACTGTGTTTTGGGCAGGCTACTGGTGTAAATGTTGAATAACATGAGTGCCTGGACAGAGCCCTGTGGGAGTCCATAGATCAATACTTAGGGCTAAACTTTCCTTTCATTTTCTCGGCGATTTTCTTGGCGGTACAGCTGTTTTTCCACCCGGCGAAAGTTTCCCCTTTAGTTTTTTTAATGGTATCGCCCAAATCTGAAAACACCTGCCGAGACCAAACTGCCGACGTGCACTGCCGAGAAAATCTCCAGGGCATAAGTTTGACCTCAATGGAAGCCCATCCAGATTGCCAAGGGAACTGCCCTGTAAAAGCTGCTTAAGCAGGCGATTGGTGAGTAAGCTGCAAAGAAAGATAAGTTAAAGGTTCTTTCTTTATTTTTTTAAAAAGTTAAAACAGCGAGTATGTGTAAAAGTGTCTTGGAAATGTTTTTTAACTTTTTATTTTTTGTTTTAGTGAAAAAATGTCTTTTTAAGTTTTCCCCCCTTCCGAGGCCCAACCCCAGCCTCGGACTACATTTTTTTTTAAACGCCCATTTTACTTAGATTCTCCTTAACCGGCGAGAAAACTGTAGAGAATAATGGTGCAAGGTCCATTTTCTTATTAGTTTCAATTAGTTTTAACTTAAAAGTGTAAATTTTCACCAGCGTTACTTACCAAACGGTAAAGTTTATTCTGGGCGGGTAGTCAGGCATTGATCGGCTCTCGGGAAAGTCTAGCCCTTAGTTTAGAAACCCTAGACTGGATTTTCAGCTTTTAAGATTTCGGGGCGTTAATGACAGCGGGGCGATCGTGATACTGCCTGGAAAAGGTTTGTGCCTTCATCTGCAAAATTCGGCAGAGAGTGAGGTTCAAAGATCGGGGGCACAAATTCAGGCGTTACACACCTGAGTTTTTCCACCCTAGCCAAAAATCGTGGCATTAAAAAACCTTAACATTTTGCGCATGCGCAGACTCATTCGAATCTTCCTGGGCACAGGCGATACTTTAGGGCGTGGCGATTTCCTTTGCACATGCGCAGATACACGGGCCACTTAGCTCACAGTGGGAGACATGACGAAGCAGGAGGGAAGACAGAGAGCATGCTTGTAATAGAGCTCTATCTAGTAGACTACTGATATAATAACAACTACTGACATAAAAACAATAAAAGGTCATGTGGCAAGGTCATGTGACACAGTCCTTGTTAAAGAGCCATCTTATGTGTGTGTGTGCTTGTTAGTGGTTTCTTAAAGATACCACAGGTTGGCGATGAGGATGGGATATTTGGATTTGCTAGCTAATACTTTAGTTGGTGAATATTCCAGCCAACCGAGAGTGAGACCTTGAGAGATTATTTGTTTTGCAGAACAGCTAAAAATACAAGGTACATTTCAAGCACACTTGGCTGAACTGTTAACGCTGCAAGAGTCCAAATGGCCGCACCTATGGGAATAATAGGGCACAAGGGTGAGTTCCATCGTGACCGAGAGACATTTGGAGCATATGTGGAGTGGCTAGAAAATGTTTTTCACCACAAATAGTATTGTTGAAGTCCCTGATGATGTAAACCATAACCAGGTGGCTTTAGAAAGGAAACGGTCTATTTTCTTGGCTGAAGCAGGCCCCGAGTTGTATGAAACTCTTAAAAATGTGCTTGTTCCTGTCAAGCCAAAGGTCATGCCACTGATGGAGATTCAGTGCTACAGTCCTGCACCCCTGGAAATTGCTGAATGTTATCATTTTGGAACATGAAATCAATTAAATGATGAGGCTATCACTGAGTACATTGTAGCTTTAAAAAAGCTATCCATTCATTGTCCTTTCAGAAGCTTTCAGGATCGAGCATTGCATGACCGTTTTGTTTATGGGTTGAAAAATGAACAAATCAGAAGGAAATTGTTGACAACCCCTAACTTGATATTTGATTTAGTTTGTCAGACTGTTATGTTGATGGATATGGCCAACTAATACCCCTGAGAATTTTGCACCATTTCCAGTCATCAGACAACTGAGGTGAATTGGCTACATGCTAAAGAAATTGAAGATAGAGCTGCGAGGCTACTCAGGAGATCAAATCACTGTTGTAGAAAGTATCACCATACCGGTAAAATACAAGGATCAGTTTCAGAGCTTGCCTCTCATAGTAGTATCAGGAGACAAGTCTGAGTGGGTGGGTAGAAGATTTGTTCACAACACTGACAGATGGCCAGATCTTTTCAAAGTGAGATCTAACAAATGCCTACCTATAACCTGAGTTAGGTGAGGAGTTCAAGTCGTGCTTGACTATAAATATTCATCTAGGCCTATATCAGTTTAATAGGCTACCTTTTGAAATATCTTCTGCCCCCGCCATATTCCAAGGGATGATGAACCAGATTTTGTAAGGGATTGAAGGGGAAGTATGTTATTTAGATGACATACACATTTCAGCATCGAACAGGAAAATCTATAATAATGTGTTGAATTAAGGGCTCAAACAGCTAGAGAAGCACAGAGTACGAGTGACTGCTCACAAGTGTGAGTTATTTGAAAACTCAGTGGAATACTTAGGGCACAGAGTAGACAAAGATGGTTTACATCCAACCAAGAGAAAGCTAGATGCAATCAGAAATGCACCCATTCGCAAGAATGCCTCTGGATTTCGATCATTTATGGGTCTTTTAAATTAGTATGGGATGTTCCTACCAAATTTGATTACAGTGTTACATCTACTGAATGAAACGTTGAAAAACAGGTCCATTGGAAGTGATCAGAAAAATACGATACAGCATTCAAAGAGTGTAAAAACCAGTTGGTGGAGAATACCATGTTAGTTCACTTTGACGTATCGAAGGAGATCAAGCTAGTATGTGACCCCCTCCATATGGAGTTGGGGCAGTGATCTCTCATGTACTACATATAGGGAGGAGGGACCAATTGCTTTTGCTTCACACACTCTCAGTGCCAGTGAGTGGAATTATGCGCAGATTGAAAGGGAAACTTTGGCATTGATTTTTGGGGTCAAGAAGTTTCACAATTACTTGTTTGGTCATAAGTTTACCATCGTTATGGATCATAAGTCCCTGACAGCATTCCTCAATCCAAAATCCCCAGTTCCAAAATTAACTGCAGCCCGAATGCAGAGATGGGCTTTGATTTTGTCAGCATATATGTATGACATTGAGTAGAGACGATCAGCCGATCACAGTAATGCTGATGCTATCTCTAGATTGCCTTCCCCATATCTCGGGAGCCGACTGTCAGCAAGGGACGACATCAACGATGAGGTCCAACACCGCAGCCTTCGGTCGCCTGAGAAAGAGAGTGTTCGAAGATCAAGCTCTCAAATCTTGCATCAAGCTTATAGTCTACAGAGCAGCAGTGATACCCGTCCTCCTGTATCACTCAGAGATGTGGACCATATACAGTAGACACTTTAAATTGCTGGAGAAATGCCACCAACGATGTCTCCGCAAGATCCTGCAAATGCCCTGAGAGGATAGACACACCAACGTTGGTGTTCTCGCTCTGGCCAACATCTCTAGCATCGAAACGCTGACTACACTCGACCAGCTCCGTTGGGTGGGCCACATTGTCCGCATGCCCAACACAAGACTCTCAAAGCAAGCGCTTCAATTGGAACTCCTACATGGCAGGCGATCCCCAGGTGGGCAGACGAAACGTTTCAAGGACACCCTCAAAGCCTCCTTGATGAAATGCAACATCCCCACCGACACCTGGGAATCCCTGGCCCAAGACCGCCCGAAGTGGAGGAAGAGCATCTGGGAGGGCGCCGAGCACTTTGAGTCTCATCGCCGAGAGCATGCAGAAAACAAGTGCAGGCAGCGGAAGGAGCATGCAGCAAACCAGACTCCCCACCCACCCTTTCTTCCAATGACTGTCTGTCCCACCTGTGACAGAGACTGTAATTCCTGAATTGGACTGTTCAATCACCTGAGAACTCACTTTTGGAGTGGAAGCAAGTCTTCCCCGATTTCGAGGGACTGCCTCTGATGATGATGATTTTACCTACAGATGTGGAAGGAGTTGAAAGTTGAATGATCTGATTATTTCTGATGAGTCAGATAGTCTTGTTACAAGTACAGTACCAGTAGCAAATCCTGCATCAGATGCACTAGAAACAAGTCCAAGAGAAAGTCAGAATTTAAGTCTGAGTCCGAGTCAGGCTGACAAACAGTCTGAAGTTGTAGAGAGTCCAAATTTAAATCAAGGTCAGCCCTTGGAGAAAAGCTCTGCTCAGGCTCAGCCTAGAATGAGTCTAATTCCTGCAACATGACTGGAAAGTTCTGTTCAAGAAATAACTACAAGCGTTGGATTATCCACTCCTTTGCACTCTGGGTTTTGCCCCAGAGTAGTGTGAATGGCAACATTCAGGTCTCCTGTGCCCCGTCGCAATCCTCTCATCCCATTTTACAAAGGCACTTTGTAGCACCGCTGGGAAGAGATGCGCCGAGTGTGCAACGCCTGTCATGTGACAGAGCAGCACTTTGGACTTTTGCCTGATCCGTCTGCCCAGAAGTACATCCTCAATGATCGCCTGGGAAATCAGTCGACGGCGCAGATGAATGTAAATACTCTGAAGGTATGTGCGAATGTTTGTTCTTTTAATTTTTTTAGTGATTTGTGTTGTGGTGGGGTGGGCAATGTTTTTGTAATGTTTTTGTGGGTTTTTTAAGGTACTCCCCCCTCCACCCAGGCCTATTTCGGAGCGCACATGGCCCAACAATTTAGTTCGCATGTTTCCCATCCTTGCGCCACGAAAAGTGTACAACGCCTCCCTTTGCGCTGTGCCCCCTGATGCAGGGCCCAGATGCTGAAACTTCCTTACCAAAGCACATCCCTGGCCTGTAACTTTCACGCCCTGCCTCCATTTTCGCACCGAAAACAGAAAAGCCTAAAATCCAGCACCATATCTTTTGTTGTGTATGCCATACAAGTTATGTATAATGATTACTTTGTTATGATTAACTTCTTCAATAAGGAGGGAGAAGTCTAACAGAGCGCCATCTAGTGGACTACTGATGTAATAACAACTACTGATGTAATAAGAAAAAAGGTCATGTGGCAAGGTCATGGGACACAATGCTTGTTAAGGAGCTATCTAGCTATGTGTGCTTGTTAGTGGTGTCTTAAAGATATCACAACGCCGTTTGTTTGCAGCAGCCACTGAGGCATTAATTCAGGCCATAGAGAGGAGGTGGCCTGCATTGCATCTCGCAAGTAGAAGGAGGTCCGTGCCTAGTGTGTTCAAAAGGATGGAGAAAGCCCAGGAGGTGTCAGCGCCAGACATGGTGGGTAGAACTGGCACCCAATGCCGCAAAAAGTTTAATAACCTCACGATGGTCATCAGGGTGAGTATCCTTCACATTTATGTAGCCCTGCCATGGTTGCAAGATTACTGTCTCACACAATGTTAAGTCTTTGATGGAGCTGCCCCTTCTCTATGTGTTTCAGGCCATGGTGTGGGTTGTTGAAGCCACCTGAAAGCTGGAGGTTCACTTCACCACCCATGCCCTTTGTATTCAGGATGCATGGACCCTCTTGTCTCCTAATCATTGTCAACCCTCCTCACACTCCCCTTCCACTGTTGTTATGCATTGTCCAAATGTCACGCTGAGCCGCTATGCTACCGGGCCCTCACCTCCTCCTACTTTTTCTCCTTGCTCAGTCACCAGCCACACACTGAACAAAATTGCACTTCCACACAGTGGAAGCTATTCTCCTATGGAAGGCACATGTGACACAAGAGGAGCTGGACACTTACTGAACCCTTCTTCTTGATCTTACTGCAGGCAAAGTTATTGCATAATTGGAGGGAGCAGCATTGGACTGGAGGGGGACAGCCTGATCTGCAGTACCTCACAGGGGTTGAGCAGAGAGTATCCGTCCTCATGGTCACCAAAGTTCTTGCGGATCGGAACCGATCCATTATGAGCTGCCGACATGCTGCTTTTGGTCCAGCAGCATCTCCATGCTGCCTCCCCCATGGATAGGGCGGCTGTGCAATCGGGGCCTCGCTAGGCTCCTGTTCATCATCCTCTTCCTCCTGAGGTAGCCCTGCAATCCCCACTGGCAATGCCTGGCCCCTTATGATGGCCAAGTTGTGCAGCATGCAGCACACCACAATGAATTTGGATACCTGTGAGGGGAGTAGTGAAGGCTGCCTCCAGAACGGTCCAGGCATCGGAAGCAATGTGTTGGGGTTGCGGATGGGGGTCATGAGCCAGGTGGCTAGGCCGCATCCTTTGTCCCCGAGCAGTCAGCTGTACCGTTCCCATGGTGGCTGAAACAATCGTGAGAAAGGGCTCTCACGCAAGATGAAAGTATTATGTGCACTCCCTGGATGGTGGGCATTCACTGCGAGGATGCGCTGCGTGTGGTCACACACCAGCTGCACGTTTAGGGAGTGTTATCCCTTTCGGTTTCTGAATACCTCTGCATTGTATAATGGTGCTCACAAGGCCATGTGTGTGCAGTCAATGGCTTCTCGAATCCTCGGAAGTCCGCAATTCTGCCAAACCCACATGCTGTCTAATTCTGGCTCTCCCTGCTCATTGGGAACTTCATGAAGTCCATTCTGCAGGTGTACAGAGCCTTTGTGACATGGCGAATGCAGCGATGTGCAGCATATTGAGAAATGCTGCATATGCCCCTGATGCAGCCTGGAAGAAGCCAGATGCATAGAAGGCCAGCATCACAGTCACCATCACTGCGATGGGCAGCGCAGTCCTGTTGGCATTGGAAGGCTGCAGGTCTGTAGGAGATGGCATATCTCTGTCAGCATTTCCTATCAGAAGCATAGCCTTCTCACACACTACTCCTCAGAGAGCTGGAGGTATGAGCTGTAAACCTATGGGGGGGTAAGCCCTCCTCCCCAGATATCTTCGGCCTTTCCTCATCCATGAGCCGACATGGCCAAGATCAGTTCTTCAATCCTGACACCACCAAGCAATAGCATGGAGCAATATATGCTGGCGAACTGGTAAATCCCCCATTAAATTACTTCACTGAAGTTGTAAGGAAACTATAATGGCAGATAAAACTACCGCTTTCCAGTCAGAGCTTCACGCAGTGTACTGTGCACAAATGATGCAGTCAATGTGACCTGCAATTTAGGATCCTCCTCCCTCAATTTAAATACTTGCCGAGAGCCTGCCCAGTGCCAGGGTTAAGGACATCTCCTCAGGGCTGAGAAGGAACTTGGGAGTGGGAGGGGGAAGATCCAGTTGTCATGGTCCACGTGTGTACCAACGACATAGATAGGACAAAGAAAGAGGTTCTGCAGAGCAGCTAGGCGCCAAATTAAAAAGCAGAACTACAGAGGTAATAATCTCTGGATTACTACCCGAGCCACGAGAACATTTGCATTAGGATAAATAAGATCAGAGAGTTAAACACTTGGCTCAAAAATTGGTGTGGGAGAAATGGGTTTTGGTTCGTGGGACACTGACACCAGTACTGCGGTAAGAGGGAGCTGTTCCGTTTAGACAGGCTCCACTTATACCGTGCTGGGACTAAGGTCCTGTCGAATCAAATAACTGGGGCTGTAGAGAGGGCTTTAAATTAATTAATAGGGGGAGGATTCAGGTGAGTGAAAATTGAAAAAGTCAAAGAGCAAGGAGAAGGCAATAGATCAGGGTAGCACTGGGGGAAATGAAAACCAGAGCGTGCCCAGGAAGGGACATAATGTATAAACATAAAGGTGAATCAGAAAGTGGGGTCAAAGCAGGATAAAATGGCAAAAAACAAATGTAAAAGCTCTTTATCTAAATGCATGTAGCATTTGTAACAAAATAGATGAGTTGACGGCACAAATAGACACAAATGAGTATGATCTGATAACCATTACAGAGACGTGGTTTCAAGGCGACCAGGACTGGGAACTAAATATTCAGGGGTATTTGACAATTCGGAAGGATAGACTGAAAGGATTGCTAATAAAGGATGAGATCAGTGCGTTAGTGAGAAACGATATTGACTCAGAGGATCAAAATGTTGAATCAGTCTGGGTGGAGATAAGGAATAATTAAGGGGAAAAGTCGCTGGTGGGTGCAGTCTATCAGCGCTAACAGTAGCTACACTGTTGGACGGAATATAAATCAAGAAATAATGGAGGCTTGTAATAAAGGAATGGCAATAATCAAGGGCGATTTTAACCTTCATTTTGATTGGACAAACCAAATTGGCCAGGGTAGGCTTGAGGAAGAGTTCATAGAGTGTATCCGGGATAGCTTCCCTGAACAGTACGTTGCGGAACCAATCAGGGAGCAGGCTATCTTAGATCTGATACTGTGTAATGAGACAGGATTAATAAATGATCTCGTAGTAAAGGATCCTCTAGGAATGAGTAACCATAACATGGTTGAATTTCAAATTCAGTTGGAGGGTGAGAAAGTTGGATCTCAAACTAGTGTCCTAAGCTTAAATAAAGGAGACTACAAAGGTATGAGGGCAGAGTTGGCTAAAGTGGACTGGGAAAATAGATTAAAGTATGGGATGGTTGATGAGCAGTGGCAGACATTTAAGGAGATATTTAATGGCTCACAACAAAAATATATCCCAATGAGAAGGAAAGGCTGTAAGAGAAGGGATAACCATCCGCAGCAACAAAGGAAATGAGGGATGGTATCAAATTGAAAACAGGGACATACAATGCGGCCAAGACTAGTGGGAGTCCAGAGGATTGGAAAACTTTTAAAAGCCAGCAAAGAACAACTAAAAAAATAATAAAGAGAGGGAAGATAGATTATGAAAGTAAACTAGCACAAAATATAAAAACTGATACTAAGAGTTTCTACAGGTACATAAAAAGGAAAAGAGTGGTCAAGTAAATGTTGGTCCCCTAGAGGATGAGACTGGGGAATTAATAATGGAGAACAGGGAAATGGCAGAGACGTTGAACAAATATTTTGTATCAGTCTTGACGGTAGAAGACACTAAAAACATCCCAATAGTGGATAATCAAGAGGCTATAGGGAGGGAGGAACTTGATACAATCACTATCACTAAAGAAGTAGTACTCGGTAAAATAATGGGACCAAAGGTGAACAAGTCCCCTGGACCTGATGGCTTACATCCTAGGGTCTTAAAAGTAGCTGCAGAGATGGTGGATGCATTGGTTGTAAACTACCAAAATTCCCTGGATTCTGGGGCGGTCCCAGCGGATTGGAAACCCGCAAATATAACACCCCTATTTAAAAAAGGAGGCAGACAAAAAGCAGGAAACTATAGACCAGTTAGCCTAACATCTGTCGTTGGGAAAATGCTGGAGTACATTATTAAGGAAGCAGTGGCGGGACATTTGGAAAAGTATAATTCAATCAAGCAGAGTCAGCATGGTTTGACAAATTTGCTGAAGTTCTTTGAGGATGTAACGAGCATGGTGGATAAAGGGGAACCAGTGGATGTGGTGTATTTGGATTTCCCGAAGGCAATCAATAAGATGCCACATAAGAGGTTACTGCACAAGATAAAAGTTCACGTGATTGGGGGTAATATATTAGCATGGATAGAGGATTGGCTAACTAACAGAAAACAGAGAGTCGGGATAAATGGGTAATTTTCTGGTTGGCAAACAGTGACTAGTGGGGTGCCACAGGGATCGGTAAAAGCTGGCCGTCTGCCATTACGCCTTCCGACACCCGATACTGCCCATTTGGGGCACCACCAGAGGGGCAAGGCAGCTGAAAATTCAGCCCCCCTAGTTATCATGCTAGGCGCAGAGAGATGGAACTCCGTACTCTGGAAAAATGGAGACACTGGAGAGATTTGATTGAAGTATTTGAAATGATGAATGTCCTAGACTGTGTCCACATGTATTAATTAATTGAATTAGTTAGGTTAAGTAGAATAAGGAAGCATCCATCTAAGTTTATAAACATCATCATCATCATCATCATCATCATCATAGGCAGTTCCTCGGAATCGAGGAAGACTTGCTTTCACTCCTGAAGTGAGTTCTTTGGTGGCTGAACAGTCCAATACGAGAGCCACAGATTCTGTCAGAGGTGGGAAAGATAGTCGTTGAGGGAAGGGGTGGTGGGCCTGGTTTGACGCACGCTCTTTCTGCTGTCTGCACTTGATTTCTGCATCTTCTCGGGTTGAGACTCGAGGTGCTCAGCGCCCTCTCGGATGCACTTCCTCCACTTCGGGCGGTTTTGGGCCAGGGACTCCCAGGTGTCAGTGGGGATGCTGCTCTTTATCAGGAAGTCTTTGAGGGTGTCCTTGTAATGTTTCTGCTGCCCACCTTTGGCTCATTTGCCGTGAAGGAGCTCCGAGTAGAGCACTTGCTTTGGGAGTCTCGTGTCTGGCATGCGGACTATGTGGCCTGCCCAGCGTAGATGATTGAGTGTGGTCAGTGCTTCAATGCGGGGGATGTTAGCCTGAATGAGGACACTGATGTTGGTGCGCCAGTCCTCCCAGGGGATTTGTAGGATCTTGCAGAGACATCGTTGGTGTTATTTCTCCAGCGACTTGAGGTGTCGACTGCACATGGTCCATGTCTCTGAGCTATACAGGAGGACAGGTATTACTACAGTCCTGTAGACCATGAGCTTGGTGGCAGTTTTGAGGGCCTGGTCTTCAAACGCTCTTTTCCTCAGGCGACCGAAGGCTGCATTGGCGCACTGGAGGCGGTGTTGGATCTCGTCGTTGATGCTTGCTCTTGTTGATAGGAGGCTCCCTGTCATGTATTCAACCAGCATTGTAACCCATGTATAATCTGACCTAAGTTGTACACTGTGAGAACAATGACCACTAGGTGGTGAACTTGTGGGAGACACTCCTAACCTGGACCTTCAGGTATAAAAGGGGAAGCTCCACCCACTTTCATCACTTGAGTGCGAAGGAATAAAGGACAGGTCACAGACTGACTTTTTCTCAAGCATGCGCCTCGTGTGCATTTATACTGTATAGTAAGGACGTATCAATGGCGACGAGAAACTGGGATTTAAACCAAGCGAGCATGCCACTAGCAGAACAGACGAGAGGTACTGTGTTAAGGAATGGTTGGGACAGAGATTCAACATTGTTAAAGCAGCACACAGTTCTCCAGGCAGACAAGGGCAATCGGGCATGCCCCAACATGTAGTCAAACCCAGAGAGGGAGTTCGACAGAGACACTGACAAGCTGAACGATGATTCACGCCATTGCAAGGGACAAGGCGGCCAGTAATGGGGCCATCAACACCTGTTAATGGCGCACTCAACGACAGTCACAGGGGCAGTCAGGGAAGATCGACTGGCAAGGGACCTTTTGTTTCCAACAACAGCTCATGTTGGAGGCATGGAGGCATACACTCAGCCAGAGTTTGCAGAGATGAGCAAAATACCTGCAGAAATTGCAGAAATGAACGCTGGGGGAAATCGCTGGAAGCTTAAGTTCAGCGAGTTCATGTGGAGCACATATACAGTTCATACACCAGGATGCCACCGATAATGATGAAAGTGCTCCTCAGTGGCATCCCAGTATCAATGGAGCTAGACACGGGGGCCAGCCAGTCCCTGATGGGTATCAAACAGTTCGAAAAGTTGTGGGCGTCCAAGGCCAGGAGGCCAAAATTATCGCCGAATGACGCACAGCTAAGGACATACACAAAGGAGATCATTCCGGTGCTAGGCAGCACCATGGTAGTCGTGACCCACAAAGATTCTGAGAACAGATTGCCACTTTGGATTGTCCCGGAGAATGGTCCCGCACTACTGGGGAGGAGTTGGCTTGCTGTCATGAACTGGAAATGGGGCGATGTCAATGCAATTTCCAGTGTGGAGCGAGTATCATGCTCACAGATCCTAGACAAATTTGACTCATTATTTCAACCCGGCATTGGCACTATCATGGGGGCCAAGGTAGTGATTCACATAAACCTGGACGCTAGGCCAGTATACCACAAGACCAGAGCGGTGCCGTACGTGATGTGGGAAAAGATAGAAGGCGAATTAGACCGCCTAATGAGGGAAGGCATCATCTCGCCAGTCGAATTCAGTGACTGGGCGAGCCCGATTGTGCCGGTGCTCAAGGCAGATAGGCCGGTCAGGATATGTGGTGATTACAAGGCCACCATCAATCGGGTGTCATTCCAAGACCAGTACCCCCTACCGAGAGCGGAGGATCTCTTTGTGACGCAATCCGGTGGTAAACTTTTTTCAAAATTGGACCTGACCTCAGCTTACATGACCCAGGAGCTGGCGAGTGAGTCGAAGAAGCTGACCACCATCACGACACACAAGGGGTTGTTTGAGTACAACAGATGTTCATTCGGGATTCGCTCGGCCGCCGCGATCTTCCAACTAAATATGGAAAGCCTCCTCAAGTTGATTCCAGGGATGGTGGTTTTTCAGGACGACAGCCTCATCATGGGTTACGATACTGAAGAACACCTCCACAACCTGGAGGAGGTGCGACGCAGACTGGACCAGTTTAACAGATATGATGTGATTGGGATTATGGAGACGTGGCTCCAGGATGATCAGGGCTGGGAACTCAACATCCAGGGGTATTCAACATTCAGGAAGGATAGAATAAAAGGAAAAGGAGGTGGGGTAGCATTGCTGGTTAAAGAGGAGATTAATGCAATCGTTAGGAAAGACATTAGCTTGGATGATGTGGAATCTATATGGGTAGAGCTGCAGAACACCAAAGGGCAAAAAACATTAGTGGGAATTGTGTACAGACCTTCAAACAACAGTAGTGATGTTGGGGAGGACATCAAACAGGAAATTAGGGGTGCATGCAATAAAGGTGCAGCAGTTATAATGGGTGACTTTAATAAGCACATAGATTGGGCTAACCAAACTGGAAGCAATACGGTGGAGCAGGATTTCCTGGAGTGTATAAGGGATGGTTTTCCAGACCAATATGTCGAGGAACCAACTAGGGGGGAGGCCATCTTAGACTGGGTGTTGTGTAATGAGAGAGGATTAATTAGCAATCTCGTTGTGCAAGGCCCCTTGGGGAAGAGTGACCATAATATGGTGGAATTCTGCATTAGGATGGAGAATGAAACAGTTAATTCAGAGACCATGGTCCAGAACTTAAAGAAGGGTAACTTTGAAGGTATGAGGCATGAATTGGCTAGGATAGATTTGCGAATGATACTGAAGGGGTTGACTGTGGATGGGCAATGGCAGACATTTTAGAGACCGCATGGATGAACTACAACAATTGTACATTCCTGTCTGGCGTAAAAATAAAAAAGGGAAGGTGGCTCAACCGTGGCTATCAAGGGAAATCAGGGATAGTATTAAAGCCAAGGAAGTGGCTTACGAATTGGCCAGAAATAGCAGCGAACCCGGGGACTGGGAGAAATTTAGAACTCAGCAGAGGAGGACAAAAGATTTGATTAGGGCAGGGAAAATGGAGTACGTGAAGAAGCTTGCAGGGAACATTAAGACAGATTGCAAAAGTTTCGATAGATATGTAAAGAGAAAAAGGTTAGTAAAGACAAACGTAGGTCCCCTGCAGTCAGAATCAGGGGAAGTCATAAGGGGGAACAAAGAAATGGCAGACCAATTGAACAAATACTTTGGTTCGGTATTCACTAAGGAGGACACAAACAACCTTCCGGATATAAAAGGGGTCAGAGGGTCTAGTAAGGAGGAGGAACTGAGGGAAATCCTTATTAGTCGGGAAATTGTGTGGGGAAATTGATGGGATTGAAGGCCGATAAATCCCCAGGGCCTGATGGACTGCATCCCAGAGTACTTAAGGAGGTGGCCTTGGAAATAGCGGATGCATTGACAGTCATTTTCCAACATTCCATTGACTCTGGATCAGTTCCTATCGAGTGGAGGGTAGCCAATGTAACCCCACTTTTTAAAAAAGGAGGGAGAGAGAAAACAGGGAATTATAGACCAGTCAGCCTGACCTCAGTAGTGGGTAAAATGATGGAATCAATTATTAAGGATGTCATAGCAGCGCATTTGGAAAGAGGTGACATGATAGGTCCAAGTCAGCATGCATTTGTGAAAGGGAAATCATGCTTGACAAATCTTCTGGAATTTTTTGAGGATGTTTCCAGTAGAGTGGACAAGGGAGAACCAGTTGATGTGGTATATTTGAACTTTCAGAAGGCTTTTGACAAGGTCCCACACAAGAGATTAATGTGCAAAGTTAAAGCACATGGGATTGGGGGTAGTGTGCTGACGTGGATTGAGAACGAGTTGTGAGACAGGAAACAAAGAGTAGGAGTAAATGGGTAATTTTCAGAATGGCAGGCAGTGACTAGTGGGGTACCGCAAGGTTCTGTGCTGGGGCCCCAGCTGTTTACACTGTACATTAATGATTTAGACGAGGGGATTAAATGTAGTATCTCCAAATTTGCGGATGACACTAAGTTGGGTGGCAGTGTGAGCTGCGAGGAGGATGCTATGAGGCTGCAGAGTGACTTGGATAGGTTAGGTGAGTGGGCAAATGCATGGCAGATGAAGTATAATGTGGATAAATGTGAGGTTATCCACTTTGGTGGTAAAAACACAGAGACAGACTATTATCTGAATGGTGACAGATTAGGAAAAGGGGAGGTGCAACGAGACCTGGGTGTCATGGTACATCAGTCATTGAAGATTGGCATGCACGTACAGCAGGCGGTTAAGAAAGCAAATGGCATGTTGGCCTTCATAGCGAGGGGATTTGAGTACAGGGGCAGGGAGGTGTTGCTACAGTTGTACAGGGCCTTGGTGAGGACACACCTGGAGTATTGTGTACAGTTTTGGTCTCCTAACTTGAGGAAGGACATTCTTGCTATTGAGGGAGTGCAGCGAAGGTTCACCAGACTGATTCCCGGGATGGTGGGACTGACCTATCAAGAAAGACTGGATCAACTGGGCTTGTATTCACTGGAGTTCAGAAGAATGAGAGGGGACCTCATAGAAACGTTTAAAATTCTGACGGGTTTAGACAGGTTTGATGCAGGTAGAATGTTCCCAATGTTGGGGAAGTCCAGAACCAGGGGTCACAGTCTAAGGATAAGGGGTAAGCCATTAAGGACCGAGATGAGGAGAAACTTCTTCACCCAGAGAGTGGTGAACCTGTGGAATTCTCTACCACAGAAAGTTGTTGAGGCTAATTCACTAAATATATTCAAAAGGTAGTTAGATGAAGTCCTTACTACGAGGGGGATCAAGGGGTATGGCAAGAAAGCAGGAAGTGGGTACGGAAGTTGCATGTTCAGCCATGAACTCATTGAATGGCGGTGCAGGCTAGAAGGGCCGAATGGCCTACTCCTGCACCTATTTTCTATGTTTCTATGTTTCTATGTTTCTATGTTTCTAGGTAGGTTTGCGACTGAAAAAGGCGAAGTGCGTCTTCCTAGCTCCAGAGGTAGAATTCCTGGGGATGAGGGTAGCAGCAGATGGGATCAGTCCTACTGCGTCCAAGACGGAAGCGATCCAGAGAGCACCCAGACCCCGTAACACGACGGAGCTGCGTTCGTTCCTGGGGCTCCTGAACTATTTTGCTAACTTTCTTCCCAAATTGAGCACGCTGCTAGAGCCGCTACACGTGCTCCTATGCAAAGGTCGCGAATGGGTCTGGGGGGAAAGCCAGGAAAGGACTTTTTGATAGAGCACGCAATTTGTTATGTACCAACAATCTGTTAACACTATATGACCCATGTAAGAAACTTGTGTTAACGTGCGATGCGTCGTCCTATGGTGTCGGGTGTGTGTTGCAGCATGTCAATGCCAAGGGTCAGTTACAGCCGGTAGCTTATGCCTCCAGAAGTCTGTCCCAGGCAGAAAGGGGCTACGGGATGGTAGAAAAGGAGGCGCTCGCATGTGTATTTGCGGTAAATAAAATGCATCAGTACCTGTTTGGCAGGAATATTGAGCTGGAGACAGATCACAAACATCTCAGGTCCCTTTTGGCTGACAACAAGGCCATAAATGCAAACGCATCGGCCCGCATAGAGAGCTGGGCACTCACGTTAGCCGCCTATGACTATACAATTCGGCACAGACCGGGCACTGAAAACTGCGCCGATGCACTCAGCAGGCTCCCACTAGCCTCCACTGAGGGGGCTACCGAGCATGCTGCTGAGATGGTCATGGCTGTTGAAGCTTTCGGAAGCGAAGGCTCACCCGTGACAGCCCGTCAGATTAAAGTCTGGACAAATAGAGACCCGCTATTGTCTTTAGTCAAGAAATGCGTCCTGAATGGGGACTGGGCAGCTATGTACAGGGCATGCCCTGAGGAATTTAAACAATTTCACAGGCACGGGGATGAACTCTCGATTCAGGCTGATTGCCTACTGTGGAGAAACCGCGTAGTCATGCCCCAGATGGGCAGAGAGGTGTTCATCAGAGAACTCCACAATGAGCATCCGGGCGTTGTCATGATGAAGGCAATTGCCAGGTCACACGTTTGGTGGCCAGGGATAGACGCAGATCTGGAACTTTGTGTTCGCAGCTGCAACACGTGTGCCCAGCTGGGCAATGCGCCCAGGGAAGCCCCCCTTAGCTCCTGGCCATGGTCCGCCAAGCCTTGGTCACGCATCCACGTGGACTACGCAGGTCCTTTCATGGGAGAAATGTTTTTGGTTGTAGTAGACGCCTACTCCAAATGGATCGAGTGTGACATTTTAAATTCAAGCACATCCTCTGCCACGGTAGAAAGTCTACAGGCAATGTTCGCCGCCCACGGTCTACCGGGCATCTTGGTCAGCGACAATGGCCTGTGCTTCACAAGCACTGAATTTCAGGACTTCATGGCAGGCAATGGAATTAACCATGTCAGAACGGCACCGTTCAAGCCGGCCTCAAACGGCCAGGCAGAACGAGCAGTGCAGATAATCAAACAGGGGATGCTCAGAATCCAAGGGGGTTTCCTCCAAAGCTGCTTATCATGCTTCCTGTTGGCCTACAGATCCCGACCACACTCGCTCACAGGGGTTCCACCCGCAGAGCTGCTAATGAAAAGGATGCTCAAAACCTGGTTATCCCTTATACACCCCACCATGAAAGAAATTGTCGAGAGCAGGCGCCAGTCACAATATCACTACCATGACAGGAATGCGAGGGCGCGATGTATTGATGTAAATGACCCTGTTTTTGTCCTCAGCTACGCTGCAGGGCCCCAATGGCTCGCAGGCACTGTGATTGCCAAAGAGGGAAATAGGATTCTGCTAGTTAAACTTACCAATGGACAAATCTGCCGCAAACACATGGATCAAACAAAAATGAGGTTCAGAAACTCCATAGAAGAAGCAGAGTCAGAACACGATATAGAGTTCACTCCACCACAGATGACCGAACACCGGAACCAAAGGGAGGAGAGCCCAGTCACTGTGGGCAGTCCGGATAGGCCTGAGGCACCACAAACAGCAGACACTCAGCCCAGCGCCCAACAACCGGAGCCCCAACTCAGGCGCTCTACAAGAGAGCGGAAACCACCAGAGAGACTCAACCTGGTATCCCAATAAGACTTTGAGGGGAGGTGATGTCATGTATTCAACCAGCATTGTAACCCATTGTGATCTGACCTAAGTTGTACACTGTGAGAACAATGACCACTAGGTGGTGAACTTATGGGAGACACTCCTAACCTGGACCTTCAGGTGTAAAAGGGGAAGCTCCACCCACTTTCATCACATTGAGTGCTAAGGAATAAAGGACAGGTCACAGACTGACCTTCTCTCAAGCATGAGCCTCATGTGCATTTATACTGTATAGTAAGGACGTATCACTCCCGAGATATGGGAAGTGGTCCACGGTGTCCAGGGCCGCGCCGTGGATCGTGATGAATGGGAGGCAGTGCTGTGCGGTGAGGACAGACTGGTGGAGGACCTTTGTCTTACTGATGTTTAGTATAAGGCCCATGCTTTCATACGCCTCAGTAAATACGTCGATTATGTCCAGAGTGAAGCCTCTTTATGTGCGCAGACGCAGGCGTCATCCGCGTACTGTAGCTCGACGACAGAGGTTGGGGTGGTCTTGGATCTGGCCTGGAGATGGCGCAGGTTGAACAGGTTCTCCCTGGTTCTGTAGATTAGTTCCACTCCAGCGGGGAGCTTGTTGACACAAAGATTAGTGGGGACGCGGGTTGTGTAGAGGACACAGAGAGGCTGCAAAGAGATTTAGATAGGTTAAGCGAATGGGCTAAGGTTTGGCAGATGGAATACAATGTCGGAAAATGTGAGGTCATCCACCTTGGAAAAAAAAACAGTAAAAGGGAATATTATTTGATTGGGGAGAAATTACAACATGCTGCGGTGCAGAGGGACCTGGGGGTCCTTGTGCATGAATCCAAAAAAGTTAGTTTGCAGGTACAGCAGGTAATCAGGAAGGCAAATGGAATGTTGGCCTTCATTGCAAGAGGGATGGAGTACAAAAGCAGGGAGGTCCTGCTGCAACTGTACAGGGTATTGGTGAGGCCGCACCTGGAGTACTGCGTGCAGTTTTGGTCACCTTACTTAAGGAAGGGTATACTAGCTTTGGAGGGGGTACAGAGACGATTCACTAGGCTGATTCCGGAGATGAGTGGGTTACCTTATGATGATAGATTGAGTAGACTGGGTCTTTACTCGTTGGAGTTCAGAAGGATGAGGGGTGATCTTATAGAAACATTTAAAATAATGAAAGGGATAGTCAAGATAGAGGCAGAGAGGTTGTTTCCACTAGTCAGGAAGACTAGAACTGGGGGGCACAACCTCAAAATACAGGGGAGCCAATTTAAAACTGAGTTGAGAAGGAATTTCGTCTCCCAGAGGGTTGTGAATCTGTGGAATTCTCTGCCCAAGGAAGCAGTTGAGGCTAGCTCATTGAATGTATTCAAATCACAGATAGATAGATTTTTAACCAAAAAGGGAATTAAGGGTTATTGGGAGCGGGCGGGTAAGTGGAGCTGAGTCCACGGCCAGATCAGCCATGATCTTTTTAAATGGTGGAGCAGGCTCGAGGGGCTAGATGGCCTACTCCTGTTCCTAATTCTTATGTTCTTATGAGTGTGAGGTGGAGCATGGCGGCGAGAAAGATTGAGAAGAGGGTTGAGGCGATGACGCAGCCCTGTTTGACCCCGATCCGGACATGGATTGGGTCTCTGATGGATCCGTTGGTAAGGATCATGGCTTGCATGTCATCGTGGAGCAGGCGGAGGATGGTGATGAACTTTTGGGGGCATCCGAAATGGAGGAGGAGGCTCCATAGACCCTCACGGTTGACAGTGTCAAAGGCCTTTGTAAGGTCGAAGAAGGCCATGTATAAGAGCTGGTGCTGTTCCTTGCAATTTTCCTGTAGCTGTCGCGCTGCAAAAATCATGTCCGTTGTGCCCCGTAGGGGACGAAATCCACACTGTGACTCCGGGAGGAGCTCCTCGGCCACAGGAAGAAGTCGGTTGAGGAGGACTCTAGCGACAACTTTTCCAGTGGTTGATAACAGGGAGATTCCCCTGTAGTTGCCTCAGTCAGACTTGTCCCCTTTTTTAAAGATGGTCATGATTACTGCATCTCTGAGACCCCCTGGCATGCTCTCCTCCCTCCAGATGAGAGAGATGAGGTTGTGTATTCGCACCAGCAGTGCCTCTCCACCATGCTTCAATGCCTCAGCAGGGATTCCGTCCGCACCCGTAGCCTTGATGTTTTTAAGCTGTCTTATGGCTTTTTCTACCTCGTGCAGTGTTGGGGTCTCACTGAGGTGGTGGCGGGTAGCATGCTGCAGGATGGAGTCGAGAACACTCGAGTCAAAGGCAGAGTCTCGATTGAGGAGATCTTCGAAGTGCTCCTTCCAGCGGGCCCTGACTGCCTCGGTTTCCTTGATGAGTGTTTCCCCGTTCTTGGCCAGCAGTGGGGTGAGGCCTTGGGTGTTTGGCCCGTAGGTGGCCTTGACTGCAATGAAGAATTACCAGACATTATGGTTGTCGGCCAACTGCTGTGGTTATCTCCTGTGCTTTCTCCATCCACCATCTGTTCTTTAGGTCCCGGGTTTTTTTTGGACCTCAGCCTTGAACCGTCTTTAATGCTGCTTTGCTGCTCCCGCGTTGGGTTGTTGTTTAAGGCTCAGAAATGCCCTGCGCTTGTGATCTATTAGCTCTTGGATCTCCTGATCATTCTCATCAAACCAGTCTTGGTGTTTCCTGGTTGAGTAACCGAGTGTCTCTTTGCAGGCACTGGTTATGGAGGCTTGGAGGCCAGACCAAGCGCTGTGGGCATTCTGCGTCTCGTGATCGTCAAGGCACGCCAGGTTAGCTGTGAGGCGCTGGCTGTACAGGCCTCTCTTAGCTGGGTCCTTAAGTGCTCCGGCATTGACTTTTTTGCGACGCTGTTTCTGCTGCCCCCTCCATTTTGGGGCTATGTTGAATTCAATGATGGATCGGATTAGGCGGTGGTCCATCCAGCAGTCATTGGCTCCTGTCATGGTGCGGGAGATGCGCACATCCTTGCGATCCCTGGCTCGGACGATGACATAGTCGAGCAGGTGCCAGTGCTTGGAGCGAGGGTGCTGCCACGATGCCTTGTATTTGTCCCTCTGGCGGAACAAGGTGCTGGTGATGACAAGTTCATGTCAGGAGTAGGGTACCACTGGAGTTGGCTTTCCCTACCCCCTCTCTGCCAATCACGCCGCCCCCAGAAGTCTGTGTCCTTGCCAACCCTGGCGTTGAAGTCACCGAGGAGGATCAGTTTGTCGTCCGCAGGGACACGGGACAGGGATTTTTCGAGGTTGGTGTAAAAACCCTCTTTGGCCTCATAAGTTGCATCGAGTGTTGGGGCTTACGCACTGATGACTGTGGCGCACTGGTTCCGGGATAGGGTGAGTCGAAGAGTCATGAAGCATTCGTTAGCCCCGCAGGGGGAGTCTTTGAGGCAGTCGACCAGCTCGTTTTTGATGGCGAAGCCAACTCCATGGAGGTGGTGTTCTTCTTCTGGTTTCCCTTTCCAGAAGAAGGTGTAACCTCCACCTTGTTCCTTGACATGGCCTTCCCCTGCCTGCCGGGTCTTGCTTAGGGCAGCGATGTCGATATCAAAGCGTCTAAGTTCCCAGGCAACTATGGTAGTGCGGCGTTCCGGTCTGTTGCTGTTGGGATTGTCCATGAGGGTCCTGACGTTCCAGGTCCCGAACTTCATATTAACGGAGTGGAAAATGCCTGTGCGTGAGTTCTTTTAACGTGGGGTGGTCGTTGCACAACGGCTACCACACAGGCTCAGCTGAGCGAGGTCTTGATCCAGTGGCAAGGGGGTCCAAGATGACTGAAGATCAGGCACTGCCATATGGGGCTAGTTGCCTATGGCGAGATGTTGGTCGCAGGCTCGGCACTGGGTAGCGCCCTTGGTGGTAGGTAATCCGAGGCCTGGTTGGGGACAGGCATTGGGAGAGTCAGTGGCCCAGGGTGTTCAGGGTGGGAGGGCAGGGGGGGTCACAGCCATGGAACTCACCACGTGTTGGAGGTGGAAAAGAGGCCAGGTCGGCAGTGGGGAAGGGGAGCTCCAGTCGTCACTGATGGAGGAGGGGAGGCCAGTCTTCGACATGGGTGAGGGGGACCCAGTCGTCCTTGGGGAGGAGGTCGTCTGTCGCCTCGGGAGGTCCAGCCGTCGTCGAGGAGGCCCAGACTCTGTCGTGGAGGAGAGGCCCATCTTCCGTCACTGGAGGTGTTCTGATCAGATCACCGTGGGGGGGGAGGGGGGGCGGGGGTTGGAGGCCTAATAGCCTAGTTCAGGTCGAGGATGCCGCCTCCGGAGGTTATCTGAGGTCGTCGGAGGTTGTCGGAGGTCACCGGGGGATGTCGCTGGTCGCTGGAGGATGCCAGAGGTCGCCAGGGGACATCGCTGGTTGTCAGAGGTCGTCGGAGGTCGCCAGGGGTCGTCGATGGGTGATGTGGTGGGAAGCCTGAGGTAGGCCTGAATGGCCCGAACTTGTGGGACTTGCAGGGTTAGGACTAGGGTAAGGGGTTTACGTGCTTAGATCCACTATTAGGGTCTATTATGTTAGGGAATTTTAGACAACGGGAGGGGGGAGGTTTGGGGATGGAAAGTTGCCGAGAGCTGGTGGGAGTTGTTTGGAGCGGGGGAGCTCCCTAGGGACCTACCACCCCAGTGGTCTTACTGTAACTCAAGAACTAGATTAAATGGCAGGAAGTTTTTCTTTTCGCAGAGGACCTTTGGAATAATCCTGCAGTGAGTGCAGATTTGCCGCAAATGCTCCTTCGGGAGCGGGACAAGTTCCTGCAGGAGGTTGCATCCAAAAGATAGGTGGAATGTTAGGTGATATACTTCATGGTTACTATTGCCTCCTGGAATTCGTTTTTGATTGATTTCGAGGTTGCAGAGGAATTTCCTAGAGTTCTATTTTCTTGGAATTGGTCTAGGATTTTTTCTTACACTGTTTTTTTTGGAGATTGCATGGCTGTTGGTGGGTGGGGAGTATTGAGGTTATGCTGACAGTATATCCGAGTATCTCGACAAAGATAGAAGTTTGTTTTTCCCGTTTATCAAAATATGTATAAGGACACCGCCAGTGATAATAAAATCAGATTATTCTACGCCTGAGATTTATTAGAATTAATGGATTGACAGGTAATTGTCAGGGCTGACAAAAACCAATGCAAGGATTTAACAATAATCTGAGAATGGTGAATACTTTAGTCTAGAATTTTTGCAATTCCATGCACAAATGCAAGAGAGATTCTAATCGCACAGGCGTAAAAGTTCAACCGTGCAGCGCCTGTTTATCGGGCTTGAAATGGCTTCCTAAATCTCATCCAGGCCTTTGTTAGACTTGATTATTCCAATGCTCTCCTGACTGGCCTCCCAGGTTCTACCCTACGTAAACTTGAGTTCATCCAAAACTCTGCTGTCTGTGTCATAACTAGCACTAAGTCCAGTTCACCCATCACCTCTGTGCTCCCTGGCCTACATTAGCTCCCCATCCACCAATGTCTCAATTTGAAAATTCTCATCCTTGTTTTTAAATCAATCCATGGCCTCGCCCCTCCCTATCTCTGTAACCTCCTTCAACCTTACAATCAATGTCCCCTTTAATTTGCGGTCTAAGTGTGCGATCCCGTTAAATGTTCTCAAGTCGCTGTGCATCCACACAATGTGCGGTATCTTCCAGCGCCAGCAGCTGATGAACGGCCTGCGTGGGACCTCCTGATTGGTGTGCCTTTAGGGGGAACATTGCATAAAATCAATGTTCCTTCGAAGCTGCGTGTCCATGTGTCAGAGCAGCTCTCTGCTGGTCCTGCACAGGACCGGCTTTTTCAATGTTAAAGTTAGTGCATGTGCGAAACTGTCAATGGGCTGCGAAGCCCCTTAAAGGAGCCACGCATCCAAAATAAAAATACCGGGTAACATTGCATTCAATCCTTCAAGATCTCTACATTTTCCAATTCTGGACTCTTGCACATCCCTGATTTTAATCGCACCACCATTGGCGGCTGTGCCTCCAGCTGCCTAGACCCTAAACTCTCTGCCTCGCTACCTCTCTTTTCTTTAGGACACTCCTTAAAACCTGCCTCTTTGACCAAGCTTTTGGTCACCTGCCCTAATATCTCTTTATGTAGCTAGGTGCCAAATTTTGTTTGATAACACACCTGTGAAGCACCGTGGGAAATTTTACTATGTTAAAGATGCTATATAAATGCAAGTTGTTGTTGTTATAGTGGGGGTGGGGCAGGAGTGTGGGGCACTATATTCATCGGGCAAGTAGCGTACGCTCATTACGAGCCGGAAATGCGCCAATCATTTTATTGGTGTAGGCAACAACAGAAAAATCAGTGTGTAGTGCCCAAGCCGGAAACAGGCACTAGGACCATTGCATATTCAAATAAGAGGCTGAACACCTGTTTGAAGCCCCATCTTAATGCGACTGGCGCCAGATCTACGTGCAACCAACAAGTTTAAGTTTTTTTAAATATACTTACCTGAACACGGAGCCTGGAGGAGCAGGAATTCTTCTCCAAACCCCACATTAAATCACCACTACCCTCCCAACCTGATCACCCTCCTTCCCAACCCGATCGCCCTCCTTCCAGGTCACACCATTTCCAGTTCCCTTTTAACAAGTTACCTGAGGGTCACTGCTCATGTTGCAACACCCCGATCTTCGAGGCCCTCTTTGAGCTGCCTGATATGCCTATCAGGTGTCCGGAGTTCGTCTGCTCAATGGTAATGAGGCCCGAGGCCCAATAACACATACATCTCAGGTCTATCCATTGAGACGTGCGGATAGTTCTCATTTTTAGGCGCATTAGAATTTATCGGCTCCCCTGTTTAAACCTGTGTGTATGTTATTGTTATTGACTCCCATTATATATAATCCAGTGTGATTACATACATTCACCTGTAATTCCTGTAGGGTTCTCTGTAAAGTCCTTACACAATACCACAAATCGCCACGAGGCACACTCTATGGACAAGGTCACTCCATGACCTGAACCTTTATTCATAGGACCAAGAAGTGATGACCCTGCGTGGGACCTCCCATTATATACCTGGATGACCAGGTGAGGAGTGTCTCCCACAAGATCTCACCCTGTGGTCAAGGTGTGCATTTCTTACGTATATACAGTATTGCAGTGTTGTTACATAAAGGGTACATACATGACATTCTCCAATGGGAGATTGGCAGAAGCTCTGGAGGAATGGCGTAAATGGCTAAAAACAGCCACTCTGTTCTTCCAATTGTTTTGACAATCTCCTGCCGAAGGTACAGCCAAAGATCAGGAGAACTCCACAGAAATTTAAGGCCATTATGTTTAATCTTTCTATTTGTATTCATTTAAGCGTGAAGTTGGAATCCATCCCTAGATGTTGTGAGATTCTTCGATCAAGCAACACATGCTATAAAAGTTCATCATGACTTCAGAAAAGTTGCCTTTCTGATTATAGGTAGATGTAAAAGTTGGAAGGCACTGAGGAGAAAATCTTGTTCAAGGTCCTGTTGAATTGAACTGGCAAGCAACAGGGAGCTCAGGGATGCAGTTTGGCTACAAAGATAACTTTTTCACACAAGTTAAAAGGCGACAAATCAGAAGTTCTATTTCATATTCCCTGAGTTGACAAAATGGAACTTTACAAATGCAATGTTATGAAGAAGCAAGCATTGGCCTTCACCAGCTGCATCTATCGTTTAATTGAAGATAGTTCTGAAGTGGGCTCAGTTGAGCTAAACGTTTACTCTGGAGTCCAATTTATACAGGATTTCATACAGAGATGAAGGTTTGTTGGTACATCAAAGTAAACACAAGAATGGTAAAAAAAAAGCTCGATCTTGTGATATATTTTTTACAACATCACAAACACACTACACACGAGATGGCTCTACAGGAACTTGTCATCATGTGACTTGTCACATGAGCCTTTTATTTTATTTACATCAACAGTTGCATTATCACAGTAGTCCACTAGATGGAGCAGTAGACCACTAGGGCAGCTCTATATTACATTTCTCCCTTCTTAATGAAGAAGTAATGATAACAAAATAATCATACATAACTTGCATGGTTATACACAACAAAAGATATGGGGCTAGATTTTCCATTATTTTTGCATGCACAATGCCCACTTAACGTCCATTTTAATGCAAAAATTAGATGTAACGCCCATATATCACCCATTTAGCCACAAAATGAAAACTGACACCCATTTTTTGGACACTTATCGCCGACTGTTACTTTCGCCATGTACGTAACAGCGGGAAAAATAATATAGCCCGCCCACTTTTTTTGGGTGGAATCATTAGAATGGGCGAAACCAACGCCCATAATATCGGCCAGCATTACTTTGGGCACGTAATAATACCGCCCGCCCACTTTTTTTTGTCGTAAAGATCAAATTTGCCGAAACTAACGGCCAGTATATCGCCCAGTGTCACTTTCATCACCTCACACACATCTCTCCCACAATATCGCTCGCCCAAACCACCGCTCTGAAAAAGTGGAACGGCTCTGAACTAATCACAGCGGTGTGGGCGCCATTTCTCAATTCGCAGGTCGCTTCATTGAAAAGGCTGCTTCAACTTCAGGGGAGTTTGGATTGACTCTGGAGTTCTTCTCAGGTGAAGTGACCATCTCAACAGACATATTTTCAGATTGTGGACAATTGGGTTTTACTGTAGGTGTCTTTTAGTGTGGAAATTATTGCTTCTGATCAATTGGTATTATACTTTCATTGGAATGGGGCCAGCCATTTCTCAGCCTGCATCGATTAATACACAGATGCTGCAGAGTGCAAATGGCACAATGTCTAATGCGCAACATTGTGTGCCTAATCTAAGACATGCCAGAATGAGGAGAAGGTCCAGACCATACACACCCCGCACTTACAGGGAGAAGAGGTTATACCTTGATGTGTCCGAGAACACCTGCCTTTGGAGACTGCGCTTCCACAAAGTGGTGATCACTGAAATATGTGAGCTCATCAGGGAAGATATGCAGCCTGCCATCAGGACATCACTGTCCGTCGAGGTCAAGGTCACCACGGCACTGTCGTTCTACGCGTCCGGTTCCTTTCGGGCCTCCGCGGTCGACATTTCCCCTCTGTCTCACCATGCCACACATCGCTGCATTAGACAAGTCACGGAGGCCCTGTATGCACGTAGGACTTGATCAGCTTCCCCATGACCACAGAAGCTCAGACTGACAAGGCTGGAGCATTCTACCGCATTGCTAAGTTCCCCAAGATGTAGGGTACTTACATTGCCATGCGGGCACCTTCTCAGGACCCAGAGGTTTTTCGCAACAGAAAAGGATTTCACTCCCTGAAGGTCCAACTTGTTGTCGACCACAACCAGATAATTATGGTAGTGAATGGCAAATGTCCGGGCGGCTTCGATGATGCTCACATCCTGCGTGAGAGCGCTGTCTCTGACATGTTTAACAATCAGCCACAAGGACAATGCTGGATGCTTGGTGACAAGGGATATGGCCTAGCCACCTGGCTGATGACCCCCCCTGTGTGACACCTACACCGAGGCCGAGAAGTGATACAACGAGAGCCACAGAGATACACACAATGTGGTCCAGAAAACAATTACTGTGCTTAAGCAGCACTTTCGATGCCTGAAGCACTCAGGAGGGGAGCTACAATACAACCCTGAGCAAGTAGCTAAATTCGTGGTCATGTGCTCCATGCTGCCCAACCTGGCTATCAGGAGGAGACAAGAATTGCCAGAAGTGACTGATGGTTCACCTCAGGAGAGAGAGGAAGAGGAGGACGAGAGGCTGGATGCTGACCTCGGGCCAGACAATCAGGCTGACTATGCAACCATGGTCACGCCCCTTCCAGACCGCAGGAAAGGGCTCCTGGTGGCTACATAACATAAATGAGCAATTTTCCTGAAAGAATGTTGCTATAAATGACAAAGCTGACACACTGCTGTGTGTGCAGCTCAGACATCAATGGTGGGAATTACCTTGGTGCCAGTTAAGGTTTAAGTTGATTCAAGTTAAGTTTTATTAAACCCTTTCATGTTAAGGAATCACCAGTGTGTAATGGTCCAGTTATCTGAGACAATGCGCAATAAGATTATGTTGAATAAAAAACATTTAATACGACCATTGGTCTGAAATCATAAGTATCACGGGCAAAAACACACCACCACCCCCCCATTTGTTCGACCATTGACATCAATCAAATGGTCAACATGTCCAGCAACACAGAACAAAAATGCAAAGCAGGAGGGTGGCCCCCTCCCCCCATACATTACAACACATTGCATACACAGAGATGGAGATATTACACAGCCATCACCTGCAGACATGCACCTCACTTTCCTTCCCCCCTCCCCTTTTCCCCACCTCAACCCTTCCCCTCCTCGCTCCACGCCGTCTGGTCGAAGAGCTCCTCAGGCGGTACCTCATTGGGGGGATGAAGGCAGAGGCGGTGGTTTCACGGGTACAGGAGCGGGGGTGCTGAGGTGGGAACATTCTTGGACTCAAAAGCAGGATCTTGGTCCTGCCTCTCATGTGTCGTTGGCAATGGTGGTGCGGAACCTAGGGGTGCAGTGCCGTGCTCTGGGACCACTGGGAGACCTGTGCCAGCAGTGTTCCTGGCTATCGCCTCCAGGGCCTCTGCCACCCGTGGAATGTATGCAGTCATTGTGCCGGAGATGCTGGCCAGCTGTCGGGATATGCTCCCCAATGCATTGAGTGATCTGGTCACCAATGTCTACAGTTCTCTTGGACAACTTAACCATCTCTCTGCTCTCATTTGGCACTCATGGACCAGACCTGCCGCTTCTACAAAACCTCCGCGGGGTCGGTGCCGTCCTGGGGACAAATGGGGTGCTCTGTGGTGAGGTGCTTGGACCCAGCATTTCCAGAGTGGAGGCAGAAATGGCCGGAGGAGCACTAGATGGCCTTGGGGTGGAATGCCTTCTGGAGCGTGGCGATACAGGTCCCTCGAAGCCTGCGCTCTCATTCGTACAGAACAGGCCCAGCGGATTGACGGGTGAGAATCGGAGCTCCTCAGCACCAGATGTAGGATCGTCTGCCGAGTCCGGCTCCGCGCTCCCACCTTCTGGCCTCTGTGGTCTTGCTTGGAGCCACACTGCTGGCTCAGCTGCAAAACAAAAATGAGGTTATTAGAGGAGAAGGGAGTGCTAGAGTCATAAGGTGAGTCCAGCGCTACACACAGCATATGCACGTCAAAAGCACCACCGCTACCAAAATCATCACAGACATCACATTTCATGACCATCAACACATTGTGCATTGCAATGATTTTCATGAGGCCATATTATTTATAGGACAATTTTAAAATCCATCTATCATATATTATTGTTCGGAGATGAGTGCATGTGGCATCTATTGACCTTACATCACGCAATGGTGTATACTTTACTCACGTGGCGTCACTTCAGGGTCTGCAGCTGCTTGCGTGGCCATCTGGGTGTGCCTCCCCATGAGTGTGAGCATCCGCTCCTCGATGTCAGTGATGTCACTGATGACTGGTGCCTCCCCCCGACCCGTTCCCCTCTGCACGGACCTAATCGTCGAGAGCTTCTTCTGTAAAAGGTGACAGGACGACATGGCATGAGATCATTGTATGATATCATTACTAGGTACTGTCACAGAGACTGATACAATGCATAACCAACAGATGTAATCATGATTATTATGATAATTATCATTCTTTACCTAAAGACGTACACCATGAATGCAGGCTTTGAGTACAACATTCCCGGTAAAAGTGAAAGACCTCACATCTGATTATAGTCACTCATGACTCTTACAAATCAAATTATATAAATATATAAGTACATGTAAATAAATGTAATACTTACTCTTGCGGATCCAACAAGGTTGTTCCATCGTTTGCGACATTGGTTGCCCTCACGCACCTCGTTGGTCATCGACAAGACCACCTCTGCTGTCTCGGCCAATATCTTTTGGTAGGCTTTCGGGGTGGGCTTCCCACGCCCTCCCTGTGTCAAATCACCCCAGCGTAACTCGACCTCCTACAGGAGGGAGGCATTTGCCTTGTCCAAGAACCTCCTCGCTTTTTTGTGCCCTCCAATGTGCTCCTCTCCCAGCTCACTGCTCTCACCAGCATCTGTCTCCACAGCATGCTGTGTCACCTCCTCCTCTCCCTCCATTATAGGCACCAAATTCTGGCAAATATCTGGCTGGTGACAGCTAATTTTTTTTTCCCAATTTGCTATAAAGGTCGAAACTCTCCCTCCTTCCTCCCAAAGCAGCCACACCACACCCATACATGCCTTCACTCCCTCTCAGCTCCTCTCTCTGTGTCTCCTCTTATGCGCATGTCATGATGATCCTTGACCTCCTGAATCGCGGGAATCGAGCGCTGCCATGCCATTGCTAAGGGCGGCGACGCTTTACGGCAGAAGGTCAGAGAGATTTAACGTTAACGCCCATTTGAGATCGCTCGCGGTAACGGCCATTTTCAAAAATGGAAACTAGGGGCTTTGAGAATTGGCGACAAGCCGGCAATCTGAAAACCCATTTTTACCACCCACGCCGGAAATAACGAGCATTTTTGGGCGATCTGCACGAAAGTGTAAAATCCAACCCATGGACTTATTTTGCCATATTTACAAATCAAACTTAACCACTAGTTTTCTGTTTCGAAGAGGATACCTTCGCTCTTGAACATAACTTTCCAAACATGGTGTGGAACGTAGATTCATTCTAGGCTCAGCCTGAGGAGAATTTTTCTCCAAAGGCAATCCTAGATCTACATTTTGGCTCTCTAGAACTTCAGACTGTTTGTCTCCCTGACTCGGACTCAAACTTACATTCTGGCTTTCTCTTGCACTTGTTTCTAGTACATCTGATGTAGGATTTGCTACTGGTACTCTACTTGTAACAAGACGTTCAGACTCATCAGAAATAAGCGAATCATTCCAACTTCCAACTTTTCCACACTTGCAGGTAAGACATGATCAATGTGAACAAACTTAACCTTTCCATGATAAAAACATCTTGACCAAATTTGTGTGAGGACCACATGTCCTCACTACTCTTCCTTGTAAACGCTTTAACCATTTATGGTGATGGTTCATCACTCTAACCTTCAATTTTACACCTCTCTCTTACTCTGCCTCTATCATGATTCTATTTCTGTCTTAATTGTCTCTCTTCTACTAACTGTGCCAAGTTTGGCATTAACAACGAGAACCTGGTTTGTGACTGTTGTTTGAAAAACAACTCTGCTGGTGCTCTACCAGTAGTTGTAAGAGGAGTATTTCAATAAGTAATTCGAAAGTTTGTCTATTTGTGGTCCAATAACAACGGCCGTTTCCTTTGATGTGTATCCAACATTTGCTTCATGAGAGCACATTTTACAATATGTACTGTGCCCTCTGCTGCACCATTTGAACCAGAGTGGTATGGTGGAACTTTGGTATGTTTCACATCATTTCTGCTCATGAACTGTACAAATTCTTCTGAACAAACTTGCGGCCCATTATCAGCCACGATGTCTTCTGAGCGGCCATATGAAGAAAAAAATCTTTGCAAATTGTCTAGTGTTTTACTTGTTATTTTCCACATCGGAAACACCTCTACCCACTTCGAATGACTATCAATCACAGTTGTTGTCCTTCTAGCTCAGCAAAATTGATATGTAACTTTTGCCACACCCTGGGAGGCCATTTCTATGGCTGTAATGGTATTGATGGTGGTTTCTTGCTTACCGATTGACATGTTGTACACTGACTGATGATGTACTCTCTCTTTATCTAAACCTGGCCATCATAAGCAACTGTGTGCAAAACTTTTGGTCGAGCACACTCCCAGGTGCTGGTCATGAAGATCTCCAAACAATTTGGAACTGAACTTATTTTGCTAATGACTCTTGCACCCCATATGATACAGTTTTTATCCACGGACAATTCATTACTACGAACAAAGTACGGATGAATATCTTCCTCTGATACCTGGTTTGGCCAGCCATGTGCTATGTAATCATACACCTTTGAGATAACTGGGTCATGTTTGGTTGCTCTGCCAATCTCTTCAACTTTGACTGGAAGTTCATCAATGTATGAAAAATAGAACACTTCTTCCCTATTGGGTGTAACTTGTGATGGGGTTGGCAACCTAGACATAGCATTAGTATTGCCAAGTGACTTAGGTACAACAACAATGTGTGTAGCCCAATTACTTAGATCTACCTTAGAGATAATGTTCTCAGTTTCTAGTCTTTTGAGTTCTTGCTCAACTTTCTTTTTGAGTGCGTATGGTATGGGACGTGGCTTGCAGTAAACTGGTCTCGGATCATTCCTCACTCTGACACTCACCTTGAAGCCTTGGATTGGACTGTCTGTTTCATGGAACACCTTTTGATACTCTTTGATGACATCATCCTTTGATGCAAATCTCGTTTCAACACGAAAAATCTCATTCCAATACAGCTTCAGTGAACCCAACCAATTTCTACCTATTAAGGCAGACTTGTCTCCTGTCACTACTAAGGGAGGCAAACTCTGAAACTAATCCTTGTATTTCACTTATACAGTGATACATCCTACCACAGGGATTTGCTCTCCTGAGTAACCTCGCAGCTCTATCTTCGATTTCTCCAGTCAAAAATCACACTTGTCGAGATATAGCAATTCCGGTACTACGCACACAGATGCACCAGTGTTGATTTCCATGGGTATCTCGGTCCTTGCAATGTCTGCTTGGATGACAATACTTCATGAATTGCTGTTCGGTACCCTTGTGCTCCTGATGACATGTATCTCCAGAACCTCCTTTCCTATTGCTTCTCTTCAATGCTATGCGGTCTCTGGCAATTTCTACTTCTAGTATTGAACATTGGTTTACTCTTCAGTCGGCATACCTTTGCAAGATACCTAGTTTTCTTGCAGAAGAAACACTCTGCCTTCACATATGGACAGCTTTGAGCAATATGTTGTCCCAGTCGCCGATAGCATGACTTCAATGCGCTGTTACCATGGCCAGTTACTGAGGCCTTGGGGCCCAACTGCATTTATTTCTAACCTGCAGGCGATTCACCTCGGTTGTCTGATGATTGTAAATAGCGCAAGATTCTCGGGAGAATTGGTCGGCCATATTCATCGACATAGCTGTCTGACAAGCTGAATCAAAAGTTACGTTAGTGGTTGATGTGGAGCATTACCGAGACACTCGACACTCTCCAGCGCCTCCAGTCTCTCTCTCTCTGAACAATATTTTGTCATCACTTTTATACAGTTACTCGACCTATTTCGGTCTGCAGCACGGGTACGTTCATTCAAAATTCACATGAAGTTTGTGGTTTGTACATTCAAAGCCATTTTTGCTTCATCGAACTAGCAAACTATGCCTTTCACAATAAGCCACATCCCATGCTCGCGCTTTTGATGTTATTTCAGGGAACTTAGTTTAGCTAAAGCACGTCTGCGGTTTACGTATATGAGCTGTCTCAGCAACTGCTGATAGTGTGCAAGTTGCATTGTTAACCCCTTAATTCTTGAAGGACGCAATGTCCCACTTCAGTCCCCCCTTTTGGTCCTTGGTTACCCTGCCGAAGGCTACCAACTATTATTACTTTACCTGCTTCATGCGTCCCGCTCCGATTGCAGTGATCAGCCGTTAGGTTAGGGATGCCTAGTGCATGTAAAGCTAAATAATTCCTTCATCCTGCACATGTTTCAGCAGTTTAGTTTGTTCTTTAACTATTGCTTTTGCTTGCTTTTTGTTCTTGCATTTCGAGCAAACAGCACAAGTCATTATAAGTCATTACAATTGTAGCACTACAATTAGTATAATGCCAATACTAATTGTAGTGCTACCAGTACGCGAGAGATGATGCGAATCCAAGGGTGATGTTTATATTTAAGCCCCAGTTCCAGGCTTGTTCATATCATGAGGCCTCGTGGAGGTCGTGATTGATCTCCTTTCCTAGTTCCTGCAACTCCTGCGTTAGGAGATTGTATCATTTAATATTCTTCTTCAGAGGGTCCTTTATCTCCTTCATGTCCTCTTGGACATGGGTTATGAGTGCGGTGAGGCATTCCTCATACAGCCCCAGATCTATCCTTATTTCGTCTGTTAGATTCAGAGTGACCGTTTGCCGTGCATGAATGTAGGTCATTCGTGCGCATCCTATGGTTAATCCTAGGCTGGAGGTGAAGCAGAAGTTGGGATTAGTAATGTTACATTCTAGCTCTCCATAATCGTAGGTCTGCTGGTCTGTGTCCACATAGTATTCGCCTTTGCCGCGGTGGGCAGAGTTTGTGAGTTCGGGCTCCGCTGGGTTTATTTTCACTACACATCCAACAGTCTGGTTGAACCCGCATCCATCCTTACTACCTTGTTCTACTGGATGTGGGCAAATGGGTCAGGCTACCTACCCTGCGGCAACTCGTCAATGAGACCCTCCTCATGGTTCCATTTCTTTTGATCGCATATTGATTCATTGGGCAATATGGCAAGTATTTCTTCCCCTGATCAGCCCTATGTTCTCCACCTCATACTGTGGATACGGCTCGGTTTCCCCTGCCATGACGGAAATCATGAGGATCAGAGATGAGTATGAGTCCATGCACCCACCTGTGACCGGATACACCCGGGTCATTCCCTTCACGGTGCATGCATCCAGGGTGCCCGGTTGCTATGCTAGGTGGAAGAGGTGGGTGCTATTGATCCAATTCTGGGACTCTCCCTTCCTGGATTTGTTCCAGATTATGGCGGATCTGTCCTACCACCCAATTACCAGAGGCGTGACATGTATCCCACTTCGCCTCATTGCTCGCGTCCTCATACTCTCGGTCAATCAGGCGGTTGATGGTGGCCACATGACCTTCCATCACTATGATCCCTTTTAGTAACTGTGTGACCGCCTGTTCGCCCAGCCCAGCTGCTGTCTGGGTATATTGGGTGTGTCTTTTTAACAGGATTGACATGGTTTCCCTGAGGCTCTCAGACCTTTCCTTCATGGTTTGTATGTCTAGTGCGTTTACCAATGAGGTTACTGTGTTTACCCCGGTTAATGCATTGTTAATCAATCCCCGCTTCTGGCGGTGGGAATCCGCATGTCCCCTGAAACGAGATGTCCTGAGGCGTCCGTGGCTTCTTTGAGGACTATCCTCAATATTCGGGTATACAATGCTCTCACCTTGGTGTCGCACCTCTCTGGTAGGCCTAGATTAGTTAGGTTGATAATCACAGGGAGTATCTCACGGTTTACATTATCATACAGTTGTATTTTTCAGTACAAATATATCCATAACATCTGGGTTTGGTCTACTGCATTCGTGCATGGAGTACAAAATCTTGCGGACGCCATCTTGGTCGCTGATTATTGGATATCACATTGCCTTTCCGATTTGGTAGACTCTATATATTCCAATTCCATCTGGACTCTGGCACTGCATATAGCCAGGGCCCTTAGGGTCCTCTCCTTGGTTCCCGTGTACCCATACTGCCCACATGGTCAGCAGGAGTTCTCCTCATCGTACCATCCTGCAATAAAGTAAACGTGGATGCCCTCAGGCTATCCGCTACATATTAGTCTTTTTTAATTGTGTCCAGTGTTTCCATCGCCCAACACCGTTTATGTCTACACATGCGCACGTACCGCCGCTTATTAACACCTCATATGAACCTGACCATCGTGGGGCAAATCCCATCCAGCCCAGTAAGCCTTTAACTTTACCTTTTCTCCTACCTGTGGCACACCTGCCGGAGATTCAAAATCCTCATCCTGGTTTCTGCCTGCCTGCTGTTCCCCAACTTCTTGTCTCATACCCTTTAGTTGCTTACTTAATTCCATTACGTATCCCTGTATTTGGTCCCGTAGCAGGCCTAAGTCTGGTCCGCCTGTGATTATGCCTCAGGCAATCTCATGGCTCAGCCGGTCATAAGCTCGTCGAGGGTCAGACCCGTTGTTCGATTAGGTGTAGCACGCTGTCTCATTAGTATGGTAGGCAGTAACTCGGGCCAGGTCTGTCCAGTTTCCTGCATGGCCTTGGCCAGGGCTGTTTTTATTGTTCTACCATCCCAGAACTCTGAGGGTAGTAGGGGATGTGAAACTTCTGTTTGATGCCCAATATGGTGCATAACAGCTTTACCACCTGCCCAGTGAAGTGGGTTTCTTGATCAGAGTCAATCTGAGTGGGAATTCTGCAAGGATCTGAGCCACTGTGGTTGCAGTACAGTTTCAGGTGGTGAATGCTTCTACCCATCGTGTGAACAAATCTATTATTACTAAACAGTATTTTCTTCCTCGAGAATTTGGCAGTGGTCCAGTAAAATCAATTTTTATATTCTCCCATGGTCGCCGTGGACATGGTTGATGAGCCATTCTTATTTTGATGACCTTTCTTGGATTATGTTGGGCGCAAGTAATACATTGCTGGCAATACTTAGCAATGTCACGTCCCATTCCTGGCCACCACCAATCTTGGGAGGTACTTATTATCATGGCGTGGTTAATGCCGTGATGCAATTCCATGAGCATTTTCCTTATGCAGGAGGGGGCTAATCATCATCATAGGCAGTCCCTCGAAATCGAGGAAGACTTGCTTCCACAGGTGGGACAAATAGTCGTTGAGAGTAAGGGAGGATGGGACAGATTTGCCACATGCTCTTTCCGCTGCCTGCGCATGCTCTTGGCGATGAGACTCGAGGTGCTCAGCGCCCTCCCAGATGCACTTCCTCCATTTAGGGCAGTCTTTGGCCAGGGACTCCCAGGCCGTCCTCCTGTATGGCTCAGAGACATGGACCATGTACAGTAGACACCTCAAGTCGCTGAAGAAATACAACGAACGATGTCTCCGCAAGATCCTACAAATCCCCTGGGAGGACAGACGCACCAACATTAGTGTCCTTGACCAGGCCAACATCCCCAGCATTGAAGCACTGACCACACTTGATCAGCTCCGCTGGGCAGGCCGCATTGTCCGCATGCCAGATATGAGACTCCCGAAGCAAGCGCTCTACTCGGAACTCCTTCATGGCAAACGAGCCAAAGGTGGCCAGAGGAAACGTTACAAGGACACCCTCAAAGCCTCCCTGATAAAAGGGGCTAATACCTTTCTGTCCTTTCTCCATCCGGAGTGTGACCCGGGCACCCCTCCTTTCCTTTTCCATTCTGATTTTTCTTTATTGCTAACGTCTGCATGTAATTTTACTATGTTAATTCCTCCTCCGTAGTCAGTCTGCATACTGGTTCTGCCTTAACTTCGGCAGATGCTGCCGCCTCATGAGCAGCCTCGCCTGCAGCCTCGTTACCTTTCTGAATATCTTTCACCACCGCTGGTGGGCTTTTACTTTGATCACTGCCGCTTGGGCGGGCATAATAGCAGCGTCTAATAACAGCCTAATTCGGCCTTCATGTTTGATGGCCTCACCGCCTGAGGTGACGAATCCCCGTCTCCCCCAAGCGGTCATGTAGTCATGTACTACCCCGAAGGCATAGCGACTATCGGTATAGATATTCACTCGTTTTCCTTCTAATAATTTGAGAGCTTCAGTCAGGGCCGGAAGTTCGGCCACTTGAGCGGATAAACCACTGTGGATTGCTCCATATAGGATGGTTGTCAAGTTTCCGTTTATCACTGCTCATCTGGTGTTGGACATTCCATCAATACACTTTCGAGATCCGTCCACATATAATGTTAACTCAGGGTCTTTTAATGACGTCTCGCTTATATTTCCCGGTGTATCCTTCCATTCCAAGGCTTGACACTTGTGTGGCTCTCCCATGACTAAAATTCCTTCTGCCAGGTTCTTGCCGGTGTTCCTTACTATTTTGACAGATTCATCCCGCGGCAACAGAACTGCTTCCCATTTTACTCTCCGGACGTTCGAGATGGCCCAGAGTTTTCATGTGTTTAACATTTCCACTAGGGTGTGCTTGGCATGGAGGAATATTTCCCCTATCATAACAATGGGTTCACTCATTTTCACTGACTAGGTGGCACAGTCGAGTGCTGCTACACTCCTGGATAGTCCCGCAGCTACTGACCACTGCTGAGTCGAGCAGTAGGCAACGGATCTCTGTCGATCGCTGTGGTTTTGCGTGACCACAGCTCCATAGAAACTTCCTTCGTTATCACAATATATGAAAAATGGCAGTTCAATAGTGGGCAACCCTGGTGCTGGGGCAGACATAAGAGCCTCTTTTAGATCTCTGTATGGCGTCTCTTGCTCTGGTCCCCAGACTATGGCTACTAGGGAGGGCTTGCCTTGCTTTACGAGCTTCTGAATTGGCTTGGAAAGTGTTGCATAATTAGCAATAACATTTCTACAGTAGTTAAATAGTCACAGGACCTTCCTCAACCCCTTACAGTTATTGGGCGCAGCATCTCCATGATGGCGTCTCAACGGTCATTAGACATTGCCCGAGACCCTTTTGAGATTTCGTGCTCCAAGTACTGTGCCTTGGGCAGTCCTATCTGAGAATTCCACAGGTTCACAATTCTCTGAGTGAAGAAGTTTCTCCTCATCTTGTTCCTAAATGGCTTATCCCTTACCATTAGACTGTGGCCCCTGGTTCTGGACTTCCACAACATCGGGAACATTCTTCCTGCATCTAACCTGTCCAATCGAGTCAGAATTTTATAGGTTTCTATGAGATCCCCTCTCATTCTTCTAAATTCCAGTGAATATAAGCCTAGTCGATCCAGTCTTTCTTCATATGTCAGTCCTGCCATCCCGGGAATCAGTCTGGTGAACCTTCGCTGCACTCCCTCAATAGCAAGAATGTCCTTCCTCAGATTAGGAGACCAAAACTGTACACAATACTCAAGGTGTGGCCTCACCAAGGCCCCGTACAACTGCAGTATGACTTCCCTGCTCCTATACTCAAATCCTCTCGCTATGAAGACCAACATGCCATTTGCCTTCTTCACCGCCTGCTGTACCTACATGCCAACTTTCAATGACTGATGTATCACGACACCCAGGTCTCGTTGCACCTCCCCTTTTCCTAATCTGTCACCATTCAGATTATAATCTGCCTTCCTGTTTTTGCCACCAAAGTGGATAATCTCTCATTTATCTACATTATACTGCATCTGCCATGCATTTGCCCAATCACCTAACCTGTCCAAGTCACTCTGCAGCCTCTTAGCATCCTTCTCACAGCTCACACTGCCAACCAGTTTAGTGTCATCTTCAAATTTGGAGATATTACATTCAATTCCTTTGTCTAAATCATTAATGTATATTGTAAATAGCTGGGGTTCCAGCACCGAATCTTTAAAATAAACTAATAGACTTTTACCTTGCTCAAATCGTCCAACTGATGTTCACGTAGCACAACAGATTACATCGGATTTTGAGAGTGGTATTTAAACTTACTCACTCAGTGATGGTCTCTCACAATCAGTGTCCAGTCCTTCGGAGCAATCCTGCTGACTACATCAATTGATGTGGAGCGTTACAGAGACACTTGACACAGTCTGATTTGGTTTAAAGTAAATTATGTTTATTATACATTAACGGGAGAGGAGTCTCTGCGTCTGAGCCTCCCCAGTGCCTCCAGTCTCTCTCTCTCCGAACAACATTTCATCATCACTTTTACACAGTTACTCGACCTATTTCGATCGGCAGTATGTTCTTCAAAATTCGCATGAATTTGTGGTTTGTGCATTCAAAATCGTTTTTGCTCCATGGAACTAGCAAACTATGCCTTTCATAATAAGCCACATCCCATGCTCGCGCTTCTGATGTTATTTCAGGGAACTTACTTTAGCTAAAGCATGTCTGCGGTTTACATGTACGTGCTGTCTCAGCTGCTGCTGCTAGTCTGCAAGTTGCATTGTTAATCCCTTAATTCCTGAAGGACGCAATGTCCCACTCAGTGGCTATCGGCAACTTTCTTCTGATTGCTTCATTTTTCATCACACAAACAAAGCGGTTATGCAATGCTCGGTCCTGAAAGTTTCTAAAATGACAGTGAATGGATAGCGTTTTTAATGCTACAATGTACTCACTGATACTCTCGTCAGTTAATTAATTTTGTTTTCTAAAATGATAACTTTCAGCAATTTTCAAGGATTCAGGACTGTAGTGCTGAGAATCTCCGTCAGTGGTGTGTCCTTTGGCTTGCAGGGAACAAGCAAAGTTTTAAGCATTTCATACACCTCGGGGCCTGCATCAGTCAAGAAAATAGACCGTTTTCTTTCTAACACCACCTGGTTACGGTTTTTGTCATCGGGGACTTCGCCGATACTATTCGTGGTGGAAAACATTTCTAGCCACTTCACATACGCTCCAAAAGTCTCTCGGTCACGATGGAACTCACCCAAACACCCTATTTATCCCATAGGCTTGGCCATCTGGACTCTGGGAATATCAACAATGTGCTTGAAATTTAACTTGACTTTTTAGCTGTGTTGCAAAGCAAAGAACCTTTCAAAGTCTCTCTGTTGTTTGGTTGGATGATCCACCCAAAAAAATTCAGCTAGGAAATCCAGACATCTGATCCTATATATACTATTAATCCAATCCGGTATATTTTTTGTGACATCACAAACACACTATACACAAGATGGCTAAAAAGGAACTTGTCATCATGTGATAGGAGAAGGTTTGGGTGACCCCTGGACAGAAGAGGATGACTAGGCAGGTAGTGCAGGAGTCCCCTGAGTCCATCCCGGTCTCCAACCGGTACTCTGTTCTGAGTACCGGTGGGAGTGATGGTGGCTCTGGGGAGTGCAGCCAGAGCCAAGTCCACGGCACCACGAGTGGCTCAGCTGCACAGGGTGGGACGGAAAAAGAATGGAAGAGCTATAGTGGTAGGGGATTCAATAGTCAGGGGGGCAGACAGGCATTTCTGCGGCTGCAGACGTGACTCTAGGATGGTATGTTGCCTCCCTGATGCCAGAGTCAAGGATGTCACTGAGCGGCTGCAGGGCATTCTGGGGGGAGAGGGTAAACAGCCAGAGGTCGTGGTCCACATCGGTACCAATGCTATAGGTAGGAAGAGGGAGGAGGTCCTGCAGGCAGAGCTTAGGGAGCTAGGAGAGAGATTAAAAAGCAGGACCTCAAAAGGTAGTAATCTGCAGATTACTCCCAGTGCCACGAGCTAGTGAGAACAAAAATAGGAGGCTAGAGCAGATGAATACGTGGCTGGAGAGATGGTGCAGGCGGGAGGGCTTTAGTTTCCTGAGGCATTGGGACCACTTCTGGGGGAGATAGGACCTGTACAAGCCGGACAGGTTGCATCTCAACAGAACCGGGACCAATATCCTCACGGGGGTGGGGGTTGGTTGCTAGTGCTGTTGGGGAGGGTTTAAACTAACTTGGCAGGGGGACGGGAACCTGAAAATAGATTCAGTAGGGAGGGGAGTAAAGCTGGAATTAGAAAGCAAAAATAAAGAAAGTAAGTTTGAAGGAGAAAGGAAACAAGCAGGAAAAAGGGTTAAAAAAACAAATTTAAAGACACTTTGTCTAAATGAACGTAGCATTTGTAACAAAATAGACGAGTTGACGGCACAAATTGAGACAAATTGGCATGATCTGATAGCCATTACAGAGACGTGGTTGCAAGGTGACCAGGACTGGGAATTAAATATTCAGGGGTACTTGACAATTGGGAAGGACAGGCAGAAAGGAAAAGGAAGTGGGGTAGCTCTATTGATAAAGGATGGAATCACTGCAATAGTGAGAAATGATATTGACCCAAATGATCAGGATGTTGAAACAGTTTGGGTGGAGATAAGGAATAATAAGGGGAAAACGTCACTGGTGGGCGTAGTCTATAGGTCCCTTAACAGTAGCAACTCTGTTGGTTGGAGCATAAACCAGGAAATAGTGGGGCTTATAAAAAGGGAACGGCAATAATCCTGGGTGATTTTAACCTCCATATTGATTGGACAAATCAAATTGGTCAGGGTAGCGTTGAGGAAGAGTTCATAGAGTGCGTAAGGGACGGGTTCCTTGAGCAGTATGTAATGGAACCATCCAGGGGGGCAGGCTATCTTAGATCTGGTCCTGTGTAATGAGACAGGATTAATAAACAATCTCCGAGTAAAGGATCCCCTTGGAATGAGTGATCATAGAATGATTGAATTTCAAATTCAGATGGAGGGTGAGAAAGTTGGATCTCTAACCAGCGTACTGAGCTTAAATAAAGGAGACTATGAAAGTATGAGGGCAGAATTGGCTAAAGTGGACTAGGAAAATAGATTCAAGTGTAGGATGGTTGATGAATAGTGGTGTACATTTAAGGAGATATTTCACAATTCTCAAGAAAACTTTAGGCCAGTGAGAAGGAAAGGGTGTAAGAGAAAAGATAGCCATTGTAGCTGACTAAAGAAATAAAGGACAGTATCCAATTAAAAACAAGGGCATACAAAGTAGCCAAAACTCATGGGAGGACAGAAGATTGGGAAGCTTTTAAAAACCAGCAAAGAATGACTAAAAAAATGATTAAGAAAGGGAAGACAGACTATGAAAGTAAACTAGCACAAAATATAAAAACAGATAGCAAAAGTTTCTATAGGTATATAAAAAGGAAATGAGTGGCTAAAGTAAGTGTTGGTCCCTTAGAGGACAAGACCGGGGAATTAGTAATGGGGAACTTGGAGATGGCAGAAACTCTGAACAAATATTTTGTATCAGTCTTTACCATAGAGGCCACGAACAATATCCCAATAGTGGATAGCAGGGGGCTATGGGGGGGGAGGAACTTAACACTATCACTAAGGAGGTGGTACTTAGTAAGATAATGGGACTAAAGGTAGATAAATCCCCTGGAGCTGATGGCTTTCATCCTGGGGTCTTAAGAGAAATAGCGGCAGGGATTGTGGATGCATTGGTTGTAATTTACCAAAATTCCCTGGATTCTGGGGAGGTTCCAGCAGATTGGAAAACTGGAAATGTAACACCTCTATTTAAAAAAGGAGGCAGACAGAAAGCAAGAAACTATAGACCAGTTAGCCTAACATCTGTGGTTGGAAAAATGTTTGAGTCCATTATTAAAGAAGCAGTAGCAGGATACTTGGAAAAGCAAAATTCAGTCAGGCAGAGTCAGCATGGATTTATGAAGGGGAAGTCATGTTTGACAAATTTGCTGGAATTCTTTGAGGATGTAATGCACAGGGTGGATAAAGGGGAATCAGTGGATGTGGTGTATTTGGACTTCCAGAAGGCATTTGACAAGGTGCCACATAAAAGGTTACTGCACAAGATAAAAGTTCACGGGGTTGGGTGGTAATATATTAGAATGGATAAAGGATTGGCTAATGAACAGAAAACAGAGAGTCGGGATAAATGGTTAATTTTCGGGTTGGCAATCAGTAACTAGTGGGGTGCCGCAGGGAGCAGTGCTGGGACCCCAACTATTTACAATTTTTATTAACGACTTGGAAGAAGGGACCGAGTGTAACGTAGCCAAGTTTGCTGACGATACAAAGATGGGAGTAAAAGCAATGTGTGAGGAGGACACAAAAAATCTGCAAAAGGACATAGACAGACTAAGTGAGGGGCCAAAATTTGTCAGATGGAGTATAATGTTGGAAAGTGTGACGTCATGCACATGGCAGAAAAATCAAAGAGCAAGTTATTATTTAAATGGAGATAGATTGCAAAGTGCTGCAGTACAGCGGGTTCTGGGGATACTTGTGCATGAAACACAAAAGATTAGTATGCAGGTACAGCAAGTGATCAGGAAGGCCAATGGAATCTTGGCCTTTATTGCAAAGGGGATGGAGTATAAAAGCAGGGAAGTCTTGCTACTGTTATACAGGGTATTGGTGAGGCTACACCTGGAATACTGCGTGCAGTTTTGGTTTCCATATTTACGAAAGGATATACTTGTTTTGGAGGCAGTTCAGAGAAGTTTCACTAGGTTGATTCCAGGGATGAGGGGGTTGACTTATGAGGAAAGGTTGAGTAGGTTGGGCCTCGAGTCATTGGAATTCAGAAGAATGAGAGGTGATCTTATCAAAACGTATAAGATTATGAGGGGGCTTGACAAGGTGGATGCAGAGAGGATGTTTCCACTGATCGGGGAGACTAAAACTAGAGAGCATAATCTTAGAATAAGGGACCGCCCATTTAAAACTGAGATGAGGAGAAATTTCTTCTCTCAGAGGGCTGTAAATCTGTTGAATTCGCTGCCTCAGAGAGCTGTGGAAGTTGGGATATTGAACAAATTTAAGACAGAAATAGATAATTTCTTAAACGATAATGGAATAAGCGGTTATGGGGAGTGGGAAAGGATCAGTCATGATCCTATTAAATGGCGGCGCAGGCTCGAGGGGCCATATGGCCTACTCCTGCTCCTATTTCTTATGTTCTTATGATGTTTCACATGATCCTTTTATTTTATTTACATCAGCAGTTGCATTAGCACAATAGCCCACTAGGGGGCGCTCTATATTACAGATCTAGGAATATAAAACAGATGAAAAATCCCTTTCCCTCCGCAATTGACACATTACTTGATGATGCTTTTGATGTCAAATGTTAAGGCAGAGCTCAGTCAGTCTCCCTGCAGTTTGGTGAAAACTGAGTCAGGTTTTTTGTCAGTCCTTAAGGAGCCCATGTGTCTGGAGTCAGTGAACTCTTGAAAGGCATGCATCTGTTTATCACCACTTTTAAAGCAATGCAGTGTGTTGCCAGCTATTGATCAGATATTTTCACAGAAAATTTCTCAAACACGATTGCCACAAGATGTGTTGTGAGACATAATCACTGAATATTTAAACACGCAAGATATTTCTGCAAGCTCTGGTGGGGTCAGTGTTGATGGGCACCATTGGGCACAGTCATGATGTAAATGGCAGGATAATGTCCCAAGGTATTTTAACCCTATCAGCTATTCATAGAATTATAGAGTCATATAATGATACAGCACAGATGGAGGCCAATCAGTCCATCACGCCTGGAGCAGCTCTTTGGTAGAGCTATCCAATTAATCCCATTTCCCTGCTCTTTCCCCAAAGTCCTGTAATTTCTTTTCTCTTCAAATATTTATTCTATTTTCTTTTGAAAGTTACGAATGAATCTGCTTCCTTCACCCTTTTAAGCAGTGCATTTCAGATCACAACTCACCATGTAAAAAGATGTTTCCTCAAGTCGCCTCTGGTTGTTTTGCCATTCAACTTAAATCGGTCTTCTTTGGTTACTGACCCTTCTGGCACTGGAAACAGTTTCTCCTAATTTACTCTATCAAAACCATTCATGATTTTGAACACCTCTATCAAATCTCCTCCTAACCTTCTCTGTTCTAAGGAGAACAAGCCCAGCTTCTCTCGCCTCGACATAACTGAATTCCCTCATCTCTGGTACCATCGTAGTAAATTTCCTCTGCACCCTCTCCAAGGCCTTGACATCCTTCTTAAAGTGCGGTGCCCAGATTAGAACACAATACTCAACTGTGGCCTAACCAGCGTTTTCTAAAGATACACCATAACTTCCGAGCTTTTATACTCTATGCCTCTATTTATAAAGCACAGGATTCCATATGCTTTTTTAACATCCTTCTCAACTTTTCCTACCAGCTTCAAAGATTTGAGTTTATACCCACCCACATCCCCTGCCCCAAGATCTCTCTGCTCCTGTGCTTCCTTTAAGATTGTACTATTTAGTTCATATTGCCTCTCCTCATTCTTCTTACCAAAATGTATCATTTCACATTTCTTTACATTTAATTGCAACTGCCATGTGTCTCCCCATTTCACCAGTATGTCTCCAAAAGTCTGTTACTATCCTCCTCATTGTTTACGACATTTGCAAGTTTAGTTTCATCTGCAAACTTTGAAATTAAGCCCTGTGTACCCAAGTCCAGGCCAATAACATATATCAAAAATAGCAGTGTCCCTAATACCAACCCCTGGGGTACACCACTGTATACTTCCCTCTAGTATGAAAAGCAATTGTTCACCACTACTCTCTGCTTTCTGTCCCTTAGCCAATCTTAAATCCATGCTGCCACTGTCCCTTTAACTCCATGGGCTTTAATTTTGCTAACAAGTCTATTATGTGATACTTTGCCATATGCCTTTTGAAAGTCCATATACACAACACCAACCGCACTACCCTTATCAACCCTCTGTTACTTCATCAAAGAAATCGAACAAGTTAATAAAACATGATTTGCCTTTAACAAATCTGTGCTGACTTTCATTTATTAGCCTACACTTTTCCAAATGCCAAAGACACAAACTAAACAGAGAAACAGTGGCACTGATCTCAGCCCAGTTTGTCAGTATGTTACACCTCTTGTGTGTCCATTTATGTCCATCACCAATAGTGGTTCAGTAGCATCACTTCTGACCGAGCTGGCAGAGTCCTAAAGGACATAGCTGCCAGACTGGGCCTGCGGCATGTGGTGAGAGAACCAACATGAGGGAAAACCCTACTTGGCCTCATCCTCACCAATCTACCTGTCGCCGATGCATCTGTCCTGATAGCATTGGTAGCAGTGATCACCACACTGTCACTTGCAGCAACAAAGTCCCGTCTTCACACTGAGGACACCCTCCATTGTGTTGTGGCACTACCACCATGCTAAATGGGATATATTCAAAACAGATCTAGCAGCTCAAAAACTGGGCATCCATAAGGCATTGTGGGCCATCAGCTGCAGCAGAATTGTATTCCAGCACAATCTGCAACATCATGGCCCGGCATATCCCTCACTCTACCAGAAGTGCCGAGTGGATGAGCTGTATCGGTCTCCTCCTGAGGTCCCCACCATCACAGAAGCCAGTCTTCAGTCAATTCACTTCACTCCATGTGACATTAAGAAACGGCTGAGTGCACTGGACACAGCAAAGGCTATGGGCCCTGACAACATCTCAGCTGTCATGCTGAAAACTTGTGCTCCAGAACTAGCCGCACCTCTAGTCAAGTTGTTCCAGTACAGCTACAACACTGGCATCTACCCGACAATGTGGAAAACTGCCCAGATATTTCTTGTCCACAAAAACCAGGACAAATCCAATCTGGCCAATTATTGCCCCATCAGTCTATTCTCAATCATCAGCAAAGTGATGGAAAATGTTGTTGGCAGTGCTATCAAGTGACATTTACTCATCAATAACCTGCTCACCGATGCCCAGTTTGGGTTCCGCCAGGACCACTTGGTTCCAGATCTCAATGCAACTTTGGTCCAAACATGGACAAAAGAGATGAATTCCAGAGGTGAGGTGAGAGTGACTGCCCTTGACTGCATTTTCCCCGAGTGTGACATCAAGGAGCCCCAGTAAAACTAATGTCAATGTGAATCAGGGGGAAAACTCTCCATAGGCTGGAGTCATACCTAGCACAAAGCAAGATGATTGTGGTTGTTAGAGGTCCATCATCTCAGCCCCAGGACATCGCTGCAGGAGTTCTTCAGGGCAGTGTCCTAGGCCCAACCTGCTTCATCAATGATCTTCCCTCCATCATAAGGTCAGAAGTGGGGATATTCGCTAATGATTGCACAGTGTTCAGTTCCATTTGCAAATCCTCAGATAATGGAGCAGTCTATGCCTGAATGCAGCAAGACCTGGATAATATTCAGGCTTGGGCTGATTAGTGGCAAGTAACATTCGCGCCACACAAGTGCCAGGCAATGACTATCTCCAACAAACGAGAGTCTAACCACCGCCCTTTGACATTCAACGGCATTACCATTGCCGAATCCCCCACCATCAACATCCTGGGGGGTCACCATTAACCAGAAACTTAACTGGACCAGCCACATAAATACTATGGCAACAAGAGTAGGTCAGAGGCTGGGCATTCTGCAGCGAGTTCTCACCTCCTGACTCCCCATAGCGTTTCCACCATCTACAAGACACAAGTCAGGAGTGTGATGGAATACTCTCCACTTGCCTGGATGAGTGCAGCTTCAACAACACTCAAGAAGCTCGACACCATCCAGGACAAAGCAACCCACTTGATTGGCACCCTATCCACCACCTTAAGCATTCACTCCCCCCATAACCAGCGTACAATGGCTGCAGTGTGTTACCATCTACAAGATGCACTGCAGCAACTTGCCAAGGCTTCTTCGGCAGCATCTCCCAAACCCTTGAGCTCGACCATTTAGAAAGACAAGGACAGTGAGTGCTTAGAAACATCACCACCTCCACGTTCCTCTCGAAGTCACACACCATCCTGACTTGGAACTATCACTGTTCCTTCATCGTCGCTGGGTCAAAATCCTAGAACTCCCTCCCGAACAGTATCTTCACCACATGGACTGCAGCAGTTCAAGAAGGCGGCTCACCACCTTCTCAAGGGCAATTAGGGATGGGCAATAAATACTGGCCTTTCCAGTAACGCCCAAATCCCATGAACGAATAATTAAAAAAACATTCATGGGACATAACAGAGCTGAGAATCAGTCCCATAGTATTATTGCCAATAGATTTCCAATTGAGTTTTAAGTTGCATTGACTTTTACTCTCTGGATGACCTAATTAATGGCCTGATTCTCCAGTATTCAAATCATTAGTGCTGTCTTTGGGAAAGGCATTAATTGTTATATCACAGAGATTAAGTTTTCATTGTCTCTTTAACATGAATTTCCAGGTCAGATGAACATTTATGTACATTTCACTTTGCTCCTACTTACAGCAGATCCAACTATTTGCTACAATGCAAAACAAGCACTGAGATCTGGAGGAACAATTCATGTCGCATCTGTCAAGTCTCACAGGACACTCACCACTTCCTCAGGTGGCCACCAGAGATGTGCAACAACCAGCTGCAGCAATTTTGTCGTTAGGACTCAATATTTACCTAGCATGAGTGCAGTCATGGGATTAGGCTTCAATACTTTACTGGCATTTTGAATTACTAAATATCATGTTAAACATTTCTAATAGTTTAACATTCATCTTAAATCATTACACATACAATGTTCTTTATATGTTCTGATGTTGGTTCGCTGTTTGTGTGGAATGCGTTAAACACATACTTTTTATTGATCAATATTTTTCAAGTATTTAAATTCCTGAACAATAGTCATCATTCTTCCCCCATTGTATTTGCATCACTTTAATATTCGGCACCTTTGTACTTCTAGGTGTTTGCTAATTTCAGTGCTGATTTCCTTTTATAGGCAGCCCTGTAAAATGTGCCTTTGTGCTTGCATGCTAACCTAATGCTGCAATGTCCTCAAATAATGGTACTTTAGTTATATAAGAGTATTGGGGGCAAAATTCCAGTGCCTTGTTTGGGGGCAGTAACCGAATCGAGGCAGGACTTTTTGTGCCTGAAACGGGAGTCCCGCCCTGGGCGTGAAATTGCAGTTCCCGCCCCTCACAGGAAGTGGAGCGCAATGTCGTGTGCTCCACTTCCTGTTCGGGCGTACTTGGGAATATTACTTGGGCACGTTCATCAGTGCTGCGTGGCTGCTCTGTGTAGCGCTGATGCATTTCAACGCCCCTCCCCTTCCGTTAATGGGAGGGCCGCTGCACACTCTGCCGGGCCTCTGATGGTCTCCACTGGGACACCAGGGCGCCGTGGTGCCGAAGCTGTAGACCGGCACCCAAACACAGAAGGGACCGACCGCTGAGTCGGCCGTAAGAAAAATGGTGGTGTGCGCTGCTCCACAATCCCGATTTAATTTCCACGGATGTTAGGCCGGTTCGCAACTCACGAGGCTGGCGCTGACAACGCTCGCGGCTGCCTTTTGGAGCGCTGGATAATTTCCGCCGCAGGGCAGAAATGGGTCACCATGCACGGCACTAAGTGGTCTCCGTGCATGGCGATGATGTCATCGCCAGTTGCGCGGCGGCCTGGAGCGGTACTGCTGGGGTGTGGCACTACCGTGGCAGCGTCTCCGCTAACTCCCACGCAATTTCGCAGGAGCCGGTAGTGCGCCCCCCCACCCCAAACAAAAACAATTTTGCGCCCCATTAGTGCCCCCGGAGACACTAACAGGAAGCGCAAAAAATAGGCCAATTTTCGCCCCGTAGGCTTAGAATCATAAGGCCTGAGTTTAGTCAACTTACCGTCGGCTGCTGCCGAGTTTTCTCGGCAACCTCGATTGTTTTCGGGCACTCTCTCCTCCGAGTGAGTTTCGTCATCCTCACACCAGCGGGAAGAGAAGACTGCTGTCGACCATCCACTGGCATGTGCCGGCGAGAGTCCTCCTGCCCGCTGCATCGCCAGTTTCGTCTGGGCGGACCTCTGCTCCAGCAGGGGAAAAGACCGCCACGTGGAGGTAGGTCTTACCTGAACGGTAAGTATGAAGACCTGCAAAAAAAGGTTAGTGCACTTCTTTACTTTATTTCTTTTGCAGGGATTTAGGTGGATGGGGTTCCCTGAAGGATTTCTGGTGGTTTTTTAAAATTGTTTTGAAAACTTTTAATTTTATCAGTTCCCCCCTCCCTGGGCTCGACTCTATCCTCGGCGGTACCTTGCCGAAGATTGCTTTTGCTGCCCAGAATGGGAGCTACCGCCTGCTGCTGCCCAGAATCGGCATGCTAGGTCCATTTTTACCACCGGGCGGTCTTTCCCACATTTTTTCATGAAACTTCCACGCAAAGTACTGTCAGAATCTTAGCGATCCTTTGGGCGGTACTTGGGTGGTACTTAGCTTTCCCCAAACTCGGGCCCATAGAATCATAGAATGGTTACAGCACAGAAGGAGGCCATTTGGCCCATCGAACCTATGCTGGCTCTCTGCAAAAGCACCTCAGCTAGTCCCACTCCCCCCGCCCTTTACTCGTAGCCCTGCAACTCCTCTTTAAAAGCTGTGATTGACACTGCCTTCACACCCTTTCAGGCAGTGCATTCCAGATCCTAACCACTTGCTGTGTAAAAAACTTTTTCCTCATGTTGCCTTTGGTTCTTTTGCTAATCACCTTAAATCTGTGTCCTCTGGTTCTCGACCCTTCCGTCAATGGGAACTTTCTCTCTATCTACTCTGTCCAGCCCCCTCATAATTTTAAATGCATCTATTAAATCTCCTCTCACTCTTCTCCGCTCTAATGAGAACAACCCCAGCTTCTCCAGTCTAGCCACGTAACTGAAGTCCCTTATCTCTGGAATCATTCTCGTAAATCTCTTCTGCACCATCTCTAAGACCTTCACATCCTTCCTAAAGTGCGGTGCCCAGAATTGGACACAATACTCCAGCTGAGGAAAAACCAGCGTTTTATACAAGTTCATCATAACTTCCACGCTTTTGTACTCTATGCCTCTATTCATGAAGCCCAGGATCCCATAAGCTTTTTTAACTGCTTTCTCAACCTGCCCTGCCACCTTCAGCGATTTTTGCACATCGACCCCAAGGTCTTTCTGTTCATGCACTCCCTTTAGAATTGTACCCTTTAGTTTATATTTCCTCTCCTCATTCTTTCCACCAAAATGTATCATCATCATCATAGGCAGTCCCTCAAAATTGAGGAAGACTTGCTTCCACTCTAAAAGTGAGTTCGTAGGTGGCTGTACAGTCCAATGCGGGAATTACAGTCTCTGTCACAGGTGGGGCAGACAGTGGTTGGAGGAAAGGGTGGGTGGGGAGCCTGGTTTGCCGCACACTCCTTCCGCTGTCTGCGTTTGATTTCTGTACGCTCTCGGCGATGAGACTCGAGGTGCTCAGCGCGCTCCCGGATGCTCTTCCTCCACTTTGGGCGGTCTTGGGCCAGGGATTCCCAGGTACCGGTGGGGATATTGCGGTAGGAGTTCTGAGTAGAGCGCTTGCTTAGGTGGTCTCATGTCGGGCATGAGGATGATGTGGCCCGCCCAACGGAGCTGGTCGAGTGCTCGACCAAAATGTATCACCTCGCACTTTTCTGCGTTTTCGGCTTATGAGGTATTTAGAGGGATTAGGTATTGGAAGAGTTAAATGACACTACACTTTTTGTTAGAACTGCTATTCTGCAAAATCCAGTGCTTTTGGATTCTCAGGATAATGCATGATCACAAGTATCCTTATTATTGCAAAAATGAATTGTTATTGCGAGTAGAGAGGGAAAAATAGTTTGTGACTTAAAGCTGTCTACAGGGCATTATCTCGTAATCTTTCTTTATGTCTGTGGGTATGCGCTGAGAACTTTTACTCTTTTTCAGTATTAAGCTTTGCTAGTTTGCAGTTGAATATTAAGTTTGCTAATCTATAGTTTTATTATTTTAGTTTTATTTCTCCTCTGTTAGAATTAGGGAAAAGCATGTTGAACCTAGATTTTTTTTATAGTTAGAACTATTTTTGTCTTCAAGGTCCTAGGTGGCCTTGGAAATAGCGGATGCATTGACAGTCATTTTCCAACATTCCATAGATTCTGGATCAGTTCCTATCGAGTGGAGAGTAGCCAATGTAACCCCACTTTTTAAAAAAGGAGGGAGAGAGAAAACAAGAAATTATAGACCGGTCAGCCTGACATCAGTAGTGGGTAAAATGATGGAATCAATTATTAAGGATGTCATTTGGAAAGAGGTGACATGATAGGTCCAAGTCAGCATGGATTTGTGAAAGGGAAATCATGCTTGACAAACCTTCTGGAATTTTTTGAGGATGTTTCCAGTAGCGTGGACAAGGGAGAACCAGTTGATGTGGTATATTTGGACTTTCAGAAGGCTTTCGACAAGGTCCCACACAAGAGATTAATGTGCAAAGTTAAAGCACATGGGATTGGGGATAGTGTGCTGACATGGATTGAGAACTGGTTGTCAGACAGGACGCAAAGAGTAGGAGTAAATAGGGACTTTTCAGAATGGCAGGCAGTGACTAGTGGGGTACCGCAAGGTTCTGTGCTGGGGCCCCAGCTGTTTACATTGTACATTAATGATTTAGACGAGGGGATTAAATGTAGTATCTCCAAATTTGCGGATGACACTAAGTTGGATGGCAGTGTGAGCTGTGAGGAGGATGCTATGAGGCTGCAGAGTGACTTGGATAGATTAGGTGAGTGGGCAAATGCATGGCAGATGAAGTATAATGTGGATAAATGTGAGGTTATCCACTTTGGTGGTAAAAACAGAGAGACAGACTATTATCTGAATGGTGACAGATTAGGAAAAGGGGAGGTGCAATGAGACCTGAGTGTCATGGTACATCAGGCATTGAAGGTTGGCATGCAGGTACAGCAGGCGGTTAAGAAAGCAAATGGCATGTTGGCCTTCATAGCGAGGGGATTTGAGTACAGGGGCAGGGAGGTGTTGCTACAGTTGTACAGGGCCTTGGTGAGGCCACACCTGGAGTATTGTGTACAGTTTTGGTCTCCTAACTTGAGGAAGGACATTCTTGCTATTGAGGGAGTGCAGCGAAGGTTCACCAGACTGATTCCCGGGATGGCGGGACTGACATATCAAGAAAGACTGGATCAACTGGGCTTGTATTCACTGGAGTTCAGAAGAATGAGAGGGGATCTCATAGAAACGTTTAAAATTCTGATGGGTTTAGACAGGTTAGATGCAGGAAGAATGTTCCCAATGTTGGGGAAGTCCAGAACCAGGGGTCACAGTCTAAGGATAAGGGGTAAGCCATTTAGGACCGAGATGAGGAGAAACTTCTTCACCCAGAGAGTGGTGAACCTGTGGAATTCTCTACCACAGAAAGTTGTTGAGGCCAATTCACTAAATATATTCAAAAAGGAATTAGATGTAGTCCTTACTACTAGGGGGATCAAGGGGTATAGTGAGAAAGCAGGGATGGGGTACTGAAGTTGCATGTTCAGCAATGATCATATTGAATGGCGGTGCAGGCTCGAAGGGCCGAAAGGCCTACTCCTTCACCTATTTTCTATGTTTCTATGTTTCTATCCATCATGAATTGTAGAAACAAAAGATAGGAACAGTCAAAGCTTGTGCTAAGGCTAAAACGCAGATAAGGGAGGCCCAAGGTTTGTGCCTGGACACAAAACTTATGGGCCTATGCTTCGGTGGAATGGGGTGGTTTGGAAAATACATGATTGGATGCATTTTTCCACAGGTCTGGTTTTTGGGGTATACCTTAGGAGGTTTGAGTTATTCTCAGAGTAGAAGGGCAAGGAGGACACCAGACATGTGTACAATCATTTGTGAGTAGGAGGTAGGAGGAATGGGTCACACCTTCTACTCAAGGATCAACGGATTAATGTAATTCTCAATTGTTCCTTGTAAACTGCTGCTCAAATACTGTGGGGGCGAAATTGCCCCGTGGCCCATCAGGGGGTGCTAACTTTCCCGGCCCAGGTCAGTTAACACCCGGAAATCCCGTCCTGGCCTGAAATTGCCCCTTTGTGACCCATGAATGTCGCTGAACAGGTCAGCGCTACGTGGCTGCTTCGCATCGCGCTGATGTGCCACAATGCCCCTCCCCTTCATTAAAAGAGGAGGGCCGCTGCGGACTCTGCAGCCCCTCTGGTGGGCACTACTGGGCCACCAGGGGCATTTTCGACTGGGCCAGCGACCCGGCACACAACAGGCAGCACCGGGCTGCATGATGATGGCCCGGTCGAACCAAGGGCCACCATTGTCGGGCTGACGAGATTGCCAGCCGACAATAAAATGTGGCGACCCAGGGCGCACATCCCTTCCCCTTTAAGGGGCGCCCCGGGCAGATATCAGCGACCCGCAAAACAGGATATCGGCCTGCGCCAATCTGGTGTCCTGCGGTACAATTTTCCCCACGGGATGCAAAGGGGTCGGCTCGGGGCGGTGAGGGGTAGGTGCACATAGGGTTTGCGAAAGGGGGTTTGCGCCCTGTTAGCGCCTACCGGTAATGCTAACAGGGTGCACAAACGGGGCAATTTCGGCCCCTGTGTGCATTATCTCTCACTTATGCTTAAATAAAAATCATAACTGTTACCAATATGGAGTTAGCTTCGAACTACTAAACAGTTTAAAGTGACTTTAAATTTATTACATTTAGAAAATTGACGTGCATGTCTGAGTTTGACATAAGCACCTGGAATTCACTCCAATGACAATATTGGTGGCGAACACCATAAGTTAGACTGTTGTGCTCCTCGGTCGTCCAGTGGCGACCTCATACCACAATTTGCTTAAAAATTAATCAGAGTATGCCGCAATGAGCATAGTGGCATGGTCAGTGTCTGATATACATCCAAAGTACCAGGGCCCGACACAGAACTGAAAAACAGGTTATTTAACAGGGATGTGGTTAGGAGTGATGGCTCCAATTTGATAGTGTGGGGATGAGTCACAGTATGTATAGACAAAATGTCCGGGTCAGGATTTATTTAACTGATGAGTTTGTACTAATACAGTATAAACATATAAATCGCCATGAAGAAACGGCCTGTATGTCTCCCAAACCGCTTGCGATCCCTAGTCATATTTTACTACCTGTTGCAATCCATGCTTAGTGGACAAGTTTAATAAATATTAATAGGAGTCAGGATAAAATCCGAACATAACTGGTTGTCAAAACACTTAGGGCTGGATTTTCACTTCTGCTCATTTTGGGGCAGTAATGGTGGCGAGGCGGTAAAGTTTGTGCCCGGGAATAGTTTGCGCCTCAGTCAGCAAAAGTCATCAGCTGGACACTGAGTGTGGGGTGGAGCGCTAAGAAAGGCATTACACACCTCTCTTAGGGTGCTAAGCCGGCTGAGCAAGTGAAAATCCTGAGCTAAACAGCCGGCTTCGATGCGCTCTCAGAGAGGTGGGGGAAAAACAACCCTGAAAAAAACCCACGAAAAACATTCCCAAGAAATCACTCACACCACCACAACATAAAATCACAAAAAAAAATAATCACACTTACTTGAGGTCGACATTAATTACCTTACTGCGGCCGCTACAGCTCAGACCAGCTGCTTTCGCAGGCGGTCCCAGAAGGACGCTTTACGGAGCACTATGGATTGGGCGGTAACCAAAAGTCGAGCCAGTGTTGCAACCAGGGGCATTGCACACTGACTTGCCTCTTCAGGGCGGTAATGCTCCGCACCCCGTCGAAACCGGCACCGAAAGTCCCAGCGGGGCGCTGGAAGCTGGCCACCCACCCGAAAGTGCTTGCTGCCACCATTGCTGGCCCTCCAAGGCGCTAATCGGAGCAGCAGAAGACCGAAAATCCAGCCATTATTTTATTACTTAATTAACATACAAACATAGAAAATAGGTGCAGGAGTAGGCCATTCAGCCCTTCGAGCCTGCACCACCATTCAATAAGATCATGGCTGATCATTCACCTCAGTACCCCTTTCCTGCTTTCTCTCCATACCCCTTGATCCCTTTAGCCATAAGGACCATATCTAACTCCCTCTTGAATATATCTAACGAACTGGCATCAAGAACTCTCTGCGGTAGAGAATTCCACAGGTTAACAAGTCTTTGAGTGAAGAAGTTTCTTCTCATCTCGGTCCTAAATGGCTTACCCTTTAACCTTTGACTGTAACCCCTAGTTCTGGACTCCCCCAACATTGGGAATATTCTTCCTGCATCTAACCTGTCCAATCCCGTCAGAATGTTATATGTGTCTATGAGATACCCTCTCATTCTTCTAAACACCAGTGAATACAAGCTGAGTCGATCCAGTCTCTCCTCATATGTCAGTCCTGCTATCCCGGAATCAGTCTGGTGAACCTTCGTTGCACTCCCTCAATAGCAAGAACGTCCTTCCTCAGATTAGGAGACCAAAACTGAACACAATATTCCAGGTGAGGCCTCACCAAGGCCCTGTATAGCTGCAGCAAAACCTCCCTGCTCCTATACTCAAATCCTCTAGCTATGAAGGCCAACATGCCATTTGCCTTCTTCACCGCCTGCTGTACCTGCATGCCAACCTTCAATGGCTGATGTACGATGACACCCAGGTCTCGTTGTACCTCCCTTTTCCTAATCTGCCGCCATTCAGGTAATATTCTGCCTTTATGTTTTTGCCACCAAAGTGGATAATCTCACATTTATCCACATTATATGCATCTGCCATGCATTTGCCCATTCACCCTGCAGCCTCTTCGCATCCTCCTCACAGCTCACACCGCCACCCAGCTTAGTGTCACCTGCAAACTTGGAGATATTACTCTCAATTCCTTCATCTAAATCATTGATGTATATTGTAAAGAGCTGGGGTCCCAGCACTGAGCCCTGCGGCACCCCACTAGTCACTGTTGCCATTCTAAAAAGGACCCGTTTATCCAGACTCTTTGCTTCCTGTCTCCCAACCAGTTCTCTATCCACGTCAATACATTACCCCCAATACCATGTGCTCCCCCCCAAAATCAATAATGTAGCTACTTACAATATGAGTCGATTTGGGGCCCTTCCTGCCCTGGTTGATCGTCTTGGTGTGAAAGCTGGTATTGTTGAATCATTTGTTGGGCCCTCGCTGGGCTGCTGTGGATGATGGGTTCTGCTTTGTGGTCAACCGTGGTGCCGGTTGTCACTGGTGTATATGTTGGGGGATCAAAAAAGGTAGAGTCCAAGGTGGGCTGCTTAGGATAGTCCGTGAATCCGAGTTTGATTTGGTCCAAGTGTTTCCGGTGAATGAGTCCATTTGAAAGTTTGACCTGAAACACCCTGATCCCCTCTTTGGCCACGACAGTGCTGGGAAGCCACTTGGCAACTTGTCCGTAATTCAATACAAATTCAGGATTATTGATTTCAATCTCGCATGACACATTTGCGCTATCATGGTATGCACTTTGTTGAAGCCACCTGCTCTCTACCTGTTCATGTAGATCAGGGTGAACTAACGAGAGCCTTGTCTTAAGTGCTCTTTTCATGAGCAGTTCAGCAGGTGGGATCCCAGTGAGCGAGTGGGGTCTTGTGCGGTAGCTAAGCAGGACTCGGGATACGCGAGTCTGCAGTGAGCCTTCAGTTACCCTTTTGAAGCCTTGCTTGATGCTTTGCACTGCTCTCTCTGCCTGACCATTGGACGCTGGTTTAAATGGGCAGATGTGACATGTTTGATCCCATTATGGGTCATGAATTCTTTGAACACAGCACTGGTAAAACATGGCCCGTTGTTGCTCACCAGGACATTGGGTAAGCCGTGAGTGGCAAACATGGCCCGCAGGCTTTCAGTGGTGGCAGCGGACATGCTGGCCGACATTATCTCACATTCAATCCACTTGGAGTACGTGTCTACAACCACAAGGAACATTTTACCTAAGAACGTGTACCCTAGATCACGGTTTGGAGGGCCAAGACCATAAACTTAGCAGCGTCGCCCTGGGTACATTGCTTAACTGCGAGCATGTACTACATCTGTGAACGCAGGACTCTAAGTCCGCATCGATACCGGACCACCACACGTGGGATCTGGCTATTGCTTTCATCATTATGATGCCTGGGTGGGTACTGTGGAGGTCATTGATGAAGGTGTCTCTGCCCTTCTTGGGGATCATTACTCGATTGCCCCACAGAAGGCAGTCTGCTTGTATAGACATTTCATCTTTGTGCGCTGGAATGGCTTTATCTCTTCCTGCATTTCCACTGGGACACTGGACCAGCTCCCGTGAAGCACACAGCTTTTGACTAGAGATAATAAGGGGTCCTAGCTTGTCCAGGTTTTAACCTGCCAGGCAGTGATGGATGATCGCTCACTCTCAAATGCTTCCATAACCATGGCTAGATCTGCGGGCTGCGCTATTTCCACCTTCGTGGTGGGCAATGGCAGCCTACTGAGAGCATCGGCGCAGTTTTCTGTGCCTGGCCTGTGGCGGATGGCATAATTGTATGCGGACAATGTGAGCACCCATCTCTGGATGCGGGCCGATGCATTGGTATTTATTCCTTTACTTTCGGAAAATGGATATAAGTGGCTTATGGTAAGTTTCCAATTCGAATTTTAGCCCAAACAGGTACTGATGCATTTTCTTTACCCCATAGACACATGCAAATGCTTCTTTCTCAATCATGCTGTAGGCTCTCAGTCTTAGACAGACTCCTGGATGCATAAGCAACCGGTTGCATTTTCCAGAAATCATTAGCTTGTTGCAATACACACCCAACGCCATATGACGACGCATCACATGCTAGTAACAAATGCTTACATTGATCATACAACACAAGCAATTTGTTTGGGCATAACAATTTTCTCGCTTTTACAAAGGCATTTTCTTGGCTTTTGCCCCAAATCCATTCATCCACTTTTCGTGGTAAGACATGCAGTGATTCTAACAGTGTGCCGAGACCCGGTAAGAAGTTACCAAAGTAGTTCATGAGTCCCAGAAACGACCGCAGCTCCATCACGTTCTGTGGCCTCAGTGCGTTCTCGATTGCCTCCGTCTTCGCGTTGGTAGGTCTGATACCTCCGTTGCAATCCTCCTTCCCAGGAACTCCACTTCAGGCGCCAGGAAAACGCACTTCGAGCATTTTAACCTGAGCCCTACGCGGTTGAGTTGACTAAGGACCTCCTCCAGGTTCTGCAGATGCTCGACTGTGTTCCGACCTGTGACCACGATGTCGTCTTGGAAGACCATGGTGTGGGGGACCGACTTCAGTAAGCTTTCCATGTTTCTCTGGAATATCGCCGACGCTGATCGGATTCCAAACGGGCATCTGTTATAAACAAAAAGACCTTTGTGCGTGTTGATGCAGGTGAGGGCCTTCAATGATTCCTCCAGTTCCTGCATCATGTAGGCTGAAGTCAGATCCAGCTTCGTGAACGTCTTTCCTCCCACCAGCGTTGCAAAGAGGTCGTCGGCATTTGGTAGTGGGTATTGGTCCTGCAGGGAGAAACGATTGATAGTTACTTTGTAATTGCCACAGATTCTGATGGTGCTATCTCCCTTGAGAACTGGGATGATAGGACTGGCCCACTCGTTGAACTCGATCGGTAAAATGATGCGTTCTCTTTGCAGCCAGTCTAGCTCGATCTCTACCCTTTCTCTCATCATGTACGGTACTGCTCTCGCCTTGTGATGGATAGGTCATGCCCCGGAATTTGGTGGATCTGCACTTATGCTCCTTGGAATTTCCCAATTCCTGGTTCGAACAGCGAAGGAAATTTGTTTAAGACCTGGGCACACGAAGTGTCGTCAGCGGGCGATAGCGCTCTGACGCCATCCCAGTTCCAGTGTATCTTTCCCAGCCAGCTCCTGCCGAGCAGCGTAGGACCATCGCCCGGAGTGGTAGCATGTGCACCGCTCCATCGTAGGAGACCTTTACAGTAGCACTGCCGATTACAGGTATCAGTTCTTTTGTGTAAGTTCTTAGTTTCGTGCCAATTGGAGTTAAGACTGGCCTTGAGGCCTTGTTGCACCACAATCTTTCGAAAGTCTTTTTGCCCATGATGGACTGGCTCGCACCCGTGTCCAGCTCCATTGACACCGGGAGTCTATTTAGTTCAACATTCAGCATTATCGGGGGACAATTAGTGGTGAATGTGTACACCTCATGTACCTCTGCCTCCTCGGTCTGAGGCTCTGGTTCGTCGTGATCCTCCGTGGATCTGTCCTCCTGTGCAACATGGTGGTTTACAGGTTTAACAGGATTAGCAGCTCGCCTGCACACTCGTTGGAGGTGTCCCATTGTTCCACCGCCCTTGCAAACGTAGCCTTTGAATCGGCTTGAGTGGAAACGATGATCGCAGCGCCAACAAGGTGTTAATGGCCTTGCATTCATCACCCTTGAGACATCTGCGGACATGCAGCTGCAGATATGTGTGACCTGCCCTGTATGTTACGATTCGAAAACAACATCACTTTGTTCACAGTACTTGTAGCAGCACTTGTATGCTGAGAGATTTGCCTTCTATTGTCACTGGTGGCAATGAACACCTGGGCTATCGCTATGGCCTTACTCAAGGTTGGGGTCTCTACAGTCAAAAGTTTGCGAAGTATGGTTTCGTGGCCAATGCCAAGTACGAAAAAGTCTCTGAGCATGTGCTCCAAATGTCCTTCAAATTTGCAATGTCCTGCAAGGCGTCTCAGCTCCACGACATAGCTCATCACTTCCTGGCCTTCAGACCTTTTGTAGGTGTAGAACTGCTACCTTGCCATTAGAACGCTTTCCTTGGGTTCAAATGCTCTCGGACCAGTGTGCACAATTTCTCCGTGGGTTTCGCTGGAGTGAGCAGATTCTTCATGAAGCCATACGTTGGTGCCCCACAGACAGTGAGGAGGATCACCCTTCGTTTGGCAGCGTTGTCTTCCCATCGAGCTCATTGGCCATGAACTTTTGGTCGAGTCGCTCCTCAAAAGTTTCCCAATCATCTCCCTCTGTGAATTTCTCTAGGATGCCCACTGTTCTCTGCATCTTTGGGTTCGCTATCTGTATCTTGTCACCAGTTGTTATGTATGGAGAAAGAGTCAGACTGAACACTGTGAGTTCAAAGTAAAGTGTGACAGTCTTTTATTGCAGGTCACCAGAGTGCCTCTGCAAGCTCTGAGGCCTCCTTAAATACCTGTGCTCCCAAGGGATTATGGGATCCCTTGGGATTCCAAGGGATGAGCCATCTGGTGGCTGTACAGAGTAAATACAAGTTTACTTATATAACGGGGGGGAGTGTTGTTACTTTGAGCTCACAGTGTTCAGTCTGACTTTTTCTCCATACATAACATTACCCTCCGGCAACCTGCTGAGTGATTGAATACTTCACTGATTCTGAGTCCACTGGCACCATTCTGTAGTAGTTTAATGGGCCTTGGCGATTACAGTGGTGATCATTCACCCAACTCGATCTTGCCATTGATTGTAATGGGGGAGGTGGAGTTATGATAATTAGTTGTTCAAGATTTTCCAGTGACTGTCTGCACAAGAGTCCCAGCCAATTATGGTGTGATGCACGTAATGGCATAAGTCACTCACGCCACACTTTCCTGGAATTTCTGCAACATATTAATGGCATCTGCTGTAGATGCACCGCTACTATGGTGCAAGTTTTCAGCAAATTCAGGATAATCAAAAATTGTTTTTTATTTTCTGTGCAATCATTTACATACATGTTTTATTTCATAAAAAGTGCTAATCACGTTTAAAATGCTTCTCTGAAAGGTTTCCAGCTTTCATCTGCTTATATTACTAAAATGCCCATTCCACCTGATTTAAATTTTACAGTAGTAATCTATTTATTGGAGGTAACTTTTTAACTTAGCCTGAGTTCACAAAGGTACTGAGTTGGTTGGCTTAACCTAACTTGAAATTGCCTCATAGGTCACAGGAAAATGGGACACTGCTCCTTTCATGAAAATAATTTTCAGTTAGCTTTCTCATCTGTGTATGAACAATCTTTGTTCCGCTAATAGTGTCTTGAGGAGTATTTGACTGGGGAACAGTACTGCATTAATAGCATGACAGGGTAATGAATCATTTCAGAGTGCTGGTGTCTCATCTTATCATCATTCATCATTTAATGCATAGGCGATGATGAGATCATTGTGGTCTAGTGATTCCTCCTTCACTTTGTTCTGTCTCTGGCCCATCTCACTGTGTCTGCTTGCACACAGACAGTGTAATCAACTGTGCCATCTTTTAGGTAACCTTGTCCTATGCCCACCACTTCTCCCCACTCAAGCAGTTGTCTATAAAGTAAGGTCATTGAGGGCCTGTAGTCAATTCCATTTGCTCCATACATTCAGTATAAAATAATAACTGCTTTATAATGACCTTTTCTATGCCCAATTTTCCTTTCTAATTAAAATAACACAGCTCATTATAGGGCTAGTTTTGCACAGGGGAGCTGAAAGCATGATTGCCAATGGTGGAGTGATAAAAATCGGGATGCGCAAGAGGCCAGAATTGGACGAGCGCAGAGATCTCGCACAGCCGGTGACCTGGCTTTTAAATGGAAAAAAAGCACATATGTGGACTTTTGAATGGGCCACGCAGTCCGTTAAAGGGGCTGAGCGGTCCAAAACAAATTACTGGGAACATTAATTGTAGGGTTGTGGGAGGTTACAGAGATAGGGAGGAGCAAGGTCATGGAGGGATTTGAAAACAAGATTTGAGAATTTTAAAATCGAGGAGTTGCCAGACCAGGAGTCAATCATAGGTCAGCGAACATAAGGGTGATGGATGAATGGGACTTGATGCGAGTTACAAAAGGGGCAGCAGAATTTTGGAGTAGCCCAAGTTTATGGAAGGTGGCAGCTGGGAGATCAGGCAGGAGAGCATTGGAATAGTCAAATCTAGAGTGCTGCAGCAGATTTAAAGAGCTGCTGCAGTGCCTTAAAGCTGTACAACTTTAGAGCTGAAGAAATAGCACAAACTGCATTGGAACAGATGTAAAAGTGCAGTTCTGAAGCTCAAGGAAATAAAAGCAGCACTGTCCCCTTTACAGAAAGAACTCTGGAGGTGATGATGAGGCAGGAACAACTAATGAGGGGGTGGGCCATCTCATGGCACCCTTCACAATGGTATATTGTCAGGGGGACCTGGGAGGAGTCGACAGAGCAAATGAACATTACAGGATATGAGTGGAGACCATCAGCACATATAAGGAAACATTTAACACTTTAAGGAAGTTTGCCAAGTAAATATCTTGAATGTAGCTGTTGCAAGTGTAATGACATGGCATGCCTGGAACACAGACTTTCATCACAGCAAATTGTAATTTGACTTTGGATACATGATTATCATTTGGGAACCCTTTTGTGTTTTTCATGCATTCACAAGGCAGCCTAGGTTCATCCATCTTGCACCTTCTGCTGCCAAAGAAACCTTCAAATAATACAGCTTACTTATTCAAAATGTAGACCTAGCAATGTTTCCACCTACTGGTAATCTTCAGGTAGAATGGAAGGAAAGGGCCAGCCCAGTCAGTGTCAACTCTATGACCTCATGCACAGCAACTCAGCACCGCACAAAGTTTAATGATCTTACTAAGTCAGGCAAGGTGAGAGAAGTCAGCCACACTTTACAAGAACATACAGAACTAAGTATGTCCGCCACTTACGATCACCTTCTCTACGGTGAGTTGAAGTACTTCAAAAATGTACCATTAATGCCCTGGAAGTATCCTGGCCTCTTTACAACTCTTTTCATTGGAAACAAAATTAACCAGTTAAGTCAAGTGCCCCCCAATCTGGGGGACACTCCAAATATTTTTCAAGGCCCTTTTTCTTTGTTTTTTTTTTGTATTTTTTGTAGTTTTCTTTGGGCCCCTTTACAACTCTCTTTTGGAGTAAACAATATTAACATTAAATCGTGCCCCCCGATCTGGGGGACACTCCAAACATTTCCCAAGGCCCTTTTCTTTGTTGTTTTTTTTGTGATTTTTTTGGGGGGCATTAAAACCATATATTTTACAAGTGCCCCCTATAAAAGGGGAGGGGGACACTAAAACCAGCAATTAAAACAAATTGGGCCCCTTTACAACTCTTTTAGGAGAAAAACAACCAACATTAAATCGTGCCCCCCGATCTGGGGGACACACAAAACATTTTCAAGGCCCCTTTTTTTGTGTTTTTTTTGGGGGGGTTTTTTGTATTTTTTTTTGGGGCACTAAAATCAAATTTTTTCCAAGTGCCCGCTATAAAAGGGGAAGGGGACACTAAAACCGGCAATTAAAACAAATTGGGCCCCTTTACATCCCTAGCTTTCACTTGCAAGTGTTCCTTCACTCACAAACTTGCATGTAACTCTTTTTGGAGTTCACCTGCAAAAACATAAAACATTAAACGGTGCCACCCGACCTGGGTGACACTCCAGACATTTACAAGGCCCTTTTTTTTTCCCCCTTTTTTTTTTTGTGTTTTTCTTTTTTGTTTTTTTTTTTTGGGGCACTAAAATCACAATTTTCCCCAGTGCCCCCTATAAAAGGGAAGGGGGACACTAAAAGCACCGGCAATTAAAACAAATTAAACTTAAAAACGTAAAATCAAATTAAAATTTGGTTGCCGGGCGTGATGATGCACTCCAGTCCCTCCGGTGCCCACCTCTCGCGGAAGGCCGCGAGCGTACCGGTGGACACCGCGTGCTCCATCTCCAAGGACACCCTGGACCGGATGTAAGAGCGGAAGAGAGGCAGGCAGTCAGGTTGAACGACCCCCTCGACCGCCCGCTGCCTGGACCGGCTGATGGCACCCTTGGCCGTGCCCAGGAGCAGTCCTACGAGGAGGCCTTCGGACCTACCCGCTCCCCTCCGCACAGGGTGCCCAAAGATCAGGAGAGTGGGACTGAAGCGCAGCCAGAATTTCAGGAGCAGCCCCTTCAAATAATAAAACAGGGGCTGCAACCTTGTGCATTCCATAAAAACATGGAACACGGACTCTTCCAGACCGCAGAAATTGCAGGCGGCCTGGGAGTCCGTGAACCGGCTTAAAATTTGTTGCACGGCACTGCTCCGTGCACCACCCTCCAGGCCAAGTCCCCGATGAATAGTGGGAGGACCCCTGCGTAGAGTGCCCTCCATCGGGGACCCCCGCCTCCTCCGACAAACTTGCATGTAAGCAGCCCCAAAAACCCGCACCTGGTAAGTAATTGCTTATTGATGCACCTGACATCAATCCATTATTGTCTGCCTGCTGACACCTGGGTTTCACTCCACCTCATGGAAACCTGCGTGCATTCTCATGTTTTACATTTTTTTTAAAAGAGGAGATAACTCATAAGATCAGGGAGATTAGCCATAGGTGGTGGCCCTTGCAACCACTGCCCTCACTGTTCCCTGATGAGGAGCTTCTGCAGAGACACCTACCAGAGGTAGTTGGGCAAATAGAAGTTGGAGGCCAGGTGCCATATGCAGGTTTGTCATGGCATTCTTCTCCTCCTCTATTCATACCCTGCATTACATGTCAGCAAAGCACATAATGAAACTATTCTGTAACTGCTTGTACTAAACGTCACATGTGAAATCTCCTCAGTAACCCATCTAACCTGTCTTCAACTCCTCCTCTAGATGTGACACAGCAAGAAGAATGTAGAGGAGGAAGAAGATAACTTTCTCCCTGCCAAACCCACAGATATCTGCCCAAGAGGCATTAAATAACAAGTCAGAGGGGAGTGTACAGGGTGACACACAGCACACAAGTGAACTGGAGGAGTTAGCTGGTGCCAGTAGCATTGGGTCAGTCGGTCAGAAGTTTTCACCTCTCAGCGGAAGAGTCTTGAGATTCAGATTTCACAGCTTTTAAAATAAAGATGTTTAAAGAGCATCAGACACATGGTGAGTCAGTTGGAGGAATCTACTTTCTACAGCTGTGATACCATGATGGATGCTGACAAAGGCCCTAAGGCTTTGCTTCTGCTGTGGATGCTCACCTTGCTGTCAGAAGGCACCAGAATGAAGTGGGCTGTCTTCAAAAAGGCTTGGCAGTCAATTGTAGGGCTTCACTGATCGGATTAGTACCATTAGGTCTGCTTCCCTGCAAGATTAGTGGCCATAGAAAGCCAGTGCCCAGTTCCAGTGCTAAGACAGGAATATGTTCAGATGATGGTGCTGTGTTCCAGGATAGCAGCACAAGTGTGGCATCCCACCAACTACCTCAGATACCTGCACATGTGACAAAAAGGGAGTCAAGGGTATCACAGCAGGTTCAGCCTATAGCAAGTAAATTACAGGGCTTAGCTTCCATGAGGCAAGAGCTCTTTCACTCCCAACTGTACCTAGAAGATTGCAGTAGCCGACCACCTCATGCACTCCTGCCACTTGGGTGCATCTAGGAAAAGCTGGATTTAAGAGGTCACATGTTATATGCTGGCATCAAGAGGAAGCACAGTGGAATACACAGTATGGGCTAGAAATGCATTATAGCCCAGGAATGGGCAATATAATTAGAAAAGTTGGAGAATTAGCACCAGGCGCTAATGTTTTAGACTGCAAGCAAAAGTCATGCTGCCTGCTCAAAGAAATGATTGGAGGCCTAATTCAAGTCTTTAAGCCCAAGCTCATTGGCATTACACTCAAAGTATGGACCAATATCAGGTACAATCTAATGGCAAGTCATGATTGCCACAGGCTTTTGTCAGTTCTTAAAGGGGAGGTTCATTGATGCTGCAGAACCTCATTCTCAGCATTGCTACCTGTGCAGCTGCATCAGCAAGGAGAAGGAGAAGGAGAAGTAGGTCAAGGAGCAGAAGCCAGAGGAGTGAAGCAGCTGTACTCATGGCAGATCCACACCCCCAGAGAGAGAGCCCACAGATTCTGCGATCAAGCATTGGAGGTGTTGGTGTTCGATGTGGAGAGAAGGAGGGCGGTGCTGTACCTTGCAAGTGGCAGGAGACCCTCGCCGCAAGTCTTCCGCACCACGTGCTGTCAGGCTTCAGTGTCCTGCCAGATGCTGCAAAGGAACTCAACAACATGTTTCGGGCAGCACTGTGATCCCCAGGATCCACACAGTGCAGGAAGAAATTTAACGACCTCACTCGGATGGTGAAGGTGAGTGAATGCTTCTACAAATGCTACGTACCATTATCTGAATCACAATCTTCACACATTGCCCAAAGCACCACCCCCCCAGCATTCCTCCACCAACAATCTCTACCTACGAACACTCACACCCACATCTCATACATTGTACACAATGACTGCTATTCAACTATAGCAGGCACATCACCCAAACACATTGCTCCACACTTTCCTTTCTCTTGCAAGTCAAGGTGGCTCACAACAGGAGGGAGCAGCAGCGCACAGGCTGGGGACAAGCTGACACCCAACCACTGTCTGCGCTGGAAAATAGAGTGCTGCAGATTGTTGTGTGCCAGGTGGTGGGTGCCATGGCAACCGGTGATGTTGACCCCCTTAGGGACAAAAACAGGTTCATCCCTACTCCTTCTTCTCATGTCCCACTTCCCCCTTACCCCACAAGCATTTCGCACTTCCCAGCTAATCATGCTGTATGCATGCATTTCTCCCTTCCTGCTCCCGTCCCCTCACCTTAACCCAACTCTTGTGCCTTTATGCTTTCAGATAATGAGCAAGCACCTGAGCAGCCTGTCCCTGAGGACATCGTAGAGAGTGAGGCGGTAGAAGAGGAGGAGGAAGAATACACCGCGTTGCTGCATGTCTCACCCGCAGGCACCAGCTGAGACAGTGGCACTGCTCGTTCTTTAGAGGCTAGTATAGCAACGGGATCTGCACAGGGTGAGGCATCGGGAATGAGTGGGTTACAGCAAGGCCAGTGGGAAATGGTATGTTCTGATCCAGCTCCCCGTGGGCAAGTTCACACGCAAGTTCTGCTGCACAGGACTCCGATGAGGACCTTGATGGGGAAGTGTTCAGAAGAAGGGTGATGGGCATGCACAGGGAGATGATAGGTGCAGTGGAAAGGGTGTCCGAGAGCCTCTCAACAATGATAAGGAATGTGGAGGAGTCTGCCTCCAACATTGCACAAGGTTCTGCACACACCATGGAGCCCATCACTTCCAGTCTGCAAAGGATGGTAGAGTCCCAGAGAGATCGTGGTGACCCAGACCTGATGCTGTGTGTGATGGCCGATCTGGCAACTTCCATTACAGCACGGGCGGAAGCGATGCAACGCTTTAGTGTTGTAACGCAGTCAATGGATGGTGGCATCCAATTGCGGACTGCTTTCATGCAGTCTCAGCTTGACGCCATGCAAGCTCTGACTGCTGTCATCATCGCTGGGTCTAGCACCGTTGACTGGGGCTCTCACGGTGTCGCAGCAGCCCACCAATCTATACTCCAACAGGTTGTTAGGGATGCTGAGGTGCTGCCCTGGGGGAGTGGCAGTGGGTCAGTGGAGCAGGAACCTGCCGTCCTCTCTCAGGATGACAGTACTCCTGATCCCAAAACTGCCCTTGTTACTGCCTGTCATCCAGCCAGGTCAGACTGCTGTCACCCATGCTGAGGTGGTGCTGTCTACAGCTGGGCCTTCCAGGCCCAGAGCTGGTCGAAGGCATCATTCAAGGCCATCTAGAGTCTCCCGCATGGACACAAAGCAGCCTTCCATCAGCCTTGCTGCAGCCACTGGGCCAACACTTAATCGGAGCACTAGAGTAGGCAAAGGTACAGTAATGAGAGGCACTAAGCTATTGCACAAGTGTGAATAGTTAATATTTTTGTTGTAAATATGTGTTCACTGATTATTGATTAATTTATTAATTCAGTTTGGATTCTTTTGTGATGTGTCTCATTTCAGCTTTGCGCTGTGATATGGCCTGTGCCAGGGATGGAATGATGGGAATGTGGTGAGCAACAGGGATCTGCGGTTTAATTCATTCGAATTGTAGTCTGATAAGGCGGTCATGGATTGAGTGGCTGCCTCTTCCCTCGCTCCTGTTCCTCCTCATCCTCCTCCTTGTCCTCTATCTTCCTCTTCCTCCTTGTCCTACTTTTCCTCCTCCTCTTCCTCCTCCTGAGGTGGTCTCTCAATCCCTGGTGGTACGGACTGGGCCCTCATGATGGCCAAGTTTTGGAGCATGCAGCAGACGAAATGGGACATCCACTCAGCTGAGTACTGGAAGGCGCCTCCCGAATGATTAAGGCAGCAGAACCATTGCTTGAGGACCCTGACGGTCTGCTTGATGATGTTCCTGATAGCAGCATAACTTCATCGGCACAGTCACAGCGGGGAGAGGCCGTTCACCTTCTCCGTGTGTGGGAAGAGATTCATTCGGTTATCCCACCTTCTAACTCAGCAGCGAGTTCACTCTGGGGAGAGACCGTTCACCTGCTCTGAATGTGGGAAGGGATTCATTCAGTCAACCAACTGCTGACACACCAGCGAGTTCACACTGGGGTGAAGGAGGTGCAAAATTCACAAGAACCCCCCCAAGTGTTTGGACTCATTGGAAAGGAAATTTAATTTGGAACTATCTACCAGAAAGTTTGGGATCCTAAAATGCTTATGGAAGTAATCTACAAGTTTTAACCAAGTTTGGGATTCTTAAAAGGTGAATGTTGGATCTGCAACAAAAGGGGTGGGGTCAATCTCTAAAAGGCCAATTTGGACATTGGAGCTAATCAAATTGTCTGGGAACTGTTTACCCCTGAAACCTGCCCCTAGAAAACACTAGCATTTAAACAATCGACCACGGAAGAAACATTATCACCCCACCCAGAGGACCCAAATGTCACATACATATTCCAACACCTTTTCAACAGGCATGGAAATATCTGGCTCAGGCCAGACTTCTGGAAGCAAAAGAACAGTGCTATCACAATGGACAAAAGCTCATCAACTCAGAAAAGTCTATCAATGCCAGATTAAAATTTAATCAGTTTCAGTTAGCTGGGCTGCAAAACCTAAACAAAGAACCAAGGTTGATTTGGTGACAGATAAGGAAGTCTCTAAAAGTATAATTAAAGCCTGTTTTTACAGCAAGGACTGCACTTGGCTCCCACACCAGCTTCGTATTCTTCAGACCCGGCAGACTTCAAGACCAGCACACCAGCTTCGTTAACCTGATTCTCCAGAACATTAACCAAGATGAAGTCCTTACTACTAGGGGGATCAAGGGGTATGGCGAGAAAGCAGGAATGGGGTACTGAAGTTGCATGTTCAGCCATGAACTCATTGAATGGCGGTGCAGGCTAGAAGGGCCGAATGGCCTACTCCTGCACCTATTTTCTATGTTTCTATGTTTCTAAGACAGTATTGCAAATGACCAGGACACCAAGCACACCACGGTAGCAAGAGGCTCACAAAGCAACCACCAAGATATTACCAGCAACCAAATTGGTAATATTAAGCCACCGCGACCAATGATTTCCAAACCGAAGTCAACTCGACGAAAATCCGAAGATTCGCAAGCTGTTTCCACTCTACAAGCTATCCCTGAGCTACCAATGGGTAAAACATTACCGAAAAGAACTTTAAAACCTACTGCTGAAGGAAAAAAGTGGGTACTTACCCCATAAATCCAATACGCGCCCTACCGCTTCAGCAGACACCACCCAACTGAGGAACACGCAGCAAGAAGCCCTCTCCTACGTTCAGGGTACAGCTAGCAGAATCGACAAAATCCAAAGCACCCTGAAACCGTGACTCATTGCCGACTGTCAAGGAAGGATTGGTGAGCATAGTCCCTGAAGCCCCAGAGTCTAACCTAGTTAGATAGGGGGAATTGGGAAGTGGGAGGTGTTGTACTGCTGGGTATTCTCTTGTGTTTGAGTAAAGGATTCCCCATTAGAGTGATAAGTTTTCTCTCATCTAAAGTGATAAGTTTTCTCAGCTTTAATAAAAGGTGTATTCATTCTTCTTGAATAAAAACCATTCTTTTCTTTGTACAAAACAGTTGTCTGCTGTACTTTATCACACTCTGATTAATAAATCCAAGCTCGAGAACCAGGGAGTGGGGGCGACTCGCAATCGCTCTGGGTCAGGGAAGGCAAGCTGACCCCACACACCACCCCCTACAGAATGGCGAACCAGGTAGGAGCTTGGTCAAAAGGGTGTGATGTATTAGACACTGTTTTTGAGGAAAGAAGCAAAATGGAAGAAAGGATTTCCTCTTACATATTCAAGAAATTCAATATAACAAAGAAATGGGTACTGAACCTATTGCGTGCTGAGCGTCCTGTGGACGCTGCAGCCAAATGGGCTGAGAGTAAGGACCATAAGCACTCTGTGGAGAAAGCAATATGGTTAGTCTGCCTACACCAACAGGTCCAGCAGTTGGACAAGAAAGTCGAGTCGCTGGAGGAAGACCTCAGCGAGTCTGAGGAACACTCGAGTGTCAGAGCTATCATGGGGGAGAGATTATTTGAGGAGTTAGGCAAGGGAAACTACGGTTAGTGGGAACACATAGAAACCGCCAGGATTACCTTCAGTGCCAGGTCACCGAAGTGAAGAGTCAAGAACTGGTGTTGCGGGAGGAAAACACCTGCCTCACCAGGATAATTAAAGAGCAGGAGGAGAAGTTAAGGGACGTACGGGCCGCTTATAGGATAGCAAGCAGCAGAGGGTCCGAGACTGGAGACCACGGTCCCTGCCAAAAGCAAACTGAGAGTCTGAACCTTGCTCTTTCCAAGGCCAAAGGCATGTTCTGCCTAATAAACCTGAGTAGGACTCGGGCAGACCTGGAAGAGCAGGTGGGAAACCGTTCGGCCAATACCTGTGGCACCGGGGCTTAGCCCGGTCTGGCAGCAGGAGGGGCGAATGGAGAGGAACATTCACCCAGTACCTGTGGCACCGGGGCTTAGCCCGGTCTGGCAGCAGGAGGGGCGAATGGAGAGGGACATTCACCCAGTACCTGTGGTACCGGGGCTTAGCCCGGTCTGGCAGCAGGAGGGGCGAATGGAGAGGGACATTCACCCAGTACCTGTGGTACCGGGGCTTAGCCCGGTCTGGCAGCAGGAGGGGCGAATGGAGAGGGACATTCACCCAGTACCTGTGGCACCGGGGCGTAGCCCGGTCTGGCAGCAGGAGGGGCGAACAGTTTGCCGACGGGGACGGTACACCACCACCTGTGGCGTCGGGTTGTGACTCGGCTTGGCAGCAGGGAGAGGTGGGAGCGACACCAGTACGACAAAGGCCGGGACCAGGGCCGATGTGTCCGGTACGGCAGCAGAAGTACGGTGCGCCCACTCTCGGTGGGGCAGCAGGGCCCCTCGAAAGTAACTTCGTGGTCCCCCACAGCACCCAGCAGCTTAGAACCATGGTAGCCCACCTGGACTACCTGGAAGTAGACCAAGCGGCAGGCATCAATGGGTGCGACGACTCTGAAATGGCAAAAATACTCCTATTCTCCCTAGACAGTAGATTGTACCAGTCTCTCATCACAAATACCAAGAGGGGGCAAAGTACATCTGCGAACATCCAGGAAGAAATCCTGGAGGCTATGGGCCTCAACGATGGGAGTCCCTTCTCCCGAGTGGAGAAGACAATGCAACAAGCAGGGGAAACCTCACAAGCTTTCACAGACAAGCTGTGGCCCGCCTACGAGAGCGCCTGCAGTGGGACCCTCAACCGGGATCACTGGACCCGGGATGAGAGGGTGGCAAACAGTTTGCCATGGGTGAAGGCCAAAGCCGAGCTGTGGTTCGATCCTAGGGATCCCAACGCCACCGAGGGGTCAGTGATCAGGCAACTAACCCGAGGGATGGAGGAGAACCCACCCAAGGGGAAGGTACATGAATTAAGGCCCCACCAAGCAAAGCGGGAATGGCACCAGGAAGTGGGTATCTCTTCCGACACCAAGCGTAACTGCTTTGGGTGTGGGAAAAGTGGGCATTGGAGAAAGGATTGTAGGAACCCTTGGAAGGATAACATCGCTAAGGAACCCCCAGCACCTGCCCAAAAGGCCGGACCTGGACCCAGAGCGCAGAACTCTCCCTCTTCCTTCGAGGAGTTCGTTGCCGCGCTCCGGTCCATATTGGACGGCCCAGGGAAGGTAGCTACGGCCATCGGGAGGGAAACCCCATCCGCCCCGCCAATTCCCGACCCATGACTAGAACCGGCGCCGCCTGTGTACCTGTGTCCCCGAGAATACAAGAGACCGTGCGTTAAGATGGAGGTGGAGAAGGTGACAGGGACCTTATCTGCTAGATACTGGAGCCTCAAGCACCATTGTATACGCAGATAACCCAGCCGCCTCACCTCTATCTAATGGGGTCCCATACAGTCGAGTGGGTTTAACAGGGAATGAACAGGCTGGGTCATTCTCCATCCCGCTACCATTGGAAACAGTGAACTGTTCTACGGACAGGGACCCCCAGCCAGCAACCTTCAGTGGTGAGGGATTCACGGGAGAGGTAATGGTGAACCAACCACCAACTGAGAGTCCCCAGCCTGCAGCCTCAGGCTGCGCGGAACGCACAGGGAACGACATGGACCCAGCAGCTACACAGAAGGGGGTAGTGTGCTGTAGTACCAGAGGGGCCATTCCCCCGATCATCTGGGACTCCGGGAAACCCCCAGTTCACCGGGTCCTGTGGTACAGACCACCTTGCATCCAGCCATACAAGCTTCCCAGAGGCCACAAAAGGAAGGAGCGGAACAGGATTTAGCCTGGCAATCCGGAGACGGGTGGCGAATGTACATAGCGTAACTGTACGCTTTTAAGGATGTTTTAAATATTTTTGGGAGATAAGTTTAGATTTTAGAAATTTTAAAATTTTAAATTTCAAGTTGGATTGTAGAAACATAGAAACATAGAAAATAGGTGCAGGAGTAGGCCATTCGGCCCTTCGAGCCTGCACCGCCATTCAATGAGTTCATGGCTGAACATGCAACTTCAGTACCCCATTCCTGCTTTCTCGCCATACCCCTTGATCTCTCTAGTAGTAAGGACTACATCTAACTCCTTTTTGAATATATTTAGTGAATTGGCCTCAACAACTTTCTGTGGTAGAGAATTCCACAGGTTCACCACTCTCTGGGTGAAGAATTTCTCCTCATCTCGGTCCTAAGTGGCTTACCCCTTATCCTTAGACTGTGACCCCTGGTTCTGGACTTCCCCAACATTGGGAACATTCTTCCTGCATCTAACCTGTCTAAACCCGTCAGAATTTTAAATGTTTCTATGAGATCCCCTCTCACTCTTCTGAACTCCAGTGAATACAAGCCCAGTTGATCCAGCCTTTCTTGATATGTCAGTCCCGCCATCCCGGGAATCAGTCTGGTGAACCTTTGCTGCACTCCCTCAATAGCACGAATGTCCTTCCTCAAGTTAGGAGAACAAAACTGTACACAATACTCCAGGTGTGGCCTCACCAAGGCCCTGTACAACTGTAGCAACACCTCCCTGCCCCTGTACTCAAATCCCCTCGCTATGAAGGCCAACATGCCATTTGCTTTCTTAACCGCCTGCTGTACCTGCATGCCAACCTTCAATGACTGATGTACCATGACACTCAGGTCTCGTTGCACCACCCCTTTTCCTAATCTGTCACCATTCAGATAATAGTCTGACTCTCTGTTTTTACAACCAAAGTGGATAACCTCACATTTATCCACATTATACTTCATCTGCCATGCATTTGCCCACTCACCTAACCTATCCAAGTCACTCTGCAGCCTCATAGCAGCCTCCTCGCAGCTCACACTGCCACCCAACCGCAAATTTGGAGATACTACATTTAATCCCCTCGTCTAAATCATTAATGTACAATGTAAACAGCTGGGGCCCCAGCACAGAACCTTGCGGTACCCCACTAGTCACTGCCTGCCATTCTGAAAATTACCCATTTACTCCTACTCTTTGCTTCCTGTCTGCCAACCAGTTCTCAATCCACGTCAACACACTACCCCCAATCCCATGTGCTTTAACTTTGCACATTAATCTCTTGTGTGGGATCTTGTCGAAAGCCTTCTGAAAGTCCAAATACACCACATCACGGGGAAGGAACCGAATGATGAGAGGGGCTTTGCTCCTGCTTGCCCAAATGGGGGCAAGTACGGGTCACAGAGGTGACATCGAGGAATACTGGGGGTACACTATGCAATAGCTTCAGTCATCTTAAACCTTACAGAAGTATACTTACCTGCATGGTGCCCGAAGGAAACGGAGCAGCTATACCAGGCCCTACTCAGAGAAATGTTCAAGAAATTTTATGACTTAGATTTTGGCAACGTAGACAAAGCAGATTTATACACCCTACATGCTGGGAATACTATGGGCACAGGGAGACAAGAGGGTGGTAATATGGGTCAATCCCGAGAATGTTATAACTGTGGGAATTTGGGACACTGGAGCCGGAATTGTAGGCTCCCGAAAGGAGGGAAGCCAGGTTACAAGGGTGCTGAGGCAAAACAGAGCCACAAGAAGGCAGCCAACTACCAAGTACAAATTTAATGGCCGCATTACAGCAGCTTATGGGCATGGGTGGAGAAATGCTGGATTAAAATCTCTGATGTTTCAGTGTGAATGGTAAAATTAAAAGCATGTGGATGGTTTGTAACTTGTCTTTAAGTGTGTGTGTGTCTGTATAGTTTTTTTTCAACTAGCACTGGTTAGTTTGAAATTGGTTTGAATTAATTTGGAATTGAGGTTAAATAACCTGGGAAAACCAAACTCTCATTATGGCCATGGTGGAATTTTGGTTGATTTAAATTGTGTGAAAAACCTCTAGTTCCGGACATAAGGCAATCACATATATTTGGTATTTTAAAATAAAAAATTTTCTGACCAATTCAAGAATGTGACCAGTGGAGAAAAGGCTGTGTGCTGCGAGTGTGTATGAAAGAGAGAACCATTGTAATGTGTAAGCTATTGGTATTCGTGGTACCAAGCATTAGTCTGCGTGTTTGTCGAAAAAAAAGGTAACACTCTGTACAAGCAGAAAGCAACAACTTGTCAAGAGTGAAATAATTATTCCGAGCATTTGTAAAATTTTGAAGTTATATTTTAAGTTATATTTGAGTGGATGTTTTCCCTCAGTAACAGTAAGGAAAAACCAGCTTGATGAATTAAACCATTGGGCGGACAGAAAAGCCACAGTGGATGTTCTTTTCTTTTTCTTTCAAGAAGGCAATTACCGGAGAGATGTAATTGATTTATAGGGAAATGACCTCAAGGTGTAGATGAACTTGAACCTGGATAGGGCAGTGCTGTGTGAACTCCAGTAATTTAGATGACAAAGATGGACATTTGACTTAGCTAAATTGATTTAAAGATGAAAAAAATGTGAATAACTGGAGAAGGACCTGTGAGGGGGTGGCCCCAACAGAGCAAAAGATTTTTTTTCTTTTTTTTGTCTTAATAGGAACGAATCGAGCCAAAGATACGGGATTGTGTTGAGAAAGATGGTGGAAGGAGAAACAAGGGATCCATGTCATGTCTTGTCTGTCTTGTCTGTGTGGTTTTGAGGCCCAATATCTGTGTGATCCCAAATCCCCCGAACTCCATCAACGCCATAGAGGTCATCTCATACACAAGGAAGCCCCCGCCCAGAGCCCCGATGGTACAGATGACTGTACATAGGTGTCCCACCACCACCAGGGGTCCGGGGAATGGGTTGGTGTTAATTCCCTACTGACAAAGTTTTGTTTCAGAACGGGCACTACTTCATAACATCCGTGATCCTGAACCTGACTGAAGTCCACCTGCCTGTGTGGTGCCCGAAGAAGATGGAGAAGCTTTATGAAGCTCTGTTACAAATGATGTTTGAGCAATTTTATGAACTGGACTATGGACATGTAGATAAAGAACAGCTTTGTGATGTGAATATTGGGAATAGTGTGGGGTCCGGGAGGCAGAGAAGAGAGACCTGGAACCATGTAGCCACAGTGTTCAGTATGGAATGGGTATTGTTAATAGCATGGATGATGCTTTTGCTCGATCAGAATGTGGGTTTGCTTCTGCAGGCGAGGATCCTATCAATTCATGGAAGTGATGGCGCAAGAAGACCATGTCCCTCCACAGGTTGCATATATCGGAGATGGGACATATTGTGTCACCACCAGTGTGCCCCGTTACAGCATGGACACTTCTGGTGTCCGGTGAGTGACAGCAGTTTCTGTTGTAAACCCGAGGCAGATGTTCAAGTTTACGGCTAAAGGGATCAAGGGTTATGGAGAGAAAGCAGAAAAGGGGTACTGAGGTTAATGATCAGCCATGATCTTATTGAATGGTGGTGCAGGCTCGAATGGCCCGAATGGCCTACTCCTGCACCTATTTTCTATGTTTCTATGTTTCTTAGACTATCTTGAATTCTCTCTTAGTTAGACCCCGCCTAAAAGCTAACTATTTGTCACTTTAGTGTTTTCTGCCTCTCCCAATCCTTTGAGCACTTAATTTCCCCTTTCTAATGTTACATCCTGGTGCCCATCCCCCTACCAAATTAGTTCAAACATTCCCCAGTAGGACTAGCAAACCTCTCCCCGACGATGTTGGTTCCGGCCCTGTTACGGTGCAACCCGTCCCTGTACAGGTCCCATTTCCCCAGAACTGTTCCCAATGCTCCAGGAATCTGAAACCCTCCCTCCTGCACTATCTCTTCAGCCAAACATTCATCTGCTCTATCCTCCTATCTTTATACTCACTTGCGTGTGGCACTCTGAGTAATTTAGAAATTACTATCTTTGAGGTCCTGCTTTTTAATCTCTTTCCTGGCTTTCTAAAATCTGCCTGCAGGACATCATCCCTCTTTCTACCTATGTTGTTGGCACCAATATGGACCACGACCTCTGGCTGTTCACCCTCCCCCGTCAGAATGTTCTGCAGTCACTCAGTGACATCTTTGACCCTGGCACCGGGGAGGCAACATATCATCCTGTTGTCATATCTGCGGCCGCAAAAACGCCTGTCTGCTCCCCTATCGTCAAGCTACAGCATTTGGATGATGCCTGCATCTGCGCACATACAGAGGCTGAATTTCAGGACATAGTCGACGTATTTACTGAGGCGTACAAAAGCATGGGTCTTATGCTAAACAACCATAAGACAAAGGTCCTCCACCAGCCTGTCCTCGATGTAAAGCACTGCCCCCCAGTCATCAACATCTACAGCGCGGCCCTGGACAACGTGGTCCATTTTCCATACCTCGGGAACTTCTGTTCAACAAGAGCAGACATTAACGACGAGATTCAACACTGTCTCCAGTGCAGCCTTCGGCCGCCTGAGGAAAAGAGTGTTTGAAGAACAGGTCTACAGATCTGCCACCAAGCTCAATGTCTACAGAGCTGTAGTAATACCCGCCCTCCTGTATGGCTCAGAGACATGTACCATGTACAGTAGACACCTCATGTCACTAGAGAAATACCACCAATGATGTCTCCGCAAGATCCTACAAATCCCCTGGGAGGACAGACGCACCAACATTAGCGTCCTTGACCAGGCCAACATCCCCAGCATTGAAGCACTGACCACAATTGATCAGCTCCGCGGGGCAGGCCACATTGTCCGCATGCCAGACACGAGACTCCCAAAGCAAGCGCTCTACTCGGACCTCCTTCACGGCAAACGAGCCAAAAGTGGGCAGAGGAAACGTTACAAGGACACTCTCAAAGACTCCCTGATAAAGTGCAACATCCCACCGACACCTGGGAGTCCTTGACCATAGACTGCCCTAAATGGAAGAAGTGCGTCCGGTAGGGCGCTGAGCACCTCGAGTCTCATCGCCGAGAGCATGCAGAAATCAAGCGCTGGCAGCGGAAAGAGTGTGCGGCAAACCAGTCCCACCCATCCTTTCCCTCAATGACTATCTGTCCCACTTGTGACAGGGACTGTGGTTCTCGTATCGGACTGTACAGCCACCTAAGGACTCATTTTAAGAGTGAAAACAAGTCTTCTTCGATTCCGAGGGACTGCCTATGATGATGATGATGGGCCACGATCTCTGGTCGTTCACCCTCCCCCCTCAGAATGTTCTGTAGCTGCTCAGTGACATCCTTGACCCTGGAACCAGGGAGGCAACAGACCATCCTGGAGTCATATCTACAGCCACAGAAAAGCCTGTCTGCTCCCCTATTGAATCCCCCATTGTTCTTCCACTATTCTTCCTTCCCTTGTACAGCTGAGCCACCCGTGGTGCCGCTGATATGATTCTGGCTGTACTTCCCTAAGGAACCATCGCCCTCAACAGTACTCAGAACAGAATACTGGTTGGAGAGCGAGATGCACTCAGAGGACTACTGCACTCCCTGCCTCATCCTGTTTTTCTGTCTGATGTCACCCATTCTCTCTCTGCCTGCACATTTATAATCTGCGGGGTGACCATCTCCTGAAATGTGCTATCCACAAAGCTCTCAGCATTGGGGATACACAGTAGTGACACCTATTGTGTTTCTAATACAGATGAGGCTTCACACAGGGAGGTTAAAGTAACAGTGACCTCAGTCATTAATAAGAAACTCCAGAGTGAGGAACAGGCCTTAGGGGCCGGCTTATATACAGTGCTCCCAAGGGATGCTGGGATCCCTTGGGACTTCAGGGGATGAGCTCCCTGGTGGCGGAACATGGGAGTACATGCTTTACAGATACACAACATCACTGCCCCCCGCAAAGTCAAAGTGAAAACTATTTACAAGGTGAGACGGTCAGGAGCCTTTCTTTCCCTGGTAGACCGCCTCGGTACAAATGTCTGTTCTGGTGTGTTGGCTGTGCCCTCGATGTGCTGGCGTGTTGTTGGCCCTGCAGGGCTGCTAGGTGAGCCTGGCCTTGCTGGGTTGTTGGATGTGATGGGTTCGATTTCCTGGTTCAGCGTGGTGTCGTTGATCCTTTGGGTGTGTGTTGTGGGCTCGAAAAAGATGGTGTCTGCTGTGGGTTGTTCAGGGCAGTCTGTGAACTGCAGCCTTGTTTAGTCCAGGTGCTTTCTGCAAATTTGTCCATTGTCTAGTTTGACTACAAACACCCTATTCCCTTCTTTAGCTATCACCGTGTCCGTGATCCACTTGGGATCATGTCCATAGATTAGCACATACACAGGGTCATTCAGATCAATTTCCCGTGACACAGTGGCGCGACCATCGTTTACATTTTGTTGCTGCCGCCTGCTCTCTACCTGATCATGCAGGTTGGGGTGAACCAGCGAGAGTCTGGTTTCAAGTGTCCTTTTCATGATTAGCTCAGCTGGGGGCACCCCTGTGAGTGAGTGGGGTCTCGTGCGGTAGCTGAGCAGTACTCGGGACAGGCGGGTTTGGAGTGAGCCTTCTGTGACTCATTTGAGGCTCAGTTTGATTGTTTGTACTGCCCGCTCTGCCTGTCCATTGGAGGCTGGTTTAAACGGGGCCGAGGTGACATGTTTGATCCCATTGCGGGTCATGAATTCTTTAAATTCGGCACTGGTGAAACATGGCCCGTTGTCACTGACCAGTGTGTCAGGCAGGCCGTGGGTGGCAAACATGGCCCTCAGGCTTTCAATGGTGGCGGTGGCGGTGCTTCCCGACGTTATTTCACATTCAATCCACCACCACCAGGAACATTTTACCGAGAAACGGGCCCGCATAGTCGACATGGATCCTCGACCATGGTCTGGAGGGCCAGAACCACAAACTGAGTGGTGCCTCTCTGGGCGTGTTGCTCAGCTGAGCACATACATAAGTTAGAGTCGATATCGGGCCACCACACTTGGGATCTGGCTATCGCTTTCATCATTACTATACCCGGGTGTGTGCTGTGGAGATCCGAGATGAACATCTCCCTGCCCTTTTTTGGTCGCATTACGCGGTTACCCCACAACAGGCAGTCTGCCTGAATGGACAGCTCGTCCTTTTGCCGCTGGAACGGCTTGATTGGCTCTTGCATTTCCATGGGGATGCTGGCCCAGCTCCCATGCAGTACACAGTTTTTTACTCGGGACAGCAGAGGATCTTGGCTGGTCCAAGTCCGAATATGGCGGGCCGTGACAGGTGATTTATCATTTTCAAATGCTTCCATGACCATCAACAAGTCTGTGAGCTGCACCACCATCAACAAGTTTTCAACCTGCAACATTTCCACCACCATGGTGGGCAATGGTAGCCGACTGAGAGCATCCGCACAGTTCTCGGTGCCTGGCCTGTGGCGGATGGTATCGTTATACGCTAATAGCGCGAGTGCCCACCTTTGTATGTGGGCTGAGGCATTAGTATTTATCCCCTTGTTTTCAGCAAACAGGGATGTAGGGGCTTGTGATCGGTTTCCAGCTCAAATTTGAGACCAAACAGGTAGTGATGCATTTTCTTTACCCTGAACACACGCGCTAATGCCTCTTTCTCAATCATGCTGTTGGCCCTCTTGGCCTTAGACAAGCTCCTGGAAGCATAGGCGACAGGTTGCAACTTCCCCGCAACGTTAGCTTGTTGTAATACACACCCGACTCCATACGACGACGCGTCACATGCTAGCACAAGTCTTTTACACGGGTTATACAATACAAGCAGCTTGTTGGAGCATAAAATGTTTCTGGCTTTCTCAAAAGCAATTACTTGTTTTTTCCCCATACCCAATTCTCACCTTTGCGCAATAACACATGTAGGGGCTCTAAGAGGGTGCTTAACCCCGGTAGGAAGTTACCAAAATAGCTGAGGAGTCGGAACGACCGCAGCTCCATGACATTCTGTGGCCTGGGCACATTCCTGATAGCCTCTGTCTTGGCGTCTGTGGGCCGAATGCCGTCCGCCGCGATCTTTCTTCCCAAAACTCCACTTCTGTTGCCATGAAGACGCATTTTGACCTCTTCAGCCGCAGCCCTACGCGATCCAGTCGCTGGAGGACCTCCTCCAGGTTTTGTAGGTGCTCGACGGTGTCCTCAGCTTTGACCAATATGTCGTCCTGAAAACCATCGTGCGTGGTACCGACTTGAGTAGGCTCTCCATGTTTCTCTGGAAGATCACTGCTGCTGACTGAATTCCAAACGGGCATCTGTTGTAGATGAACAGTCCCTTGTGCGTGTTGATGTAGGTGGGGCCCTTCGAAGACTCCTCCAGCTACCTGCGCCATGTAGGCCGAAGTCAGGTCGAGCTTGGTGAACGTCTTGCCTCCTGCCAGCGTCGCAAATGGGTCATCTGCCTTAGGTAGCAGGTATTGGTCCTGTAGCGAGAAACGATTTATAGTTACTTTATAATCGCCGCAAATCCTGACCGTGCCATCACTTTTGAGTACTGGAACAATCGGGTTGGCCTACTCGCTGAATTCCACTGGGGAGATGATGCCCTCGCATTGCAGCCTGTCCAGCTCGATTTCCACTCTCTCCCTCATCATGTGAGGTACCGGTCGCACCTTGTGGTGAATGGGTCATGCCTCTGGGACCAAGTGGATCTGCACCTTCGCCCTGGAAAAGTTTCTTATGCCTGGCTCGAAAAGGGAAGGAAATTTGTTAAGAACCTGGGTACATGAGGCCTCATCGACTTGTTATAGCGCTCGGATGTCATCCCAGTTCCAGTGGATTTTGCCCAGCCAGCTCCTTCCAAGCAGTGTGGGGCCATCGCCCGGAACAATCCAGAGTGGCAGTTCATGCACTGTGCCCTCGTCGGTGACCTTGACCATGGCGCTGCCCAGGACAGTGATAAGCTCTTTGGTGTATGTTCTCAGTTTCGTGTGGCTGGGGCTCAGGGCTGGTCTGAATGCCTTTTTGCACCACAGTCTCTCAAACATCTTTTTACTCATGATGGATTGGCTAGCGCCAGTGTCCAGTTCTATGGCTATGGGTAAGCCATTCAATTTTACGTTTAGCATTATAGGTGGACATTTCGTCGAAAATGTGTGCACCCCATGTACTTCAGCATCTGCCTCCTCTCTCTGAGGCTCGAAATTGCTTTGATTCACCATGGACCGATCTTCCTCTGCCTCATGGTGGTTAGCAGGTTTTTCAGAGCTTGGAGCTCGTTTGCAAGCTCGTTGGAGGTGCCCCATTGTTCCACAGCTCTTGCAAACATACCATTTGAAGTGGCATGAATAGGCTGAATGGAAGCCTCCACAACGCCAACAAGGTGTGAATTGCCTTGCATTCATCATTTGTTGGGGACTCTGAGTCATGTGGGTCACCTGAGGCCTGCTGGCAGTTGCAGACTCGTGGTTTCTGCCCTGTACATTTCTGCTCGCAAGTACAGTTCCAGTTAATTTATAAACATTGCTCGCACTTGTGTGCTGAGAGATTTTTTTGGTGTTATCACTGGTGGACATAAACGCCTGTACTATCGCAATGGCCTTACTGAGGGTCGGTGTCTCTACAGTCAAAAGTTTTCATAGGATGGTCTCGTGGCCAATGCCCAAGACAAAAAAGTCTCTGAGCATTTGTTCCAGGTAGCCATCAAACTCACATTGTCCTGCAAGTCGCCTTAGCTCGGCGATGAAGCTCGTCACTTCCTGACCTTCAGATCGCTGGCACGTGTAGAACCGATAACTCGCCATCAGCATGCTCTCCCTCGGGCTAAGATGCTCCCGAACCAGTGTACATAGCTCCTCATACAACTTATCTGTGGCTTTCACCGGAGTCAGAAGATTCTTCATGAGGCTGTAGGTCGGTGCCCCGCAGACTGTGAGGAGGACCGCTCTCCTTTTTGCAGCGCTTCCTTCTCCATCCAGCTCGTTGGCTACAAAGTACTGGTCTAGCCGTTCGACATAGGCTTCCCAGTCCTCACCCTCTGAGAACTTCTCCAGGATGCCCACAGTTTGCTGCAGCTTTGCGTTGGATTCGTAATCTCGTCACCAGTTATTGTGTTCCTAACACAGATGAGGCTGCATACAGGGAGGTTAAAGTATCAGTGACCTCAGTCTTTAATAAGACACTCCAGAGTGAGGAACAGGCCTTAGGGGCCGGCTTATATACAGTGCTCCCAGGGGATGCTGTGATCCCTTGGGACTTCAGGGGATGAGCTCCCTGGTTGCGGAACATGCTTTGCTTTATAGATATACAACATCACCAGCTGCTGCAGCTCCGAAAACCGGAGGTTGAGCTCCTCCAGTTGATGACACTTCCTGTGCAAACGATTGTCCAGGCCATGGGAAGCATTCTTAATTTCCCACATGGCACAGGATGTGCAGTCCACTGAACCGAGCTGCCCTGCCATGCCTTTATTTATTCAACTAATGACTAGTTTTCCAGAAATTAAAGAATATGATGTATCTAATTCAAGTTATTAATATAATATAATGCCCCTTTAGAATTGGGTGAGTATTTAAAATGGGAGTCGAATGTACAAAGATAGATAAATAATCAAATGTTAGCAGGAAAAATCCACATCAGTTGAGAAATTAGCTTTCTATGGATCTTTTTATAACAGCAGCTGTACTCTTTTCATGCATTTCCGCCTTTCACTTACCATCTAAAGACTTGTATTTATATAACGGTTTGATTATTTGCCTTGTCCTTCTGCGCATGACTGCCCTGGACTCTGCCAGCCCTCCGTCCCGCGCATGTGCAGACTCCTCGAATCCGAAACTGGAAGTGGGCTCTGTATCATGAGGAGCCTGGATCTGCTGCCGACCATGTTGCGAAAAAATCAGAGGTAGTGAGAGACTGGGAAGAGAGAGAGCGAGACTTGGGGTGGGGGCGGAGAGAGATAGACAGAGAGAGAGAGAGAGATAGAGACTGGGGAGAGAGACAGAGAGAGACTGGCGAGGGAGAGAGAGAGAGAGAGAGGGAACTCAGGGAAAATGGATCACATTCTTTCAATCCCATCCCCTTTACACCCACACCAACTTCTCAGAAAACTAGGTGCGTGTGTGACAAGTGACATCATTGGAGTGGATTAATCTGGAAGTCAGAACACTGCCACTATTCACTTCATACCCAATAAACCTGTTAACAATCATAAACCCACACACAATGCCCCATCTATGACATGGGGTGGGGGGGTAAGGTCAGGAACTTGGATTGGGGATCAGGAACTTGGGATGTGCAGGAACTTGGGTGGGGGGGGGCAGGAACTTGGGCTGGGATGGGGCAGGAACTTGGGCTGGGATGGGGCAGGAACTTGGGCTGGGGGATGGGGCAGGAACTTGGATTGGGGGTGTCAGGAACTTGGGCTGGGATGGGGCTGGGTGGAGGGGGGGAGTTCTTAACCTGTGAGAGTGAGCTCCCTTCTGTCTGGAGTCGGCAGTCAGTATGGCTCAAATAACAATTTGCAAAGTCACTGATTACTTCGGCAGGGCGATTCTAATTACATATTCCAGAGATACTGCTGGGTGTGTCTTATCCTCCAAGGGGATCAATCAACAATCAGGTCATGTGATCAAGGGGACCCAATCAGAGCATTTTTCTGCTGCAAATAAAAGCGTCCTTTTTATAACTCCTTTCATGACCTCAGAATGTCCCAAGGCGCTTTATAGCCAATGAAGTACTTTTAATGTGTCGTCACTGTTGTAATATAGGGAACGCGACAGTCTATTTGTGCACAGCAAGGTTTCACAAACAGCAATCAGCTAATGACCAGATCATTTTTTTTTTTGTTATGTTGATTGGATCATTGCTACATCCAATTGCACCATTAGATGCCCATCCTGTATGAGTGTGATTTCTTTTTTTGTTAATGATGGAGAATGGGAACTATAACACCAGCACATTATTGCTGCCTCATTTAAATACACCAACATCTCTGGATTACTACCTGAGCCACGAGAAAATCTGCATAGCGTAAATAAAATCAGAGAGTTAAACACGTGGCTCAAAGACTGGTGTTGGAGAAATGGGTTTTGGTTCGTGGGACACTGGCACCAATGCTGGGGTAAGAGGAAGCTGTTCCGTTGGGACGGGCTCCACTTAGACCATGCTGGGACTAGGATCCTGGCGAATCGAATAACTATAGCTGTAGAGAGGGCTTTAAACTATTTAGTGGCGGGGAGGGTTCAGGTGAGCAGAAATTTAAACAGCCAAAGAATAAGAAGGCGGCAATATAACAGGGTAGCACTGGGGGAAATGAAAACCAGAGTGTGACAGGAAGGGACAAAATGCACAAACATAAAAGTGTATCAGAAAGTGGGGTCAAAGCAGGAAAAAATCGGTAAAAAAACAAATTAAAAAGTTCTTTATCTGAATGCACGCAGCATTCGTAACAAAATAGATGAGTTAATGGCACAAATAGATACAAATGTGTATAATCTGATAGCCATTACAGAGATGTGGTTGCAAGGTGACCAAGGCTTGGAACTAAATATTCAGGGGTATTTGACAATTCGGAAGGACAGACTGAAAGGGAAAGGAGATGGGGTAGCTCCGTTAATAAGGGACGAGATCAGTGCAGTGGTGAGAAATGATATTGGCTCAGAATATCAAGATGTTGAATCAGTTTGGGTGGAGATAAGGAATAATAAGGGGGAAAAGTCACTGCTGGGCGTAGTCTATAGGTCCCCTAACAGTAGCTACACTGTTGGACGGAGTATAAATCAAGAAATAATGGAGACTTGAAAAAAAGGAACGGCAATAATCATGGGCGATTTTGACCTTCATACTGATTGGACAAAGCAAATTGGCCAGGGTAGCCTTGAGGGAGAGTTCATAGCGTGTATCCGGGATAGTTTCCTTGAACGGTACATTGTGGAACCAACCAGGGAGCAGGCTATAAGAACATAAGAACATAAGAAATAGGAGCAGGAGTTGGCCATACGGCCCCTCAAGCCTGCTCCGCCATTTAATATGATCATGGCTGATCCGATCATTTACTCAAGTCCACTTCCCTACCCGCTCTCCATAACATCTTATTCCTATCTTAGATCTGGTACTTTTAATGAGACAGGTTTAATAAACGATCTCCTGGTAAAGGATCCTCTAGGAATAAGTGACCATAGATAGCATGATTGAATTTCAAATTCAGTTGGAGGGTGAGAAAGTTGGATCTCAAACCAGGGTCCTAAGCTTAAACAAAGGAGACTACAAAGGTATGAGGGCAGAGTTGGCTAAAGACGACTGTGTAAATAGATTCAAGTGTGGGACGGTTGATGAGCAGTGGCAGACATTTAAGGAGATATTTCATAACTCTTAACAAAAATATATTCCAATGAAAAGGAAAGACTGTAAGAGAAGGAATAACCATCCTGGCTATCTAAGGAAATAAGTGATGGTATCAAATTGAAAACAAAAGCAGACAAAATGGCCAAGACTAGTAGGAGGCCAGAGGATTGTGAATCTTTTCAAAGCCAGCAAAGAACAACTAAAACAACAGTAAAGAAAGGGAAGATAGATTATGAAAGCAAACTAGCATGAAATATAAAAACAGATAGTAAGAGTTTCTACAGGTACATAAAAAGGAAGAGTGGCTAAAGTAAATGTTGGTCCCTTAGAGGATGAGACTGGGGAATTAATAATGGGGAAGAGGGAAATGGCAGAGACATTGAACAAATATTTTGTATCAGTCTTCATGGTAGAAGACACTAAAAACATCCCAATAGTGAATAATCAAGAGGCTATAGGGAGGGAGGAACAATCACTATCACTAAAGAAGCAGTACTTGGTAAAATAATGGGAGTAAAAGTGGATAAGTCCCCTGGACCCATCCTAGGGTCTTAGGAGAAGTACCGGCAGAGATAGTCGATGCATTGGTTGTAATCTACCAAAATTCCCTGGATTCTGGGGAGGTCCCAGCAGATTGGAAAACCACAACTGTAATGGCCCTATTTAAAAAAGGAGGCAGACAGAAAGCAGGAAAGTATAGACCAGTTAGCCTAACATCTGTCGTTTGGAAAATGCTGGAGTCCATTATTAAGGAAGCAGTAGCAGGACATTTGGAAAAGCATGATTCAATCAAGCAGAGTCAACATGGTTTTATGAAAGGAAAATCATGTTTGACAAATATGTTGGAGTTCTTTGAGGATTTAACGAGCAGGGTGGATAAGGGGGAACCAGTGGATGTTGTATATTTGGATTTCCAGAAGGCATTCAATAAGATGCCACATAAAAGGTTACTGCACAAGATAAAAGTTCACTGGTTGGGGGTAATATATTAACATGGATAGAGGATTGGCTAACTAACAGAAAACAGAGAGTTGGGATAAATGGGTCATGTTCCGGTTGGCAAACTGGAGTGCCACAGGGATCGGTGCTGGGCCCCAATATTTACAATCTATATTAATGACTTGGATGAAGGGACCGAATGTAATGTAACCAAGTTTGCTGAGGATACAAAGATGGGTGGGAGAGCAAATTGTGAGAAGGACACAAAAAATCTGCAAAGGGATATAGACAGACTAAGTGAGATGGCTAAAATTTGGAGTATAATGTGGGAAAATGTGAGGTTATCCATTTTGGCAGAAAAAACAGGAAAGCAAATTATAATTTAAATAAAGAAAAATTGCAAAGTGCTGCAGTACAGAAGGACCAAGGGGTCCTTATGCACGAAACAAAAAGTTAGCATGCAGGTACAGCAAGTAATCTGGAAGGCAAATTGAATGTTGGCCTTTATTGCAAGGGGGATGGAGTATAAAAGCAGATAAGTCCTGCTACAACTATTGGTGAGACCACACCTAGAGTACTGCATACAGTTTTGGTCTCCGTATTTAAGGAAGAATATACTTGCATTGGAGGCTGTTTAGAGAAGGTTCACTAGGTTGATTCTGGAGATGAAAGGGTTGACTTATGAAGATAGGTTGAGTAGCTTGGGCCTATAATGAGGAGGCTCATCAAGGTGAATGCATAGACGATATTTCCACTCATAGGGGAAACTAAAACTAGGGAGCATAGTCTCAGAATAAGGGGCCGCCCATTTAAAACTGAGATGAGGAGGAATTTCTTCTCTCAGAGGATTGTAAATCTGTGGAATTCTCTGCCCCAGAGAGCTGTGGAGGCTGGGTCATTGAATATATTTAAGATGTAGATCGACAGATTTTTGAGTGATAAGGGAGTAAAGGGTTATGACCTACATTCCTCCCGCTTGAAAAACGGCTCAATTTCTAAATTCTCATCCTTGTTTTCAGATCCCTCCATGGTCTCGTCCCTCCCTATCTCTGTAATCTCCCCCAGCCTCACAATCCCTGAGATATCTGCACTCCTCTAATTCTGCCTTCTTGAGCATCCCTGATGATAATCGCTCAACCTTCTGTTGCCTAGGGTCCAAGCAGGCATGGAAGTGGAGCTGAGTCCATGATCAGGTCAGCCATGATCCTATTAAATGGTGGAGCAGGCTCGAGGGGCCAAATGGCCTACTCCTGCTCCTATTTCTTATATTGTTTCTTATCTTCTTTCTGGGAAGGTGCCTTTGGCTTCATTTAGAAGTTATGCCAAAAAATTGGGTGAATGAAAATGGGTAGGGATCCAACGTCAAATGTCCCCATCCTGTTTGTTATCCCAGTGTTGCACAATATGAAAGGGAATTCCTGAAGTGTAGACTTTTATCAACGCAGTTTTTATGGATTCAGTATTACTTTTTATTCAAATGTTTCAGCCAGCTCTCCTCATGGCTCCGTGACTTTACTCTAAGTCGCCCAGATTAGGTAGGTCTCAGGTTCAATCTACAGTCCATACTGGGTTAGCTGATCTCAGCTGGGACTGCAGTGGATTTGGTGTCAGCACCTTGGGTTATGGAGGGGAAAATTGACTAAAACTCTCACTCCTAATCGTTATCCTGCCACCCCTGCCAGAAATGCATGCATGTGGGCATGGTTGAGCACGGGAGTGGGCTTCACTGGGATTCTCGCTGCAGCCATTTTGCCTATTGACATTCATGCATGAAAAAAAGGCATCTGAAAAGATAATTTGGATTTATATAGCACCTTTTATTGCTTCAGGATGTCCCATGAAGTACTTTTGAAGTGTGGTCACCGTTGTAAATGTAGGAAACACAGCAACCAATTTATGCACAGAAGCTCCCACAAACATCAATGTGATAATGACCAGATAAACTGTTTCAGCGATGTTGGTTAAGGACCCGAGTAAAATGTGGGAGGCTGTCCGGTGCCCATGGAACTGTATACTCACAATAAGCGAATGTCTTCAAGAGAAGAGAAAAACATGACAAAGGCAAAAACAACAATCTCACTCAGATAAAGGGTCAAACCGGCCCTTAAAATTAAAAGTAGCTTGGCCTTTGAAAATGCTTGAGTTTAGCTGCTCTGGGTAATGGTATTCTTGACAGAACCTGCAGATGATGGTCTTGCTCTGTGCAGTACATTAGTATGCAAGATGTGGGGACCTAAGTTGACCTTTTCCTGGTGCAATCCACCAGCTTCACTCGAGTGAGAGAGCTTTGAACATAGTGCTATTAATAAGTATGTCAAGTGTATTAAAGGTCTCTCTTTGTACCAGAAGAAATCAATTTTGCAAAAGAGAAGTACCTATAATTTTAGAATTAATTACTATGCATGAAATGGCACAAGTTTTAATTGAGTCATTTTTTAACTTAAACCAGAATAGCAAGATGAGAATAATTTTAATAATGTTTTTCTTCTAATATTTCAGCACCTCACGCTGTTTAATCGTGTTCTTAAATGACACCCAGACCCAATAGTGCCTTTGAAAAGCTGCTAGACAATCATCAAGTAAATTGCCCTTATTTTTTATCCTCAAAGTGCACGATGGAATCACTTATTTTTGGTTAAATATGTAACATTTGATAAATGTTTATGGGCTATAATAATTTATTCCTCCTTGTTGTAATAAGGGGAGTCACATTCTGTTTCTGATTTAGGAGTGACTGGAGATTTGTCGAATTGTATGAGATCCAAAACATAATTAAAGACTGATAGAGTATCATTGTGAAGGGCTGAGTTACACCAGACTTACCTGAGAATACTCAGCGCTCCCAATGATAAGTTGCTTCTTTTAAAATGACACGAGATTATTTTACTTTGGGGAGATATGTGGCATTTTGGATGTGAAGCATATTGACTATTTTATATTTGAAGTGTCTAGGTACATGGGCTTGTGGAATTTGTTACAGTTAATCAAACTCAGCTAAATCATAACATTGCATGACCCTGGTATAACCTACAGCCTTTTTCTTAAGCAACCTTATTTTAATTAAAAACAAGCTCAGCAGAAGTACCAACTTGTGTCATCTCCAACTCAACACAAATTACACAGCTCCTTTATACCAGAACAAATTTATTATTCAGTTTGGTCTGTACCAGATGGGAAACTTGATAATATCATGCATTTTTGTGGAATAGTAGTTAACTCTTTGCTGTCGCTTGGAAAATATTATTGTGGAACACCCAATTAAAATAAGCAGTGAGGGTAAATGATCAAGATGTTGAAAGCATTGTACTTCATTGTAGTCGATTCATTTAACCCCTTGAGAACTGCAAATTAGCTCTATGTCCAGTTTATAGAAAATGCAGACTTCTAATTTTGCATTCCCTGTGATCTGCCTACTGATGACTGAGTGTTGAAATAATATTCGCATTGGAAGTCACAAAGGTTGCAAGAATTCACCTGGTCCTCCTCCATCATAATAGAGGTCTGGAGGCACATTGCTTTACAGCACCTACCTCACAGTAATTGGACATGGATTCAAAGCTAGCTCAACTATCTTCCCTCGGTCAACTGTGATCCTCCTAAGTAAAGTGAGTGTGTGCTGCCTCATCCTTTCAACTCCACAGTATGAGGTTGCCTGCAATACAGAACAGAAAAATTGAAGCTCAGTTTGAGAAATACACTTTTATAAAGCTGACATGGTTTTCAAATTTTCTGATCACTTAGTTACCACCTTCAAGAGAGCAGAAAAGAAAATTAGAAAAAAAATATAGCAATAAAATTTTAAATTGTGTGCAACAAAACACAAATGACAGAAATTAAAATGAAGAGTTTTTGTACTCATCTTATAAATAGCAACATAAGCAGATACAGCCAAGTATTAAAGTCCCAACTACTTCACAGTCAGTTACACAGTTCATGTCCAAAGCCATATTACAATATCATTTTCTTTTACTGATAAAAAAAAACTGAAGCTTGAGAGGCTATAATTCTAACATTCTGTACATATCTTACAAAGTATAATTTATTTAGAGGCATGAATTCTGGCACATTTTACTGTACTCTTGGCCACTCAGTTCCACTCACATAAGACTATGATTTTATATATATCCAGTTAACAGCTTTATGAAAAGTGCCACACACTTCATTTTTCCTAAGCAGTTTCAGCTGATTCGCTGAAATAGACTACCAATGTATTAATTCTGAAGTATGAATTTTTTCCCAGCTCAAGTTGAAAGATGTGTCTAGTTAGAGCCTGAAGAAAATGCTCCATTCTCTCTTTGTCAGCTCGTTAGGCGGCAGCAGCACCATTTGTCCAATTAAATTGGGCCTCAACGCCTTTTCTCGCTGCATGGAACTTGACAAAATACAGATACTAATTATCTCCAAGTTTTGTTTGATGTTTTATTATTCTGTACAGCTGATTCTTCTAAACCAAGAGCATGTATTTAATTTATTGGGTTTCTGTGGAAACAGACTATAGAAATCCTATGGAGCCTCGGACTTTGCAATCGCTGATGATCATCATCATAGGCAGTCCCTCGGAATCAAGAAAGACTTGCTTCCACTCTAACAGTGAGTTCTCAGGTGACTGTACAGTCCAATACAGGACTTACAGTCTCTGTCACAGGTGGGACAGACAGTCATTGAAGGAAAGGGTGTGTGGGGAGTCTGGTTTTCCGCACGCTCCTTCTGCTGTCTGTGTTTGGTTTCTGCATGCTCTCGGCGATGAGATTCGAGGTGCTCAACGCCCTCCCGGATGCTCTTCCTCCATTTAGGGCGGTCTTGGACCAGGGATTCCCAGGTATCGTTGGGGTGTTTCACTTTATCAAGGAGGCTTTGCGGGTGTCCTTGAAACATTTCCTCTGCCCACCTGGGGATCGTTTGCCGTGTAGGAATTCCGAGTAGAGTGCTTGCTTTGGGAGTATCGTGTCGGACATGCGGACGATATGGCCCGCCCAATGGAGCTGGTTGAGTGTGGTCAGTGCTTTGATGCTGGGGATGTTGGCCTGATCGAGAACACGGATGTTTGTGCGTCTATCCTCCCAGTGGATTTGCAGGATCTTGCGCATGCAGCGCTAGTGGTACTTTTCCAGCGCTCTGAGGTGTCTACTGTATATGGACCATGTCTCTGAGCCATATAGGAGGGCAGGTATCACTACTGCCCTGTAGACCATAAGCTTGGTGCCAGATTTGAGGGCCTGATCTTCAAACACTCTCTTCCTCAGGTGACCGAAAGCTGCGCTGGCAAACTGGAGGCTTTGTTGGACCTCGTCATTGATGTCTGCCCTTGCTGATAGTAGGCTCCCGAGGTATGGAAAATGGTCCACGTTGTCCAAAGCTGGCTGTGGATTTTGATGACCAGGGGTCAGTGCTGTGTGATGGGATCAGGTTGGCAGAAGACCTTTGTCTTACAGATATTTAGTGTAAGGCCCATGCTTTCATATGCCTCGGTGAAGATGTTGATGATGGCTTGGAGTTCGGCCTCTGAATGTGCGCAGATGCAAGCATCATCCGCGTACTGTAGTTCGATGACAGAGGCTGGGATGACCTTGGATCTAGCCTGGAGGTGATGAAGGTTGAACAGGTTCCCATTGGTTCTATAGATTAGTTCCACTCCAGCGGGGAGCTTGTTGAGAGTGAGATGGAGCATTGCAGTGAGGAAGATCAAGAAGAGCGTTAAGTCCATCTGCAGCCCAAGCACCCAAGGCCCCAACCCATTGCTGGCCAAGAACGGGGTGATTCTCATTAAGGACACTAAGGTAGTCAGGGCCCACTGGAAGGAGCACTTCGAAGATCTCCTTAATCAAGACTCTGCCTTTGACACGAGTTTCCTCAACTCCATCCCACAGCATGCTACCCACCAGCATCTCAGCAAAACCCCAGCCCTGCACGAGGTAGAAAAGGCCATCCATCAGCTCAAGAACAACAAGGCATCAGGAACAGATGGAATCCCTGCTAAGGCACTAAAGTATGGCGGAGAAATACTATTGGCACGAATGCATGACCTCATCTCTTTTATCTGGAAGGACGAAAGCATGCCGGGAGATCTCAGAGATGCCATAATTATGACCATCTTCAAAAGAGGGGACAAGTCCGACTGCGGTAACTACAGAGGAATCTCCCTGCTGTCGGCCACTGGGAAAGTCGTCGCTAGAATCCTCCTCAACCGTCTGTTCCCTGTGGCTGAAGAGCTCCTCCCAGAAACACAATGCGGATTCCGTCCACTAAGGGATACAACAGACCTGATCTCCACCACGCGACAACTACAAGAGAAATGCAGGGAACAGCATCAACCCTTGTATGTGGCCTTCTTTGACCTCACAAAGGCTTTTCACACTGTTAACCTGAGGGACTATGGAACGTCCTCCTCCGTTTTGACCGCCCCCAACGTTTGTCACCATCCTCCGCCTGCTCCACGACGACATGCAAGCCGTGATCCTGACCAACGGATCCACCACAGACCCAATGCACATCCGGACCGGGGTCAAGCAAGACTGTGTCATCGCGCCAACGCTCTTCTCGATCTTCCTTGTTGCAAATCGCTGATGAAAGCCAGAATTAGCAGCCATGACCGTGAGGTCATGCAAAGTTAAATGTGCTTTTTGCTGCAGTGACATTTGGATATGAGAAGACCTGCACATTTGTATAAAGCAAAACACTGCTTCAAAATTGTAAATATGAATTAGGTTTACAATTTCAAACAAAACTGAATTGCAAGATTTAAAGGTGCCTTTTCTTCACTATTATTTCATACTAGAGCATAAGTGGATTTTTTTTTGCCATTAATAAGGACATAGCACAAAGCCCAAATATAATGAAAATGATTGCATAAGCCTTGAGGAATTGAGCTATTATAAAGAGGGGAAACAATTCTTTAAATATAAAACAAATAACACATAAAGATTTCTGATCAATTTGGTATGATTTGCAAAATAATGAAGTCAACTAATGGATTAATAATCTCAGTTGCAGTTCCTCCCCTCTGAAACACTGCTGCAAACCAGCCCAATGAGAGAAATGAAGACCTTTTCTCAGTGATAGTTTTTATCTCGTCACTGATGACAAAAATGTTGATGTCACAACAACAGTGTTGTTTTATTTAGGGTGCATTCATACTCCACAAGTTTAGCATGAATGCCAACCAGAACCGATTATACCCACGTTAAATTTGGAGTGTAAATTGGATGCCAAGCCCTAAACTGACTCTGATGCTAAGTGGAGGCGACTTCCTCCAGGAGTCTCACTCAATTTCATTCGGATATCAGGTTGGGCCCTGATGCCAGATTTCGGTTGAACTTACACTGTGACTGCAGCTTTGGTCCAAAACCATGCCACTAAACACCTCCTTACAGTTGGAATTTGAACTCATCCCTCAAAGTTGAGAGTCAATAGAAATGCGATGATGATGATATTATTTATTAGTCCCATTTAAAACATGATAAGATACATATCACATTACAGGTTGTTCCCCAACTGAGGTCAGGCAAGCATCTAGATCTTTGCTGATGCAATTCTGTTAGTGGCCACTAGTAGGTGCCTGAGCATGACTGACCCTCTAATGTTATTTCTGCTTAGTTTGCAAAGCATTTAAACCTAATTTTTGGCCTCTCGTGGCATAGGCAGGATTGAAAACCCAATTCATTCTATAATGAATTGAGAGTGCATGCCTGAATATTTCCACTCCATGGAAGAAAGTTTTGGAGCAGTATGGAACTGGATCACAATTCCATTTGATTGTTGGGCTGCAAGGCCTTCTTCATCGAATATACCCTTGTAATTCTGTGTTGTGTTTTTGAACTTGACAACTGTATAAACTACAGTGACCTCATACTTCTGCACCATGTTTGCAATTCCAAAAAGGCTACTCTGAATGTAAACAGAAATTTCTGGTTTTAAAAAAGGAGGGAGAGAGAAAACAAGGAATTATAGACCGGTTAGCCTGGCATCGGTAGTGGGGAAAATGTTGGAATCAATTATGAAAGGTGTAATAGCAGCGCATTTGGAAAGCAGTGACAAGAACGGTCCAAGTCAGCAAGTATTTATGAAAGGGAAATCATGCTTGACAAATCTTCTAGAATTTTTTGAGGATGTAACTAGTGGAGTGGACAAGGGAGAACCTGTGGATGTGGTGTATTTGGACTTTCAAAAGGCTATTGACAAGGTCCCACACAAAAGATTAGTGTGCAAAATTAAAGCACATGGTATTGGGGGTAATGTATTGACGTGGATAGAGAACTGGTTGGCAGACAGAAAGCAAAGAGTAGGAATAAACGAGTTCTTTTCAGAATGGCGGTGTACCACAAGGTTCAGTGCTGGGAGCCCAGCTATTTACAATATACATTAATGATTTAGAAGAAGGAATTGAATGTAATATCTTCAAGGTTGCAGATGACACTAAGCTGGGTGGCAGTGTGAGCTGTGAGGAGGATGCTAAGAGGCTGCAGGGTGACTTGCATAGGTTAGGTGAGTGGGCAAATGCATGGCAGATGCAGTATAATGTAGATAAATGTGAGGTTATCCACTTTGATGGCAAAAACAGGGAGGCAGAATATTATCTGAATGGTGACAGATTAGGAAAAGGGGAGGTACAATGAGACCTGGGTGTCATGGTTCATCTGTCATTGAAAGTTGGCATGCAGGTACAGCAGGCAGTGAAGAAAGCAAATGGCATGTTGGCCTTCATTGAGAAAGGATTTGAGTATAGGAGCAGAGAAGTCTTACTGCAGTTGTACAGGGCCTTGGTGAGGCCACACCTTGAGTATTGTGTACAGTTTTGGTCTCCAAATCTGAGGAAGGACATTCTTGCTATTGAGGGAGTGCAGCGAAGGTTCACCAGACTGATTCCCGGGATGGCAGGACTGACATATGAAGAATGACTGGATCGACTAGGCTTATATTCACTGGAATTTAGAAGAATGAGAGGGGATCTCATAGAAACGTATAAAATTCTGACGGAATTGGACAGGTTAGATGCAGGAAGAATGTTCCTGATGTTGGGGAAGTCCAGAACCAGGGGTCACAGTCTCAGAATAAGGAGTAAGCTATTTAGGACCGAGATGAGGAAAAACTTCTTCACTCAGAGAATTGTGAACCAGTGGAATTCTCTACCACAGAAGAACACCCAGGTCCCTCTGAACACCAACATTTCCCAATCTCTCACCATTGAAAAAATACTCTGCTTTTCTATTTTTCCTACCAAAGTGGATAACTTTACATTCCCCCACGTTATATTCCAGTTGCAATGTTCTTGCCCACTCATTGAGCCAATCTATATCCCCTTGAAGCCTCTTTGCATCCTCCTCACAACTTACATTCCCATGTAGGTATATAAAACTTAATATATTACATTTTGGTCCCCTCATCCAAATCATTGATATATATTGTGAATAGCTGAGGCCCAAGCATTGATCCTTGCGTTACCCCACTAGTTACAGCCTGCCAACTCAAAAATGACCCATTTATTCCTACTCTCTATTTTCTGTCTAATTCTCAATCCTTGCTAGTATATTACCCCCAATCCCATGAGCCCTAATTTTGTTTAATAACCTCTTGTGTGGCACTTTATTGAATGCCTTCTGAAAATCCAAATACATACATCCTTTGGTTCCTCCTGATCTATTCTGCTGGTTACAACCTCAAAAAGCTCTAACAGATTTGTTTAATATGATTTCCCTTTTATAAATCTGTGTTGACGCTGCCCAATCTTATTATTATTTTCTAAGTGCCCTGTTACGACGTCCTTAATAATAGACACTATCATTTTCCCTACTACTGATGTCAGGCTAACTGGTCTGTAATTCCCCATTTTCTCTCTCTCTCTTTTATTAAATAATGGGGTTACTTTTGCTACCTTCCAGCCTGCAGGAATCATTCTAGAATCTATGGAATTTTGGAAGATAACAACCAATGCATCCACTATTTCTATAGCCACCTCTTTCAAACCATCAGGTCCTGGGGATTTTTTGGCTTTTAGTCCCATTAATTTCTCCAGTACCATTTTTTTTACTAATACTGATTTATTTCAGTTCCTCATTCTTCACTATTTCCAGCAAGTTGTTCGCATCTTCTTCCGCGAAGACAGACACAAGTATTTGTTTAATTTCTCTGCCATTTCCTTATTTCCCATTATAATTTCTCCTGTCTCAGCCTGTAGGGGACAACTGGATCATCCCCCTCTGACTCCAAGTTCTTCTCCAGCCGCGAGAAGATATCCTTAACCAGATAGGCAACAAAACCTCCAGAACTCCCTGTCACTGCTACAGAGAACAGTATCTATCCCCCTGGCTATACTGTCCCCTACCACGACCACATTCCTTTTTACTCCATCCACTTGAATGGCCTCCTGTACCTTGGTGCAATGGTCAGTTAGCCCATCCTCCCTGCAGTGCTTGTTCTCATCCAGCCATACCTGTTGGACAAGATCAAGGGCTGAGGCTCCTCGATCCCTATATCCTGGGTCCCCATACCTTCATGACTCGCAGTCACACCCTCCTGTCCCTGACAATTGAAAACCTCTGAAGTACTGCTTAACCGAAGGGGTGTGACTGCCCCTCCATTGCAATGTCTGCTGCTCGGACTCCAGCTCAATAACTCTGAGCCGAAGTTCCTCGAGCTGCAGGCACTTACCGCAGATGTGTTTGCTCAGGATCTCATTGGTTTCCACCAACTTCCACATGCTACAGTTATGACACACCACCTGCCTGCCATCTTATCAACCTTATTTTATTTATATAATTAATTACATTTTTTATTCAAACGATTATTTTTACTTTTAATTTGTAGTTTTAATTAGTTACTTTAGTTTAAGTTATTAATTCAATAACATTATAGTAATTAATATTCTCCAAGTTCTGAATTTTATCCACTTACCGAACCTCGAGAACAAATACTCATCAACCAGTCAGTTATCCACTGTCCTGTGATGCCATTCTTTGATTTTTTTTTCTCTCTCCTTGGCTCTTTATTTCCCTGGTTCCACTCTGTCCCTGACCAGGTCCACTCTCGCTGCTGCTCTTGGTGAGTTTTGGCCTCTCTCTCTCTCCCTGGCTCCACTCTGTCCCTGACCAGGTCCACTCTCGCTGCTGCTCTTGGTGAGTTTTGGCCTCTCTCTCTCTCCCTGGCTCCACTCTGTCCCTGACCAGATCCGGTCTCGCCATTGCTCTTGGTGAGATCAAGGTATCTATTTAGAGGTTTCACTACCTTCGTTATAAAATAATTAATTCAGACTCTTTTCCTTGTGCTAAATATCTCCCCTATTAATATCCAAAATTAAATTGAAGATATAAATAACCTCAAGCAGAGGAAGAAGTTAAATTTTAGCTTCAAATTTTAGATGGAATGATTTTAGATGTATTTTCATATATATTAATTTACTTTGCTGTAAATAAACTTTCTCACAAAACCTCTGTGTGACCTTATTAATTTACAAACAAAACTTGATAAGACCATATTGGTTAACATCACAATCTTTATATCCTAAGTGTAAAATGTTCTAATTTAGTCTTACTCTTAACATAACAGGAGGACAATATGAAAGAGCTGATATGTAAGATCACAATTTCATCCTATTGCTTTGGTGATCTCACTAGGTTTTCACAGTATTCTAAAATAGAGGGCAGCAGTGTCACACATCTATATTACTAAACAGAAACTGTCAGTATCCAGAAAATCTTTCATCCCCTGTGTTATGTTTTGAATAAAGAATCTGACCAGATACTGTAAGCTTGAAGTAATGTGTGACCGTAGTCCTTTTTTACAGGTCTCCAGTGCCTCTCCAGCCTGTGAGGCCTTCTTATGTACAGGTGCTCCCAAGGGATTGTGGGATCCCTTGGGACTCCAGGGGATGAGCCCTCTGGTGGTTAAACACGGTATTTATATGTTTACATAGATAACAACACTCCCCCACAAAGTCAATAGCCTTCCTTTCCCAGGTTGATTGTCTCGGTGCAAGTGCTGGTTTTGGTGAGTCATTTGTTGGGCCCTCGCTGGGCTGCTGCGCAGCTGACCTTGCAGGGCTGCTGGGTGTGGTGAGTCCTGCTGGGCTGCTGCGGGTGATGGGTTCTGCTTCGTGGCAACCGTGGTGTTGATTGCCACTTGTGTGTGTGTTGGGGGTTCGAAAAAGGTAGAGTCTATTGTGGGTTGTTCTGGATAGACCGTGAATCTGACTTTGGTTTGGTCCAAGTGTTTTCTGCAGGTGAGTCCATTTGAAAGTTTGACCAGAAACACCCTACTCCTCTCTTTGGCCATGACAGTGCCGGGAAGCCACTTGGGACCTTGTCCATAGTTCAACACAAATACAGGATCATTAATCTTGATTTTGCATGACACATTTGCATGATCATGATATGTATTCTGTTGAAGCCGCCTGCTCTCTACCTGTTTGTGTAGATCAGGGTGTACGAACGAGAGCCTTGTCTTAAGTGCCCTTTTCATGAGTAATTCAGCCAGGGGAACCCAAATGAGCGAGTGGGGTCTTGTGCGGTAACTAAGCAGGACTCGGGATAGACGAATCATTTACCCCATAAACACATGCTAATGCTTCTTTTTCGATCATGCTGTAGGCCCTCTCAGCCTTAGACAGACTTCTGGATGCATCAGCAACTGGTTGCAATTTCCCAGATTCATTAGCTTGTTGCAATACACACCCGACACCATATGACGATTCATCACATGCTAGTACCAAACGTTTACATGGATCAGACAACACAAGCAATTTGTTTGAGCGTAACAGTTTCCTAGCTTTCTCAAAGGCACTTTCTTGGCTTTTACCCATACCCATTCATTTCCTTTACACAGTAAAGAGTGCAGTGGTTCTAACAGTGTGCAAAGACCCAGTAAGAAGTTACCAAAATAGTTCAGGAGTCCTAGAAACGACCGCAGCTCCGTCATGTTCAGTGGTCTCGGTGCATTCTTGATTGCCTCCATCTTCGAATCTGTGGGCCTGATGCTATCCACCGCGATTCTTCTCCCCAGGAACTCCACTTCAGGTGCCAGGAAAACGCACTTTGAGCATTTTAACCTGAGTCCCACATGATTAAGCAGACTAAGACCTCCTCCAGGTTCTGCAGGTGCTCGACTGTGTCCCGACCTGTAACCAAGATGTCGTCCTGGAAGACCACGGTACGCGGGACCAACTTCAGCAAGTTTTCTGTGTTCCGCTGGGATATCGCCGCAGTTGATCGAATCCCAAACGGGCATCTGTTGTAAATGAAGAGAACTTTGTGCGTGTTGATGCAGGTGAGGCCCTTTGATGATTCCTTCAGCTCCTGCGTCATGTAGGCCAAGGTCAAGTCCAGCTTCGTGAACGTCTTTCCTCCCGCCAGCGTCACAAATAGGTCGTCTGCCTTTGGTAGCAGGTATTGATAGTTACTTTGTAATCACCACAGATTCTGAAGGTTCCGTATTTCTTGAGGACTGGAACAATTGGACTGACCCACTCGTTGAATTCGATCGGCGAAATGATACCCTCTCGTTGCAGCTGGTCCCACTCGATCTCCACCCTCTCTCTCATTATTTACCGTACCGTTCTCGCCTTGTAATGGATGGGTCGCGCCCCCGGAATCAAGTAGATCTGCACTTTTGCTCCTTGGAACTTCCCGATGCCCGGTTCGATCATCGAGGGGAACTTGTTTGGACCAATGAAGTGTCGTTGACGGACGAGAGTGCTCAGATGTCGTCCCAGTTCCAGTGTATCTTTCCCAGCCAGCTCCTGCCGAACAGTGTGGGGCCATCGCCCAGTATCACCCAGAGTGGCAAATTGTGCACCGCTCCATCGTAAGAGGCCTTTACGGTAGCACTGCTGATTACGGGAATCAGTTCCTTTGTGAACGTTCTCAGTTTAGTACGAATGGGAGTCAGGACTGGCTTTGAGGCCTTGCTGCACCACAATTTATTGAAAGTCTTTTTGCTCATTATGGACTGGCTCGCGCCCGTGTCCAGCTCCATTGACACCAGGAGTCCATTTAATTCAACCTTCAGTATTATCGGGGGACACTTTGTGGTAAATGTGTGTACCCCACATACCTCTGCTTCCTCAGTATGAGGCTATGGTTCGTCGTGATCCATCATGGATCTGTCCTCCTTTGCACCGTGGTGGTTTGCAGGATCAGCAGGATTTGCAGCTCACCTGCACATACATTGGAGGTGTCCCATTGTTCCACAGCCCTTGCAAATGTATCTTTTGAAACGGCATGAAAGAAAACGATGATCACCTCTGCAGCGCCAACAAGGTGTTATTGGTCTTGCATTCACCACCCTTGATGGTGTACTCTGAGACATCTGCAGACATGCAGCTGCAGGCATGTGATTCCTGCCCTGTACGTTACGATTCAATAACAACATTACTTTGTTCACAGTACTTGCAGCAGCACTAGTGTGCTGAGAGATTTGTTTGGTATTGTCACTAGTGGCGATGAATGCCTGGGCTATCGCTATGGCTTTACTCAAGGTTGGGGTCTCTACAGTCAAAGTTTGCGAAGTATTACTTCATGGCCAATGCCAAGTACAAAGAGGTCCCTGAGCATGTGCTCCAAATGTCCTTCAAATTCGCAATGTCCTGCAAGGCACCTTAGCTCGGTGACATAGCTCGCCACTTCTTGGCCTTCAGATCTCTTGTATGTGTAGAACCGGTACCTCGCTATCAGAACGCTTTCCTTTGGATTTCGATGCTCTAGGACCAGTTTGCACAAACCATCGTATGACTTCTCTGTAGGTTTCGCTGGAATGAGAAGATTTTTCGTGAGGGCATACGTTGGTGCCCCGCAAATGGTGAGGAGGATCGCCCGTTGTTTGGCGCCGCTCGCTTCTCCTTCCAGCTTGTTGGCCACGAAGTATTGGTCAAGTCACTCCATGAAGGTTTCCCAATCATCTCCCTCCCACACAAGAGATTGGTGTGCAAAATTAAAGCACATGGTATTGGGGGTAATGTACTGACGTGGATAGAGAATTGGTTGGCAGACAGGAAGCAAAGAGTAGGAATAAACGGGTTCTTTTCTGAATGGCAGGCAGTGACTAGTGGTGTACCGCAAGGTTCAGTGCTGGGCCCCCAGCTATTTACAATATACATTAATGAGTTGAACGAAGGAATTGAATGTAATATCTCCAAGTTTGCAGATTATACTAAGCTGGGTGGCAGCGTGAGCTGTGAGGAGGATGCTAAGAGGCTGCAGGGTGTCTTGGACAGGTTAGGTGAGTGGGCAAATGCATGACAAATGCAGTATCATGTGGATAAATGTGAGGTTATCCACTTTGGTGGCAAAAACAGGGAGGCAGAATATTAAGTGAATGGTGACAGATTAGGAAAAGGGGAGGTGCAACGAGAACTAGGTGTCATGGTACATCAGTCATTGAAAGTTGCTATGCAGGTACAGCAGGTGGTGAAGAAAGCAAATGGCATGTTAGCATTTAAGTATAGGAGCAGGGAGGTCTTGCTGCAGTTGTACAGGGCCTTGGTGAGGCCACACCTTGAATATTGTGTACAGTTTTGGTCTCCTAATCTGAGGAATGACATTCTTGCTATTGAGGGAATGCAGCGAAAGTTCACCAGACTGATTCCTGGGATGGCAGAACTGACATATGAAGAAAGACTAGATCTGCTGGGCTTATAATCACTGGAATTTAGAAGAATGAGCGGGGATCTCATAGAAACATATAAAATTCTGACGGGATTGGACAGGTTAGATGTAGGTAGAATGTTCCTGATGTTGGGGAAGTCCAGAACCGGGGGTCACAGTCTAAGGATAAGGTGTAGGCCATTTAGGACCGAGATGAACAGAAACTTCTTCACTCAGAGTGTTGTGAACCTGTGGAATTCTCTACCACAAAAAGTTGTTGAGGCCAGTTCATTAGATATATTCAAAAGGGAGTTAGATGTGGCCCTTACGGCTAAAGGGACCAAGGGGTATGGAGAGAAAGCAGAAATGGGGTACTGAAGTTGCATGATCAGCCATGATAATATTGAATGGTGGTGCAGGTTTGAGGGGCCGAATGGCTTACTCCTGCACCTGTTTTCTGTGTTTCTATGTTTCTATGAGCGATGCTGCTATTTCAGAGATGGAAGAATCTGGAAGAGCCAAGAGTTACAAGTTGCGCAATGACATTTTTCTGAGATATTGGCCCGGAATTTGAAGCAACGGAGCTCACCGCGGACCTTGAAGAAAACTGCCCACAAAGATCCAGCGATCTCCGTGGCATCGATTTCAACTCTCCCGGCCTTTGTTTGAATCTGGCGCAATGTCATGCGAATCTCCAGCATCCAGCAATGGTTTTGTCAACAAGCAGGCTAAGCAGCCAATCACATTGAAGAATTTTCAAAGGCAGCAAACCAAAAAGTACAATGCACAGATTCCAATTTATTTTTCTATAAATTTAACAGAGAGCGAAATAAAGATTGGGTCATTTTTGTTTTATTCGTTCCGGGATGTGCGCATTGTTGGCAAGGCCTGCATTTACTGCCCATCCCTAATTGCCTCTGAGAAGGCGATGGTGAACCGCCTTCTACAACCGCTGTGGTGAAGGTACTCCCACAATGATGTTAGGGAGGGAGTTCCAGGATTTTGACCCAGCGACTGTGAAGGAACAACAATATATTTCCAAGTCAGGATGGTGCATAAGTTGGAGGGGAACTTGCAGGTGAAGGTGCTCCCATGCACCTGCTGCTCTTGTCCTTCTAGGTGGGAGAGGTGGCGGGTTTGGGAGGTGCTGCCGAAGAAGCCTTGGTGAGTTGATGCAGTGCATCTTATAGATGGTACACACTGCAGCCACGGTCTGCCGGTTGTGGAGGGAGTGACTGTTTACGGTGGTGGATGGGGTGCCAATCAAGTGGGTTGCTTTGTCCTGGATGGTGTCGAGCTTCTTGATTGTTGTAGGAGCTGCACTTATCTGGGCAAGTGGAGAGTCTTCCATCACACTCCTGACTTGTGCCTTGTAGATGGTGGAAAGACTTTGATGAGTCAGGATGTGAGACACTCACTGCAGAATACCCAGTCTCTGACCTGCTCTTGTGGCGACAGTGTTTATGTGGCTGGTCCAGTTAAGTTTCTGGTCAATGGTGACCCTCAGGATGTTGAAGGTGGGGGATTCAGCGATGGTAATGCCATTGAATATCAAGGGCAGGTGGTTAGATTCTCACTTGTTGGAGATGGTTATTGCCTGCCACTTATGTGGCGCGAATGTAACCTGCCACTTCTCAGCACAAGCCTGAATGTCATCCAGGTCTTGCTGCATTCAGGCATGGACTGCTTCATTTTCTGATGAGTTGCAAATGGAACTGAACACTGTGCAGTCATCAGTGAACATCCCCACTTCTGACCTTATAATGGAGGAAAGGTAATAGAAGAAGCACTGAAGATGGTTGGGCCTAGGATACTGCCCTGTGGAACTCTTGCAGCGATGTCCTGGGGCTGGGATGATTTTCCTTCAACAACCACAATCATACACATAGGATTAAGATAGAAGCTGAAACATCATAAACAAGCTTAAATAATATGTATTATTTTAAAAACCATGTAATTCTTAATCATATTAATGGAAGAATGTTATATTCCACAAATATAAAATTAGTTTCTCAGGGCCAGAATGGTTGTTTAGCAGTCATACACCATTATAAGTCAGTTGGGGGGGGGGGGGGCGGGTAGGGGGTTTTAACAGCAATATTCTAGCGTAATAAGGGAAGTTTTCAACCTTCAGTCTGATTTCAATTGATCGCTGACTCCGGGGAGTCCCACAGCACAACCTGTGGCAGAGCAGGGAATGACTGACCACAACTTCTGGATTTCTGCATTTATCTGCACATGAGCTAAATCCGCAATTGCTGTCAGTTTCCGAGGGGTAGTGATGGCGATCGCTAATAATTTAGCCGTCATTACCACCGCAGGCTGATGTTTTGGTAAGACTAATTATAACATGCGATGCAAATTGCACGATCATTTTTTATGCTTTCTAAACAAGGAAAATCTTCCCTTATAACTTTATAATGAGCACAATTCCTCTTTAAAGACAATTTGAAGCACTAACACATCTCAGTGTCATTATTGTTATTCTAGTGTCACAACTCTTCTTATAATTTTCACCTTTTTTTTAATTTTAGAGATTTTATATCCTCCTCAATGCTTTATCTCATCACTGTACTGTCCATCTAATTTATTTAATTTATATTTTCCAATTCTCCCATTCTGTTTTTATTAATCCTTACCATCTTGATGGCTGAACAATTTGATACAGAAATATAAAAAGACTTAATTAAAAATTCTCAAATACATGTAGTAAAACATGGGACCAATTTCTGCGCTATTGTTACAAGTTGAAAGATGACATGAAATTGTGAGCAGTGGAATCAATTGTTCTCCACATGTGAGCCAGTGACTGAGGTGTCCAGAACACACCATAAAAGTGTCAACATTTAATTTTCTCTAAAATAAAGCGTGCTTTAAGAGAAATTAATTTGATATAAATTATTCCCTAAAGATATGCAAGATTTAAAACTTCCGTTTGCATAATTTTTTTTAACTGTGACTATTAAACATTTTCATGTACAGCTATTAAACATTTATATGAGTACAACAGCTTCAAATGGTAATGTGCCAGTAGACAATGGGCCATCATTTTCTGTAAAAATGTAGATTGCATGGTGGGGTCAGTTTACTCTGAGAAAATTGAGAGAAACTAGCCTTACAATATTCATTTCTATTCTCTCTAATGAGAAACAGTCCAGGGCTCTGAAAGCATATGTTAATGACAGGGCAGTGCCAAATGGCTAGAGAGCTGAAGCTATGCTATACTTGGACTGAATTATCTTTTTTAGCATTTGTTAAATATAGTCTTACACAATGGCAATATAACTCTCTCCAGAGTCCAGAGCCCTTCCTTCTGTAACACTTATGCAGAAGCTTCCAGAATTTCTAAATGAAATTCCTCATTAAGATGAGTGACAGATGAATGGTCCCCATCTGGTTGAGAATGTACCTGTTTTGTAGCTGTCAGAGAGTATTCTTTACAGAAAGCTCACCCATCTACTCAGACGAAAAGAAAAAAATATCATCTGCTCATATTTAAAATCAACTTATTGCAGACCAGCAGATGAACCATTTCTTAAAGCCATGATAATATTAATAGATTAATATCCCAGACCATTGCTGTGGCATGTACGATGATTATCACTGTGTGAAGACAATTATCCACCATAACAAGGCATGCGATCTTTGTGCCAAGGTCAGCAGAGAAGATTCTACTATTGGTCTAGTGAGTAAAGTCCCCATCCAATGTGCAGACTAGAGGCAGCCAGGTTTGATTTTCAGACTTTACTGATTATTCAGTCAGTAAGCACTCTAGTAATGACTCCACGAGGTAAGGTATTGTACTTGAACTGTGGTGACCTGAGTCCATTTATTACAGCTCCTGAGTGAGGGTACAGCATGGTGAGCTCCCTTTTATACCTGGTTCCCTGTCGTGTACAGGTGACCCCGAGGTCTCCACCAGTTGCACCCTCTGGTGGTACAAGCATAGTGTATACAGTGTGAAGGTACATCCAGTAGTCTTATGTAACTGTACATTGAGTGTACAGGGTGTATACTTATATTATACATACACAACATCATTCTCCCCTAAGTCTTGTGCCACTGGCCTTTGCATTGTGTGCTCTGGCCCGAGAGGTGAGTGCCCAAAGCCCTTGCATCTATGCTTTGGCTTGGCTCTCTCCCTGTTGACCCCCAAATCCTTATTGCCACAACATTGGGAAAAGGTCAGCAGTGGAAGTTTGAGGTTGCAGTGGGGGTTGACTGGGTTCTGGGAGTGATCCATGTGTGTCCATGGCTACATACATCCATTTCCCCCACCCCCCCATACAGAAACCATGTGTGTGGCTCAACACCGGCGTCCATGTAGAACCCGGCATCGCACATCATTACTTCATTTACTGTCATAATACATTGGTTCCGATCGCAATCGCCCGACTGAACACGGTTAGTTACATTTACATATTTGCATTTGTCAATTATATTGTTTACATGTGTATCACCGGCATCGCTGTGTAAAGAGTAGAACTGTCCCTTTAATTGTGATGGGTTGCCGGTCTCCTTTAAGAGGGCCTTGTAATCTTTACCCCAATCCGGTTCACTGCTCGGCATCACGTGTTGCTCCCTCAATGCTGCCCCCTCGTGGTCTGGCCACCGCCATCTTTACTTCAGGCGCTTCACCTCATGGTGCAGGCGCCATCTTCTTTCTCTCCACGAGGTAGGCTGCGGTGATCCTTTTTTCCCCAGGTTCTTCCACGGAAGCAGGGAAGTTGCCTTCTGCGCCAATTTTCTTCCTCCGGAGTCCTGCCACTAGAGCCTGAAAGGTGAGGTCGGGTCGTTTGGGCTGGATCATCTCGCAGTTGGGTTGAGCGGTCTGTGTCGTCTCCACGCAGTCGAGTTGAGCGGCTGGTTTCTCAGGTGTTGTGCTGGATCCAAATTTGGGGCCGCGTAGGACGTCGATCGCCAGAGGCTGGAGGTTCTCCCAGCTCCAACAGATTTGTTTAATCCATCTTCTTCCTAGCAGCGTTGGACCATCACCAGCAACGATCCACAAAGGTAGCTTGTGCATCGCACCGTCATGGGACACCTGGACATCCACGCCGCCAACGACTGGAATGGTGTCATTTGTGTAGGTGAGCAGCTTCACTTGGATCGGGATCATTTTAGGTCATTTGATTGGATTGTCCCAGAGTTTCTCTAAGGCTGCCTGATTCATCAGTGATTAGCTCGCCCCTATGCCCACCTCCATCGTGACTGGAGCATCGTTGATTTCGACTTCCATTTTCAACGGAGAGCTCTTGGTGGTGCAGGTAAACAGTCCGGATACCTCATCGTGGGGCTGAGCTGCCTCATGGACTCTCTTTTCATCGTCGCTGGAGTCCAGGTGATCAGCCAACTCTGCATCGACTCAGCGAGTACAATTTATCTTATACATTCACTGGAGGTGGCCCTTCGTGTTACATTCTTTGCAAATATGGTCTTTGTAGCAGCACTGGTGGGCCCACAGCACCAGCATGGGGCTGGTCAGTTGGCCCCATGTGGCGGACTCAGGGTTGCGAGACTCGGGGTTCGGTTCGCTCTACCATGAGAAAGACTGCTAGCAGCAGCCTTGCCTCTAAAAGGCGCCAGTCGGTTCAAGGTATCGGCGGGTTAGAATCCAGGGAGTGAGTCATCCGCTTGGAATCGCAGGCGGAGACCATGAACGCCTGGCTCACGTTAATTGCCTTCTGCAGGGTGACCGTGGTATCCTCAGAGAGCAGCCTGTGGAGAAGGCCCTCGTGGCCGATTCCAATAATGAAGATGTCCCGCAGTGCTTCAGTGAGGTGGTCGCCAAAATCAAATGGCGCAGCCAATTGTGGGCCAGGAAATTGTGATCGGGAAATTGATGGGATTGAAGGCCGATAAATCCCTGGGGCCTGATAGTCTGCATCGCAGAGTAATTAAGGAAGTGGCCCTAGAAATAGTGGATGCATTGGTGATCATTTTCCAACAGTCTATTGACTCTGGATCAGTTCCTATGGACTGGAGGGTAGCTAATGTAACGCCACTTTTTTAAAAAAGGAGGGAGAGAGAAAACAGGGAATTATAGACCGGTTAGCCTGACATCAGTAGTGGGGAAAATGTTGCAATCAATTATTAAAGATGAAATAGCAGCGCATTTGGAAAGCAGTGACAGGATCGGTCCATGTCAGCATGGATTTATGAAAGGGAAATCATGCTTGACAAATCTTCTGGAATTTTTTGAGGATGTAACTATTAGAATGGACAAGAGAGAACCAGTGGATGTGGTATATTTGGACTTTCAAAAGGCTTTTGACAAGGTCCCACACAAGAGATTGGTGTGCAAAATTAAAGCACATGGAATTGGGGGTAATGTATTGACGTGGATAGAGAACTGGTTGGCAGACAGGAAGCAGAGAGTCGGGAGAAACGGATCCTTTTCAGAATTGCAGGCAGTGACTAGTGGGGTGCCGCAGGGCTCAGTGCTGGGACCCCAGCTATTTACAATATACATCAATGATTTAGATGAAGGAATTTAGAGTAATATCTCCAAGTTTGTAGATGACACTAAGCTGGGTGGCGGTGTGAGCTGTGAGGAGGATGCTAAGACGCTGCAGGGTGACTTAGACAGGTTAGGTGAGTGGACAAATGCATGGCAGATGCAGTATAATGTGGATAAATGTGAGGTTATCCACTTTGGTGGCAAAAACAGGGAGGCAGAATATTAAGTGAATGGTGACCGATTAGGAAAAGGGGAGGTGCAACGAGACCTGGGTGTCATGGTACATCAGTCATTGAAGGTTGGCATGCAGGTGCAGCAGGCAGTGAAGAAGGCAAATGGCATGTTGACCTTCATATCTACGGGATTTGTGTATAGGAGCAGGGAGATCTTGCTGCAGCTGTAGAGAGCCTTGGTGAGGCCTCACCTGGAATATTGCGTTCAGTTTTGGTCTCCTAGTCTGAGGAAGGACTTCTTGCTATTGGAACATAAGAACATAAGAATTAGGAACAGGAGTAGGCCATCTAGCCCCTCGAGCCTGCTCCACCATTCAACAAGATCATGGCTGATCTGGCCGTGGACTCAGCTCCACTTACCCACCCGCTCCCCGTAACCCTTAATTCCCTTATTAGTTAAAAATCTATCTATCTGTGATTTGAATACATTCAATGAGCTAGCCTCAACTGCTTCCTTGGGCAGAGAATTCCACAGATTCACAACTCTCTGGGAGAAGAAATTCCTTCTCAACTCGGTTTTAAATTGGCTCCCCCGTATTTTGAGGCTGTGCCCCCTAGTTCTAGTCTCCCCGACCAGTGGAAACAACCTCTCTGCCTCTATCTTGTCTATCCCTTTCATTATTTTAAATGTTTCTATAAGATCACCCCTCATCCTTCTGAACTCCAACGAGTAAAGACCCAGTCTACTCAATCTATCATCATAAGGTCACCCCCTCATCTCCGGAATCAGCCTAGTAAATCGTCTCTGTACCCCCTCCAAAGCCAGTATATCCTTCCTTAAGAAAGGCGACCAAAACTGCACGCAGTACTCCAGGTGCAGCCTCACCAATACCCTATACAGTTGCAGCAGGACCTCCCTGCTTTTGTACTCCATCCCTCTCGCAATGAAGGCCAACATTCCATTCGCCTTCCTGATTACCTGCTGCACCTGCAAACTAACTTTTTGGGATTCATGCACAAGGACCCTCAGGTCCCTCTGCACCGCAGCATGTTGTAATTTCTCCCCATTCAAATAATATTCCCTTTTACTGTTTTTTTTCCCAAGGTGGATGACCTCACATTGTATTCCATCTGCCAAACCTTAGCCCATTCGCTTAACCTATCTAAATCTCTTTGCAGCCTCTTTGTGTCCTCTACACAACCCGCTTTCCCACTAATCTTTGTGTTATCTGCAAATTTTGTTACACTATACTCTGTCCCCTCTTCCAGGTCATCTATGTATATTGTAAACAGTTGTGGTCCCAGCACCGATCCCTGTGGCACACCACTAACCACCAATTTCCAACCTGAAAAGGACCCATTTATCCCGACTCTCTGCTTTCTGTTAGCCATCCAATTCTCGATCCATGCTAATACATTTCCTCTGACTCTGCGTACCTTTATCTTCTACAAGAGTGCAGCAAAGGTTCACCAGACTGTTGCCCTGGATGGCAGGACTGACATATGAGGAGAGACTGGAATGACTGGACCTATATTCACTGGAGTTTAGAAGAATGAGAGGGGATCTCATAGAAACATATAAAATTCTGACCGGACTGGACAGGTTAGATGCAGAAAGAATGTTCCCGATTTTGGGGGAGTCCAGAACCAGGGGTCACAGTCTAAGGATAAGGGGTAAGCGATTTAGGACCGAGATGAGGAGAAATTTCTTCACTCAGAGAGTTGTTAACCTGTGGAATTCTCTTCCACAGAGAGTTGTTGATGCCAGTTTGTTAAATATATTCCAGAGGGAGTTGGATATGTCCCTTATGGCTAAAGGGATCAAGGGGTATGGAGAGAAGGCAGGAAAGGGGTACTGAGGTGAATGATCAGCCATGATCTTATTGAATGGTGGTGCAGGTTCGAAGGGCCGAATGGCCTACTCCTGCACCTAGTTTCTATGTTTGTATGTTCCTAATCATCTGAGGTATGCAGCATATTTTGCGATTTCTTGACCTTCGTGCCGCCGGTGGGTGTAGAATCGGTGTCTGGCTGTGAGGATGCTCTCTTTAGGTTTGAGCTGGTCCTGTATCATCGTTACGAGCTCTGCATATGTTTTGGTTATTGTTTTCTCTGGAGCTAGCAAGTCCCTGGTGAGGCCATAGACGGTGGGCCCACAACTGCTGAGCAGGATAGCTCTGCGCTTATCAGCCGGCGAGGTCGGGTTGTCTCCCGCCGGGTCGTTCGCAATAAAGTGTTCGAGCCTTTCCACAAAGGCTCCCAATCTTCCCCATCAGTGAATTGTTGAAACGTACCAAGGTTAGCCATTTTTTGCATGGAAATTCGTAATCTCGTCGCCAGTTATTGTGTCTGTAAGCACTCTAGTAATGACTCCACGAGGCAAGGTATTGTACTTGAACTGTGGTGATCTTAGACCATTTATTACAGCTCCTGAGTGAGGGCACAGCATGGTGAACTCCCTGGTTACCTGTATTGTACAGGTGACCCCTCGGTCTCTGGTGGTACAAGCATAGTGAATACAGTGTGAAGATACATCCAGTAGTCTTATGTAACTGTACATTGAGTGTACAGGGTGCATACTTATATTATACATACACAACACTGATCTCAGCCAGTTGAATGCTACAATTGGTTCAACTGGTCTGGACTATGGAGAGGATGAAAGTAAGGCAGGATTCCAGTGCCCTCTGCAGGAATTTGAATCAACATAAAGTGGGAACGGCAGCAGGCTCAGCTGTACTAACCTCCGTACATAAATTACAAGGTGACACTAACGGGGAGGATTTCCATGGGGGAATCTCTTGTCTTCAGGAGAAGAGCTGTGGAAACCCTGGAAGAACATCATTATGCAGTTTTTGAGGGAGTTTCTGCAGCCCTTCTGCCAAAGTTGTGGCAGACAAATGGAAGAACCCCAAAATAAATTCACCCCGCCCTTACTGTTTAGGTTCACACATGAAGAATGCCCACTTGAGTAAGGTACTGGAGGGCAGCCAGCCTCATTGGAATCATATTCCAGCAGGAGTCAATGTCTGCATGAGAGGAGTGGCGAAAAACAAGGGGAAATTGGAAAACTCATTTGACTGGAATTTTCACCTTTGCTTTGGGTTGGGTGCGTGTGGTCGGCGTAGCGGGTTTGAAAAGTGATGTTCTGAGCAATGCGCTGCTCAGAGCGACTTTCACTTAATGGCCCCAATTGAAAGAATCATGCCCTATTAAATGGTACAGGTGTGATGACATAATTGATGACTCATTTGCACCACCCATATTCAAAACAACCTTGCACTGAACTCACTTGAAGGGTTCTAGAGGAGGGTGAATGGTGTCAAAGAAAGGCCACAGGAGAGATAAAACTTTTGAAACATGGATAGCCAAAACATGGAGGGCTGCACCCCAGATCTCAGTTTCTTCTTTGTATACTCTTGTGGAGGCAGTCAGAGCACGCAGGGGGTCCTCTTCCCTGATGACAGGAAAAGGAGACCTCCACAAATAACAAAGTGAGCCTGGCTTGATTTGCAGTTGAGATCAGCAGCGGGGATGTGCTCAGGAGGAGCTGGATACAATGCAGGAAGCGCTTTAATGATCTCATGAGGTCAGGAAAGGTGAGTGCAAAGCCACACTCACCTTCATCCTGATGTGTCTGTCAACACATCCCCATCACTGTCTTCTCAAGCCTACTCCTGCATGGCATTCATCACAACAACATGCCTTGCACGTCCACCCATCTCTCTCTCTCTATCTACAGACTCACATCACCATCTGAATATCCATTCCTCACACTCACCCTCATCCTAATGCAATCATATCAAGTAACACCACAGAAGGCACCCTACTTCCTCATAGTCACCCTCTACAGATGCAACCCATCAATTCCTTACACTCATTCCATCACTCTCACTCAGACTTCTCTTCTTTTCCTCCTTGCAGGAGAAGAGAGCCAGAACAACAGTGAGAGGGAGAGAAATGGAGGTTGCCCTCCAGACATTGCACATTTGATGGCAACAGAGGAGGCGGCTCTGGTCATTTCAGGAGCTCGAGAGACACAGGCAGTGGAAGACAGAGAGAAGGTCACATCCCATCAACCTAGTGACAGAATCACATATCATAAAGCCACATGGCATACAACAGTCACCCATATAGTGATTCGTGTCAGCAGCCTGTGAAATGTCATTATGTGCATAATGGTAACATTACACATTCTTATTATAACAGTTCTAATTCATCTTCTTACTCTCCCATAGGTCCACCGACTGCCCCTGCAATGTTCAGCCAGAGGAGGAAGATTCTCTGAGGGTTCAATGTCTGCAGACCCAAGTGCAGTCAGCACCAGTGCAGATACGCAGACCTCGATGGGTCCTTTGCACCATAGAGTAGATTTGTCACTTGGTATCTCACAATTCACAAGCGAGCAAGAGCAGATGGTGCTGACAGGGACAGCAGTAGAGACTCCTTGCTGGAGGGCGCAGGACGCTCCAAGCTCTGCTAAGCTGAATGCAGAAGCTGAGTCTCGGGAAAGAGGGTGGTCTTGAAGGATCAGCAACAATTGCATGGGGCTCTGGCATCTTTTACAGCTGCAGTGTCTGCAAATGTTCAGTGAAGTAAAGGATGATATCAAATTGAGAACAAAGGCATACAATGTTTCGAAGAATTGTGCAAGGCCAGAGGACTGGGAAATTTTTAGAAACCAGCAAAGGACGACTAAAAATATAATAAAGAGAGAGAAGATGGTTTATGAGAGCTTCTACAGGTATATAAAAAGGAAGAGAGTAGCTAAAGTAAACGTTGATCCCTTAGAGGATGAGACTGGGGAATTAATAATGAGAAACAGGGAAATGGCAGAGACTTTAAATAAATATTTTGTATCGGTCTTCATGGTAGAAGGCAATAAAGGCATCCCAATAATTGATAATCAAGGGGCTATTGGGAGGGGGGAGGATCTTAAAACAATTACTATCACTAGACAAAGCACTAGGCAAACTAATGGGACTAAAGGATGGCACATTAAGGAAGTAGTAGCAGGACGTCCACTTAGTTAGGAGAAAAAAAAAATTATTATTTAAATGGGGAGCGATTACAAAATGCTATAGTACAGAGGGATTTGGGGGTTCTTATACATGAAATGCAAAAAGTTAGCATGCAGGTGCAGCAAATAATCAGGAAGGCAAATGGAATGCTGGCCTTTATTGCAAAGGGAATGGAGTATAAAAGTAAGGAAGTCCTGCTCCAACTGTACAGAGCATTGGTAAGACCACACCTCGAGTACTGTGTACAGTATTGGTCTTTTTTAAGGAAGAATATACTTGCATTGGAGGCAGTTCAGAGAAGGTTCACTAGTTGATTCTGGAGATGAGGGGATTGTCATATGAAGAAAGGTTTAGGAGTTTAGAAAAATGAGAGGTAATGTTATTGAAACATATAAGATTCTGAGGGGGCTTGACAGAGTAGATGCAGAGATGATGTTTCCCCTCATGGGGGAATCTAGAACTAGGGGGCATAGTTTCGGAATAAGGGGTCACCCATTTAAAACAGAAATGAGGAGGAATTTCTTCTCTCAGAAGATCGTGAATCTTTGGAATTCTCTACCCCAGAGAGCTGTGGAGACTGGATCTTTGAATATATTTAACATGGAGATAGACAGATAAGGAAGTCAAGGGTTATGGGGAGTGCACAGGGAAGTGGAGTTGAGGCTAGAATCAGATCAGCCATGATCTTATTGAATGGTGGAGCATGCTCGAGGGGCCAAATGGGCTACTCCTATTCCTATTTCTTATGTTCTTATGTTCTAGGGTGAACAAGTCTCCTGGACCTGATGGCCTGCATCCTAGGGTCTTAAAAGAAGTGGCTGCAGAGATAGTGGATGCATTGATTGTAATCTAACAAAATTCTCTGGATTCTGGAGAGGTCCCTGCGGATTGGAAAACTGCAAATGTAACACCCCTATTTAAGAAAGGAGGGAGACAGAAAGCAGGAAACTATAGACCATTTAGCCTAACATCTGTCATTGGGAAAATGTTGGAGTCCATTATTAAGGAAGTATTTGCAGGACATTTAGCAAATCATAATACAATCAAGCAGAGTCAGCATGGTTTTATGATTGGGAAATCATGTTTGACAAATTTTCTGGAGTTCTTTGAGGATGTAACGAGCAAGATAGATAAAGGGGAACCAGTAGATGTCATGTATTTGGATCTCCAAAGGCATTCGATAAGGTGCCGCATAAAATGTTACTGCACAAGTTGAGAGCTCACGGGGTTGGGGATAATATATTAGCATGGATAGGGGATTGGCTAGCTAACAGAAAACAGTGAGTCGGCATACATGGGTCATTTTCAGGTTGACAAACTGTACCTAGTAGGGTGTCATGGAGATCAGTGCTGGGGCCACATCTATTTACAATCTATATTAATGACTTGAATGAAGGGACTGAGTGTAATGTAGTCAAGTTTGCTGATGATACAAAGAAGGGTGGGAGAGCAAATTGTGAGGAGGACACAAGAAATTTGCAAAGGGATATAGATAGGCTAAGTGAATGAGCAAACATTTTGCAGATGGAGTATAATGTGGGAAAATGTGAAGTTATCCACTTTGGTAGTAAAAATAAAAAAGCAAATTATTATTTAAATAGGGAGAGATTACAAAATGCTGTGATGCAGAGGGATCGGGGATCGTTGTATATGAAACACAAGAAGTTAGCATGCAGGTACAGCAAGTAATTAGGAAGACAAATTGAATGTTGGTCTTTATTGCATGGGGGATGGAGTATAAAAGCAGGGAAGTCCTGCTACAACTGTACAGGGCGTTGGTGGGACCACACCTGGAATACTGCGTACAGTTTTGGTCTCCTTATTTAAGGAGGGATATACTTGCATTGGATACAGTTCAGAGAAGATTCTCGATGTTGATTCCTGAGATGAAGGGGTTGTCTTATGAAGAAAGGTTGAGCAGGTTGGGCATATACTGGTCGGAGTTTAGAAGAATGAGAGGTGATCTTATTGAAATGTATAAGATTCTGAGGGGTCTTGACAAGGTAGATGCAAAGAGGATGTTTACCCTCGTGGGGGAATCTAGAACTAGGGGGCATAGTTTCAGAATAAGTGGTCGTCCAATTAAAATGGAAGTGAGGAGGAATTTTTTTCTCTGAGAGGGTCGTGAATCTTTGGAATTCTCTACCCCAGAGAGTTGTGGAGGCTGGGGGATTGAATATATTTAAGGTGGAGATAGACAGGTTTTTGAATGATAAGGGAGTCAAGGTTTATGGCGAGCAGGCAGGGAAGTGGAGTTGAGGCCAAGATCAGATCATCCATGACCTTATTGAATGGCGGAGCAGGCTCGAGGGGTCAAATGGCCTACTCCTGCTCCTATTTCTTATGTTCTTATGTTCTTATGAATGGGGAGTCCATCTCCAACATGAGCCCACCATGTCACAGGCGATGACAATGATGTGCTCTTCATTGGATGGCTACCTGCATGGAGCAGCAAATGTTCCACTCACATGAGCACATGCTAGGTGACACAAAAGTAATTGCACAGGGGAAGGCACATGGATGTATCAATAAATGTCAATACTAAGTTTCAGTTGTTTCGAGTACACACATAAATGTTTTTCTTTGCACCACTTTCGGGTCATGTCCAGTTGTGCCTCAAATTTTGGAAATGGCTTTTTATCTTGGAGTGAATGGTGAGACATTATTTAACCTTGAGCATTGGGCCTTTGTGTGAGAGCAAGGGACTGGTTAGTGTAAGGATGTTTTATGGTGTTGTGGGGTGTGGGGGGATCTTAGTACAGCATGTGCCAGGCATGTGGCTGCATTGGAGCAAGTTAAGTAAATCTGGCCATGATGAGGCCATCCAGGCCTTCGGGAAAGCAATGCATGCCACTGCTGGTGGCATCTACATCTCAGCTTCCTCCTTCTCCTCCTCCTCATCTTCCACCTGCTTTTTCTTCTCCTCCTCTGAAGAGGCTGCGCACCTTGCTCCTCATGTAGTTCCAATCATTCTGTTGTGCAGCGCGCAGCAGACAATATGATTCTGGAAACCCTGACTGGTGTGTACTGAAGGGCTTCTCCCGATCTGTCAAGGCATCTGAAGCGCATCTTCAGCATTCTTATTTCTTGCTCTACAACTCATCTGGTGGAGATGTGGCTCTCATTATAACCTAGGCCTCAGTACTTGGCTCTTCAGGGGTGTCATGAGCCATGTCTTCAGTGGATAGCCTTTGCTTCCAAGCAGCCAGCCAGCAAGTCTGTTTGGAGGTGCAAAGAGCTGAGGGAGGGTGGACTGGTGCAGCATGAAAGAGGCATGACAGCTGCCAGGGAATCTGGCACACCCATAGAAACATGGAAACATAGAAATTTATAGCGCAGAAGGAGGCCATTTCGGCCCTTCGTGTCCGCACCGGATCACGCAGAATCATCTTTTTATGGTTGCAGATGAGCAGCACATTGAGGGAGTGGAATCCTTTGTGGTTCACAAACACTCCTGGGTTATGATGGGGTGCCTTCATGGCCACATGTGTGCAGTCGATGATGCTCTGCACCTGTGTGAAGCCAACCAGAGTCACAAGCCGAGCTACAAATATCTATGACAACCTGGCATGATAGCCTGAGCTTCCTGAAGCCCTGCTGCTCAGTCATATCGAGGAAGCTCATCCTCTGCCTGTATATCCTGTGTTGGGGGTACGGCCTCCAGCTTGCTGCAGCCATGTGCTGCCCCCCTCTCTGCTGTGGAGCATCAGGTTATTGAGGAGAAGGCTGGTGTTGCGTTTGTTGCTGCTGCTGGTGTGGTTGATGTTGTTGGTGATGGGGCTCATCTTGGTCCAATTCTGAGGACCAAGGCGAGACAGTGTAAGTGGCACCCATGCTGATATCATAGATGGCAGGTCAAGTAGCGATCAGAGGGTCAATTTTTCAATGTTGTGATAGTGAGTAGCAATGTGGTGAGAGTGACTACCAAGTTTGCAGAAATGCCCTCTAAATTCCAGAAACCTATGTCTGTGCACAAAAGTGAAGTCATCAACATCCTTAGGTAACTAATGACGTGTAAAGTGTGTTTATTTATCTGGTATTTCCAGCTGTCAATTAATGTCTTCGCACAATTGCCACTGAACATCCGCCTCCTCTTCACATGCAAGGTTCCCGAGCTGCGTGCTTGCCGAGCTCATGCTGCTAAATTTAGAAGCTCCACTTAAAAACCCTGTTAAGGATCTGATAATAAGGATTTAATGAGTCTAATGAGGTCACCTGCCTCTCCTGATCGGGTTCATGGTGCGCTGGCAAACACGCTCAAGTTAAAGGTGTGAGGAAGCGGGATGATGGCCGGTTCCCGACGCGTTGCCTATGTTTGCTATTTTTACAAACCCGCATGCACGGCAATGGGAAAATTGCAGCCAATGTTTTACAAAATGGAAGTTTGTGGTAGCTTGTTAATAGTATAGAGCTGCTAAGTAAGATAAAAATCTTCACAGATCGCATGGCTCTAATTAGCACCCGTCACTATACATCAGGCCAACTGTCTTGACCTGGTTTGTAGTCGGTGTTAAGCAGATCCCGAACCTATACCGAGTTAGCTCATGGCAGTAGAGTGTCTGGTAATGACACTACAATCAGCTTCAGTGCTTCTCGATTAAGGAAGGAAAGTTAGCCTGGATTCCAGCTTCTGGTCACTTTCTCAGTGACCCTGATGGATGTGTGTGTGTGTATGTGTATTTCAGGTGAGGACAAGATTGCGCATGGCTGTGATGCAGCCACAGTCAAACCGCCAGTTGACACACATCACCAAGGCTCACACATAGATAATGGCCACTGATTACTGAGGAAAGGAAGGGAAAATGTTGATGATGGGATAAAAATGCTTGTTTTCTCTCAGATTCAGTAATTAAATGCATTTTGCTTCTACAGTTCAAAAGTCACTTCCTGCAATAAAACTTGACAATGCATACAGGACTTTATTCATTAAGAATAACATCAGTGAGCCATTCTAGTTTAGTCCAAATTGGGAAAGCTGGATATCTTAGTGCTAAGACACTGGTTCTTAGCATTTTGCCTTTAAAGCTTCCTTAGAGATAATGTAAAATGGAGAACTGGAGCAGTTGTTTATGGATTATTTTTAATTAGAACTATCCACAATACAGAATTTGTGCTTTTCTTCAAAATATATTCTGGACTTAAATTTTCTAATGTGCTTTTTTGCACAGGCAGCTTGGGGAGTAAGTCATAAATGTTTACAAGCGAGTGGAACTATTTGTTTATTCACAAATAGAAGAGTAGAAGATAATCACTTTTGGTGCTTATGCTCAACCTGTGCTGTATCATTCATGTTTTTTCATTTCCCTGTTCAGAGTGCCCCAAAGATGACGCAACTTTTGATAAGTAAATCATGGCACAGCACGTTATTGCCTCAATGGGCTCACGATGGAATAGTTAGACACAGTGCTAGGCCCATGATTTTCCATCAGTTTGCGATCATTGGATTAATCATTCCAGAATGAAGGTGGGACACATCCTCGCTGGGACAGAGGAAGGTAAAATTAGAATGGGTGTTACAAGCCATCAGAAAAATGATTACATTTCCCCTCTGATTTCTGTAACATAATAGGGCTAAAATTGCCCTCTGCCCGAAACGAGGTGCATCTACCGCTTTTTTGCAGTCATTACCGCCACAATGGATGCAGCGAGGATTAGAGCAAAATTCAGCGTTTTTGATGGTAAAAAGGAGCGGAGCGGTATTAAGAACATAAGAACATAAGAACATAAGAAATAGGAGCAAGAGTAGGCCATACGGCCCCTCGAGCCTGCTCTACCACTTAACGCGATCATGGCTGATCCGATCATGGACTCAGGTCCACTTTCCTGCCTGCTCCCCATAACCCATTAATCCCTTATCGGTTAAGAAGCTGTCTATCTCTGTCTTAAATTTATTCAATGTCCCAGCTTCCACAGCTCGCTCAGGAAGCGAATTCCACAGATCCACAACCTCCTCGTCCTTCTCCTCCTCCTCCTCCTCCTCAGTTGGCACTGCTGCCTCATCCTCCAATGGTTGTGCCCTCATGATAGCCAGGTTGTGAAGCATGCAGCACATGACCATGAATATGGAGACCCGCTCAGGCGAGTACTGCAGCACACCTCCTGGGTAGTCTAGGCAATGGAACCTCTGTTTCAGGATTCCGAATGTGTGTTCGATGATGGACCTGGTGACTGAATGAATGTCATTGGACGTATGCTGCACATCAGTCCTGGGGTTGCGAAAGGGAGTCATCAGCCAAGTGTACAGTGGGTATCCCTTGTCTCCAAGGAGCCAGCTGCGATCTTGATTAGACCCAGAAAACCACCTGGCACACCGGTCTGCCTCAGTAGGAAAGCATCGTGGCTGCTGCCAGGATACCGGGTCTCAATTGCCATGATTTTGTGGCTGTGGTTGCACACCAGCTGCACATTGAGGGAGTGGAATCCCTTGTAGTTTCGGAACAGCTTGGGAGTGTTTTGGGGTGCCCTCAATGTGACATGGGTGCAGTCAATGGCCCCCTGAACCCCGGGGAAGCCCAAATGCACAGGAATCCAGTCTGCCGCTACAACTGCTTCTCCCTGCTCATAGAGAAGGAGATGTAGTCGCTCCTCCTCTTATAGAGAGCACCTGTTACCTCACATATGGATGTGTGCGTGGCAAACTGCGAGAAGTTGGAGATGTCTGCTGTTGCAGCTTGAAAGGATCCAGTAGCGTAAAAGTTGAGGGCAATGGTCACCTTGGATGCGACAGTCAGGGCTGTCCTCAACCTTGTTTGTGGCTGCAAGTCTGGCTGCAGGAGATTGCAGAGCTCTCTGACGACATCCTTGTGGAATTGCAGTCTACGGAGACACTGGCCATCAGTTAGGTCCCTATGCGAAAACTACTGCCAATTGACCTTTTGTCGATAGTGCCGTCTGGCATCACGTCTGTGCAGGCGTCTTCCTCTCTTAGCTGCGTCGTTGCCATCTTCCTCCTGGTCTGGTTTGTCCTCAGCCTCTGCAGGCTGCTGGTCATCATTTGCCTCCTCTATAGGCTGCCTCCTGGTCTGCTGGCCCAGTATCTGGTGCAGGGGGTCTGCGTACCTCACTCTCCTCCTGACGGCACGCCCTTGCTGAGGCCTTCCCTGTTGCAATGGTGTCCCTTGTAACACACGCACGAGCTTTCTGAGAAGGAGGTGAGTTTTGAAGAACGTGATCCATCTTCCCGGAGTCCCCTCTCTCCCCTCCGATCCTGTCTCCTGCTTCCCCTCTCTCTCCCCCAGTCTTTGTCTCTCTCCCCCCACCCCACCATGTCTCTCCCTCCCCCCCTGCCTGTGTCTCTCTCTTCCCCCACCCCCTACCCCCCGCTCGCTGCCTCTCTCTCTCTCTCTCTCTCTCTCTCTCACTACCTCCAATGTTTTCTCTCTCACAGAAGGCCACGAAAATGTTCCAAATAATACAAAAGCTGGAAATAAATCCAGCTCCAGGCTCCAGTGGCAGAAAATGTTACAGCAGCGGACTCTACATGGACTCGTCAGAAGATCAGCAGCACAGTTCCCAGCTTGGAATGCGGTTGGAACAATGTGCTTGATACGGGGCCCCACTTCCGGTTCCGGGTCCAAGGAGTCTGCGCATGCGCGAGAAGCATCGGGGTCGGAGTCCAGAGGTGCAGAAAAAACACAGTGCAAATAGTCACTCTGTTTAATTTTACTGCTATCCCTCTGGAAAGTCACTTTGCCTTTTTAAAATTCATTTTCAGGATATTGGCAAGTTTGGCATTTGTTGCCCATCGCTAATTGCCATTGAAAAGACGGTGGTGGGCCTTCCCGAACTGCTGCAGGATTTTGACTGAGCAACAATGAAGGAACGGCAATATATGTCCCAGTTAGGATGCTGTATGACTTGGAAGGGAACTTGAAGGTGATGGCGTCTCAATCCACTTGCTGCCCTTGTTCTTCTAGGTCGCATGTTTGATGCTGGTGACTCTCATATAATATAGAAGCTTATAGCTTCAGAGGACCATTTGGTTCATTGTGCCTGTGCCAAACTGATAGCTTGATTGAGATGAGAAACTCACCAATTTAGGGAAATATAGGTACAAATCTGCATTGCAGTATTATGTTACATGCAGCACATTGGCACATCATTGAACTGTTGTTACTGGAACACCCTGTAAAAAACTTTTTAAAACAGAGTTTAAGGGGAACTACAAGCTTGCTATGTTTTGTTATATTTGGGATTTTATGGAGGCTTCAAAGAATTAATAATATTTCTCGAAGGAGCATTAATTTTTACCATACAAAAGCAAAATACTGCGGATGTTGGAATCTGGAATAAAAACTGAAAATGCTGGAGATCTCAGCAGGTCAGGCAGCATCTGTGGAGAGGAAGCAGAGTTAACGTTTTGGGTCGATACTTCATCAGAATTTTTACCATGTTATTTAGTGCATCATATTTACTACTGAATTCAAACAGGAATTTTGAGACAGTTAATTTTCCTACAGGGAAATTATGTGATAATTTCTAGAATAATTGCTAGCCTTTGTTGCTAGGATACACTAGCTTTTCCTTGCTTCATTACCTCTAACTGTGTTGCAATCTTCTACATTTTAATACATTTTGTAATCAAAGGCAGCAGGTTCATGGGAGCACCACCGCCTCCAAGTTCCCCTCCAAATCACACACTATCCTAGCTTGGAAATATATCGTCGTACCTTCATCATCACTGGGTCAAAGTCCTGGAACTCCCTCCCTAACAGCACTCTAGGAGTACCTTCACCACACAGACTGCAGCAGCACAAGAAGGCATCTCGCCACCACCTCCTCAAGGGCAATTAAGAATGGGTAATAAATGCTGGCCTTGCCAATGACACCCACATCCTTTGAATGAATAAAAACAAAACAAAGTTACCAGCATTTTTATTGTTCAAATGCAAGAGGTAAATAATCACCATGAATAAAAATACACCACAATTCCTTCAATGTTGGATAAGCGCAGACTGTGCCTTGAACAGAGTCAATTGAGTTAAACTGTACCTGGCTGAAATTGCCCCTTCCCGTAAGGCCACGCTACAGAGTGGAGTGGCCACCGACTTCGTGGAATGGCCGTCGATAGCCCAATTGCCCTGCCATGGTTTCCCAGTGGTGTGCATCACCGCACCGCTTCCCTCCACTTCCACGGCGGTGTTGGCTAGCACTCCTAATTGTGACATCACTACGCACACCGCCGCGCTCCCGGGATGGAAGCGACATCGTTCTAAAAATGCCCCACACCAGATACTGGGACTGCAGGTCAGGAGGCAGCCTGCAGCAGAGCCAGATGCTGGGCAGCAGGAGCCTATAGAGGTGGAGGAGGCAGCAGAGCAACAGGGAGAAGCCAATGAGGCACAGCACAGAGGAAGATGGCTACACAGATGTGGGGGCGCCAGGCCATATCGAGAAAGGGTCCAGCAATTCTCATACAGGGATATGAATGATGATTCCGGAAGGATGCTGTGACGGAGCTCTGCAATCTCCTGCAGGCAGAATTGGAGCCACAGACACGGGTAAAGACAGCCCTGAGCCTGGCATCCAAGGTGACTATTGTCCCGAACCTTTCTGTGACTGGGGCCTTCCAAGCTTCCAAGATGTGTAACATCTCGCAGTTTGTAGACTATACCAATACGGTTGATCACAGATGCTCTGTAGAGGAGGAGGGCCAATTACATTTCATTCCCTATGACCAGGGATAAGCAATTGGAGCATCAGACTGCATTCCTGCACATTGCGGGCTTCTCCAGAGTCCAGGGGGTCATTGACTGCACCCATATCAGTCTCATGGTGCCCCAACAAACTCCCGAACAATTCAGAAGCTGCAAGGGCTTCCCTCCTTCAATGTTCAACTCGTTTGTGACCACAACTGCAAGATTATGCAAGTGGATGACCGGTTTCCTGGCAGCAGCCACGACTCTCTCAAACTGTGCCAGAGCGATGTGCCACACCTCTTCACTGGTCCCAATGAAGATTGTGGCTGACTCCTTGGTGAGAAGGGCTACACGCTAAGCACTTAGCTCATGATTCCTCTGCGCAATCCTAGAACTGCTGCACAGCTCGCGTACAATGAGAGTCTGACAGCCACCAGGACCATCATCGAACACACTATTGGCATTCTCAAACATTGCCTGAACCACTCAGGAAGTAGTACTCGCCTGGGCATGCCTCCATATTCGTGGTGGTGTGCTGCATGCTCCACAACCTGGCAATCATGAGGGCACAGCTATTGAAGGACGAGGCAGCAGTGGTACCTGTGGAGGTGGGGGAGGCGCATGAGGAAGAGGAGAAGGAGGCACAGGAGGCGGAGCAGGATGCGGGTGGGCAGCTACGCAGGAGGCCATCGTGACCCTGCAAGGGAAGCAAAAAGCCATCTCATAGCTGAGCGGGTCACATAAAAAAATGAATGCGCAGTTGAGCCTGCATCTGGCCATGTCCATGGGCCAACCTGTGAGCCCTCTCACACATCATTCCCGCAAAGTCAAATGAGAGACCTCATCACAAATTCCAAACCACAAAATAAAGATTTATTAAAACCAAAACAATGGGTTTCAAAAACATTCACGTAATTCATTATCACCCTTATGCAACTCCTTATTGTCATGTATCCTATATGGTTACTGCTTGTACTATTACAAGGTGGGCCACCAGAGGGCACTGCAGTGGGAGACTTGTAGGTTACCTGTACAGGTGTGCCAGGCCTAGTATAAAAGGCAGGCCACCATGTGTGATCCTCACTCTGGAGTTACATTAAATGGACTAAGGTCACTACAGCTCAAACACAATACATTGTCTCGTGGAGTCATTATTAGAGCATCTGATGACATAACAATTGGCGATGAGATTACGGACCTTCATGCGAAAATGGCTAACTTTGGTACATTGCAGCAGTTCGCCGATGGTGATGATTGGGAAGTCTTTGTGGAGCGGTTCGACCAGTTCTTCACAGCAAACGACCTGGCAGGCGACAATCCAGCCACACTGGCTGATAAGCTCAGAGCTATCCTGTTAACCAGTTGTGGGCACACCATCTATGGCCTCGTCAGGGACTTGCTGGCATCAGCGAAGACAACGACCAAGACGTACGAGGAGCTTGAAATGCTGATCCAAGAACAACTCAAGCCCAAAGAGAGCATCCTCACAGCCAGACACCGATTCTATACACACCGACGGCCTGAAGGCCAAGAGATCGTGAAATATGCTGCAGACCTCAGGAGGCCGGCGGCACCGTGTGATTTCGGCGACCACCTCACCGAAGCGCTGCAGGATATCTTTGTCATCAGAATCGGCTATGTGGGCCTTCTTCACAAGCTACTGTCAGCGGATACCACAGTCACACTGCAGAAGGCCATTTCTGTGAGCCAGGCATTCATGACCTCAACCTGCAGCTCTAGGCAGATGACTCATCCTCAGGACTCAAACTCGGTAAGTACTGTGCACAGAGTGGCGCCTTTTAGAGGCTGGACTGTAGAACTTGAATCTTCTCAGGAGAGAGAGAACAGGCCCCCGAGTCCCTTAACTCAGAGTCTGCCGAGGGGGGGGGCTAATCGAGTAACACCATGCTGGCATTGTGAAGGGAATCACAGGGCTCACCAGTGCCATTTTAAAAACTATGTATGTAAAGGCTGCAGCACAAAGGGCTACCTGCAGCGGATGTGTAAAAGAAGTATGACTCACTGTGTTGATGAAGAGCCTGCAGATGGCCATGAATCCAGCGTGGATTATGAAGCGATAGTCAGAGAGGTAGCTCAGCCCCACGATGAAGTATATAGCATGTTTACCTGCACCACCGAATGTTCTCCGTTGAGGATGGAAGTTGAGATAGATGGCATTCCAGTCGTCATGGAAGTGGACATGTGGGCGAGCCAGTCACTAATGAATCAAGAAGCCTTTGAGAGGCTATGGGACAATGAAGCTGAACGATCCAAGTTGGTCCCGGTTCAGGCAAAGCTGCGCACCTACACCAATGAACTTATCCCAGTCATTGGTAGTTCAGATGTAAAGGTACTGCATGATGGCGCGGTGCACAAGTTACCCCTGTGGATTGTTGTAGGCGATGGACCAACGCTACTCGGAAGAAGGTGGATGGAGAAGATCCATTGGAGCTGGAAAGATTTCATCCCTCCAGCCATCGACATCCCCCGTGCTCAGAGGCAAAACAAGCCCCCACCTGAGGTTGGATCCGGCACCAGAGAGCAGGCCAGCACAGCACCCGAGGCACAGACCGCTCAGCACGACTGTGTGGAGATGATCCGCTGAGACGACCCGAACGCACCTTCCAGGCTCCAGTGGCAGGACTCTGGAGGAAGAAAATCGGACCCAGAGGCGACTTCCCAGCTTCGGTGACAGAACCCGGGGAGAAGAGGATCACCGCAGTCGACATCATGGATGGAAGAAAGATGGTGCTCAAACCATGAGGTGAGCCACTGAAGAAAAGATGGTGGCGGCCGAACCACGAGGTGTAGCGCTGATGGAGCAACATGTGGCACCAAGCGGAGAAGAGGATTGGGGTAAAGATAGCAAGGCTCTCTTAAAGGAGGCCAGCAACCCACCACATTTAAAGGGACAGTTCCACACTCTCAATAAATATAATAGCAACTGTGAGTTAGATGTGAACTGATGATCAGAGTTGTGTACATGCAATAAGCAAGGAAAAGTCACGTGATTGCGATCGGAGCTACAGGTTATGCACAATAAGTAATGAAACGTTGTGCGATGTAGGATTTCAACTGCATACCATCAATGCAGCGGGCAAACACCCATCGGGAGCACACAGGTCCAGCGAGCTACCCAATGCTGTAGCCTGCGTCGCTGGGACCAAAGTGATGCACCACGGAGGTAATATATACAAGCTGCAGCGCAAGCGATCTCAGGAGGGCAACGGCACCGGTATCGATATCCTACCCCCAATCAGCTCCACCTCTCAGGCACCCGATGGCACCAACCGCCACGAGCCTGAAAGCAAATTGCGCTAAGGCGCAGCCCCCAGACCCTATTGCCACCAAGACTACACCCGGGAATGAAGGGTCACCCGCAACAGTTCTCCCAAATGGGACTGGGACCAGCCAGGATCCCAAACCAAATAACGCCCAGGTAAGCGAGTCAGCAGTTCCCTGAGCACTGCTAGACGACTGCTCCTCAGGGAGCAGCAGCGACCCGGGGCGCAAGGAGAGGACAGGGAGGTCACAGGCATCTGTGAAATTACCTGATGCTCGAAGCAACGACAAAAGCCCTGCGAGCAGGCAACTTGAGCCAACTGAGTTCCCACTGCCAGCACTGGGCACCGCGCCGCCACCAGACCAACTGGACACGATCCAACAGCTCTGGCACTAGTTTGTCCTCATGCACCGGTGCTGACCCCAGCACTGACTCCAAGTATATTCCAAGTATGTACCTCACCTTTCAAATGTACTTACCTCACCACGGTACCACGAATGCAATACTGTAAATGCAAATTTTTTGGGGGACTTGAATATATATGAATGTAATGAGCCAACGGCACAATCTGTATGTTGGGGGGGTGGGGGAGAGAATGGAGTGGTCATGGATGCACAAACAGAAACCACCAGCAACTCTACTGCCAACAAAACACCACCTACTCAACCAAGAAGGAAACGACCCTCCAAGGGTCAACCAGATAGAGCTAAGCCCAGAGAACAGTCAATGCAAAGGCGATTTGCACTAAGACCTTGGGGGAGAGTGATGTCATGTATCCTACATGGTTACTGCTTGTACTATTACAAGGTGTGCCACCAGATGGCACTGCAGTGGAGACTTGTAGGTTACCTGTACAGGTGTGCCAGGCATAGTATAAAAGGCAGGCCACCATGTGTGATCCTCACTCTGGAGATACATTAAATGGACTAAGGTCACTACAGTTCAAGCACAACTCATTGTCTTGTGGAATCATTATTAGAGCATCTGAAGACATAACACATTACCCCTCTTACACAGACCTATCCTTACACTATGCCACAATGTCTCCCCTATGGCTGCCTCATGGCTTTGGGAAGGATGCTCTGTGTCTGTAGAGGAAGCTACAGATGTCCTTCTTGGAACTCCCTCGACCAACTCTGGCCCTGGAAGGGCCGGCTGCAGAATGGGCCGCATCCTCCTATGTGCCTTCAGTTGGAAGTGGCTGGGGCGGAGTTCTTTGAGGATGTAACGAGAAGGGTGGATAAGGGGGAACCAGTAGATGTGTATTTGGATTTCCAGAAGGCATTCAATAAGGTGCCACATAAGAAGTTACTGCACAAGATAAAAACTCACAGGGTTGGGGGTAATATATCAGCATGGATAGAGGATTGGTTAACTAACAGAAAACAGAGAGTCAGGATAAATGGGTAATTTTCCGGTTGGCAAACAGTGATTAGTGGGGTGCCTCAGGGATCGGTGCTGGGTCCTCAACTATTTACAATCTATATTAATGACTTGGATGAAGGAACCGAGTGTAATGTAGCCAAGTTTTCTGATACAGGTTCGACCTCCAGAATCTGGCAACCTCGGGACCGAGACCGAGCCAGTTTCCGTGTTTTTCCAGACTTTGGAACGTGTTTCTGCCGTTCGGACGTCTGGAAACGCCCGAGCTCAGATTCGGGTATTTCCGGATTTTGGAATGTCAGAAGCGCGTCCTGAGTCCGGAAATGCCTGGGCCCAGGTTGCGATATTTCCAGTTTTTGGATGTCATCTTGTAGTTCTTCTCCTCGCAGGCTTTGTAGTCCTCGCTTCTTCGCAATGCATGGTAAGCCTCCCTCTCTTATTTTTGCAATGTAGTACGCCTGTACTCTGTAACTGTACTTAATGTGAACTGCCCGGCTTGTATCTTTTGCTACCATCTTCAATTTTGAAAAGGAATGTACAGTACTCAAAGCATAAAATATAATAAAGGCTTTTATTTGTAAAACAGTTAAGTTAGGAAATACAGTACTAAACAGTAAATGAAGGCTTTTATTATTTAAACAGAGTGAAAATAAACAGATACAGTTACAATTGGCTGGATGTTGTGCTTGAGGTAGAGGGCTCAGTTATGTTGTGTGGGGCTGATGATGGGCCAGCAATAGGATTATCAAATGTGGAAATTACTGGTGTAGTTGCACACTGTAGGGCCTTCTGTTGTGACATCTTTTGAAAGATATTTAATATTGTTGTTTGTTTAAATAATTTGGGCTTTTCTTTCACTAATCTTTCCCGAATTCTGTAGACCTGCAGTATTTCTTCTTCACTTATGATGCTTCGTTGCTCTAAGGCATAAATTAATTCTTGACAAAGATTGATTGTTTTGTCAATCGGCACTTTTTCAACTTGATCAAAGGTATCATCATCCTCACTGCTGTCATCCTTTTCTTCTGGATGCAAAACTTCTGCATGATTTCTTTATCTGTCATTGCATGCACAATGGGAGCATCGTTGTCTATGTCCATGACTTCTGCGACATCGTCCTCATTCAATTCCTGCACAGCTTCGCAAGTCAGCCCTCTTGCATAATCTAAAAGTTGAGTAATCATTGCTTTCTCCCTGGACACACGAAAGCCTTGAAAGTCCTGAAGAGCATCATCAGCATCGTCGTCAGCAAACATAGTTGATGGCCAGATGTTATGCCAAGCATTGACCAAGGTGTCTGCAGTTAGCAAGTTCCATGCATCCGCAGCTGTCCATATGGTGTCCTTGATAGAGAAAGCTTTTGAGAATGTTTTTATTCCCATGCCTGTGTTCACAGCATTAAGCAATCACTTCATAAATATGTTTTTGTAGAGACACTTCATCGATCTCAAAATTCCTTGGTCCATTGGCTGAATCAGTGATGTAACATTTGGAGGTAAGTAGATTCTATGGACATTATCCTTTACCAGAAGCTCAGCATTGGAATGTGCTGAGCAATTGTCTAGCAGTAAGTGTATTTTGCAGTATTCCTCAAGGCCAGCTTCCATGCAATGAGCACATGCCTGAGGGACAAAATTCTTCTTAAAACAGTTCAGAAAGATTACCCTGGTTACCTATGCTTTCGTATTAGTATAATAATGCACTGGCAATACTCAAACCCTTGAAACATCTTGGATGCTGGCTTCTCCCAATGACCATAAGCCTACACTTATGTGTCCCAGTTGCTTTTGCAGCAGCAAGCACAGTCTACCTATCCTTGGCGTCCTTTACACCTGCTGGCTGTGTTTCTTCTGCTGCTGCTCATGTCTTTCGCGGTACGTAGTGCCAAAACAGTGCTGTCTCGTCTGTATTGTACATTTGCCCAGGTGAAAGGTTTTCAGCAGCAATTAGTTTTGATGAACTCATCAATATAATTTTCAGCTGCCTCATGATTTGCTGAGGTTTTCTCACCACATACTTTCAGTTGCCTGATGTCATGACGCCTTTTAAATTTGGCTGGCCAACTAGAAGAGTACTCGCATGGAGTTTCAATCCCCAGTTGTGCATGGAATATTTTAGCTTGTTGCACCACCATTGGACCAGACAAAGGAACCTTTTCACTTCACCTCTGTCGCCACCATTCCATCACGGCTCGATCCACATCATCACATTTCGGCTTATGCATACTTTCTCTTACACTTTCCGCATAAAACTTCATGAGCTATTCTTTCTGTTTTCTGATATAGATAGTGGCGAGTCCAACACCATACTCCTCACTCAATCTTCTCACTGAAGCACCTCTATCTAATCTCGAGAGTAACTCCACCTTCTTGGCAATTGAAAGTGAACTATGCTTCTCTTTCCTTTATCTGAACCCATTGGGGTACAGGTAACTGTATCTGTTGGCCATTTTGACATGTTTGCAAAGACAACACAAATTCGCAATCTTTACCTGTGCAGATCTTTAAATCGGGAAATACACCACAGCAATTGAGTCAGGTTGGGTAGGGTCTGATCATGGGGTGTAGGTGGGTCAGCTGGAATAGCCCTATAATGCCACTCATTTTTTTCTAAATGCTGAATTTAAAAGTGCATGTACAGTACAGGTGCAGGTAGTATTTTTTATTACAGGAACATGTACAGGTGTGCAAACTTAAAATCACGGTGAGGTTGGATCAGCTCGGGTGAGGTCAGGTCAGCTCCACTCGGAGTCATGGAGCGTGGCAATCCGATTGCGCGGTTGCTTCTTTGGGGAGCTGCAGTGTGCTGTGCAGTTGGTTCTGGCCGGGGACTTTATGCGGGAGGGAACTTGCACGTGCGCGGGAGAGGACTTGCACACGGTTGATTCTGGCCGAAGGGGCTTGTGTGCATTGCAAAGTTAATTCAGGCCGAAGGGGCGTGTGTGCTGTGCAGAGTTGATTCTGGCCAGGGACTTGTGTGCTGTACAGGGTTGATTCTGGCCAGGGACTTGTGTGCTGTGCAGTTGGTTCTGGCCGGGGACTTGTGCGCGGGAGGGGACTTGTGCGTGGGAGCTTGTTTGAATCTGGCCGAAGGGGCTTGTGCGCTTTGCAAAGTTGATTCTGGCCAAGGACTTGAGTGCTTTGCAAAGTTGATTCTGGCCGAAGGGGCTTGTGAGTTTTGCAAAGTTGCTGCGGAACCAGGAGCTGCGGTGCAGTGACTGTGAAGACCTGGCCTGGAACAGGTAGGATTGGTGTTTTAATTCTTGCAATGTTATTAACTGTACAGTAGTTGGATTTCATTTCTTGACTTTTCACTAGGCCCGGCTTGCGGCGGAAACAGTTTGACAGGGTGTCCAGATTTCGGAACATTTTACGGATTCCGGACGACCCTGCCACCAATCGGTCTGGAGTCCGGATTCCGGAACATTCTGGTTTCTGGAACTCCAGATTTTGGAGGTCGAACCTGTAATACAAAGATGGGTGGGAAAGTAAATTGAGAGGAGGACACAAAAAATCTGGAAAGGGATATAGGCAGGCTAAGTGAGTGGGCAAAAATTTGGCAGATGGAGTATAGTGTGGGAAAATGTGAGGTTATCCACTTTGGCATAAATAATAGAAAAGCAAATTATAATTTAAATGGAGAAAAATGGCAAAGTGTTGCAGTACAGAGAGACCTGGGGGTCCTTGTGCATGAAACAAAAACCGTTAGTGTTATATATGTAAACCTGTAAATATCTTCTTTAACCACCAGAGGGCTCATTCCCTGGAGTCCCAAGGGATCCCACAATCCGTTGGGAGGACCTGTACTTAAGGACGCTTCACAGGCTGGAGAGGCACTCTGGAGACCTGTAATAAACGACTAAGGTCACACTTTACTTTGAGCTCACGGTATCTGGTCAGACTCTTTATTCATACACAACAACTGGCAATGAGATACAGATGACGAACCCCACCGCAATGATGCAGAGAACAGTGGGCATCCTGGAGAAATTTTCAGAGGGAGATGATTGGGAAACCTTCGTGGAGCGACTCGACTAATACTTTGTGGCCAATGAGCTGGAAGGAGAAGCAAACGCTGCCAAACGAAGGGCGATTCTCCTCACCGTTTGTGGGGCACCAACGTATGGCCTCATGAAAAATCTGCTTGCTCCAGTGAAATCCACAGAGAAATCATATGATGATTTGTGCACATTGGTCCGGGCGCATCTTAACCCGAAGGAAAGCGTTCTGATGACGAGGTACCAGTTCTACGCGTACAAAAGGTCTGAAGGCCAGGAAGTGGCGAACTATGTCGCCGAGCTAAGACACCTTGCAAGACATTGCGAATTTGAAGGACATCTGAAGCACATGCTCAGGGACTTCTTTGTGGTTGGCATTGGCCATGAAGTGATACTTCACAAACTTTTGACTGTAGAGACCCCAATCTTGAGTAAAGCCATAGCGATAGCCCAGGCGTTCATTGCCACCAGTGCCAATACAAACCAAATCTCTCAGCACACGAGTGCTGCTATAAGTACTGTGAACAAAGTAATGTTGTTTTTGAATTGCAACATACAGGACAGGCCTCACATGCCTGCAGCTGCACATCTGTAGATGTCTCAGAGTCCACTATCAAGGGTGATGAGTGCTAGGCCATTAAAACCTTGTTGGCACTGCGGAGGTGATCATCGTTTCTATTCATGCCACTTCAAAGGATACATTTGCAAGGGCTGTGGAACAATGGGACACCTCCAACGTATATGCAGGCGAGCTGCAAACCCTGCTAATCCTGCAAACCACCATGTTGCAGAGGAAAGCAGATCCATGGTGGATCACAGTGAACTAGAGCCTTAGGCTGAGGAGGCAGAGGTATATGGGGTGCATACGCTTACCACAAAGTGTCCCCCGATAATGCTGAAGGTTGAATTAAATGGACTCCCAGTGTCAATGGAGCCGGACACGGGCATGAGCAAGTCCATTATAAGCAAAAAGACTTTCGATAAATTGTGGTGCAGCAAGGTCTCAAGGCCAGTCCTGACTCCCATTCACACTAAAGTAAGAATGTACACAAAGGAACTGATTCCCGTAATCGGCAGTGCTATCGTAAATGTCTGCTACGATGGAGCGGTGCACAAGCTACCACTCTGGGTGATAATGGGCAATGGCCCCTCGCTGCTCATCAGGAGCTGGCTGGGGAAGATACGCTGGAACTGGGATGACGTCCGAGCACTCTCGTCCGCTGACGACAGTTCCCCTCACTGTTCGAACCAGGCATCGGGAAATTTCAAGGAGCAAAAGTGCAGATCCACCTAATTCCGGGGGCACGACCCATCCATTAAAGGCGAGAGCAGTACCATACATGATGAGAGAGAGGGTGGAGATCTAGCTGGACTGGCTGCAATGAGAGGGCATCATTTCACCGATCGAATTCAATAAGTGGGCCAGTCCAATTGCTGTGCATCTGTAAAGCATGCACTCCCATGTTCCGCCACCAGGGAGCTCATTCCCTGAAGTCCCAAGGGATCCCAGCATCCCTTGGGAGCACTGGATATAAGCTGGCCCCCAAGGCCTGTTCTTCCTTCTGGAGTGTATTATTAAAGACTGAGGTCACTGTTACTTTAACCTCCCTGTGTGCAGCCTCATCTGTGTTAGGAACACAATACCAATATTTCCAGTCCTCAAAGGATACGGCAATTTCAGAATCTGTGGTGATTACAAAGTAACTAGCAATTGTTTCTCCCTGCAGGATCAATATCCACTACAAAATATAGACGACCTTTTTGTGACGCTGGCGGGAGGAAAGACGTTCACGAAGCTGGACTTGACCTCGGCGTACATGACGCAGGAGTTGGAGGAATCATCGAAGGACCTCACCTGCATCAACACGCCCAAAGATCTCTTCGTTTACAACAGATGCCCGTTTGGGATTCGATCAGCCGCAGCGATATTCCAGAGAAACATTGAAAGCTTACTGAAGTCGGTCCCGCGCACCGTGGTCTTCCAGGACGACATCTTGGTTACAGGCCAGGACACAGTCGAGCATCTGCAGAACCTGGAAGAGGTTCTTAGGCGGCTTAACCGCGTGGGGCTCTGGTTAAAATGCTTGAAGTGCATTTTCCTGGTGCTTGAAGTGGAGTTCCTGGGGAGAAGAATCGCGGCGGACGGCATCAGGACCACTGATTTGAAGCCGGAGGATATCGAGAACTCACCGAGGCCACAGAACATGATGGATCTGCAGTCGTTTCTAGCACATTTGAACTACATTGGTAACTTCTTACCAGGTCTCAGCACACTGTTAGAATCACTGCACGCCTTACTGCATAAAGGAGATGAATGGGTATGGGGTAAAAGCCAAGAAAATGCCTTTGTAAAAGCTGGAAAACTGTTATGCTCAAACAAATTGCTTGTGTCGTATGATCTGTTATGTATGAATAAAGAATCTGACTGGATACTGTGAGTTCAAAGTAAAGTATGACCGTAGTCTTTTATTGCAGGTCTCCAGCCTGTGAGGCCTCCTTCAGTACCTGTGCTCTCAAGGGATTGTGGGATCCCTTAGGACTCCAGGCGATGAGCCCTCTGGTGGCTGTACAAGGTATATACAAGTTTACATACATAAAAATACTCCCCTCCAAAGGCAACAGTGTAACTATTTACAAGATGAGTCGATCTGGAGCCTTTCTTTCCCTGGTTGATCGTCTCGGTGCAAATGCTGGTTTTGGTAAATCGTTTGTTGGGCCCTCGCTGGGCTGCTGTGCAGCTGGCCTTGCTGGGCTGCCTGGTGTGGTGAGTCGTGCTGGGTTGCTGCGGGTGATGGGCTCTGCTTCGTGGCAACCGTGGTGTCGGTTGCCACTGGTGTGTGTGTTGGGGGGGGTCAAAGAAGGTAGAGTCCAAAGTGGGTTGCTCAGGATAGTCCGTGAATCTGAGTTTGATTTGGTCCAAATGTTTCCGGTGAATGAGTCCATTTGAAAGTTTGACCCGAAACACCCTGCTCCCCTCTTTGACCACGACAGTGCCGGAAAGCCACTTGGGACCTTGTCCATAATTCAATACAAATACAGGATCATTGATTTCAATTTTGCATGACACATTTGCGCTATCATAATATGTACTTTGTTGAAGCCGCTTGCTCTCTACCTGTTCATATAGATCAGGGTGAACTAACGAGAACCTTGTCTTAAGTGTCCTTTTCATGACCAGTTCAGCAGGTGAGATCCCAGTGAGCGAGCCCATCCATCCATCCATCTTGGCGGTAAGGGACCCTCAAATGCCCCGTTTCGGGTGGAGGGCAATTTCGGCCCCTATATTTTCTCTCTAAAATGTACGACAAAGTGAATGAAACATTGTAGATGGTAAGTCTAGCATAGTATGGTTGGGATTAGTTGTGTAGGCTGTTGGAAGTTATTGTGGTGTAATGAGGAAAAGGTATGGAGGAGCAGAAGAAAGACTGGAATGAGGAAAGACTGTTCAGTCCATGATGTCCATTCCTTCTACAGACAATGTATAATCTGCTTTATCATGGACTTCACCAAACCCATGTATTCCCGAGAGGAAAGATTCTGCAAAGTTTCTCTGTGCCCTCTAAACTCCAAAATTTCCATCTAACCTTACGTCCAACATTCTTCATCCTTTAGTGGCTGCCTTCCTTGGCATGATGTTTCAAAACAGATAGCAAGTGTTTCTATAGGTATATAAAAAGAAAAAGAGTGGCTAAAGTAAATGTTAGTCTCTTAGAGGACGAAACTGGGGAATTAATAATGGGGAACATTGAGATGGCAGAAACTCTGAACAAGTATTTTGTATCAGTCTTTACGGTAGAGGACACTAACAATATTCCAACAGTGCATATAGGGTGGGGGGGGGGGGGGAGGAACTTAACACAATCACAATCACTAAGGAGGTGGTACTCAGTAAGAATAATGGGACTAAATCCCCTGGACCTGATGGCTTACATCCTAGGGTCTAAAGAGAAGTAGTGGCAGGGATTGTGGATGCATTGGTTGTAATTTACCAAAATTCCCTGTGACTCTGGAGAGGTCCCAGCAGATTGGAAAACTGCAAATGTAATGCTCCTATTTAAAAAAGGAGGCAGACAAAATGCAGGAAACTATAGACCAGTTAGCCTAACATCTGTGGTTGGGAAAATGTTGGAGTCCATTATTAAAGAAGCAGTAGCAGGACATTTGGAAAAGCAAAATTCGGTCAGGCAGAGTCAGTATGGATTTATGAAGGGAAATTTGATGGTGTTCTTCGAGGATGTAACAAACAGGGTGGCTAAAGGGGAACCAGTGGTATTTGACAAGGTGCCACATAAAAGGTTACTGCACAAGATAAAAGTTCACGAGATTGGGGCTAATATATTAGCATGGATAGAGGATTAGCTAATGAACAGAAAAGAGAGTCGAGATAAATGGTTCATTCTCTGGTTGACAACCAGTAACTAGTGGGGTGCAGCAGGGATCAGTGCTGGGACCCCAACTACTTACAATCTATATAAACGACTTGAAAGAAGGGACTGAGTGTAACGTAGCCAAGTTTACTGATGATACAAAGATGGGAGGAAAAGCAATGTGTGAGGAGGACACAAAAAATATGCAAAATGACATAGACAGGCTAAGTGGGTGTGCAAAAATTTGGTAGATGGAGTATAATGTTGGAAAGTGTGAGGTCATGCACTTTGGCAGAAAAAAAATCAAAGAGCAAGTTATTATTTAAATGGAGAAAGATTACAAAGTGCTGCAGTACAGCGGGACCTGGGGGTACTTGTGCATGAAACGCAAAAGGATAGTATGTAGGTACAGCAATTGATCAGGAAGGCCAATGGTATCTTGGCCTTTATTGCAAAGGGGATGGAGTATAAAAACAGGGAAGTCTTGCTACAGCTATATAAGGTGTTGGTGAGGCCACACCTGGAATACTGTGTGCAGCTTTGGTTTCCATATTTACAAAAAGATATACTTGCTTTGGAGGCAGTTCAGATAAGGTTCATTAAGTTGATTCCGGGGATGAGGGGGTTGACTTATGAGGAAAGGTTGAGTAGGTTGGGCCTCTACTCATTGGAATTCAGAAGAATGAGAGGTGATCTTATCGCAACGTCTAAGATTATGAGGGGGCTTGACAAGGTGGATGCAGAGAGGATGTTTCCACTGATGGGGGAGACTAGAACTAGAGGGCATGATCTTAGAATAAGGGGCCGCCCATTTAAAACAGAGATGAGGAGAAATTTCTTCTCTCAGAGGGTTGTAAATCTGTGGAATTCGCTGCCTCAGAGAGCTGTGTAAGCTGGGACATTGAATAAATTTAAGAAAGAAATAGACAGTTTCTTAAACGGTAAGGGGATAAGGGGTTATGGGGAGTGGGCAGGGAAGTGGAGCTGAGTCCATGATCAGATCAGCCATGATCTTATTGAATGGCGGAGCTAGCTCGAGGGGCTGTATGGCCTACTCCTGCTCCTATTTCTTATGTTGTTATGTAATGGTTCAGCAGCTCAGTAATCGTCATGTTTCATAGGGCATTCAATCAACTCTATACGGATCTTAATAAATTTATCTCATATGTTCAGCAGGGGTGGCTCCTAATTTCAAATCTAACTTGATGCTGATTAATTTTATACTCATATCTTTTACTTCAGTACCCACAGTCCAAATTAATTGCTTGCATCTACATTTTTCATTCCTGATGATTTTAAGCAGTCGGGTTATGTAGAGTTACGTTTCCTCTCAAATCATCCAAGAAAAACAACAACAACAACAACAACATGCATTTATATAGTGCCTTTAATATAGTCAAACAAAATTTGACACCGAGCCACATAAGGAGATATTAGGGCAGATGACCAAAAGCTTATTCAAAGAGGTAGGTTTTAAGGAGCATCTTAAAAGAGGAAAGAGAGGTAGAAAGGCAGAGAGGTTTAGGGAGGGAATTCCAGAGCAGCTGAAGGCTGCCAATGGTGGAGCGATTAAAATAGGTAATGCGCAAGAGCCCAGAACTGGAGCAGCGCAGATATCTTGGAGGTTTGTAGGGCTGGCGGAGGTTACAGAGATAGGGAGGGACAAGGCTATTTGAAAACAAGGATGAGAATTTTAAAATCGAGGTGTTGCCTACCCGGGAGCCAATGAAGGTCAGTGAGCACAGGGGTGATGGGTGCATGATACTTGAGGTGAGTTAGGATACGAGCAGCGGAGTTTTAGATGAGCTTTTGGGTTTCCATAAGGTGGAAGATGGGAGGTCAGCCAGTAGTGCGTTGGAATAGTCATGTCTAGAGGTAACAAAAGCATGTATGAGGATTTCAGCAGCAGATAAGCTGAGGCAGGGCAGAGTCGGGCAATGTTATGGAGGTAGAAGTAGGCAGTCTTAGTGATTGCATGGATATGTGGTTAGAAGCTTATCTCAGGGTCAAATACGACATCAAGGTTGCGAACAGTCTGGTTCAGCCTTAGACAGTTGCCAAGGAGGTTATTTCATAAAACAGAGCTCTATATTGTAGAATTATCCTTGTCATTCACTCAACTCTTTCAATGTTCTTTTGAAGTATTGTGCCCAAGCTGTACATTATATTCTAAAATATTGGTACATTATTTCAAAATAAACCATAACAGTTGGACAAGGGGAAACAAAATCAAATTAGCAAAAGGCATAAGCTAATGTCAGGAAGTTGCTCACAGAAAGAGTGATCAACACATAGAATGGGATTCAGGTAGGGCAGCAGAAGCAAAGACCTTAGACATAGTTGAATATTTGATGGGGGAATCTATAAACTCTTTATGGTGAGCTAAGTATGGCTGTAAGGGTTTCATCTTCTGTAGGTATCTTGTGATCTCATTTAGGTGCCAGCCTTGGCTCAATGGTAACACACTCCCTCCCCTCTGTTTCAGAAGGCGGCCCAAGAGTTGGCTGACAAATAAAGATGGTGGCCCGGGGCACTAAATGCCTCTCCTTTAAGGGGTGCCACGGCAGCGGAAGTCTGACTGCTTCGCGTTCCGCGATGTTGCCGTTGACATCCACCCACGCTAGCCTCGTGGCCCACGGGGCAATTTTCCCCATGGATAGGGGTCAATGCGGAGTGGTGAGAGGTCGGCCCGCACAGCGATGACATCATCACCGGTTGCGCGCCAGCCCAGGGCGCTAATCGGCGGTGCGGTGCTGCCGGGACAGCACCCCCAAATCTCCAGGGCAATTTCCCAGGAGTCGGTAGCGTCCTCCTCCCATGGGCAAAAATGCCATTGTGCCCCGTTAGCGCCCCCTGGAGGTACTAATGGGGCTACAGAAAGTGGCAATTTCACCCCCTCAAACTGATTCCTTATTCAATATTGAATAAATGGGATACAAGATTGGTATAAATGCAGGGGGATGAACATTTTCTGGGCAAGTGCTTTGTATGGAACTGAAGGTAGGGAATTGTATATGGATTTACTTGATGGTCTTTCTCATTTTCTTATGTGCACACCTATTATATATGTATGTTTTTCTCTAAAGACCCAAGTATTTTGATCTAATATATATGATCTGCAGTAATTGCTCATTATCATTTTCGTATCTTTGACAACAATCCTCATTGACAGTAAAACAGACCTTTCTTTACTAAAATCACATGGAAAGGAAGAAACAAGCCAATTTAATTTCTGATGACCCAAAGTATTGATCAACAGGTATATCTGATTTTACTGTAAACTTATTTAAACATTTTTCCATAATGTTGATTCATCTCTTATTCAAAAAGCTCTCTGGTAGAAATAAGAATAATTCTGATATAATCAACATTGATTCATGAAGGCACCTGTTGAATATTGGTTTAGGTGTCATTTCCATTACAATTGTTTAAGTGTTGTTCAATGTAATGAATATATAAACAATAACTGCTGATTGGAGACCAATCGTGCTTAAATTGTGATGGGAGCAAGATAATGGGCCCAAATTTCCCCAACCCCCTTTTCCAGCGCATTCTCCCGAGATGCGGCGACTTTGTGCGCTCAATATGGTGCCAAAAAACGTACTAATGATTCTGGCCGCTCTGCTGTGTCCCGGGTCCTGGTGCGGCATTTCTCCTGGAGTGGGGGGGCGGAGCTACAGCCCTGCGCCGAAAACAGTGCCGGCAGCTGCGCGCATGCGCAGTGGAGTCTGCACGCATGTGCAGTAGCTCCTTGCCCTCCCAGCACGTACTGCAGGCTATGAGCGAGACCCGATGCCAGCACCCCTATCCCTGGCCGAAGGGATGACCCGATGTTTGCCACCCCTATCCCTGGCCGAAGGGATGACCCGATAATCTTCAACAGCACCTCCCGATAAAACATGGGCCAGCAGGCAGCAGTGTGGAGAGCACGTTACATTTTGCATGGGCACATGTCAAATCATTATGACCCAACACTGATTAAGTTTTCCCTGGAGAGAAGTCCAATCCCTCGGAGAGAAGTCCAGTTCCTCGGAGAGAAGTCCAGTCCCTCGGAGAGAAGTCAAGTCCATCGGGGGTGGGAGAGGGGGGGTGGAGGGGGGGGAGTTAGGAAGGTAGGACTTAAGTTTTATTTTTAATTTTTAATTAATTTATTTTTATATATATTATTGATGGTTTTTATGCTTCTTTAATGTTGTTGTGAAGGTGTTTAGTGCTTTGCAAGGTCCTCTGTGCTTCCCTTCCTCCCGTGCCCCCCTATCTCTGGCTACCTGGCTGATTTCTTAATTCTCCACAAGGGTTTTCTGTGCAGCCATAAGTGGCCACATACACTGGCCTAAGTTAGTTTGGAGAAACTATTAGCTGTCCAAACTGGCTTAAATGGCCAAAACAGGCATCGGTGGCTGGTAACGCCGGCTTTTGAAAAAAAAACTAAACTAAAAAAAATCCTAACTCACTTAAACTGGCGCAAATTAAATGTGCAGAATGGGGATTTTTAAGATACTCCAGAAAAATCAAGTTGCTTCAAAAAAAACAGCAACTCCTGGCCAAATTTGGGCCCAATATGAGACTGATTCTTAGCCCTGAAGGCAAATTCTGCAGGAAATTGAAAAAAGTATTTTATTGCATCCATTCACCTACCTATAATTTAACAAATGTAACCGGTACTATTATGTCCAGCATACAACTGCTTTACAGAATTAATCTCCTCACTGTAAGCAAAACAGCGTATGACAGAAACAAATGTTTTCAAAACTACATAATTCCCATTCTACTAATTATGATGTCAATTGTTTAGAAGGGAACCTGTGTTGATATAGCACACGAACAGACATTGAACAGAATATCGCAATAATGTTTAAATACCTTTCAAATAATTATGATTCAGAATAAATTATTATAGGAATTGAAAGAGGAAGTGATGTGCATCATTTTTATTTTGTGATAAACCCTGATTGTAGGGCATACTCAAATACATGACTGGGTTTCAGCCAGGTGCCCTACTAATCTGACTATAAAGTTCTAATTATTATTTATTTATCAAAGCATTTTGCAGCTTGTAAGATTTTATTAACACACTCATTTTAAGTTCAAATGCTATAAATTAACATTGTTCCTGTATTAATCCATTTTCATTCCTATCAATATAAAATGTCCCAGATAACAACATCAATTTTAACAATTACATCACAAGATCACAAGATAATGACAGGTGAGGAAACCCATTCGACCCATCTTAGTTTATCCATCCAAAAGTTCCCCATTTCGGCGGCGAATTGTTTTAAAAGATTCTCTGTTTTTTCCCTCCACTCCTCTTCCTGGAGAAAGGCCGATTTTAATTTCAGGCAGTAAATGAGTGGGCAGTGGGCAGCAGGCAGAGCATGGTGCCACGAAAGCGGGGCAAAATTGCCCCCAAAATATTGGGAAATAACTTACCACCCTGTCCCCGCTGTGGCCCCACTTCCCCCCTCAACCCCCCCACCCAGGTCTACTGCTAGGCTGCCGGAGTCAAGCAGTAGGCCCATTTAAAATGCAAATCCAGGTCCGATGACATACATAGAACCTTGTTTGCCATTTTTAGGACAGCATTGGGTGAAGCATTTGCTGCGCATGTTCCGACACAGTGGAGCTAACAGGTAAGTTTGTATTTATTTTAGTGGGGCCAGAAAGAGCAGGATTGTGCATCAGGTTGGTATGTTGCAGGACACCCAAAAACTTACCTTTATATTAGCGCATTTAACATGGCAAAACATCCCAAGGCACTTAACAAGAGCGATATAAAAAAACATATTTTTGACACTGGGTCATAGAAGATATCAGGACAGATGACCAAAAGTTTGGTCAAACATCATAACGTCAGGGTTAACGGGGTTAAGGCAACTGACCCCATTTTGAGGCTATTACTACCATTACACCAGGCAAAACAAATGAACATCACCCCCTTATTCTTGTTTTCCTTGTCAAAGAGGAGACATTAAGGTGATTTAATTGAGGTTTTGAAGATTATGAAAAAAAATCATCAATTGTTTAATTTAATGAAGGGTTCAAATGTCAGAAGACACAAGTTGAAATTAGGGAGTTAGCAATAACAAAGGAAAATATTCTCCAAAGAATATTTTGTTAATTCGTGTAACTGCAGCAGTTTTTTGTTTATTCGTTCCTGGGATGTGGGCGTCGCTGGCAAGGCCAGCATTATTGTCCATCCCTAATCACCCTTGAGAAGGTGGTAGTGAGCTGCCGTCTTGAAATGCTGCAGTCCGTGAGGTGAAGGTACTCCCACAATGCTGTTCGGAAGGGAGTTCCAGGATTTTGACCCAGCGACATTGAAGGAACGCTGATATATTTCCAAGTCAGGATAGTGTGTGACTTGGGGGGGAACTTGCTGGTGGTGATGTTCCCATGCGCCTGCTGTCCTTGACCTTCCATTTAGTAGAGGTCATGGGTTTGGGACCGTTTTACTATGGTAGGCAATGGAGGCAGACAATACGAATAGGTTCAAGAGACAATTGGCTATGCTCTGGAAAGGGAAGGGATTGAGAAATGTGCTGAAAGGTCAGCCCGGTGGAAATAGCACAAGCTTAGATATCTAGCCCTAAAGGTCTTTTCTTGTTTCTAAATAAAACACGTGTGTGATACAATTCTCTAATTATGTAGGAAATAATAGTAATTCCAAATAAAATACAAATAAATCATATTGTAATACCAATTAGCATTAAATATAAGGAATTGTGGCAGAAGTCACTACACTACACAACAAATAGTCAAGACTATGGAACTGGTTGACAGAGCAAGGAGGAATGACAAGAACTAATCTACAGAACAAATTAACAGAACAAATCTGTAGAAGTAATCAAGAGAACTAATTGACAGGAAAAGAAAGAAGTGTAAGAGGTAATCATTCTGATGACCTGTTCTTTCTAGGTTTATCTTGTTCTATCGATTAGTTCTGCTGTCTCAGCCATTTTTAGAGGCTGAATGTAATTTATTTTGTGAAGGGATTGCTATTATTGCTGTCTGTATTTTGTGCAGACTGGCTAGTATTTCATTATGACTTCCAAGTGTTAGACTTTCCACTCAGGGCTCAAAAAATGGACGATGTTCCAGCCTTAGCGATGTTTCAGCTTTCAGGATCGCTGGAAGATTGCCCATTTTTTGGATCGCTACTTTCGGCTTTTTTTTCCCGGCGATAGCTCAGTGATAGCTCAGTGATGTGGATTGGGCCTTAGCGATGTGAAATGGGCCTCAGCGATGTGGAAGGCAAAGCTTCCCTAGCAACGGCCTTCTACGCATGCATTTATTTTTTGCAAACAAGTTTTCCCATGATTCAAGAGGTCAGGGGTCATCCACGCATGCGCAGAAGGCAAAGGGAGGGAGAGAGAGAGTGAGAGAGAGAGAGAGGAGAGATTGGAGAGAGATACAGAAAGCCAGAGACAGAGTGACAGAGAGACAGAGAGTCAGAGACAAAAATAAAAATAAATAATCCAGGGAAATATGTCCAGAGTTGGCGGAGAATGGCCAGGATGTGGAGGGGAGGAGGGCCAAACCCTTCTCCGACGAGGCTAAAGAAGCCCTCGTCCAGGAGGTACACTCCCGGTGGGCCCAATTAACCGGGGGTGGAGGTGGGAAACCTCCACCCCGGGCCTGAAGGAAGATTTGGGGCAAGATTGCCAACATGGTTTCGTCGGCATCCCACAAGGCGAGGGGGTCCGGCCAGTGCCACAAGCACTGAAACAAACTGGTTGCTTCAGCAAGAGTAAATGTGAAAGAGATTTTAAATTGTAATGATCCACGTAATATGTAAATCTCCCAGATTGAAATTAAGCTAGTTATTCTTGCATATAGTCCCTGCTAAGATCTGGGCAGGGCTCGGAACCTGCACCCTTTTTAAGTCTAATTTTGGCACTGTCTCCTTTTGGATTACGTTGGTGATGGAACACGACTGAGCACTGAGGTGTCCAGTCACCTTTAGCCAGACTGTGTCAGTCTCTCCGGCTGCTGTCATTTATTTACACAGTGACCTAGCCTGGACTGGGGGAGAGCTGCCCTCGCTCACTGACTGCCCTGGACACTTTGGGACATTAGCTCCTGTCATTGCCGAGCTCACCAGCTGTCCTGATTCCCCTTCAGGGGCCCTTCAATGGAGATTGTAATCGAGAAAGATGTTTGTGTCAAGCATTAGATCCTAAACACGATCTTTGTTATAACCATGCATCAATTGTGGATACAAACCCTGTTAGCATATAACGTTGGAAACTGTTGTCTTTCCATGATAGTACCTAGTCAATTAGCTTATGCCATGCTCTTGTCGCGATTGCAGAGGAAGATATCTAAGAATCGAGCTGAGCGCAGGCGCACGGGAGGAGGCCCTGCACAGCTCGCCGTCCTGACTGACCTTGAAGAACGCGCTGCGGCACTGGTCGGCAGCCACAGTCGCTCGGCCACGACCTGTGGTAAGGCAGAGCGCTCCCTTGTGTCACGTGAGTAATGTGTAAAGCAGTGTTAATTCAAAGTAATGCAACAGCAATTCATATATGAATGATGATATGTTTTGCATGCAGCTTCTGTCCGACTCTCAGGTTAACAACATAAGAACATAAGAAATAAGAGTAGGAACAGGCCAACTGGCCCCTTGATCCTGCTTCACCATTTGATAAGATCATTGCTGATCTGATGTAGGGCTCAGCTCCACTTTCCCGCCCGTTCCCCATAAACCTTCACTTCCTTATCATTGTGTCTATCACCGACTGATCCAGCCTCCACAGCTCTCTGGGGCAATCAATTCCACATAGATGTACTACCATATGATGCATTAATATAGAAACATAGAAAATAGGTGCAGGAGTAGGCCATTCGGCCCTTCTAGCCTGCACCGCCATTCAATGAGTTCATGGCTGAACATGCAACTTCAGTACCCCATTCCTGCTTTCTCGCCATACCCTTTGATCCCCCTAGTAGTAAGGACTTCATCTAACTCCTTTTTGAATATATTTAGTGAATTGGCCTCAACAACTTTCTGTGGTAGAGAATTCCACAGGTTCACCACTCTCTGGGTGAAGAAGTTTCTCCTCATCTCGGTCCTAAATGGCTTACCCCTTATACTTAGACTATAACCCCTGGTTCTGGACTTTCCCAACATTGGGAACATTCTTCCTGCATCTAACCTGTCTGAACCCATCAGAATTTTAAACGTTTCTATGAGGTCCCCTCTCATTCTTCTGAACTCCAGTGAATACAAGCCCAGTTGATGCAGTCTTTCTTGATAAGTCAGTCCCGCCATCCCGGGAATCAGTCTGGTGAACCTTCGCTGCAGTCCCTCAATAGCAAGAATGTCCTTCCTCAAGTTAGGAGACCAAAACTGTACACAATACTCCAGGTGTGGCCTCACCAAGGCCCTGTACAACTGTAGCAACACCTCCCTGCCCCTGTACTCAAATCCCCTCGCTATGAAGGCCAACATGCCATTTGCTTTCTTAACCGCCTGCTGTACCTGCATGCCAACCTTCAATGACTGATGTACCATGACACCCAGGTCTCGTTGCACCTCCCCTTTTCCTAATCTGTCACCATTCAGATAATAGTCTGTCTCTCTGTTTTTACCACCAAAGTGGATAACCTCACATTTATCCACATTATACTTCATCTGCCATGCATTTGCCCACTCACCTAACCTATCCAAGTCACTCTGCAGCCTCATAGCATGTTCCTCGCAGCTCACACTGCCACCCAACTTAGTGTCATCCGCAAATTTGGAGATACCACATTTAATCCCCTCGTCTAAATCATTAATGTACAGTGTAAACAGCTGGGGCCCCAGCACAGAACCTTGCGGTACCCCACTAGTCACTGCCTGCCATTCTGAAAAGTACCCATTTACTCCTACTCTTTGCTTCCTGTCTGACCACCAGTTCTCAATCTATGTCAGCACACTACCCCCAATCCCATGTGCTTTAACTTTGCACATTAATCTCTTGTGTGGGACCTTGTCGAAAGCCTTCTGAAAGTCCAAATATACCACATCAACTGGTTCTCCCTTGTCCACTTTACTGGAAACATCCATAAAAAATTCCAGAAGATTTGTCAAGCATGATTTCCCTTTCACAATTCCATGCTGACTTGGACCTATCATGTCACCTCTTTCCAAATGCGCTGCGATTACATCCTTCATAATTGATTCCATCATTTTAAACACTACTGAGGTCAGGCTGACCGGTCCATAATTCCCTGTTTTCTCTTTCCCTCCTTTTTTAAATGGTGGGGTTAAATTGGCTACCCTCCACTCGATAGGAACTGATCCAGAGTCAATGGAATGTTGGAAAATGACTGTCAATGCATCCACTATTTCCAAGGCCATCTCCTTAAGTACTCTGGGATACAGTCCATCAGGCCCTGGGGATTTATTGGCCTTCAATCCCATCAATTTCCCCAACACAATTTCCCGACTAATAAGGATTTCCCTCAGTTCCTCCTCCTTACTAGACCCTTTGACCCCTTTTATATCCGGAAGGTTGTTTGTGTCCTCCTTAGTGAATACTGAACCAAAGTACTTGTTCAATTGGTCTGCCATTTCTTTGTTCCCCATTATGACTTCCCCTGATTCTGACTGCAGGGGACCTACGTTTGTCTTTACTAACCTTTTTCTCTTTACATATCTATAAAAACTTTTGCAATCCGTCTTAATGTTCCCTGCAAGCTTCTTCTCGTACTCCATTTTCCCTGCCCTAATCAAACCCTTTGTCCTCCTCTGCTGAGTTCTAAATTTCTCCCAGTCCCCGGGTTCGCTGCTATTTCTGGCCAATTTGTATGCCACTTCCTTCGCTTTAATACTATCCCTGATTTCCCTTGATAGCCACGGTTGAGCCACCTTCCCTTTTTTATTTTTATGCCAGACAGGAATGTACAATTGTTGTAGTTCATCCATGCGGTCTCTAAATGTCTGCCATTGCCCATCCACTGTCAACCCCTTAAGTATCATTCGCCAATCTATCCTAGCCAATTCACGCCTCATACCTTCAAAGTTACCCTTCTTTAAGTTCTGGACCATGGTCTCTGAATTAACTCTTTCATTCTCCATCCTAATGTAGAATTCCACCATATTATGGTCACTCTTCCCCAAGGGGCCTCGCACAACGAGATTGCTAATTAATCCTCTCTCATTACACAACACCCAGTCTAAGATGGCCTCCCCCCTAGTTGATTCCTCGACATATTGGTCTAGAAAACCATCCCTTATACACTCCAGGAAATGCTCCTCCACCGTATTGCTTCCAGTTTGGTTAGCCCAATCTATGTGCATATTAAAGTCACCCATTATAACTGCTGCATCTTTATTGCATGCACCCCTAATTTCCTGTTTGATGCCCTCCCCAACATCACTACTACTGTTTGGAGGTCTGTCCACAACTCCCACTAATGTTTTTTGCCCTTTGGTGTTCTGCAGCTCTACCCATATAGATTCCACATCATCCAAGCTAATGTCCTTCCTAACTATTGCATTAATCTCCTCTTTAACCAGCAATGCTACCCCACCTCCTTTTCCTTTTATTCTATCCTTCCTGAATGTTGAATACCCCTGGATGTTGAGTTCCCAGCCCTGATCATCCTGGAGCCACGTCTCTGTAATCCCATATTTGTTAATATCTATTTGCACAGTTAATTCATTCACCTTATTACGGATACTCCTTGCATTAAGACACAAAGCCTTCAGGCTTGTTTTTTTAACACCCTTTGTCCTTTTATAATTTTGCTGTACAGTGGCCCTTTTTGTTCTTTGCCTTGGGTTTCTCCGCCCTCCACTTTTCCTCATCTCCTTTCTGTCTTTTGCTTTTGTCTCCTTTTTGTTTCCCTCTGTGTCCCTGCATTGGTTCCCATCCCCCTGCCATATTAGTTTAACTGCTCCCCAACAGCACTAGCAAACACTCACCCTAGGACATTGGTTCCGGTCCTGCCCAGGTGCAGACCGTCCGGTTTGTACTAATCCCACCTCCCCCAGAACCGGTTCCAATGCCCCAGGAATTTGAATCCCTCCCTGCTGCACCACTGCTCAAGCCACGTATTCATCTGCGCTATCCTGCGATTCCTACTCTGACTAGCACGTGGCACTGGTAGCAATCCCGAGATTACTACTTTTGAGGTCCTACTTTTTAATTTAGCTCCTAGCTCCTTAAATTTGTTTCGTAGGACCTCATTCCTTTTTTACCTATATCGTTGGTACCAATGTGCACCACGACAACTGGCTGTTCTCCCTCACTTTTTAGAATGTCCTGCACCCGCTCCGAGACATCCTTGACCCTTGCACCAGGGAGGCAACATACCATCCTGGAGTCTCGGTTGCGGCCGCAGAAAAGCCTATCTATTCCCCTTACAATTGAATCCCCTATCACTATCGCTCTCCCATTCTTTTTCCTGCCCTCCTGTGCAACAGAGCCAGCCATGGTGCCATGAACTTGGCTGCTGCTGCCCTCCCCTGATGAGTCATTCCCCTCAACAGTACTCAAAGCAGTGTATCTGTTTTGCAGGGGGATGATCACAGGGGACCCCTGCACTACCTTCCTTGCACTACTCTTCTCGCTGGTCTTCCATTCCCTAGCTGGCTGTGGACCCTTCACCTGCGGTACGACCAACTCGCTACACGTGATACTCATGTCATTCTCAGCATCGTGGATGCTCCAGAGTGAATCTACCCTCAGCTCCAATTCTGCAACGCGGTCCGTCAGGAGCTGGAGGCGGATACACTTCCCGCACACGTAGTCGTCAGGGACACCGGAAGTGTCCCTGAGTTCCCACATGGTACAGGAGGAGCATATCACGTGACCGAGCTCTCCTGCCATGACTTAACCCTTAGATACACTTAAATTGGCAACAACAATGTTAAAAGTTACTGACTGATATAAAAAAGAAAGAAAAAGAAAAGCTACTCACCAATCACCAGCCAATCACTTACTCCTTGGCTGTGACATCACCTTTCTGTTTCTTTCTACTTCTTTTTTGCCTTCTCCCTGTAGCTGCACAAGTATGCCTTTTATAGGCCTCACCAACGGACCTCCTCGACGCTGCTCCCGACTGCCGCTGACGCTGGGCCCCGGACTCCCTGCTGTGCCTTTTATAGGCCTCTCCACGCACCTCCTCGACGCTGCTCCCGACTGCCGCTGACGCTGGGCCCCGGACTCCCTGTTGTGCCTTTTATAGGCCTCACCAATGGACCTCCTCGACGCTGCTCCCGACTGCCGCCGACGCTATGTAACGTCTCTCGGTCACATTTATTGTAATAGTGCTGTTCCCCCTACGTATGCCAGTGCAGTGCAAGAATCCCTTCTGTTCTAATAAGCTCAATAAGCTCAATTGTGTTTTGCAGGTCCCACAACTCCGATGGCACAGAAAAAGGCCACACCTGCACCTGCCCCTGCACCTGGCAACGTGCAGGTGGTCATCACCATGGGTGCGGAGGAGGGAGACACCACAGAACCTGAGCCAGAGGGGGAGAATGTTATGGAAAGGGAGGAGGATGCCCCTTGCATCACATTGGAAGTCATACCTGCGGCCACTTCTCCATCGTCATCTTCGATAGAGGAAGTAGCGGGACCAAGCGGCTTGCAGCCGGCGACTCCAAGGCATTTAGTGCTCACGCCGACCCCACAGAGGTCGAGTCAGCGAGGTCAGCACACGCTGCTACTGGCAGATCGCATTGAGGACATGTACAGACTGTGCATGGAGAGTGTCGCGATAAGTCGTGAGCTCCTCCAGTCATTTGGTGTGTTCACGGGGAACATGTCCCGGATGTCCGCTCACATATCGGAGGATATGCAGCAGATGATCCGGGAGATGCATGAGCAGACCACCGCCATCCATGCCTTGCAGCATGCGAGACTGGTGGGAGACGGCACTGCACCCCAAGGTGCTGTCCCACCAACCGCCAGCACAGATGCGAGTCAGGAGAAAGAACTTCCTTCTGGCTCGGAAGTCGTTTCCTCAGGAACGTCTTCCCCTCCATCACCCCCTGAGATGATCCTTCCACCATCACCATCCCGCCGCCCCACCTCCAACAGCAGGAAGTCTTGAGGTTGCCCGCTGCAAGTCGTCCTTGTCCCGCTACCCGGAAATACAAACGGGGGACTAAGACACGGGGGGGAGGCGGAGGGGGAGGTAGAGGACCTGGAGGGAAGCGTGGCCACAGGTAGAGAGGGGGGTGTTATTGTTATTGTGTTGTTGTACTGTTGTTGTTACTGTTGCTATTGTTTTTTTAATTTATTGTTGTGTGCCAATTTTTTGGGGGGGCCGGGTGTTGTTACATTTTAAAAATGAAAAGTTTAGTGTTCAATGATTAAAATTTTTTATTGAGTTTTACAATTGTTGTGCAGTGTCTTATAATAATATAAGGTAAGGTAAAACATGAATACAATTGTTGGAAAACAATGGCCAGGCCAGGCAAGGATGAAACATTACGCAACTGCAAGTGTTGCCTTTCCATAACTGTAACTGTCACCGATGTAAGTTCATGCAAAGTGTTCAGTTATGAGCTGCTCTCACAAGTTTTGCAGCTGCTTAACTCCCACAGAGCTTTTCTAGTCTTGCAGGGGGTGGGGGGGGGGGCGCGGGGGGAGCGTGAGGGCATGGGTTCATCGCCAGGCTGATTGTCCTCCCCAAGGTCCTCATCATCCTCCTCCTCTTCCTCCTCATCTGTCTCTTCCACCTCCACTCTCTCCTGAGGTGGACTGGCATCCCTGTCTGGCAATTGTTGTCTTCTCCTTATAGCTAGGTTATGCAACATGCAGCACACCACAATAAACTCAGTGACCTGGTTAGAATGGTATTGCAGGCAGCCTCCAGAGTGGTCTAGGCATCTGAAGCACTGCTTCAGCACTCCAATTGTCTTTTCGACGAAATTGCGTGTAGCTATATGGCTTTCATTGTAACGCTTTTCGGCTTCCGTCTGGGGATTACGCAGGGGTGTCATGAGCCAGCTGGCAAGGCCATATCCTTTATCCCCCAGCATCTAACCGTGACCTTGTGGCTGACAGTTAACAGGTCAGAGTCAGTGCTCTCACGCAAGATGTGCACATTATGGATGCTGCCTGGAAAATTAGCATTTACTGCGATGATTATTTGGTTGCGGTCAACAACGAGCTGCACATTCAGGGAGTGGAATCCCTTTCGGTTACAAAACACCACCGCATCCTGTAAAGATGCTCTCAGGGCAATGTGCGTACAGTCTATTGCTCCCTGCACCTTGGGCAAGTTTATTATTCTCAAGAAACCAAAGCCCTCCCGGGCTGTGCGAACGTAAAGGGCTTTAGTCACCTGTCGAATGGAGCAATGTGTGGCGTGCTGAGAGATACCACAGATGTCGCCAGCTGAAGCCTGAAAGGAGCCCGATGCGTAGAAATGCCACGGTAACCTTTACCTCAATGGTCCTGAGCTAGATCTCCCTTAATTAGCTGGCATAGCTCAGCGATGACCTCCTTTCAGAAGAGCAGCCTCCTAAGGCACATATTATCAGACAAGTTCAGGTATGATTGCTTTTCCCTGTAAGTTCGTCGAGTGTAAGGTCTCCTCCTCCGCATCAGTCTGCCACCTCGTTGATTGGGCTGTTCACTAAACCCAACTTCAATCTCCAACAAATTTACAAATAATGGTAGAGAAGTTACAGACTCCATCACTATTGCTATCTGTTGTGTATGGAGAAAGAGTCAGATTGAACACTGTGAGCTCAAAGTAAAGTATGACCTTTGTCGTTTATTGCAGGTCTCCAGAGTGTCTCTCCAACCTGTGAAGCCTCCTTAAATACCTGTGCTCCCAAGGGATTATGGGATCCCTTGGGACTCCAGGGGATGAGTCCTCTCATGGCTATACAGAGTAAATACAAGTCCAAATATACAACAACACTCCACCCCAAAGTCAAGAGTGTAACTATTTACAATGTGAGTCAACCTGGGGCCCTTCTTGCCCTGGTTGATCGGCTCGGTGTGAAAGCTGGTGTTGTTGAATCATTTGTTGGGCCCTGCTGTGCAGCTGGCCTTGCTGGGCTGCCTGGTGCATTGGGCCCTGCAGGGCTGCTGTGGATGATGGGTTCTGCTTTGTGGTCAACCGTGGTGCCAGTTGCCACTGGTGTGTATGTTGGGGGATCAAAAAAGGTAGGGTCCAAAGTGGGTTGTTCAGGATAGTCCGTGAATCTGAGTTTGATCTGGTGAATGAGTCCATTTGAAAGTTTGACCTGAAACACCCTGCTCCCTTCTTTGGCCACGACAGTGCCGGGAAGCCACTTGGGACCTTGTCCATAATTTAATACAAATACAGAATCATTGATTTCAATCTCACATGATACATTTGTGCTATCATGGTATGCACTTTGTTGAAGCCGCCTGCTCTCTATCTGTTCATGTAGATCAGGGTGAACGAACGAGAGCCTTGTCTTAAGTGCTCTTTTCATGAGCGGTTCAGCAGGTGGGATCCCAGTGAGTGAGTGGGGTCTCGTGCGGTAGCTAAGCAGGACTCGGGATACGCGAGTCTGCAGTGAGCCTTCAGTTACCGTCTTCAAGCCTTGCTTGATGGTTTGCACTGCTCTCTCTGCCTGACCATTGGACGCTGGTTTAAATGGGGCAGATGTGACATGTTTGATCCCATTACGGGTCATGAATTCTTTGAACTCAGCACTGGTAAAACATGGCACGTTGTCGCTCACCAGGACATCGGGTGAGCCATGAGTGGCAAACATGGCCCGCAGGCTTTCAGTGGTGGCAGCGGATGTGCTAGCCGACATTATCTCACATTCAATCCACTTGGAGTACACATCTACAATCACAAGGAACATTTTACTCAAGAACGGGTCTGCATAGTCGATGTGTACCCTAGACCACGGTTTGGAGGGTCAAGACCATAAACTTAGCGGCGCCTCCCTGGGTACATTGCTTAACTGCGAGCATGTATTACATCTGTGCACGCAGGACTCTTAAGTCCGCATCGATACCGGGCCACCACACGTGGGATCTGGCTATCGCTTTCATCATTACAATGCCTGGGTGGGTACTGTGGAGGTCATTGATGAAGGTGTCTCTGCCCTTCTTGGGGACCACTACTCGATTGCCCCACAGAAGGCAGTCTGTTTGTATAGATATTTCATCTTTGCGCCGCTAGAATGGCTTTATCTCTTCCTGCATTTCCACTGGGACACTAGACCAGCTCCCATGAAGCACACAGCTTTTGACTAGAGATAATGGGCCCAAGTTTCCACAGGATAAAAAACGGGCGCCCCTCCGAGCTGGGCGCCCGTTTTTCGCGCCTAAAACGGCGCTATTCTCGAGCGCTTTGCAGCTCCTTGTCTGTTTGGCGCGGCGCCCAGGGGGGCGGGGCCTACACTCGCGCCGATTTTGTAAGTGGGAGGGGGCGGGTACTATTTAAATTAGTTTTTTTCCTGCCGGCAACGCTGCGCGTGCGCGTTGGAGCGTTCGTGCATGCTCAGTGTGAAAAAAACATTGGCACTCGGCCATTTTTGTAGTTCTTTGTAGCTGTTTAATTTTTGAACATTTTTTAATAAAACCGCATTGCCATCAGCACATCAACACTGAGGCTTCCCTTCTCACTGTCTCCTTCCCCTCCGCGGCAACAAGCCGCTGTCTCCTTCCCCTCCCTCCCCTGCGTGGAAACAAGCCGCTGTCTCCTTCCCCTCCCTCCCCTGCGTGGAAACAAGCCCCCGTCTCCTTCCCCGCCCTCCCCTCCGCGGCAACAAGCCGCTGTCTCCTTCCCCTCCCTCCCCTGCGTGGAAACAAGCCCCCTTCTCCTTCCCCACCCTCCCCTCCGCGGCAACAAGCCGCTGTCTCCTTCCCCTCCCTCCCCTCCCTCCATGGCAACAAGCCGCTGTCTCCTTCCCCTCCCTCCCCTCCCTCCACGGCAACAAGCCGCTGTCTCCTTCCCCTCCCTCCCCTGCGCGGTAACAAACGGCGGTTTCCTTCGAACGATGGCTGAAGCACTTTCACACAGGTAGGAAGATGGTTTATTCAATCTTTTCTTTGCTTATAAATGTTTATTCAGGTTGGATTTATTTGTATAATATTTGTAGAAGTATAAATAAGGATTGATTGTAGAATTTAATGAGTTCCCTTCCCCCCCCCCACCTCGTTCTGGACGCCTAATTTGTAACCTGCGCCTGATTTTTTAATGTGTAGAACAGGTTTTTTCAGTTCGACAAAAATCTTCACTTGCTCCATTCTACTTTAGTTTGGAGTACGTTTTCACTGTGGAAACTTTGAAATCAGGCGTCAGTGGCCGGACACGCCCCCTTTTGAAGAAAAAATTCTGTTCTAAAGTAGAACTGTTCCACCTGACTAGAACTGCAGAAAAAAAAATGTGGAGAATTGCGATTTCTAAGATAGTCCATTCTCCACCAGTTGCTCCTAAAAATCAGGCGCAAATCATGTGGAAACTTGGGCCCATTAAGGGGTCCTGGCTTGTCCAGGTTTTGATCTGCCGGGCAGTGACGGGTGATTGCTCACTCTCAAATGCTTCCATAACCATGGCTAGATCTGTGGGCTGCGCCATTTCCACCCCCGTGGTGGGCAATTTCAGCCTACTGAGAGCATCGGCACAGTTTTCTGTGCCTGGCCTGTGGCGGATGGCGTAGTTGTATGCGGACAACGTGAGTGCCCATCTCTGGATGCGGACCGATGCGTTGGTATTTATCCCTTTACTCTCGGAAAACAGGGATATGTGGCTTATGGTCAGTTTCCAATTCGAATTTTAGCCCACACAGGTATTGATGCATTTTCTTTACCCCATAGACACACGCTAATGCTTCTTTTTCAATCATGCTGTAGGCTCTCTCAGCCTTAGACAGATTCCTGGATGCATAAGCAAACAGTTGCAATTTCCCGAAATCATTAACTTGTTGCAATACACACCCGACGCCATATGATGACGCATCACATGCTAGTACCAAACGCGTACATGGATCATACAACACAAGCAATTTGTTTGTGCATAACAATTTACTCACTTTTACAAAGACATTTTCTTGGTTTTTGCCCCAAACACATTCGTCCCCTTTTCATAGTAAGACATGCAGTGGTTCTAACAGTGTGCTGAGATCTGATAAGAAGTTACCAAAGTACTTCAAGAGTCCCAGAAACGACTGCAGCTCCATCACTTTCTGTGGCCTCGGTGCGTTCTCGATTGCCTCAGTCTTCGTGTTGGTGGGAATGATGCCGTCCCCTGCAATACTTCTTCCCAAGAACTCCACTTCAGGCGCCAGGAAAACGCACTTCGAGCATTTCAACCTGAGCCCCACGTGTTTAGTCGACTAAGAACCTCTGCCAGGTTCCGCAGATGCTCGACTGTGCTCCGACCTGTGACCAAGATGTCGTCCTGGAAGACCAGGGTGTACTGGACCGACTTCAGTAAACTTTCCATGTTTCTCTGGAATATCGCCGCCGCTGATCGGATTTCAAACGAGCATCTGTTATAAACAAAAAGACCTTTGTGCGTGTTGATGCAGGTGAAAGCCTTCGATGATTCCTCCAGTTCCTGCCTCATGTAGGCTGAAGTCAGATCCAGCTTCGTGAATGTCTTTCCTCCCGCCAGCGTTGCAAAGAGGCCATCGGCCTTTGGTAGTGGGTATTGGTCCCGCAGGGAGAAACAATTGATAGTTACTTTGTAACCGCCACAGATTCTGACGGTGCCATCTCCCTTGAGGACTGGGACAATAGGACTGGCCCACTCTCTGAACTCGATCGGTGAAATGATGCCCTCTTTTTGCAGCCAGTCCAGCTCGATCTTTACCCTTTCTCTCATCATGTATGGTACTGCTCTCACCTTGTGATGGATGGGTCGTGCCCCCTGAATTAGGTGGATCTGCACTTTTGCTCCTTGGAATTACCCGATGCCTGGTTCGAACAGCGAAGGAAATTTGTTTAAGACCTGGGCACACGAAGTGTCGTCAGCGGGCGATAGCGCTCAGACGTCATCCCAGTTCCAGCATATCCTTCCCAGCCAGCTCCTGCTGAGCAGCGTGGGACCATCGCCCGGTACCACCCAGAGTGATAGCTTGTGTACCGCTCCATCATAGGAGACCTTTACGGTAGCACTGCCAATTACAGAAATCAATTGCTTCGTGTAAGTTCTTAGTTTCATGCGAACTGGAGTTAAGACTGGCCTTGAGGCCTTGTTGCACCACAACCTTTCGAAAGTCTTTTTGCCCATGATGGACTGGCTCGCGCCCGTGTCCAGCTCCATTGACACCGGGAGTCCATTTAGTTCAACATTCAGCATTATCGAAGTACAATTTGTGGTGAATGTGTGCACCCCATGTACCTCTGCCTCCTCTATCTGAGGCTCTGGTTCGTCATGATCCTCCGTGGATCTGTCCTCCTCTGCAACATGGTGGTTTGCAGGTTTAACAGGTTTAGTAGCTCACCTGCGCACTTGTTGGAGGTGTCCCATTGTTCCACAGCCCTTGCAAACGTATCCTTTGAATCGGCATGAATGGAAACGATGATCAACCCCGCAGCACCAACAAGGTATTAATGGCCTTGCATTCATCACCCTTGATGGTGGACTCTGAGTCATCTGCGGACATGTAGTTGCAGGTATGTGTGACCTGCCCTGTACATTACAATTCGAAAACAACATCACTTTGTTCACAGTACTTGTAGCAGCACTTGTGTGCTGAGAGATTTGCTTATATTGTCACTGGTGGCAATGAACGCCTGGGCTATCGCTATGGCCTTACTCAAGATTGGGGTCTCTACAGTCAAAAGTTTGCGAAGTATCATTTCGTGGCCAATGTCATGTAAGAAAAAGTCTCTGACCATGTACTCCAAATGTCCTTCAAATTCTCAATGTCCTGCAAGGCGTCTTAGCTCGGCGACATAACTCGCCACTTCCTGGCCTTCAGACCTTTTGTAGGTGTAGAACCGGTACCTCGCCATCAGAATGCTATCCTTCGGGTTCAAATACTCTCGGACCAGTGTGCACAAATCGTTGTACGATTTCTCTCTGGGTTTCGCTAGAGTGAGCAGATTCTTCATGAGGCCATACGTTGGTGCCCCACAGATAATGAGGAGGATCGTCCTTCGTTTGGCAGCGCTCTCTTCCCCATCTAGCTCGTTGGCCACGAAGTATTGGTAGAGTCGCTCCACAAAAGTTTCCCAATCATCTCCCTCCGAAAATTTCTCCAGGATGCCCACTGTTCTCTGCATCTTTGGGTTCACTATCTATATCTCGTCGCCAGTTGTTGTGTATGGAGAAAGAGTCAGACTGAACACTGTGAGCTCAAAGTAAAGTGTGACCTTAGTCTTTTATTGCAGGTCTCCAGAGTGCCTCTCCAACCTGTGAAGCCTCCTTAAATACCTGTGCTCCCAAGGGATTATGGGATCCCTTGGGACTCCAGGGGATGAACCCTCTAGTGGCTGTACAGAGTAAATACAAGTCCACATATACAACACTATCAATGCCCTTTGTCGTCAATAAATATAAATGTGAGCAGATTAGTCAGTAAGGCCCTTAAATAACTCACAAATTAAAATTATCCTGATAAGCCCCTTCTTCAAGCAGCCTCTCACTTCCTCCAATGTTCAAAACGGCGTTCGTAGTGCTGAGTCCTGTGAACAGTGGCAGGTGGGAGCAGCTTTTCTCCAGCGAACTTCTCGGCGAACGATCAGCCTGGCGATGTGTGGGCAATGTGTTGAAAGTTGCGGTGGGCAATCACCTCAGCGATGTGAAATTCCTGTGTGCCGAAAGTTGGGCCGGTGATCTTTGGGCGATGTTCCGGCCCAACTTTCCACTTTTTAAATAAAATGGGCAATAGTCTGCCTATTTGGGCGATTGCCCAACGATCATCAGCGAAAAGTCTAGCCCCAAATATTTGGTGCATTGACATACTTAATTTGGAATTAATGGTGTTTCATATACACAGTGTATATTTGTTAAGCAAATTCCATTTTGTGGTAGAATGTTCTGTATGTTATAAAATTGTCATGCATTGCCTTCATTTAAATTTTTTGTGGTATTTGCTTCTGTGTTTCACACAACTCAGGTAACATATGTATCTGAGTTCTTTCACATATTGTCAGACTGTGTCCACAAAAAGAGATTCATTCGGAATGCGTGAAATTGTTAGAAGTATATGTGATTTATTTGAATAAAATGTCAAGCTCTCTTGGTAATCAATCTGTGATCAACATCCTTTCTCACTTTATTGAAAGGTTATAGTTATCGTCCCTAAATAAAACCTCAGAAAACCAGCTGGAAGAATATATTTAAAAGATTAAGAAGTTCCACTGAAATAACGATTTGCTTTAAATATATCAAGCTGAATAAAGACAATTACATTTATAAGTGTTTGTTGATTTTCACAAAATATGTGACTTGATGAGAAATGCAATAGTGATGTGCAGAATCCAAAATGTGATTGTAACTTCTTATGAGATTGGAGCAATTTATAAACCAAAGCAACGTTTCATCAAAATACCATCTATTAAAAGTAAGGGTGTGACCTTTATGCCATTGTGACTCTTGAATTAGATTATATAAATATCCAACCATATGGGCAGCCAGGTAATTACAACATGCAAGCAAATAGTTCAACTTCAGAACTGAAATTCTAATTCTTTTGAATCAAATATTAATATACCACAAGACAGGGTAGTTCAGTAATTGGTCCAAACCTGACTTTGATAAGAGCAAATTCTGTTGCAAACCTACATTTTGTAATCTTGCCGCACAATCAGACATGGATAGAGTTGAATATTACTGTTAAATCGTCTGAAACAAATAGAATGTTTAATACAGAAAACCAGAAGTAACACCATAATTTCTCCTGCATATTAAAAAAGCATAAAAATTCATCAAAACAATTTTTAATACAATGAATATAAAACAGCCATAGTAAACATTACTGCTCAGAGATTTTATTTAAATTGAAAATAATAAATTATTTCAAGTCAGATTTGGAATACCATCACTCATTTCTTCAATCATTGTGGCAAATAGTAACCCATGCCTAAGGAATTATAATTAGCGGCTTATATAACCCATGCCTAAGAAATATAATACTACAAAATGCTGAGGTTTATAGACTGTTACAATTAATTCTTACCCTAAGTTTCAGTTTCTCTACTATATTTTTGAGGGACCTTTCAAATTTCACAGATTAAGAGTTAAGGCTCTGGAAAAAAAGAGGGTTAAATGCTACTGCATAATAAGATGATCCAGCACCGTAAACATTGGCTTTTGAAAAAAGGTAATCAGGAGAAAGAGAAGCAATCAGTGGAATGGGAAAATGCCCCCTGTTACTAAAAGGGGAAGTTCCAAATGTTATTTTTGGTCAAGATGTTTGTGTGTTGCTGAAATTAGCTTTACTTATGATGGTAACAATGATGAGACTTGAGACAAGTTAATCAAAGGTACTGGCATGCAAATCTTAGAATAGTTTTTTCCGGTTAAAATTCAATTACTGGATTATACACAATGATTATGCCATTGACCTCAGATTTAACCATCTGCAGAAAAGTTAGGAATTATAATCCAAAAGCAAAATACTGCGGATGCTGGAATCTGAAATAAAAACAGAAAATGCTGGAAATCTCAACGGATCAAGCAGCATCTGTGGAGAGAAATAGACATGGATAGAGTTGTATAATACTGTTAAACAGTCTCAAACAAATAGAATGTTCAATACAGCGAACGTGAGGTGACACCATCACTTCTCCTACATATTAAAAAAAATATATATTAGGAATTATAATTATCGGCTTATATCTTTCTCTCACTATTTTTGTTTAATTTATGTAAATAGTGCGCAGTAATGTGCTATACCTTGCATTGAAAACAGCAGTACTTATAATTTCATTGTTAGCGGTGTCATATCGTGTTGCATCTGATAATTATGCAAAACCGTGTGCTCAAAGTTGATTTTAAATGAAATTCACTGTAGCATCTGCATATTTTTAGATATCTGCAGATGCTGGAGAATAAAGACAGGGTTATGAGTCAACTGATAAAACTTTAATTGCCTAAGCCTCATTTTGCACACACTGGTAATTTTGCACTCGTGTTTTTTTTACCTCGACAACCATAGATTTGAGTTAATCATTCTACTCTCATTGCCCAGGTATACCATAGAACGGTACCAGAGATGCAGATTTCAGTTATGTGGAGAGACTGGAGAAGCTTGGGTTGTTCTCCTTAGAGCGGAGAAGGTTAAGGAGAGTTTTGATAGGGGTGTTCAAAATCATGAAGGGTTTTGATCGAGTAAATAAGGAGAAACTGTTTCGAGTGGCAGGAAGGTCGATAACCAATGTGATATATTCTCTACGACATCACAAACACACAGTTTACAAGATAACTCTACAGGAACTTGTCATCATGTGACAAGTCACATGACCCTTTTATTGTATTTACATCAGCAGTTACATTACCACAGTAGTCCATTAAGGGGAGCTCTATGTTACACTTCTCCCTCCTAAATGAAAAAGTAATCATAACAAAATAATCATTATACATAACTTGCATGGTTATAAACAACAAAAGCTACAGACTTATTTTGTCATATTTACAAATCAAACTTAACCACTGGTTTTCTATTTTGAAGAGGATACCTTTGCTCTTGAACAAAACCATCCAAACATGGTGTCGCACTTAGACTCATTCTAGGCTGATCCTGATGAGAGTGTTCCTCCAAGGGGTGCCCTTGAACTACGTTTAAACTCTCGACAACTTCAGACTGTTTGTCTGCCTGACTCAGACTCAGGCTTAAATTCTGACATTTGAACTTATTTCTAGTACATCTGATGTAGGATTTGCTACTGGTACTCTACTTGTAACAAGACTATCTGTCTCGTCAGAAATAATCAAATTGTCCCAACTTTCAACTCCTTCCACATCAGCAGGTAAAATATGATCAATGTGAACAAACCTAACCTGTTCATGATTAAACATCTTGACCAAATATGTGCAAGGGCACATATCTTCACTGCTCTTCCTGGTAACCACTTTTAACTATTTATGGTGATGGTTCTTCACTCTCACCTTCTGATTCAATTTCAGACTTCTCTATCTTACTCTACCTCTATCGTGATTCTCTTTCTGTCTTAATTTTTCTCTTCTACTGACTGTGCCAGGTGTGGCTTTGAAAAGGAGAACCTGGTTCGTGGCTGTCATTTGAGAAAAATCTCTGCTGGTTCTCTACTAGTAGTTGTATGAGTATTATTACGTAAATTAGAAAATTTGCAAGTTTGTGGTCCAACGACAACTGTAATTTCTTTGGATTTGTATCCATTTGCTTGATGAAGGCACATTTTACAATTTGAATTGTGCGCTCTGCTGCACCATTTGGAACAGGGTGATACGGTGGAACCGTAGTATGTTTCACATTGTTTCTGTTCATGAACTGTGCAAATTCTTCTGAATAAAATTGTGGCCCATTATCAGACACAATTTCTTCTGGGAGGCCATATGAAGAAAACAATCTTCGCAAAGTGTCTAGTGTTTTACTTGTTACTTTCCACCTCTACCAACTTCAAATGGCTTTCAATCACAATGAACAATTGCTGTTCTTCTAGCTCAGCAAAATCTACATGCAACCTTTGCCACAACCTGGGAAGCAATTTTCATGGCTGTAATTTTACTGATGGTGATTTCTTGCTGACTGATTGACATGTTGTACACTGACTGACAATGTAATTTACATCTTTATCTACCATAAGCAACTGCATTCAAAACTCTTGGTCAAGCACATTCCCAAGTGCTGGTTATGAAGTTCTCCTAATAATTTGGACCTGAACTTATTTGGGATAACTACTCTTGCATCCCACATGATACAATCTTTATCCACTCATAATTAATTTGTATCATCATATGGATGAATATCTTTCTCTGATACCTGGTTTGGCCAGCCATTTGCTATGTAATCGTACACCTTTGACATAACTGGGTCACACTTGGTTGCTCTACCAATCTCTTCAGCTGTGACTGGCAGCTCATCAATATATGAAAAATAGAACACTTCTTCCCTATTTGGTGTAACTTGTGATGGGGATGGTAACCTGAACATAGCATCAGCATTACCATCTGACTTAGGTACAACAATAATGGGTGTAGCCCAATTACTTAGATCTATCTTAGAGATAATGTTCTCAGTGGCTAGTCTTTTGAGTTCTTGCTCAACTTTCTCCTTGAGTGCATATGGTACGGGACGTGACTTGCAGTAAACTGGTCTAACATTCTTCTGTACCCTGACACTCACCTTAAAACCTTGGATCGGACTGCTTGTTTTGCGGAACACCTTCGGATACTGCCTGATGACATCATCCTTCAATGCAAATCTCGTTTCAACACGGAAAATCTCATTCCAATCAAGCTTCAGTGATCCTAACCAATTTCTACATATTAAGGCAGGCTTGTCTCCTGCAAGCTCTGAAACTGATCCTTATATTTCACCTTTATGGTAATACATCCTACCACAGGGATTTGCTCTCCTGTGTAGCCTCGCAGCTCTATCTTTGATTTCTCCAGTGGAAAATCACTTAACATGTCGAGATATAACGATTCTGGTCCTACGCTTACAGATGCACCAGTGTCGATTTCCATGGGTATCCTGATTCCTGCGACATGAACTTAGATGATGATATTTTGTAAATCATTGTTAGATACACTTGTGCTCATGGTGATGTGTATCTCCAGAACCTCCTCGTCCTGTTGCTTTTCTTCAATGCTATGTAGTCTCTGGCAATTTCTACTTCTAGCATTGAACATCTGTTTATTCTTCAGATGCCCTGTTTTCTTGCAGAAGAAACACTCTGCCTTCTCAAATGAACAGTGTTGAGCAATGTGTTGTCCCAGACATCGATAACACAAATTTAATGTGCTGTTACCTTGGCCAGTTGCTGAGGCCTTGGGGCACAACGGCCTTTTTATTTTAACCTGCAAGCAATAAACCTCGGTTGTCCGATGATTGGAAATGGTGTGAAATTCTCGGGATTATTGGTCGGCCATAGCCATCGACATAGCTGTCTGACAAGCTAAATCAAAGTCAAGTTAGGGGTTGTGAACAACTTTCTAGGGGGAGTGTTTGCGAGTGCTGTTGGGGAGGGGTTAAACTAATATGGCAGGGGGATGGGAATCTATGCAGGGAGACAGAGGGAAATAAAATGGGGGCAGAAGCAAAAGATAGAGAGGGGAAAAGTAAAAGTGGACGGCAGAGAAATCCAAGACAAAAATTAAAAAGGGCCACATTAAAGCATAATTCTAAAGGGACAAAGAGTGTTAAAAACAGTGTTATAAAGACAAGCCTGAAGGCTCTGTGTTTCAATGCAAGGAGTATTCGTAATAAGGTGGATGAATTAACTGCGTAGGCAACTATTAATGAATATGATATAATTGGGATTATGGAGACATGGCTCCAGGTGACCAAGGCTGGGAACTCAACATCCAGGGGTATTCAACATTCAGGAAGGATAGACAGAAAGGAAAAGGAGGTGGTGTAGCATTGCTGGTTAAAAAGGAAATTAATGCAATAGTAAGGAAGGACATTAGCTTGGATCATGTGGAATCTGTATGGGTAGAGCTACAGAATACCAAAGGGCAGAAACCATTAGTGGGAGTTGTGTACAGACCACCAAACAGTAGTAGTGAGGTTGGGGATGGCATCAAACAAGAAAGGTACAATAAAGGTACAGCAGTTATCATGTGTGACTTTAATCTACATATAGATTGGGCTAACCAAACTGGTAACAATGTGGTGGAGGAGGATTTCCTGGAGTGTATTAGGAATGGTTTTCGAGACCAATATGTTGAGGAACCAACTAGGGAGCTGGCCATCCTAGACTGGGTGTTGTATAATGAGAGACGACTAATTAGCAATCTTGCTGTGCGAGGCCCCTTGAGGAGAGTGACCATAATATGATAGAATTCTTTATTAAGATGGAGAGTGACAGTTAATTTGGAGACTAGGATCCTGAACTTAAGGAAAGGTAACTTCGAAGGTATGAGACGTGAATTGGCTAGGATAGACTGGCAAATGATACTTAAAGGGTTGACGGTGGATAGGCAATGGCAGACATTTGTAGGTCACCTGGATGAACTTCAACAATTGTACATCCCTGTCTGGAGTAAAAATAAAACGAGGAAGGTGACTCAACTGTGACTAACAAGGGAAATTAAGTATAGTGTTAAATCGAAGGAAGAGGAACATAAATTGGTCAGAAAAAGCAGCAAATCTGAGGACTGGGAGAAATTTAGAATTCAGCAGAGGAGGACAAAGGGTTTCATTAGGTGGGGGAAAATAGAGTATGAGAGGAAGTTTGCTGGGAACATAAAAACTGACTGCAAAAGCTTCTATATATATGTGAAGAGAAAAAGATTAGTGAAGACAAACGTAGGCCCCTTGCAGTCAGATTCAGGAGAATTTATAATGGGGAACAAAGAAATGGCAGACCAGTTGAACAAATACTTTGGTTCTGTCTTCACGAAGGAAGACACAAATAACCTTCCGGAAATACGATGGGACTGTGGGTCTAGCGAGAAGGAGGAATTAAAGCGAATCCTTATTTGTCAGGAAATTGTGTTCGGGAAATTGATGGGATTGAAGGCCAATAAATCCCCAGGGCCTTATAGGTTGCATCCAATAGTACTTAAGGAAGTGGCCCTAGAAATAGTGGATGCATTGGTGATCATTTTCCAATATTCTATTGACTCTGGATTAGTTCCTATTGATTGGAGGGTAGCTAACGTAACACCACTTTTTAAAAAAGGAAGGGGAGAGAAAACGGGGAATTATAGACTGGTTAGCCTGACATCGATGGTGGGGAAAATGTTGGAATCAATTATTAAAGATGGAAACCAGTGACAGGATCGGTCCAAGTCAGCATGGATTTATGAAAAGGAAATCATGCTTAACAAATCTTCTAGAATTTATTGAGGATGTAACTAGTAGAGTAGACAAGGGAGAATCAGTGGATGTGGTGTATTTGGACTTTCAAAAGGCTTTGACAGGTCCCACACAAGAGATTGGTGTGCAAAATTAAAGCACATGGAATTGGGGGTAATGTATTGACGTGGATAGAGAACAGGTTGGCAGACAGGAAGCAGAGAGTCGGAATAAATGGTTCCTTTTCAGAATGGCTGGCAGTGACTAGTGGGGTGCCGCAGGGTTCAGTGCTGGGACCCCAGCTATTTACAATATACATTAATGATTTGGATGAAAGAATTGAATGTAATATCTCCAAGTTTGCAGATGACACTAAGCTTTGTGTTGGTGTGAGCTCTGAGGAGGGTGCGAAGAGGCTGCAGGGTGACTTGGACAGATTAGGTGAGTGGGCAAATGCATGGCAGATGCAGTATAATGTGGATAAATGTGAGGTTATCCACTTTGGTGGAAAAAACAGGAAGGCAGAATATTATCTGAATGGTGACAGATTAGGAAAAGGGGAGGTGCAACAAGACCTGGGTGTCATGGTGCATCAGTCGTTGAAAGTTGGCAAGCAGGTACAGCAGGCGGTAAAGAAAGCAAATGGAATGTTGGCCTTCATAGCTAGAGAACTTGAGTACAGGAGCAGGGAGGTCTTACTGCAGTTGTACAGGATCTTGGTGAGGCCACACTTGGAATATTGTGTTCAGTTTAGGTCTCCTAATCTGAGGAAGGACATTCTTGCTATTGAGGGAGTGCAGCGAAGGTTCACCAGACTGATTCTGGAGATGGCAGGACTGACATATGAGGAGAGACTGGATTGACTGGGCTTGTATTCACTGGAGTTTAGAAGAATGAGAGGGGATCTCATAGAAACATACAAAATTCTGACGGGATTGGACAGGTTAGAGGAAGGAATAATGTTCCCGATGCTGGGGAAGTCCAGAACCAGAGGTCACAGTCTAAGGATAAGGGGTAAGCAATTTAGGACCGAGAGGAGGAGAAACTTCTTCACTCAGAGAGTTGTTAACCTGTGGAATTCTCTACCACAGAAAGTTGTTGAGGCCAGTTCATTAGCTATATTCAAAAGGGAGTTAGATATGGCCTGTACAGCTAAAGGGATCTAGTGGTATGGAGAAAAAGCAGGAATGGGACACTAGGATGAATGATCAGCCATGATCTTATTGAATGGTGGTGTAGGCTCGAAGGGCCGAATGGCCTACTCCTGCACCTATTTTCTATGTTTCTCTGTTTCTATGTTTCTATGTTTTTGATTGCTTCATTGTTCATCCCACAAACAAAGCAGTCACAAAATGCTTGGTCCTGAAAGTTTTCGAACTGACAGTGAATGGATAGCATCTTTAAAGCTACAATGTACTCACTGATATTCTCGTCAATGAATTGATCTCATATTCCAAAATGATAACTTTCGTCAATTTCCAGGGGCTCAGGACTGTACTGCTGTCTCCATCACTGGTGTGTCCTTTGGCTTGACGGGAACCAGCAAATGTTTCAGGGCTTCATACACCTTGCGGCCTGCTTCAGACTTGAAAATAGCCCGTTTTGTTTCCAACATCACCCGGTCACGGTTTTCAGGACTTCGACTATACTATTCACAGTGAAAAACATTTCTAGCCACTCCACATACGCTCCCAATATGTCTCGGTCACGATGGAACTCACCCAAGCACCCTATTATTCCCATAGGCATGGCCATCTGGACTCTGGCAATGTCAACAGTGTGCTTTAATTTTACTTTGGATTTTTAGCTGTGCTGCAAACGAAGGAACCGCTCAAATTCTCTCTGTTGTTTGGCAGGAATCTTCCACTAACAAAAATTTCAGCTGCAGAATCTGATTATCCTATCCTATGTCGCCAATGTGATATATTCTTTTCAACATCACAAACACACAGACTACAAGATGGCTTTACAGGAACTTATCATTATGTGTCCCTTTTATCGTATTTACATCAGCAGTTGCATTACCACAGTAGCCCACTAGGTAGAGGAGTAGTCCACTCAGGGGAAGCTCGATATTACAACCAAAGAACACAGATTTACATAATTGGCAAAAGAACCAGATGTGTGATTAGGAGAATTTTTTTTACACAGCCACTTGTGATCTGGAATGCACTGCCTGAAATAATAACTTTCAAAAGGAAATTGAATAACTGCTTGAAGGGGAAATTTTTGCAGGACTATGTGAAAAGGGCAAGGAAATGGGACTAATTGGATAGCTCATTCAAAGTGCTGTTTCATTCTATGATTCTATATCATTCATCATGTTAAAGCACTGGATCACTTTCTTTTCCAATTTTTTGAGAAACAATATGTAACCCTGTCCATGAAAATCCTCTACACCTCCTCCATTTAAATGGAGGTTTGAGCCTTCAAGTGAAGTCTTAAAGCAGTTTAAAGATTGAAACAGGGCCAATGGATGGAAATTGAGTGTGTTTGCAAGCCCGGTGATCAAAATCAAATAATTCTGATTGTATTCAAGATTCACTTTGAATGCAAAAGAGCTTGTACTTTTGAAATATTACATTGGTGTGGAATACAAGCTGGTCTTTGCAAACATGCTGAACTATTTTTTTGCATTTCACCATTGTGGTATGCTTGTGCAGAATGACAAAACAGCCTTTTGTAGATATAATGCCAGTTACTATAATCCCAGCACAATTTTGTTTTATCAGCATGGCATTTGATGGGCGGTTAGTATTTGTGGCTGAACTACAGTAAAGAAGGTAGATTGGTTTTCAAGTGTTTACCCCTATTCTTTTAATGGGAGGCATCAAATGCCTGTTTGTCTAGCTGCGGTCTGCACTTGTACTCTTTGATAAATTGGACATTAGAGTAAAAAATGATGTTGGCAAGTTACTGGTTTACTGGCCGGAGCAAATATCAGTGGCGATGCAATGGGACACTGCTGTAGCCCCACAAAGGAGAGGAGGCTGCATTAATGGGCCAAAGATTATTTCAAAAATTTAAGAAAATACTCTGACTGAACAACCGCCTCTTCTGCAGTAGCTAGTGGTGGCAGAAGAAAGGCAGAGGTGCTCATTACTAGGCTTTCTCACTCCAATGGGCCAAAGGAGGGCATACCTCACCAGGAATCGCCATCCCTTTTCTGCCAATAGTTGGGGTTGGCACTGCTTCAGCTCAGAGACAGGGAATTCAGCCAGATTCACTAGCCCGACCTGCACCATAATTTACATGTGGCAGGTAGTCGGGAATCAGGCTGCTGGAGGGGAGGAAAATCTCCCTGAGGACTGGAAATGCAGCGGTAGGCTTTCTTGCTCCATGTTTTGAGATTCTGAAGTGTGAACTCACCAGGCAGGTAATACAGCTACATTTATGTATGTACCTTTATCAACACCTTTTGTTACAAGTAAACAGATAGCTTTTGCCAGGCCAAGTTGGCATATAATGCCAGAGCCAGAAACGGCTCTTGAGAGCAGGGTAAGGTACCAGGAGAAAATTGTTATGCCAGTAGAATTGAATTCATCAACCATAAGACCCTACTTGGAGCAGGTTCCTCCAAGGTGGGAAGGGGAAGGAATCCTTGTTAAGGTTTTGTATCTTCTTATATTGGTGCTGTGTATTTAGAAAAGCACATCTATGGCAAGTATCGTAGCATCCAGGCAGTAAGAAAGAGAAAAGCAAAATATTGCAGAAGCTGGAAATCTTAAATAAAAACAGAAAATTCTAGAAACACTCAGCAGGTCAGACAGCCTCTGTGGAGAGAGAAACAGAGTTAACATTTCAAGTCGATGACCTTTCATTAGAACCAAAGAAAGACATCCATGCAGCATGATACCATGGATATCAAAAATCCTGGAATGTTACTCAAGATCCTCTCAGCAATCTTACTTTTAGTGCATCTCTTTGCTTCTCATTACCCTTTCCACCTGCTTTAGTTTGTGTTTATAACTTATCCTTTCTGTCTAGTAGATTCCTTGTACATTCTGTAAGCCACCATCTCTTTCTCAAGATTACTCTTTCATTCCTACTTAACCACGCTCCACTTTAATTATGTTTAGATTTGATTGTGATGAACTTCAATTGTAGGCTCAACAACATTTCCTTAAATATTTTCCGCTTTTGTAATGTAAATCTCCTGGCCATTGTTGTGTTCCAATTAACCTTTTTAAAATTAATTTTGCCTTTCCTCGAAGCCTGCATTTTAAAGATCAGCATTTTCCTTCTACTGTCCTATTTGCATACACTCATGAACATTCCAGTTTAAATGATATAATACCCATTGGCTCCTCGATATACCTTCAAACTCTACCTAATCTATCAATGCTGGAACATTATACTAAAAACAAAAACTTCAGATTGGCTGTTCAATAAATGGAGTAAAAAAGAACTTCAGCAACTTTTCCTGATCCCTGCTGTTTTCCCAGTCAATTTGTAAAGAATTAAAATCCCTTTTCACAACCCTCCCTGTACGTTCTATATATCCTCACTTCCTGTTCAGGAGGAGGTCTATAACAGCCATCAATAATTACTTTTCCTTTCCAATCCATGTTGTCTCCACAGCCAAGGAACTTAAATAATTTATTTCACTTTATTTTAATCACTGATTTTGATGGATGAAATCCCTTTCCTTACCCATATTACCACACCTTAAGGTGTTCTGTTATAGCTGTCCCTTCTGTAGCATTATTGGGCCCAAATTTGGCGCACCCAAATTTTTGGCGCACTCTCCGGGGATGCGCCAACTTCCTCGGGTGAAAACGGCGCCGAAAAGATCTCCCCAAATTCTGGCCACTATGTGGCCTCTCCCATGGCTTGGCGTGGTGTGGTCTGTCCATTAGGCGGCAGAGCTAGGGCCCTGCACGAAAAACAGTGCCGGCAGCTCAATGCATGCGCACTGGAGGTTTCGCGCATGCGCAGTAGCTCCTGCCCCCAGCCGGAGAGACCTCGGAGAGTGAAGTCCTCGTCAGAAAGAGAAATCCTGGAAGTCGTCAGAGAGAAGTCTTGGAAGGCGTCGGCGAGAAGTCCTCGGAGAGAATTCCTGGAAGTCATCGGAGAGAAGTCCTCGGAGAGAATTCCTGGAAGTTGTCGGAGAGAAGTCCTCAGAGAGAAGTCTTGCAAGTCGTCGGAGAGAAGTCCTAGAAGTCATCGGAGCGAAGTCCTGCAAGGCGTCGGAGAGAAGTCCTCAGGGAGTCGGAGAGTCCTTGAGAGAGAGTCGGAGTCAGAGAGAGAGTCGAAGATCACATGGATGAACTTCAGCAAATGTACATCCCTGTTTGGAGTAAGAATAAAACGGGGAAGGTGACTTAACCGTGACTAACAAGGGACATTACGTATAGTGTTAAATCGAAGGAAGAGGAACATAAATTGGTCAGAAAAAGCAGCAAATCTGAGGACTGGGAGAAATTTAGAATTCAGCAGAGGAGGATAAAGGATTTAATTAGGAGGGGGAAAATAGAGTATGAGAGGAAGCTTGCTGGGAACACAAAAACTGACTGCATAAGCTTCTATATATATGTGAAGAGAAAAAGATTAGTGAAGGCAAAGGTAGGTCTCTTGCAGTCAGATTCAGGAGAATTTATACTGGGGAACAAAGAAATGGCAGACCAGTTGAACAAATACTTTGGTTCTGTCTTCACGAAGGAAGACACAAATAACCTTCCGGAAATACGAGGGGACTGTGGGTCTAGTGAGAAGGAGGAACTGCAGGAAATCCTTATTAGGCAGGAAATTGTGTTAGGGAAATTGATGGGATTGAAGGCCAATAAATCCCCAGGGCCTGATAGTTTGCATCGCAGAGTACTTAAGGAAGTGGCCCTAGAAATAGTGGATGCATTGGTGATCATTTTCCAACAGTCTATCGACTCTGGATCAGTTCCTATGGACTGGAGGGTAGCTAATGTAACACCACTTTTTAAAAAAGGAGGGAGAGAGAAAACGGGTAATTATAGACCGGTTAACCTGACATCAGTAGTGGGGAAAATGTTGGAATCAATCATTAAGGATGAAATAGCAGCATATTTGGAAAGCAGTGACAGGATCGGACCAAGTCAGCATAAATTTATGAAAGGGAAATCATGCTTGACGAATCTCCTGGAATTTTTTGAGGAGGTAACTAGCAGAGTGGACAAGGGAGAACCAGTGGATGTGGTGTATTTGGACTTTCAAAAGGCTTTTGACAAGGTCCCGCACAAGAGATTGGTGTGCAAAATCAAAGCGCATGGTATTGGGGGTAATGTACTGATGTGGATAGAGAACTGGTTGGCAGACAGGAAGCAAAGAGTCAGGATAAATGGGTCCTTTTCAGAATGGCAGGCAGTGACTAGTGGAGTGCCGCAGGGCTCAGTCCTGGGACCTCAGCCCTTTACAATATACATTAACGATTTAGATGAAGGAATTGAGTGTAATATCTCCAAGTTTGCGGATGACACTAAACTGAGTGCCGGTGTGAGCTGTGAGGAGGAGGCTAATGGGCTGCAGGGTGACTTGGACAGGTTAGGTGAGTGGGTAAATGCATGGCAGATGCAGTATAATGTGGATAAATGTGAGGTTATACATTTTGGGGGCAAAAACACGAAGGCAGAATATTATCTGGATGGCAGCAGATTAGGAAAAGGGGAGGTGCAACGAGATCTGGCGTCATGTTTCATCAGTCACTGAAAGTGGGCATGCAGGTACAGCAGGCGGTGAAGAAGGCAAATGGTATGTTGGCCTTCATAGCTAGGGGATTTGAGTATAGGAGCAGGGAGATCTTACTGCAGTTGTACAGGGCCTTGGTGAGGACTCATCTGGAATATTGTGTTCAGTTTTGGTCTCCTAATCTGAGGAAGGATGTTCTTGCTATTGAGGGAGTGCAGCGAAGGTTCACCAGACTGATTCTAGGGATGGCTGGAGTGTCAGATGAGGAGCGACTATATCAACTGGGCCTTTATTCACTGGAGTTTAGAAGCTTGAGAGGGGATCTCATAGAAACGTATAAGATTCTGATGGGACTGGAGAGGTTAGATGCGGGAAGAATGTTCCCGATGTTGGGGAGGTCCAGAACCAGGGGACATAGTTTTAGGATAAGGGGTGGGCCATTTAGGACTGAGATGAGGAGAAACTTCTTCACTCAGAGAGTTGTTAACCTGTGGAATTCCCTGCCGCAGAGAGTTGTTGATGCCAGTTCATTGGATCTATTCAAGAGGGAGTTAGATATGGCCCTTACGGCTAAAGAGATCAAGGGGTATGAAGAGAAAGCAGGAAAGGGGTACTGAGGTGAATGTTCAGCCATGATCTTATTGAATGGTGGTGCAGGCTCGAAGGGCCGAATGGCCTGCTCCTGCACCTATTTTCTGTGTTTCTATGTTTCTATGAAGAGGAGTTGGAGTCGGCTCGCTGACTTCCCGGGCCGAGTTTGGAAGGTAGGACTTAGGTTTTATTTTTTATTTATTGTTGATGGTTTTTATGCTTCTTTAATATTGTTGTGAAGTTGTTTAGTACTTTGCAAGGTCCTCTCCAATTCCCTTCCTCCCCCACTATCTCTGACTACCTGCGCTGATTTCTTAACTCTCCGCAAGGGTTTTCTGTGCGGCCACAAGTGGCCACATACGCTGGCCTAAGTTAGTTTGGAGCAACTATTAGCTCTCAAAACTGGCTTAAATGGCTAAAACAGGGGTAGGTGGCTGGTAACGCTCCCTTTTGAAAAAAAAACGAAAATAAAAAAAATTCTAACTAACTCACTTACACTGGCGCAAATTAAATGTGCAGAATGGGGATTTTTAAGATACTCCAGAAAAATTAAGTTGCTCCAAACAAAACGGTGCCACTCTTGGGCAAATTTGGGCCCTATATTCAGTATTTTAATGTCCCAATTAGGTCTCTGTTATTCTTATTATATCAGTTCTCCTTAAACACACATGTTTCCAATTCTTTAAATATAATAAGTATGATCCTAGATGAGTTGAAAAAATAGTTCACTCTGGGTCATCAGTTCCCCAAATTGCAATGCCACCCGGGCTGAAAGCTTGGATGTCTTACTTTTTTTCGCATCAATTTTATAAAGGTTATGATTATTGAAAAATCCTCACATTTATTTCTCTCACTTTGTAAGCTGTTCACCATTCAGCAGACTATCCATTTGAAGTAAAGATCATGGGGATAGTTTTGACTTTGTGCGATAGTGTAAAACAGGTGATGGCATTTGGAAATAAAAATCAGGAAAGATGTTAAATAGCTGCCAACTCACTCTCACCCAATTTTACACTATTAAATCAAGTCAAAATCCACCCCACCATGTATAACAACAGCAAACTTAAATTCATAAATTAGAATATTTATTTATATCACAATGAGCTAATTTTTGTTCATGTCTTCCTTATTTGTCTTTTTAATTAAACTGAACTCTTATTCTTCAATTCAGTTCAGGAAAACTGAAGTTTTGTTTAAAAAGGAAGAAAGGGATAGACCGAGTAATTAGAGGTCAGTCTGCCAAATCTCGGTGGCAGGAACATTATTGGAAAAAATTCTGAGGGACAGGATAAATCTTCATTTAGAAAGACACGGATTAATCAACGACAGTCAGCATGGATTGGTAAAGGGAAGGTCATGTCTGTGTAACTTGGTTGAATTTTTTGAGGAGGTGACAAGGAGGGTCGATGAGTAGTCGGTGAGCAGTGTAGGGATTTTAGCAAGGCTTTTGATAAGGTCTCACATGCGCACTGGTCATGAAAGTAAAAGCTCATGGGATCCAGGGCAAAGTGGCAAGTTGGATCCAAAAATTGTCTCAGAGACAGTAATGGTTGATGGGTGATTTTGTGACTGGTAGATTGTTTTCAGTGGGGTTCCGCAGGGTTCAGTACTAGGTCCCTTGCTTTTTGAGGTATATATCAATGATTTCGACTTGAATGTAGGGGGTATGATTAAGAAGTTTGCAGATGATACTAAAATTGGCTGTGTGATTGATAATGAAGAAGCAAGTTGTAGACTGCAGGAAGATTTACACTGGTCAGGTGGGCAGAACAGTGAAAAATGAAATTCAATCCGGAGAAGTGTGAGGTAATGCATTTGGGGAGGGCTAACAAGGCAAGGGCATATATATTAAATGGTAGGACACTGAGAATTGTAGAGGAACACAGGGACCTTGGAGTGCATGTCCACAGATCCTTGAAGGTAGTAGGCCATAGAAACATAGAAACATAGAAAATAGGTGCAGGAGTAGGCCATTCGGCCCTTCGAGCCTGCATCACCATTCAATAAGATCATGGCTGATCATTCACCTCCGTACCCCTATCCTGCTTTCTCTCTATACCCCTTGATCCATTTAGCCGTAAGGGCCATATTTAACTCCCTCTTGAATATATCCAATGAACTGGCATCAACAACTCTCTGCGGTAGGGAATTCCACAGGTTAACAACTCTCTGAGTGAAGAAGTTTCTCCTCATTTCAGTCCTAAATGGCTTACCCCTTATCCTTAGACTGTGTCCCTTGGTTCTGGACTTCCCCAACATCAGGAACATTCTTCCTGCATCTAACCTGTCCAGTCCAGTCAGAATTTTATATGTTTCTAATGAGATCCCCTCTCAACCTTCTAAAATCCAGTGAATACAGGCCCAGTCGATCCAGTCTCTCCTCATATGTCAGTCCTGCCATCCCGGGAATCAGTCTGGTGAACCTTTGCTGCACTCGCTCAATAGCAAGAATCATCAGATTAGGAGACCAAAACTGAACACAATATTCAAGGTGAGGCTTCACCAAGGTCCTGTTCAACAGCAGTAAGACCTCCCTGCTCCTATACGCAAATCCGCTAGCTATGAAGGCCAATATACCATTTGCCTTCTTCACCGCCTGCTGTACCTGCATGCCAACTTTCAATGACTGATGTAACATGACACCCAGGTCTCGTTGCACCTCCCCTTTTCTTAATTGGCCACCATTCAGATAATAATCTGCCTTCGTGTTTTTGCCCCAAAGTGGATAATCTCACATTTATCCACATTATACTGCAGTTGCCATGCATTTGCCCACTCACCTTACCTGTCCAAGTCACCCTGCAGCCTCTTAGCATCCTCCTCACAGCTCACACCGCCACCCAGCTTAGTGTCATCTGCAAACTTGGAGATTATACTCAATTCCTTCATCTAAATCATTAATATATATTGTAAATAGCTGGGATCCCAGCACTGAGCCCTGCGGCATCGCACTAGTTACTGCCTGCCATTCTGAAAAGGACCCATTTATCCTGACTCTCTGCTTCCTGTCTGCCAACCAGTTCTCTATCTACGTCAGTACATTACCCCCAATATTATGTGCTTTAATTTTGCACACCAATCTTTTGTGTGGGACCTTGTCAAAAGCCTTTTTGAAAGTCCAAATACACCACACCCATTGGTGCTCCCTTGTCCACTCTACTAGTTACATCCTCAAAAAATTCCAGAAGATTTGTCAAGCATGCTTTCCCTTTCATAAATCCATGCTGACTTGGACTGATCCTGTCACTGGTTTCCAAATGTGCTGCTATTTCATTTTTAATAATTGATTCCAACATTTTCCCCACTACTGATGTCAGGTTAACCGGTCTATAATTACCCGTTTTCTCTCTCCCTCCTTTTTTAAAAAGTGGTGTTACATTAGCTACCCTCCAGTCCATAGGAACTGATCCAGAGTTGATAGACTGTTGGAAAATGATCACCAATGCCTCCACTATTTCTAGGGCCACTTCCTTAAGTACTCTGCGATGCAAGCTATCAGGCCCCGGGGATTTATTGGCCTTCAATCCCATCAATTTCCCGAACACAATTTCCCGCCTAATAAGGATTTCCTTCAGTTCCTCCTTCTCACTAGACCCACAGTCCCCTCGTATTTCCAGAAGGTTATTTGTGACTTCCTTCGTGAAGACAGAACCAAAGTATTTGTTCAACTGGTCTGCCATTTCTTTGTTCCCCAGTATAAATTCTCCTGAATCTGACTGCACGAGACCTACGTTTGTCTTCACTAATCTTTTTCTCTTCACATATATATAGAAGCTTTTGCAGTCAGTTTTTATGTTACCAGCAAGCTTCCTCTCATACTCTATTTTCCCCCTCCTAATTAAACCCTTTGTCCTCCTCTGCTGAATTCTAAATTTCTTCCAGTCCTCAGATTTGCTGCTTTTTCTGACCAATTTATGTTCCTTTTCCTTCGATTTAACACTATACTTAATTTCCCTTGTTAGTCACGGTTAAGTCACCTTCCCCATTTTATTCTTACTCCAAACAGGGATGTACAATTGTTGAAGTTCTCTATGTGATCTTTAAATGTTTGCCATTGCCTATCCACCGTCAACCCTTTAAGTATCATTTGCCAGACTTTTCAAGCCAATTCACGTCTCATATCATCGAAGTTACCTTTCCCTAAGTTCAGGACCCTAGTCTCTGAATTAACTGAGTCACTCTTCATCTTAATAAAGAATTCTACCATTTTATAGTCACTCTTCTGCAAGGGGCCTCGCACAACAAGATTGCTAATTAGTCCTTTCTCATTACACATCACCCAGTCTGGGATGACCAGCCCTCTAGTTGTTTCCTCAACATATTGATCTAGAAAATCTTCCCTAATACACTCGAGGAAATCCTCCTCCACCGTATTGCTACCAGTTTGGTTAACCCAATCTATATGTAGATTAAAGTCACCCATGATAACTGCTATACTTTTATTGCATGCATCCCTAATTTCTTGTTTGATGCCATCACCAACCTCACTACTACTGTTTGGTGGTCTGTACACAACTCCCACTAGCGTTTTCTGCCCTTTGGTATTCCGCAGCTCCACCCATACATATTCCACATCATCCAAGCTAAAGTCCTTCCTTACTATTGCGTTAACTTCCTCCTTAACCAGTAACGCTACCCCACCTCCTTTTCCTTTCTGTCTATCCTTCCTGAATATTGAATACCCCTGGATGTTGAGTTCCCAGCCTTTGTCACCCTGGGGCCATGTCTCCATGATGCCAATTATATCATATTCATTAATTGCTGCCTGTGCAGTTAATTTGTCCACCTTATTATGAATACTCCTTGCATTGAGGCACAGAGCCTTCAGGCTTGCCTTTTTAATACACTTTGCCCCTTTAGAATTTTGCTGTAATGTGGCCCTTTTTGATGTTTGCCTTGGGTTTCTCTGCCCTCTACTTTTATTTTTCTTCTTTCTATCTTTTGCTTCTGCCCCCGTTCTATTTCCCTCTGTCTCCCTGCATAGGTTCCCATCCCCCTGCCATATTACTTTCACCCCTCCCCAACAGCACTAGCAAACACTCACCTGAGGACATTGGTTCCTGTCCTGCCCAGGTGCACACCGTCCAGTTTGTACTGGTCCCATCTCCCCCAGAACCGGTTCCAATGTCCCAGGATTTGAATCCCTCCCTTCTGCACCACTCCTCAAGCCATGTATTCATCTGAGCTATCCTGCGATTTCTACTCTGACTAGCACGTGGCACTGGTAAGGTGGTTAAGAAGGCATACTGAGTACTTGCCTTTATTAGCCAAGGCACAGAATACAAGAGCAGGGAGGTTATGCTTGAACTATATAAAACACTAGTTAGGCCACAGCTAAATACTGCGTGCACCACATTACAGGAAATATGTTATTGCACTAGAGAGGGTAGAGAGGATATTTATGAAGATGTTGCCTGGACTGGAGAATTTTAGCTATGAGGAATGATTTGATAGGCTGGGTTTGTTTTCTTTGGAACAGAGGAGGCTGAGGGGAGACCTTATGAGATGTATAAAATTATGAGGGGTCAACAACCAGGAGGCATAGATTTAAAGTAAATGGTATGAGGTTTAGAGGGGATTTGAGGGGACATTTCTTCACCCAGAGGATGGTGGGGCTCTGGAACTCACTACCTGAAAGGATGGTGGAGGCAAATACCCTCACCGCATTTAAAAAGTACTTGAAGTGCACTTGAAGGGCCGTAACCTACAGGGCTACGGACCAAGATCAGAAAAGTGGGATTCGGTTGGATAGCTCTTTGTTGGCCGGCGCGGACACAATAGGCTGAAATGGCCTCCTTCCGTGCTGTAAATTTCTATGATTCTATGATTCTATGAAAACACAATGAAGAAATTCAAAGCTTTCAATTTTGAAGACTTTGTTGACTGTCAGAGTATTTTACACTGCTAAAATTTAATGGATTTAACAAGAAATGGCTAGATGTGTGGTTCCTCCCTTCTCCTCAACACACTTAAAAAAACTTAATCAGTCATTAAATCTTGTGATATTATGGAGTGCCCATCTACGTGATTATTAAATAGCTAATTATTCACATTCATGCACTAAAAATGAAAAGATAACAACCTTTGTTTGCTGTAATCAATTAACTTTATTTCCAAATAAAAGCATTAAATACTATTAGTTACAAAGATATTTAACAGACCTCCCCCCAGCAAACACACTTGCAGGGGCTCAGTATACCAGCCATCGGCACAGGGAGGCTGATGTTACAATGAGGCTATATGTTCCTCCGTTTGATATCGGATGCACAAAAAACAATGCTGCAGTGACAATGGAGAGTGCTAATAAACCATAGCTTAGAAATTCCCTACCTTACCATTAGCGGCGTATTTCTGCATAAAATGACGGGCACCTCGCTTTCACCCGTTTCTGGTGTGGGACACAACAGCCGCCATTTTGGTGAGGTTCATAGCATTGCTGTTGCCAGCACTTGCCTCAAATTCAAATGTGCAGATCGTGATGTTAATCGGTGTTCAACGCCTGATTTGTCACACGACTGTGACTTTGGACGTCGCTGCAAGCCATAACACCCTCTCCAACCATGCATGGGAGAACGTACATGCAGCAGTATTGCAGAGACACTGTCAGCGCTTCTTACAGGGACAAACATCTTTCAAACAAGTTTTGATATCAGCCTTTGGAGTGCTTTTTAAATTTTTTATTGAAGTAGTGGCTTGGGGCAATACATTTAACAAGTTGTTAATGTATGCAGGAATAATGTGCTGCTGGATACTTGCAAAACTTTGTATGATAAAGTGAGGCACCTGTGAAGACAGAAAATGCTGCAAATATTCAGTAGGTCAGGCAGCATCTGTGGAGAGAGAAACAGCTTTAATGGGCTGGGTTTTGCAGGGGGGGGTTCAGCAGGTGGGATCAGTGGCGGGTCAGGTGGTAAAGTGTTTTTTTTCCCCAGCGGGTCAGGACCCCGCTGTGAGTCCATTGCCATGTGCCTTTCCCCGATGTTGGGCCTGTCAACGCTGAGCAAACTTGACACACAGTGGCGGGTTCACAGCGGGGGACCCAATTCAGGTAATTAATGGATTTTTAGGAGCAACCTAAGAATTAATTTGAGCTCATCTCCTGCATTTGACAGCTGTCAAGCTGAACCGGACTTCAGTGGCCATTTAATCAGCTGTTGAGTTGACAGCTTCCCACCATTGATGAGCTGACCGAGGGCCATGTGGCTCTTTGTCGGCCGGCGCGGACACGATGGGCCGAAATGGCCTCCTACTGCGCTGTAGATTTCTGTTTCCATGTTAAATGTCAAGTAAAAGCTCCCACCTTACAGAGACATCGTTCCTCAGCTATAAACTCTTCCTCGCTGCATTTCCACAACAGATTCACCATGCTGCACGTCTTTACACAAGGTTCCATCTCATTACCTCTCATCATTGAGAGATCGCTTCTGTCATCTCTACTTCAGCCGCCATTTATTCCATAAGCATTGGTGCTCTTTATACTCTCTTAACTTGGTCCTCAGAATCCCACCACAATCATCCCCAACACCAGCAGCACCGGGGACACCAGCAGCACCAACAACACAAACCTTCTCCGCAATCACCTGATGCTGCACAGGACACAGGGCATCAGCACCCAATCACATTGCTGCCTGGAAGGCCAGGGATGGCATCACCATGGCCAGATTTACTTCACTTCAGACTGTACACCCTGGCTGACACATGATGTGCCAGGTCAGCACCACCCCACACCAACACCACAAAGCATCCCTACAATGCCCAAGCCATTCCTTTCACACTCATCATCAGTGCAGGGGGTACCATTATGTCTCACCATTCACTGCAACTCACTAAGCCACTTCCAAAGTTGCACACAAATCTGTCCAAGAATGCAGTGTTGAAATAAAGATTTCAATGTTTGACAAAACATTAACAGAAACGTTACATGAACATTGCATAAAACACCCAAGTGCTTATTTTTGTGTCTTGTTGGTTAGTATGATTGCACTAGGATGAGGGCGAGTGTGAGAGTTGGCTCATGAGATGGGGAGATGATACTGAGATAGAGATGGATGGGTAGAGGTGCAAGGTAAGTTGGTGTGTGTAAGGATGTGCAGGACTAGAGTAGGGAAGGCAGAGTGATGGGGATGTGATGAGAGGCACAGCAGGATGAGGTTGAATGTGGCTTTGTACTAACGCTTTCTGATCTACTGAGATCATTGAAAGGTTTACACCACTGCAGCCAGGTCCTCCTGACCACATCCCTGCTTGTGCCCTCCTGTACAATGTGCATCCAGGCTGTGTTGATCTCCTGGGGAGGTCTCTTCCACCCCTGGGAAGGGAAGAGGACCCCCCTGCATGCTTATGGAGGGAGTCATGAGAGAGCCTAGGTGCAGCCATGCCTCTCTGTGCAGTGCTTGTCAGTGTTTGCAACACTTCAATGCTGCAGGACATTGACAGCACAACTGTCAAAAGAAAGTTGGCCATGGTTTCTTTAATGACATCACCAGACCTCCTTCCTCTAATTGGCCAGGAAACATGCTGGGGCAGGCCAATCTCAGGAAATTCATTTTAGAGGCCGGGATGCAGACAGATAGCAACAGGGTCAGGACCCACCATTGACGAGGTTCGTAAAATAGCGGCCAATGTTTCAGGTCAAGATGTTGCCTGACCTGCTGAGTATTTCCAGCATTTATTGTTTTTATTTCAGATTTTCAGCACCCATCCCCTTTCAATATTTATCCCACACCTTACCTTCCCTCTGTTACTGACCATCACAGTGTCCTCTAGGCCACGATACTGAAATAAAAGCTATCACAAATCAAACTTTTCAATCCAACTTTATACATTTATCCATCCAATATTACATGAAATCAACTCATCGTCTTTACGCATTCTCTTAGTGCTCTTTCCCAGTTTGTTGAGGCCTGCCAATGCACCAAGCATTTCTGTGTTCATGCCCATCACCTTTCTTCTGTAGTCCACCCCGTCAAAGTCCCCATCTGAGTGCTCTGTTGCAGAACTCGCGTGCGACCTCGCCCTCCGGGCAGCTACCTGTTTCCCCTGGCCTGGCTGGCCACTTGTGCCCAGTGACTCACCACATGCAGATCCCACCTCTATACTACCATCTAAAGTACACACAGTGCTAGTTTCTGAGCTGGTGTTTGCGAGTGACAGATGGAGTGACGGTGTCTCTTCTCCACCACTCTCCTCTTGTTCTTCCTGCACTGTCTGGCCAGGTTGGAGTTCTCGGGCATCTGAAAGGAGAAAAGCATAGGGGAAGGAGGGTTGTGGTGAGGGAAGACGAGAAAGTAAGAAATGCATGCTAACACCATCTGCAGCTTATAAGTGAGAAGAGATTGTGGGATGAGGGGGAAGAAGGATTAGGTATGAGCATACCATCATCTTCATTGGTTTCATCCTCGCTGATTGCCATGGCCTCACTGATGGCCCCTTCAATACTATCGAGCATGGTCTCCCCCAGCTGGGTCAGGATATGCGGGCTTGGCCGTCCCCCGTTGGTTACCTGCTGCTCCCAGCGATTATGAACCACCTTGCCCTGCAAGAGAAAGGGAAGTGTGTCAGTGCGTGTGGTGCAATGTGTTTGGGTGATGTGCCGGTCATGGATGAATAGCTGCCAATGTGTGAGATGTGAGTATGAGGCTTGCAGCAGTGGTAAGTGTGTGAGGGTGAGGTGAAGCTATGAATGTGACATATGCGTCGTGATTGAAAGATATTGTTGGTAGGTGAGTGATGGGGGTGTGGTGCATTGAGCAATGTGCGAGGCTAATGGTGCAGTTGGTGAGATGTGACATTTGAAGATGCATTCAATGACCGTGACCGAGGTCATTGAACTTCTTGCGGCACTAGATCCTTGTCATCGGGGTAAGGCTGCTGGCAATGACTATCTGCTCCCACTGCCTGGGGGAGGGCCTCCTGGCCCCGTATGGTAGAGGACCTGTCTCATCCATTCTACTCCCTGCACTAAGGGCTCTTGTGTTGTGTCGGAGAACCTTGGTACCCTTTCTCTGCAATGTTGAGCCATTACTGAGTCACAGGTGCCTTGGCAAGCACTTACAGTTGTTGCTGAATGCAGAATGCACCTCCCCTTTAAAAGTGGAAGCTCAATCTAAATAGAGCTAGCCTCACACAAATGTTGGCCCCCTGCCGAGCACGCAACCACTCAGCAGCACACTCAGCACTGGGCTGCACACATCAATAATGATAAGTAGCAGGCAGCACGAATGTCGCCTGCTGCCCACATTACTTTCAATAGGCGCTTGTTGATTGTGCATCATAATCCCTGTGCCTGTTTTGGGCCTAATCGAATTTTTAGCCCATCGGGAGTTATTTTGGTCAAAGGGTGAAAACAGGCGCTAAATGTATGCAATGCTAATAAAACTAGCCTGGTTTGAAAGTCTGGACTTAGCGCTCAATTTTTGTCCTAATTTCTGCACCTTAATTTGAACATGCCTGGAGGTGCTAAACCAGAAACCTGCAGGTTTAGTACTCAAGTGCTGATTAGATGCAATTTCCCTGGAGCAGTATAAGTGAGCTCCTCGCACTCACTTCCACTGAAGATATGGAGTGCTCTGGCTGGAACACAGCAGCAAGTTTCAGGATGTCTCAGGGACTGAGGGAGAATGTGAATAGGTTCCTGGATGCAACACTGGAAGTCCTGGTGGAGGAGGTCCAGAGGAGGAACGATGTCATGTACCGGCAGAGGGATGGACGCCATCTTGCCCTCCTCACCCTCTTGTCCCTCTCTCCTGCAGCAACTGGTGCTTCTCTGTCAGGCCTCATGTCCTCCTCCCATTCCTCCTGCAGACCCAGAGGGACCCCTAGCAAGATGCTCATGAACAAGTACTTCCTTTCTCCTGGTGACCTATAAGGTGTGCCATTTGCCTCAGTCCCTGAGCCATCGTGTGCCATTGTGTGTCAACCAGTGCACTCCACACCTTCAGTGGAAGTGGGTGCGAGGAGCTCCATGAAGGTTGCGGTTGAGTGCAAAAAATGCAGGTGTCTTTTTTTAGCACCTCCAGGCAAGTTCACATTATGGTCATTGGTCATTAGGACCTAAATTGAGTGCTAAATCCAGACTTCCAAACAGGCGTGTCTTCGTAGCACAGCAACCATTTAGCGCACTGTTTTCACTCTTTGGCCAAAATAATCCCCAAAGTGTGCAGTACCTATTGCCAACTATCTCTTTATTTAATAGGAAGAGAGACAACCTGAGCACAGATGGCATAGGAGGTGCATGACTCACAGAACAAACTGCCCCATGCAGCAAATCACCTGGTTTGCAATGATCTGCAGAGACAGCCCACCACCTGTACTGAGCCATCAGTGGCAGTGAAAGCTGCTTCTACTCTTAAGTTTATATGCCCGACTCCTTCCAGGAATTTACACAGGACACCATAGGAGTTAGGTACTTTTTCCAGCTTTCTGAAGGAGGAGGAAAACTGGCATTTGGGAGAAGAGTACTATGCAAAGTAAATATGATTGATGACACCGCTGTACAGCCACTTCCCAATATCTTAGCAGTGCACATATACCCCCCCACTCCACCTCCACCCCACACACACACACAACTCTTTTTGGAAGACAAAAATAAACATTAAATCAAGTTCCCCGCGATCTGGGGGACACTCCAGACACTTTTCAACTGCCCCTTTTTATTTTTATTTATTTTTTGTTTTTTGTTTTTTTGTGATTTTTTGGGGGGCTTTAAAATCATAAATTTTACGTGCCCCCTATAAAAGGGGAGGGGGACACTAAAACCAGCAATAAAACAATTTAAACTTTAAAACATATAAAATCAAATTAAAATTTGGTTGCCGGGGGTGATGATGCACTCCAGTCCCTCCGGCGCCCACCTCTCACGGAAGGCCGTGAGCGTACCGGTGGACACCGCGTGCTCCATCTCCAAGGACACCCTGGCGCGAATGTACACACAGAAGAGAGGTAGGCAGTCAGGCTGAACGACCCCCTCGACCGCCCGCTGCCTAGACTGGCTGATGGGCACACACACACACACACACCCCCATACTGTTACAGCTGACATTTTTTAGTAATACCATGGAAATATATAGAAATGCATCTATGTGGCAGCCAACAGGAGGCCTGGTCCATTTTAAGGGTTAAACGGCATTACCATAATGACACAGCCAACATCAAGGTTGGTTGTGTGGTGGGGAAGGGGGTGTCTCTTTGTGGAAGAGGTGAGGAACCCAGTTTGGCAGCAGCCCACATTATTTTTGTGGCGCCCAGAGGAGCATTTCTACTACTCCTGGCCTCACACACATAATTAAACAGTTAGGGGGAGAAATTCGTGTAGTTTAGTGCCACACGTTAGCACCACAAGATGGCGCTAAAACGCTTTTGACAGATTTAACGCGACCAAATGCCGGTTCAGCACTGCACGCCATATCAGTGTTTCCTGTAGCGCTGCCCCTGGACATGATCGCTGGGGACCTCACCATCACGGAGATCGTAACGTCAGTGAGTGTGCAATGCTCAATTGATGCCCGATCTCCCTACTTCATTACAGCCAATGAACTTACCGCATGGAGAAAATAATGACAGCTTCGAGTGGTGTGCAACAGTAGGAAGCCAGCTCTAGCAATGACATTTAAAGGGATTATCACCAATCACTCAGACCTGACAGGTTTTTGAAGTTTGAGTGGCTGTGTGCTACTTCCTGCTGCTGGAAGAGTTTTCTTTATTCATTTCAATGTTGTTTGGTACCTGGGAGTGTTGCAGCAAGTACAAAACTCCATAATTATTTCTGAAACGCTCTAACTTACAACATTTGCTGAAAGTCATGGGGGCTGTACCGGCAACGGCGGAGGGAGCAGAGGCAGCCTTCTGCCGGGCTGTCCGTGACCAGCTCATCAGACTCTGATTCGCGTGAATGGAACCACAGATCCTCATAACTCACCACATCCCTATCATACAATGCCTGTCTCACGCCATATCACAGCAACCTCCTGGGTGCAAACGTGAAATTAGAGAAACCACAAAATATTCTAAACACCTTTAACAAAATGTATCTATAAACATATCACATGAATTCTACTAACTAATATCCCTTGTGCCTGCCATAGTTGAATAGCTATCATTGAGTGCAAGGTGTGAGATGCGGGTGTGAGTTTTGCTAGGGAAAGATTTTTGGTGGGTGTGTGCTGGGGGTGTGGTGCATTGAGCAGTGTGTGAAGCTTGTGATACAGATGGTGGTATGTAGCATTTGTTGAAGCCTTCACTCACCTTGACCACCCGTGTAAGTTCATTAAACTTCCTCCTGCACTGGGTGTGAGTCCTGGGGACCACAGTGCTGCCCATGATGTGGTGTGCCACCTCCTTCCACACAGTCCGGTAGACTTATGGCGAGGGCCTCCTGCCAGTTGGCAGGTACAGGACCGACTGCCTTCTCTCCGTTGCTAAAACCAATGCCGCCAAAACTTTATCGGAAAATATCCAGGCTCTCTCCCTGTGCCGGCCATCTGCCATCCGCATTTGTAAATAAGTGCACCTTCTCCTTGTCCTTCTTATGGTTTTATGAGGCAGCAGTACACCCAACAATGCTGAGAATGAGGTGCTGCAACATCAATTAACCTCCCCTTTCAGCAGTGAAAAAAGCCTGTGACAATCATTACTTGCATTTAGACTGTCCCTGATATTGGACCATATTTTCAGTGTCATGCCAATGAGTTTGGGTTTTTAGACAAGAATCATGACTGAAATCATTTTAATGAAGATTGAGGATGAATTGTGCATGCAGCCTAGACGATTTTCAACTGGCGCTACTTAACCATTTTTAGTCTAAACACTGCCCATTTCTTGGTTATAATTAATTTCTAGCCCTTAATTTTTTGGTTCCCCTTTGACTGGACCTCCAGATAAAACTGCTTTGCATGCTTTGTCAAGTTGTATCCTAAAATGACAGCCAGAATCCTACGTACATCACCCTAATTTTCATAGTGGAGCCGATCACCTGTAACGGGTGGGTGCTCTTTCTATCCTGTGGTAGGCATTGCTGAAGATGGCATTGACTGGATCAGGAATGGAAATGGGTCGGTAACCTTTTTTCCTCCATTTAAGGGGCGGTATCGTCCTGATTCTGCCCAGTGGTGCCAATGAAAATCTCCCACTATGAGTTGAAATTAATTGAAAGTTAAAATAGTTTCGACTTCTAAGATTATTTCTGCCATTGTTGGTCAGTGTATGAATCCAGACATGCAGGTATCTGGCAGAGGGGCTGATAGTCAAAGAGTTTTCAGTAAGGATGGCCCGATATTATAACCAAAATTACTGGTATAAATTGAATGGTAATGCAGTGGATGTAATTTATCTAGATTTTCAAAAGGCCTTCGATAAGGTGCCCCATAATAGATTGATGAACAAGATCAGAGAATGCGGAGTCAGGGGACTGGATAACTAGCTGGCTTGAAGACAGAAAGCAGAGAGTAGGGGTAAAGGGCAGCTATTCACGGTGGCAAAAGATGGGTAGTGGTGTTCCACAAGGATCAGTGCTGGGACCACTGTTGTTCACAATTTACATCAACCATTTAGATTTTGGAATCATAAACACATTTTCTAAACTTGCAAATGACACCAAATTGCGGGGGGGGGGGGGCGGAAATAGTCAATACTGAGGAGGACTGCAACACATTACAGGAGAACATTAATAAACTTGCAGAATGGGCATAGAATTGGAAAATGAAGTTCAACACAAATAAATGTGAGGTACCTGTATTACATTTTGGTAGGAAGAATAGGGAGGTCACTTATTATTTGGGGGTTGCGAGTCGAGTACAGAAACAAAGGGATCTCGGAGTACAAATACACAAATCACTGAAAGTTGTGACACAGGTTAGCAAGGCCGTAAAAAGCAGACCAAGCACTAGGGTTTATTTCTAGAGGTATACAATTGAAAAGTAGGAAGTTATGCGAAACCTATATCGAATCTTGTTTAGACCACACTTGGAGAACTGCGTACAATTCTGGCCGCCATATTATAAAAAGGATACAGAGGCACTTGAGAGGGTGCAGAGAAGATTTACAAGGATGATACCAGAAATGCGAGGTTTACATATCAGGAAAGGATGAACAGGCTGTATTCGGCTCTGTGGGACTGGATGGGCCTAGACCTGCTGGAAGTGTACGAGATTATGCTTCTGGCTGGCAGCATGCCAGAATCGAAGAGGAAAGGCATCATCACCCTCATCTACAAGCAGAAGGGGGAGAGGGAGGAAATCAAAAACTGGCAGCCCATTTCGCTGCTCAATGTGGACTACAAGATCCTGTCAAAGGTCATCGCCAAATTAGGATGGAGAATGAAACAGTTCATTCAGAGACCATGGTCCAGAACTTAAAGAAGGGTAACTTTGAAGGTATGAGGCGTGAATTGGCAAGGATAGATTGGCGAATGATACTTAAGGGGTTGACAGTGGATGGGCAATGGCAGACATTTAGAGACCGCATGGATGAACTAAACAATTGTACATCGCTGTCTGGCGTAAAAATAAAAAAAGGAAGGTGGCTCAACCGTGGCTATCAAGGGAAATCAGGGATAGTATTAAAGCCAAGGAAGTGGCATACAAATTGGCCAGAAATAGCAGCGCACCCGGGGACTGGGAGAAATTTAGAACTCAGCAGAGGAAGACAAAAGGTTTGATTAGGGCAGGGAAAATAGAGTACGAGAGGAAGCTTGCAGGGAACATTAAGACGGACTGCAAAAGCTTCTATAGATATGTAAAGAGAAAAAGGTTAGTAAAGACAAATGTAGGGCCCCTGCAGTCAGAATCAGGGGAAGTCATAACGGGGAACAAAGAAATGGCAGACCAATTGAACAAGTACTTTGGTGCGGTATTCACTAAGGAGGACACAAACTACCTTCCGGATATAAAAGGGGTCAGAGGGTCAAGTAAGTAGGAGGAACTGAGGGAAATCTTTATTAGTCGGGAAATTGTGTTGGGGAAATTGATGGGATTGAAGGCCGATAAATCCCCAGGGTCTGATGGACTGCATCCCAGAGTACTTAAGGAGGTGGCCTTGGAAATAGCGGATGCATTGACAGTCATTTTCCAACATTCCATAGACTCTGGATCAGTTCCTATGGAGTGGAGGGTAGCCAATGTAACTCCACTTTTTAAAAAAGGAGGGAAGAGAAAACAGGGAATTATAGACCGATCAGCCTGACATCGGTAGTGGGTAAAATGATGGAATCAATTATTAAGGATATCATAGCAATGCATTTGGAAAGAGGTGACATGATAGGTCCAAGTCGGCATGGATTTGTGAAAGGGAAATCATGCTTGACAAATCTTCTGGAATTTTGTGAGGATGTTTCCAGTTGAATGGACAAGGGAGAACCAGTTGATGTGGTGTATTTGGACTTTCAGAAGGTTTTCGACCTGGTCCCACACAAGAGATTAATGTGCAAAGTTAAAGCACATGGGATTGGGGTTAGTGTGGTGACGTGGATTGAGAACTGGTTGGCAGACAGGAAGCAAAGAGTAGGAGTAAATGGGTACTTTTCAGAATGGCAGGCTGTGACTAGTGATGTACCGCAAGGTTCTGTGCTGGGGCCCCAGCTGTTTACATTGTACATTAATGATTTAGACGAGGGGATTAAATGTAGTATGTCCAAATTTGCGGATGACACTAAGTTGGGTGGCAGTGTGAGCTGCTAGGAGGATGCTATGAGGCTGCAGAGTGACTTGGATAGGTTAGGTGAGTGGGCAAATGCATGGCAGATGAAGTATAATGTGGATAAATGTGAGGTTATCCACTTTGGTGGTAAAAACAGAGAGACAGACTATTATCTGAATGGTGACAGATTAGGAAAAGGGGAGATGCAACGAAACCTGGGTGTCATGGTACATCAGTCATTGAAGGTTGGCATGTAGGTACAGCAGGCGGTTAAGAAAGCAAATGGCATGTTGGTCTTCATAGCGAGGGGATTTGAGTACAGGGGCAGGGAGGTGTTACTACAGTTGTACAGGGCCTTGGTGAGGCCACATCTGGAGTATTGTGTACAGTTTTGGTCTCCTAACTTGAGGAAGGACATTCTTGCTATTGAGGGAGTGCAGCGAAGGCTCACCAGACTGATTCCCGGGATGGCGGGACTGACAAATCAAGAAAGACTGGATAAACTGGGCTTGTATTCACTGGAGTTCAGAAGAATGAGCGGGGATCTCATAGAAACGTTTAAAATTCTGACGGGTTTAGACAGGTTGGATGCAGGAAGAATGTTCCCAATGTTGGGGAAGTCCAGAACCAGGGGTCACAGTCTAAGGATAAGGGGTAAGCCATTTAGGAGCGAGATGAGGAGAAACTTCTTCACCCAGAGAGTGGTGAACCTGTGGAATTCTCTACCACAGAAAGTTGTTGAGGCCAATTCAGTAAATATATTAAAAATGGAGTTAGATGTAATCCTTACTACTAGGGGGATCAAGGGGCATGGTGAGAAAGCAGGAAAGGGGTACTGAAGTTGCATGTTCAGCCATGAATTCATTGAATGGCGGTGCAGGTTCGAATGCCCTACTCCTGCACCTATTTTCTATGTTTCTATGTTTCTATGTAACAAGGTCAAGTCTGCTCTTGAGCTGGTGATTCACCCGGACCAGACCTGCGCTGTCCCCGGCAGGAAGATCTCTGATAGCCTCGCGCTACTCAGGGATACGATCGCCTATGTGCGGGACAGAAGGGTGGACACCTGCTTAATCAGCTTAGATCAGGATATCGCACAAGTACCTGATGGACGTGCTCTCTAAAATGGGGTTTGGGGAGGATATCCGCAATTGGATCCAACTGCTCTACACAGACATCAGTAGCGCAGTTCAAATCAACGGGTGGGAAACTGAAAGCTTTCTGATCAGTTCTGGAGTCAGGCAAGGCTGTCCTCTCTCTGTCTTGTTTGTATGCTGTATCAAGCCCTTTGCCGAATCCATCAGGAAGGATGCGGACATTAGAAGGGTGACGATCCCAGGCAGCGGAGGCGCTCAGGTCAAGACCTCCCTGTACATGGATGACGTCACCGTCTTTTGCTCGGATCCGCAGTCGGTCCGCAGATTGCTCACAATCTGCGACCAGTTTGAACTGATCTCGGGAGCGAAGGTCAATCGCAGCAAAAGCGAGGCCATGTTCTTTGGCAACTGGGCTGACCGATCCTTTATTCCTTTCACTGTTAAGCCAGATTACCTGAAGGTGTTGGGAATATGGTTCGGAGCGGACGGGGCGTACGCCAAAAACTGGGAACAGCTTATCGCCAAAGCGAAACAAAAACTGGGATGGTGGAAGCTGCGCTCCCTCTCCATTGCAGGAAAGAACCTGGTCATCAGGAGTGAGGTGCTCTCGGTGTTGTTGTTACGTGGCACAGGTCTGGCCCAGCTCACACTCCTGTGCTGCGGCAGTCACCCGGGCCGTCTTCCACTTTGTCTGGAGGTCTAAAATGGACCATGTCCGCAGAGACACGATGTACAAATCTCTGGACAGTGGAGACAAAGGATGTTCCGAACGTGGCCCTCATCCTGATGGCCACCTTTGTGTGCGACTGCATCAAGCTGTGCACAGACCCCCAGTACGCAAACACCAAGTGTCACTACGTGCTGAGGTTCTACCTGTCCCCGGTGTTGCGAAGGATGGGTCTGGCCACGCTGCCACAAAATGCCCCCACCAGTTGGACCATGCCTGTCCACCTGTCCTTCGTGGAAAAGTTTTTCAGAAAAAATCCCTTTGACCACAAGGCCATAAAGCAGTGGTCGGCACGTAAGGTCCTGGACGCCCTACGATAAAAGGAGAGGGTGGACCCTGTCGGATGGTTCCCCGAGCAGACTGTCGGACTCGTTTGGCAGAACGTCTCATTGCCAGAGCTTTCACATAAGCACCAAGACGTAGCTTGGTTGGCGGTGAGGAGGGCCCTACCTGTCAGATCCTTGATGCACAGCCGAGGTTTCAGAGACCCGGCACGCTGCCCCCGAGTTGGCTGTGGTGCAGACGAGACTGTCATCCATCTCCTTCGAGATTGCCCCTTTGCACAGCAGGTCTGGGAGGAGATGCAGTGGCTGCTGTTGAGGTTCATCCCAAGCAGCTCCATAACACAGGACTCTGTGCTCTACGGACTGTTCCCAGGGACACACACCGAGACAGACATCACCTGCTGCTGGAGGGCCATCAACTCGGTGAAAGACGCTCTTTGGTCTTGCCGAAACTTGCTGGTCTTCCCGAGCAAGGAGATGTCCACGTCTGCGTGTTGCAGACTGGCGCAATCCAAGATCCAGGAGTATGTGCTGAGGGACGCACTAAAAATTGGTGCAGTCGCCGCAAAGGCACGGTGGGGAAGAGCCACAGTTTAAAGCCCTTCCGCCACGGTAAACCCAGGGGCTGCAATTAGTATAAAACTCCCCTCGGGCTGTACTTGTAAACCTTTTGTATACATAGAGCACCATGATCTGAAAACACCTATGTATTGCCATGTATAATGCAAGTTCTATTTAGTAATGTATGTTGCAAAGAAATGTAACTGTACCCTCACCCATTCACGTGTACCGTATAGTGCCACACGTAACGTAATTTGATGACTGTATTACAATGTATCCTGGATTCTACCGAATTGTTCATCGAAATGTAAAGCAAGCAAATGTTTGAACGGATCTGCCGTCAGCATCCAAATGTATTGTATGGAATTGCTGATCGCATCCAAATGTACTGACCTGCCTTCCAATGTATTGTGCAAATTTTTATATCAATAAAGGATATTTTGAAATTTAAGAAAATGAACAGGCTGGGTCTCTTTTCTTTACTTCCCTGAAAGGGAGTGCTGAGTGCCTTGAAGTGTTGCTGCTCAATGGCACTCTCTGTTGATCGGACATTCATATGCTAATTGACTAATTGCAGAAACTTGTCTTTCCAGTTTGGCTGGGTCTGGCCTTTTGGCTCGGGCCAAGCACCAATTGTAGAGAAGAAGAAATCTGCATGTCGACCGAAAACGGGCGGACCAGGAGGTCCGCCAAGGTGCCGGACTGGCACCACAAAAGATTGAAGGCTCCGGCCAAAACACAAGCCAAAAGGAGGAATCTGCAAACTGGATGGCAGCCAACTGAGCGGCGAACCAGGGTGTCTGAAACACCATCTGAGTGACTGCAAAGAAAGTGGAAGGACAGATGACGATGCACCGGGACATCTTCATGATGAAAATTCTGCTTGAAACCTGTGGCATGAAAATCGTGGATGTCTTCGCCTTGCAGGACATCCCGAAGAGAGGTTACTTTGATGTAACCTTCAGAAATGTCAGCCAATGCCTGAAATTCCTGAAGGGATTGAAGGAGGCGAGTGAACCACTGCGGTCAATGCTGACTTGGGAACCACTGTTCACCCTCCCATCGCAGAGGAAGCGCACTATCACAGTGCACATGTACAATCCCCACATCCCAATCATTGATGTGCTGACATTCCTCGCCAGGTATGTCGATGGGGCAGGAAACAGCATCAACCTGAAGGTCTTCCATGGGATTTGGACTAGCAAGAGCCAGATCCAGGTCACCTTAAAAGTGGACGCCAGCGGAACCATCCTGCACCCCCCTCCAGCTTCGCCATCGGAGGAAGTCGGGGCTATATGGTGTACGCCGGACAACCCAATGTGTGCCGAACCTGCGGGAAAGCAGGCCACCTGGCAGCAAGCTGCAAAGCAATCATTTACCGCAACTGCAAGAAGGAAGGACACCAGACAAAGGACTGCAAAGAGAGCAAGTGCTGCAACCTTTGTGGCCAGGCTGGACATCTGTATAAGGCCTGCTCCAAGCGCAATTGCAGCTATGCGAAGGCGGCAAAGAACATGTGACATTTGAGGAGAAAGCTGAGAAGCGCAATGCCCCAGAGGAGACCAACACCTCCCTCCCTTTCAAGACATCATGCGAACAAACCACTGCCCTAGTCGACACTGACCGAGAGGAGGAAGGAAAGTCTGCCACGGCAAGCCACTAGACACTAACACCCAGCAGTGGAACTCCCCCCCGAGACACCGAGTCCATGGAAGAGGAGGGAGCAGAAGCAGAAGAGGAACAGGAATGGCAGCGTGTCACCGAAGAAGGCGGCCCGCAAGTCAAAGGAAAAGATGCCACCTGCAGAAACGAGAGGCAAAAGACGGCTACCATCTACGATGGACAGCAGTGGCTGCAGCTCATCCGATGATGAAGGGCGAGGCAAAAGCCCCCACTACCACCAGCAGAAGAAGAGGCAACATGCCAATGTGACCAGTGCAGTCCAGCTCCGGGACACCGGGAGCAGTGATGTCACTGATGCACCCCTGCTCCAGATTTCCGGGAGCGACGAAGCCACCAATGCACCCCCACTCTTGATCTCTGGGAGCGACGAAGCGACAGATGCACCCCTGCTCCAGAACGCTGTGAGTGACGACACCACAGGGGATGCACACAAGGAACAATCAACACCAGGCGAGGGAAGTCCAGTTGACATGGAGGACCCCCCATCCGCACTGCTGGCATCCCCTGGTCAAACCATCCCCAAGGCAGAGGACAACTCATATCTCAGCCAAGGTGCAGTAGAAAAGTTTAAAGCTAACCTATGTATACGGGAACAGGCCACGGGGCCAAAGGACTGCATGTTCGAAATGTAATGTTTGGATTGTAATCACCCGTTTAAAAATGGGTTAAAGATTGCATCCATTAACGTGCGTAGCATTAAGTCGACTACCCGATGTGTTTCCACCTTGGGGTACCTCGCCAAGGTCAAGGCAGACCTGCTATTCTTGCAGGCGTGCGGCCTACCGCACTTCAACAGTTACCAGCAGTGGTCGCAATGGTGGTCCCACGGACCATCCGTCTGGTCAGGAGGCAACGATTGCCGTTCCTCCTGCCTGGGCATTCTGCTGCAGGGAGGCCACTTCACCATCACTGAAGTTAAGGAGGTAATGGGCGGCCGCCTCCTCGTAGCAGATGTATTGTATAAAAATGTTCCTATAACGTGTATGCCTCGCCTCTCAGAAATGAGCAGCTGGCCCTCCTCCAGCAGCTCCCACTGCTGCTGGCGACATCCAGACCAGTCGATCTGGGCAGTGATTTCAACTGCATCATCGATGCGGCTGGATGATCCAGCAGAGCCGACAGCAAACTGGACACCACATCCAAACTCCTGATGGACGTGGTAAAAGATGCCAGGCTGTGCGACGTCTTCAGCAACCCTGCAGATGGAGCACCGCGCAGATACACCTGGTCGAGACCCGACGGGTCCATCCATTCCAGAATAGGCTTCCTGTTTGTGTCCCATACGCTCAAGGTCAGATTCACCGACGTCACGCCGGTGTTCTTCTCTGACCACTGCCTCCTATTGGCCGATTGCTTCCCACAGGAAGACCAGAAAGTTGGCAGGGGGATATGAAAGCTCAACGTGAAACTGTTGATCCTGGAAAACATTGAGGAACTCAAGAGGGATTCCAAAGGTTGGAGAACCGTAAAACCCCTTTGTGATTCCCCGATGCACTGGTGGGAAACAATCAAGACAAACATCAAGTGGTTCTTCATCCTCAAAGGTGTTCAGGAGGCGAGAGGGAGACAGAAGGAATTGTCCCAACTCCAGAAGAGTATGCAAAACCTGCTCCTCCTGATGGGGGTCGATGTCGCGGAGGAACTCCAAGAGTGAAGGGCCAGCAAACCTCGCTCTTTGCCTCAGAGTCCTCCAAAATCATCTTCCGCTCCAGAGTCCGCTCCGTCGAGCAGGATGAGACGTGTTCGCGTTTCTTCTTCCAAAAGGTACACAGGGGGAGCTCTGTGATCAGAAGCCTAAAGGAAGAAGATGGTTCTGTGACGTCTTCGCAGCCCGTCATGCTGAGGATCAGCAAATCTTTCTATGCCAGGCTGTACGACGTCAAGCCCACAGACCGCACAGCTTCCCAGTCTTTCCTGTCGTCTATCTAAGAGATCTTAGACGACAGCGAGTGGGAGAGTCTGAACCATCCGCTAACTCTGGACGAGCTGACAAAAGCCGTCCGGTCACTCGCGACGAGTAAAACTCCCAGAAGCGACGGTTTACCGGTCGAGTTGTATTCGGCTCTGTGGGATTGGATGGGCCCCAACCTGCTGGAAGTGTACGGGGGTATGCTTCTGGCCGGCAGTATGTCAGAATCAATGAGGAAAGGCATCATCACCCTCATCTACAAGCAGAATGGGGAGAGGGAGAAAATCAAAAACTGGCGGCCCATCTTGCTGCTCAATGTGGACTACAAGATCCTGTCAAAGGTCATTGCAAACAGGGTCAAGTCTGCTCTGGAGCTGGTGATCCACCCGGACCAGACCTGCGCTGTCCCCGGCAGGAAGATCTCTGATAGCCTCGCGCTACTCAGGGATACGATCGCCTACGTGCGGGACAGGATATCGCATATGTACCTGATGGACGTGCTCTCCAAGATGGGGATTGGGGAGGGTATCCGCAATTGGATCCAACTGCTCTACACAGACATCAGTAGCACAGTTCTAATCAACAGGTGGGAAACTGAAAGCTTTCCGATCAGGTCTGGAGTCAGGCAAGGCAGTCCCCTCTCCTCTGTCTTGTTTGTGTGCTGTATCGAGCCCTTTGCCGAGTCCATCAGGAAGGATGCGACCATTAGAGGGGTGACGATCCCAGGAAGCGGAGGCACTCAAGTCAAGACTTCCCTGTACATGGACGACGTCGCCATCTTTTGCTCGGATCTGCAGTCGGTCCGCAGATTGCTCACAATCTGCGACCAGTTTGAACTGGCCTCAGGAATGAAGATTAATCGCAGCAAAAGCGAGGCCATGTTCTTTGGCAACTGAGCTGACTGATCCTTTATTCCCTTCACCATTAAGCCAGATTACCTGAAGGTGTTGGGAATATGGTTCGGAGCGGACGGGGCGTGCGCCAAAAACTGGGAAGAGCGTATCACCAAAGTGAAACAAAAACTGGGATGGTGGAAGCTGTGCTCCCTCTCCATTGCAGGAAAAAAACTGGTCATCAGGAGTGAGGTGCTCTCGGTGTTGTTGTACGTGGCGTAGGTCTGGTCCATCTCACGCTCCTGTGCTGCGGCAGTCACCCGGGCCGTCTTCCACTTTGTCTGGAGGTCCAAAATGGACCATGTCCGCAGAGACACGATGTACAAATCTCTGGACAGTGGAGACAAAGGATGTTCTGAATGTGGCCCTCATTCTGAAGGCCACCTTTGTGTGCGGCTGCATCAAGCTGTGCACAGACCCCCAGTACGCAAACACCAAGTGTCACTACGTGCTGAGGTTCTACCTGTCCCCGGTGTTGTGAAGGATGGGTCTGGTCATGCTGCCGCGAAATGCCCCCACCAGTTGGACCATGCCTGTCCACCTGTCCTTCTTGGAAAAGTTTTTCAGAGAAAACCCCTTTGACCACAAGTCCATAAAGCAGTGGTTTGCACGTAAGGTCCTGGATGCTCTACAAAAGAAGGAGAGGGTGGACCCTGTCGCATGGTTCCCCGAGCAGACTGTCGAACTCGTCTGGCAGAACGTCTCATTGCCAGAGCTTTCACAGAAGCACCAAGACGTAGCTTGGTTGGCGGTGAGGAGGGCCCTACCCGTCAGATCCTTCATGCACAGCCGAGGTTTCAGAGACATGGCACTCTGCCCCCGAGTTGGCTGTGATGTGGATGAGACTGTCATCCATCTCCTTCGGGCTTGCCCCTTTGCAAGGCAGGTCTGGGAGGAGATGCAGTGGCTGCTGTTGAGGTTCATCCCAAGCAGCTCCGTAACACAGGACTCTGTGCTCTATGGGATGTTCTCAGGGATACACACCGAGACAGACATCATCTGCTGCTGGAGGGCCTTCAACTCGGTGAAAGACGCATTTTGTTCTTGCCGAAACTTGCTGGTTTTCCAGAGCAAGGAGATGTCCACGTCTGCGTGTTGCAGACTGACGCAATCCAAGATCCAGGACTATGTGCTGAGGGACGCACTAAAGTTTGGTGCAGTCGCCGCAAAGGCACAGTGGGGAAGAGCCACAGTTTAAAGCCCTTCCGCCACGGTAAACCCAGGGGCTGTAATCAGTATAAAAATCCCCTCGGGCTGTACTTGTAAACCTTTGTATACATAGAGCACCATGATCTGAAAAAACCTATGTAGTGCCATGTATAATGCAAGTTCTGTTTATTAATGTATGTCGCAAAGAAATGTAACTGTACCCTCACCCATTCCGTGTACCGTATAGTGCCACTAGTAAAGTAATTTGATGACTGTATTACAATGTATCCTGGATTGTACTGAAATGTACCTCGAAATGTCAAGCAAGTAAATGTATTGAACGGATCTGCCGTCAGCATCCAAATGTATTGTATGGAATTGCTGACCGCATCCAAATGTACTGACCTGCCTTCCAATATATTGTGCAAACTTTTATATGAATAAAGTATATTTTGAAATTTAAAAAAATGTACAGGCTGGGTCTCTTTTCTCTTGAACAAAGAAGGCTCAGGGGTGACCTAATAGAGGTCTTTAAAATTATGAAAGGTTTTGATAGCGTATACAGAGAGAATGTTTCCACTTGTGGGGAAGAGCATAAGTAGAGACCATCAATATAAGATAATCACCAAGAAATCCAACAGGAAATTCAGAAGAAACTTCTTTACCCAAAGAGTTGTGAGAATGTGTAACTCACTACTACAGGAAATGGTTGAACCGAATAGTATAGGTGCTTTTAAGGGGAGGCTAGATAAGCATATGAGGGAAAAGGAAATAGAGGGTTATGCTGATAGATTTAGATGAGGAAAGACAGAAGGAAGCTCGAGTGGAGCATAACCGCTGGTATGGACTGGTTGGGCCGAATGGCCTCTTTCTGTGCCATATATCCTTTGTAATCCTATGTAATATTAGCTTAATGCTAATGGATAAAGAAGTGAGACAATAGTGTAACAAAATTTATCTGCCCAGAAACATCAAATTCTGTAGAAATGGCAGTGTTCAATGATGCATGATATCAAGGGCACAATATAACAGAAAATCCCATAGTGGCCGCAACTTTTCCAGCCTGGAAAAATGCCTGTTCCTCTCTGAAAATACTACAGAGAGTAATTGGGCTTCTCCCCAGTCTGGTGCAATGGAGAACTCCTGGATGCATTCACTATGGGTGGATTCTGAACCTAGCTCAAGAAATGTATCAGCAGGCCAGTCCAACTCTTGACTTCCCACAGCTTCTAGACAAATTCCACATTCCCAAATATGATTGTTGCTTCTATCTCCAAATGAAACATTTCCTCCAGACCATTTTGCAATCGTTTTGAAGCATGCTAATCCCTTGGATATATGCCTCCACACAAACCTGCACAAACACATCTCTACTCTTTGTTCAATGTTTGCCTCCAGTTCAAAGGATAGCACAGAAAACCTGAGGGAGGTCTGGGCTGCCAACAACAGTGTCCTTTTGTATAGCACCTTTACTGTAGAAAAGCACCCCACAGCATGTCACAGAAGCTTAATCAGAAACTTGACACTGAGCCAAAGAAGGAGATATTAGGAGAGGTAGGTAGAAGCTTGGTCAAAGAGGGATGTTTTCAGGAAGATCTTACAGGAGGAGAGAGATGGAGCAGCAAAGTGATGTTGGGAGGGAATTCCAGAATTTAGGATTAGAAGGCTGAATGAAGAGGAGGAATTGACACAAATTGAATTGAAACAAACCTTTACAACTACCACCTGAAGCAAAATGCTTGTATTTATCGGGGCCTGTATTTTCCGGGACTACTTGGGTATCTGGGACATAGGGGGCAATTTTCGCCATCATTATGCGCCGTTTTTTTGGCACCCGGCGACTTTTTTGGCGTAATCGGTCATTTGAAATTTTTCCCAAAGTTTTGGCGCTGGCGCCAACTGTCTGCGCCAGATTTTTTGATGCCAGATATTTTGGCATTGGTCTGTGTTGAAAAGGGATTCTGCGCCATTTCTGGCCATTTATGCCAGTTTCCCCAGCAACAATTTTTTCCCAAACGGTGCAGAGAGACCTCAGACACCATCGTAAAAAAGCCTACATAAGTTAAGGAAACCGGCGCTGGCCCACTGCAATCCCTGGCTGAAGGTTCTCCAAGCACATTCTAGAGCTTCTGTGCCTGACTGAACAACAATCATACTCCAGGCACATTGAAAAATAATTTGCACCATTTAAGAAAATGTCATTCACAGGGTGTTGTTAAACTTGCAGAAGAGTCTTTTCAATCTAATAGACTTAATACAATTGAATGCAACTTCATGTCAATTTCATACTATTTCAGTCCACAGTATTTTCAGTGAGTGATTTTTTTTTCCAGCGCATGCGCAGTGATTTTTCGGCGCACATTACAAGTTCCCAGAATTGTCTTCGGGTAGCACGGCGCTAAAAATAACTTCTGTTTTGTGGAAAATGGTGGGTTTTGTTTGCGCAAATGAGGGGGAAAAAAAGTACATTATTGTACGTGGGAGCCAGAAATCGAGAATGTGGAAAATCGGGTCAGAATTTGTGACTCAGAGAGCTCCCCTAGTGGGCAAAACCCTTGAAATCTCCGACTCCACTGAACCTAAGCGGCCCCACCAAATTACCCTGACTGCCAGCATTGCACTAAGCTGTACCAACAACCTTAGTATATCATTGAAAAGAAAGAATTTGCATTTATATAGCACCATGCATGACCTCAGGATGCCCCAAAGCTCCTTACAGCCAATGAGGTCAGAGTGATACCACTGAAGCACAACAAAATGGTATAGTGACTTCACAAAATGCACGTGAAATACTGATGGTAGAAATGGACTTGTTAGAATTCAATCTCCAACCGCCTATTAGTCAACACAATGCTGTTAGAATGCTGGAAAGACCGTTACATTGCTTGTGTGCAAGAGTGGTCTAATTTACTGGTTTGCACAGCAGGAGTGCAAAAATTACCTTCAAATTTGAAAGGAGAATGTGAGAATATGAGTACATGTGGAGCCTTGTGTTGGTAGGAGGCTGATGCAAAAAAGGGACTAATTAAGTAGAACAGCTGCTTGATAAGACATAGATTAAAATTCTATTAGATAATTATTCAATTTATCTTCTGTAGGAGTGTCACAACAGACCCAGTTGGGAGTAGGAAACACAGATAAAATGATTCAAAGTGTGAGTCTTAACAAGCAGTGGATAAACCAGGAATTTGACCTCCTTGACAAAAAAATGTGGATAGAATTGTTTGATTACTACAAAAGCAAATGATTGAAATCCATTAATCTAACCAAAAAAAGCCAGAGTATCATGGTAAGAACAACCCTAATTATATGAATACACCAGCTATGGACTAATTCCTACTACTTAATTTGCTGATGTTAGCACGCATTTATTGAAATTTTGCAAGCAAACTGCACGGCAGGATTAATCATTAGCTAAGCAATATTTTCTAAAATCAGATACCGCTATTAAGTGGAAAAAAAGAGTCTGTTGTGACACGCTCCTGGACCTTTGAACATGGCAGTGCAGTCTTCAGTCTATAGCAGAGCACTAACTCTGGCAAGAAGGCTAACTCCTGTGTTTATAGAGATACTTCAAGATACATGCATTCAAGCTAGAGTAATGTGTTCAGTAGCCATTGATGCTAGGTTATGTTGTCTGTCAAGCCCTTGAGGAATAACAGACCTAGATTAATTATTCTGTGTTTCATAACATTTACAAAATTTCATAAAGAACATGAGACCTGTGAAAGAAATCATGTCCAAGTATATGCAACCATTTGTAACCTTGAGGTATTCTGAAGAAATTGTATTGTGCAGGGTTTAATTAAGTGCTAGCATTTCGAGGTTCATTTGCACAAGAATATTATGGTATTAGGCAGCCTCCTGTTAACCTGCTGGTGCAGGAACCAGGAGAATAGCATTAAGATTTAAAAAAACGTCTACATTTCACATTTACTGGCTGTTGTGACATGCATTCCTCCTCTGGTCCTTTGAACATGGCAATGCAATCTTCAGTCTAAAGCAGAGCATGAGGCAACAAAATTAGTGTCAGAAGAAAGAAAACAGACAGGTACAATGAAAAAGAGAAAATTACAGTCAACACTTTTACCTCAAATTCATTAACTGTTCGACTTACTTGGAAGTGGTAATCAACCTTGAGAGGTGAAGCAGGGAGCACAGGGGAAGGTTCTATTGCTCGAATGAGCCAAGTGGGTAAATAGCATAACCTTCCTTAGGTTTAAATAAACTTATCTATGAGTAAACATGACATTAAACAATATATTAAGTGTGCTTCACATCCAATGAAGTGCTTTTGAAGTGCAGTTGGAGTTGTAAAGTAGGCAAATGTGGCAGCCAAGACACCATAAACACCAAATGACCCGCAAGTCTATTTTTTGATGCTTTTGACTGGGGGTTAAATATTGCACTTCTTCAACTGTTGACATTGGATCTTTTTCATCCAGAGTAGGGGATGCAAAGGGAAACATGAGTGGTTGAGTAGATAAAGGGAAGGCAGCTGCTGACAGGCATATGTTCTCTATAACCCCACCCCAATACAGCCGACAGCCATTGGTGACTTCTTACCCTGCCACATCCTGGCATACTGCCCATCATCTTCAAGCCAGCTGGAAGAAAAATGAGTTAAGGGGAGAGAAGCAGCAGAAAAGAGAAAGAGACAGAGCATGTGGAAAGTCATGGGATATCAAATAGTATTATATATTTCTATCAGCCTCAATCACACACAGACATCACAGTGGGCATGCTGCTTTGCCAATGTTTCTAACCTGAACTTAGCCGTTGGCGATGAATGGTATGTGATATTGGACTCAGTGGTCTAGAACACCCAGGTGGTTGTTATAATGCAAGCTGTCCTGCAGCAGTTCACTCACTTGCTGAAGTTCATGATAAAGCTGATGAGAAAACACAGACTTGGGAAGACCACTGCTGGAAGATGTTACCTGGAGGGAGGATATGAGAACATGTATTTATATATGAAGAGTAAATGGTCCTCATGATTGGTGGCAAAAAGCTAAGCAGCTGACGGAAGCAGAGTTTAGTGGGGTATGGCTTGTGCCTATCCAGTGCACATTAAACAATCTACGGCCACAACTATGTTATTTATATAAACAGAAAATACTGAGAATACTTAGCAGGTCAGGCAGCATTTGTGGAGAGAGAAACAGAGTTAACGTGACCATTCATCAGAACTGGAAAAAGTTATAAATACAACAGGATTTAAGCAGGTGCAGAGGCAGTTGGAAGCAAACTGTAAAATTAATTTTAGAATCTTTGTTGAGATAGCTTCACAGGAAAATTATAAAATGAATTGTTTGATGTCAGAGAGTATGAAAGCAAGAGAAAGGGAGGCAAAGGGAGTGATCAGAGCACCTGTGTTTATGTTTATGTAGGATTTATTTACCCAGCTGCAGAGAGAAGCGAAATATAAATTCTATATTTCCCAGGACCCAATCAAAAATACTTGCTTCACTATTTAAGAGCAGAAGTCTTAGAACATTTTTCTAAATTATTTCACTAGATGTGTGCACTCCTCCCTAATTTTCATAAACCAATAATCCCTCCCTCCCTCCCCACCACATGAATGTAGGAAACTAGCTAGAAAATAGGGAACATTCATACGTTCCCTATTTCCTCAGTTCTGATTTGTTGCTATGTTATGAATATGAATCTGAGCTAATCAGCTGCAAAAAAATAGGAAACTATCGAGAAAAACAATTAATGAGAGATTACTAATCACACATGAAAACAATGAGCAGTCAGAAAGACGCACCAATAAAAGAAAGGAGAAGGCAATCCAATCAAATCATTCAAAATATTTTTTGAATATACTTGTCGAATGCCAGCTTTGGCTTCTCTCAGAAGTATTTATTGCAAGAAATAAGGGGGCTGAAATTCAGTGCAGCCAGAAAGCTGGTGGTGTTGAGGCCTTTGTTCCCCGATTAGTGCCGCAAAGTTTGCGGCGGCCATTGGATCCAAATTCGGCTTTTTGACCACAAAAAAGTGTTCCAGTCTTATTAGCCCTTCAAACCTGAAAGTTTGCAGACTTAATTGGGCGTTATTCCCAGCGGAAATTTACCCTTAGGGTGATGTGGCAGCTGCCATTGCAGCACAGGCGCGAGGGAACAAACGTATCGGTACTGCTTTGGAGAGGATGGCCGCAGATCTGCAAGAGTCGACGGAGCGTCTAAGTGCTGTCATATCTGGTGGCTTTCAGACTGTGGCTGCTCGCATGCAGTCTCAGCTGGATGCCCCCCGAGACCTCAGTGTTGCTTTCGCAGCTGGGTCCACCACGGTACCCACTGGTGAACTCCCTCAGATTGGTGGTGGTGGTATTGTGCTGCCCCTGGTGAGTTATGCAGGCTCCTTGGGCCAGGATATGGATGATGCACTCCCTCTGGTTCGCAGCATTCCTGGCCCCAGACCTGTCACTCCGCCAGTGCTTCCACGCATGGCCTCGCCTGAGCCAAGTCAGAATGAACCCTCCCAGGAGGGTGTTGACCAGTCTCCAGCCGGCCCTTCCAGGCCCAAAGCTGCTCGAGGGCATCCTAAAAAGGACATCTGCAGCTTCCACACAGGGAACACAGCGGTCTTCCCAGACCCATGAGGCAGCCACAGGGGAGACACTGAGGCCAAGTCGCAGGTTTGGCACGCGTAAGATCATTATAGGCAGTCCCTCTAAGTCGAGGATGACTTGCTTCCACTCTAAAAGTGAGTTCTCAGGTGGCTGAACAGTCCAATGTGGGACCTACAGTCTCTGTCACAAGGGGGGCAGACAGTGGGTGAAAGATGGGGAGCTTGGGTTGCCGCACGCTCCTCTGCTGTCTACACTTGTTTTCTGCATGCTCTTGATGATGAGACTCGAGGTGCTCAGCGCCATCCCGGGTGCTCTTCCTCCACTTTGGGCGGCCTTGGGCGAGGGATTCCCAGGTGCCGGTGGAGATGTTGCACTTTATCATGGAGGCTTTGAGGGTGTCCTTGAAGTGATTCCTCTGTCCACCTGGGGCCTGCTTGCCGTGTCGAGGCTTTGAGAAGAGCAGTAGCTTTGGGAGTCTCGTGTCAGGTATGCAGCCAATGCCCTGTAGACCATAAGCCTGGTGCCAGATTTGACGTCCTGGTCTTCCAAAACTCTCTTCTTCAGGCAACCGAAGGTTGCGCTGGCATACTGAAGGCAGTGTTGGATGTTGTCATTGATGTCTGCCCTTGCTGACAGTAGGCTTCCGAGGTATGGAAAATGGTCCACGTTGTCCATGGCCTCACCGTGGATTTCGATGACCGGGGGGCAGTGCTGTGTGGTCAGGTTAGTGGAGGACCTTTGTTTTACGGATGTTTAGCATAAGGCCCATGCTTTCATATGCCTCAGTAAATATGTCGACTATGTCCTGGAGTTCAGTCTCTGTATGTGCGCAGATGCAGGCGTTGTTCGCGTACTGTAGCTCGACGACAGAGGTTGGGGTGGTCTTGGACCTGGCCTGGAGACGGCGAAGGTTGAACAGGTTCCCACTGGTTCTGCAGTTTAGTTCCACCCTAGAGGGAGCTTGTTGACTGTGAGGTGGAGCATGGCGGCAAGAAAGATTGAGAAGAGGGTTGGAGCGATGATGCAGCCCTGTTTGACCCCGGTCTGGATGTGGATTGGTTCTGTAGTGGATCCATTGGCAAGGATCCTGCATGTCATCATGGAGCAGGTGGAGGATGGTGACGATCTTTTGGGGGCATCCGAAACAGAGGAGGATGCTCCATAGACCACCGTGGTTGACAGTGTCAGTGTCAACAAGAGCAGACATTGACGACGAGATTCAACACCGCCTCCAGTGCGCCAGTGCAGCCTTCGGCCGCCTGAGGAAAAGAGTGTTTGAAAATCAGACCCTCAAAACTGCCACCAAGCTTATGGTCTACAGGGCTGCAGTAATACCCACACTCCTGTATGGCTCAGAGACATGGATCATGTACAATCGACACCTCAAGTCGCTGGAGAAATACCACCAACGATGCCTTCGCAAGATCCTACAAATCTTCTGGGAGGACAGACATACCAACATTAGCATCCTCAACCAGGCCAACATCCCCAGCATCGAAGCACTGACCACACTTGACCAATTCCGCTGGGCAGGCTATATTGTTCGCATGCCAAACACAAGACTCCCAAAGCAAGCGCTCTACTCGGAACTGCTTCACGGCAAATGAGCCAAAGGTGGGCAGAGGAAACGTTACTGGGACACTCAAAGCCTCCCTGATAAAGTACACCATCCCCACTGACACCTGGGAGTCCCTGGCCAAAGATCACCCTAAGTGGAGGAAGTGCATCTGGGAGGGCGCTGAGCACCTCGAGTCTCATCACCGAGAGCATGCAGAAATCAAACGCAGGCAGCAGAACGAGCGTGTGGCAAATCTATCCCACCCACCCTTTCCCACAACGATTATCTGTCCCACCTGTGACAGGGACTATGGCTCTGATATTGGACTGTTCAGCCACCTAAGGACTCATTTTAAGAGTGGAAGCAAGTCTTCCTCGATTCTGAGGGACTGCCTATGATGATGATGATGATGACTACTGCCGCAAGCCCCACACCGCCACGAGCGTCGGCGGTGGCCCACACCGCTGCAAAACCTCCGGGGCCGAATCTATGTGGGGGCGACCAATTGAGCCCAAAGCGGTGGTCATTCAATTTTGACGAATGGCCGCCGCAAACAGGTAGTAACTGTTCTTCCCGGGAGTGTGAATTTCGGGGCCAAGGTTCCTAAGAAAAACACATAAAAATCTGTATTTCACAATAACATTAAGCTTACCTATGGAATTGTCTTCTGCATCTTTAAATGTTTGTCATCAGAAGCTTTTGTTACAATTTGGGCACCATCCAGATATGTTTTCTCATGCTTCGCACAACGGACCACTTGCACACGCAAGCCCACACATCCTATGAACCAAAATGTGACCTTATGCATGATGAGACCCGGGAGATACTATATCTAGAGTAAATACAGCCCTTATCTTGCTGATAATCTCACTGACTATTATATGAGTCACTTCCACTCTCTGATTCTCTTTTAATAGACAGACATAGAACAGTCTGACAGACGATACATCTCAGGCTATAAATTGCAAACCGAATTACCAGAAACAATAGGCAAGTAACAGCAGTAGATAAATCACCATGGCTCAAAACCTTAGTAATTTCTCATGTCCTGGAAAATATCTCTGAGGAAAAGCTTGCATATGAATCTGGCTATTCATATTTACTCCTTGCTGCAGAGGCTTGACAAGAACTGAACTGGTGAATGGAGAAATGCACGTCTGATTCATGAGAGCAAACAGCTTCTGAGAATAGAGCTACTGTCTAAGGTGTCAATGCCCTTCCCCTCAGAAATCTGTATTCCTTCATCCATTCCCAGGACAAAGCAGCTCTGGTTGTTCGACACACAGAACCCCCTGTTGTGACCGCTAGTAACTCCTGAAAGACCTGCTACAACATTAAGTGGAATGGATTGAAATCTAGAGAGATCAGAGCCTGTGATTAATATTAATTAGAATCATAAAATCATACAGCACAGGCCATTTGGCATGTCGCGTCTGCGCCGGCTCTCTGAAAGAACTATCCTATTAGTCCCACACCTCTTTGCTTTTATCATCTGAGTGAATATTGAGTCTTCTCTCATTTGCTGAATAGGGTGATGGAAACTTCCATTCTACCAGTCTGTCCCTGCCTACATATCCCTAAAAATATATTTAAGATTGTCAGAGTTTAAAAGGAACTCAAAGACACCCTATTTATACAGTTATGAGCCACAGATGTATATATTCTGAATAACCAGCAAGTTTCTTGCCAGCAGTAAACAAATGAAAGTATTCACTAGCTACAAGCTCCCATCGAGAATTATTAAAAGTTTCAAATCCTTTATGAAATGAAAGACAACAGACTTCCGATCCATCACATACTGCTCATGTTCGAGAAGCCCAAGGCTAAAGTTTGTAAATTACCTGAGAGTCCAGTTACTCAATTCGAGCTATTTAGCCAGTGCACAGTAAACCAACTACAGCCACAACACAAGAAAAGACCATAGCCTTGAAATTCGTCTCGGGCAGTGGTGCAAAGCGGGCGGTATCATATTGACCGCCCATTATATGTAGCGCCTGATACTTTGTTCTATTGACTGCAGTGCAACTGAATATCAGGCTCAGTATATAACTGGCGGCCGATCCAATACCACCTATTTTACGTCACTGCTTGAGATGAATTTCTAGTCCCATGGTTAATAATCAACAAAACAGTGAACCAGCAGCATAACAAACATTTGATGGAAAAGGTTCGATCAACAAGCTCGCTTACCCTAACAACAAGGAGCGTCAGAATAGTGCCAAATCGTGTTGTAACAATTTTATTGGTAGTGACCTAGCTTGTTGGAACCATTGAACGTTATAATGGATATAGATTTTATTTTAATTGAGGAAGTGTTGTTATTTAAAAGTTTAATTTCCTTTGAGGAAGGCATGTATCAATATTGTTGTAACCTTGTACCCATAGTTAAATGCAGGATGTTCCCTAAATATTCCCACTGACACAGAAATGTTTGTATGATTGCTGTGTACTAAAATGGCTGATTGATATAAACCAAATGTTTTGAAGATCTGCAGTCTTTTTTTAAAAATAAGTGAACTTAATAGAAATGTTTCAAGGATCATGGTTGTGTGCTGCATGTTGGACAACTTTACCATACAAAGAGTTATCATATTGGAGCCCAGAGGTGCAGCAAGGCCACTGTTCAGCATGAGAGGAGAATCAACAGCACTAAACAGATCAGTGTATCCTCATGGGTTCTCTCGAGATGATCTCCGAGCCTGTCAAATCTGGAAGAGATTCAGTTCCACCCTGGAACCTCAGGCATCTATGGCAACAATCATGACACAGTCCCCAGAAACTAGACCATTGGATAATGCTCAGAGTCAATTTTTTGACACCAGTTCCAATAATTTCCAGATCTTTGGGTTTTTCACTTGAGTACTGAAATGAGCTCCACCTCTACCTCTTCTCTACCAGCTAATCCTGATCACATCTGCTCTTTGTCTCACCCAATGAACACCCCTCCACACCACTATCTATTCCATCAGGTCTGACCTAGTGCTTGGAAAGGATAGAGTAAGTGCCGATATAAAGCGTGACATACTAGGGGCATGGTGTCACTGGGACTTAACTCAGCTTTCTCTGATGACACAAAAGTAGGGAGTTTGGCAAATAGAAAGGAGGACAGGTAAAATACTTCAGGAACACAGACAGTTCAGTGGGTTGGACACATAGATGCCAGATGCAATTTAATGTGGATAAGTGTGAGGTAATAGATTTGGGAAGGAAAGCTAAGTAATGGGCATACACATTCAATGGAAGGTCTGGGCGAACAAAGAGACTTAGAGCTTCAAATACAAAATTCCCTAAAAGTACTAGTGCAGGCAGATAATAGAAAAAAAAATATTTTGTAAATGGGGCATAAAGTACAAGAGTGAAGAAGTTGTAATAAATTAGTAAAAAAAAAACATTGATTGGACCACAGTTGCAGTATTGTGTACAGTTTTGGGTGCCTCATTATAGAAAATATATTAAAGCTATAAAGTACATACAGCATAGATTCACTAAGATGATGCCAGGGAAGGGTAACTATAGTTATGAGGTGAGACTTCAAATAGCAGGACTATTTCCACTGGAGGAAAGCCTGCTAAGAGAAGATTTAAGGGAGATTTTTAAATTTTGATAGAGTGAATAGGGAAAGTCTAATTCTTCTGGTTGGGGGGGTCAGTGACGAGAGTCAGAAAGTTATAACTGTCACTAAGAAAGAGAGGAGAAAAATTAAAAGAAATTTCTTGCTGGAGCATAGAATGCTTTGTCACAGGGAAAGGCTGAGGTCGAGACCATTGCATCTCTTAAGACAAAATTGGATAAATATTTGAAGCAGAGCAAGATACGGGGTTATGGGGAGAAAGAGGAATGCGGTTTATTTTGGATTTCTTTGGTAAAGATCTGGCACTGACACAATGCGCCAAATGGTCTTCTACAATTGTAAACTTCTAGGGTGCAAAAATAAACAAAGAGAAAGAAATGCTACTGTGGTGTTATTATGACAAGCTTTCAAATATAGTTTCCAATAGGAGTGGTATGGTAAAGAGCTTCAGTATATAGTTTCTCACTAGTGATAAATAAGAAAATAGGACAAAAAGAACAGGATAAAGTGGTTAGCATGAACATTAATTTGGGGCCAGCAACACTTTCCCATCTCTGGCCCTCTCTATCATGACACTTCCCAGGATTTGCAGGGCATCCTCTTATGGGGTTAGTGCATAAAGATTATGGGGTCCTTCCCCTTCAAGTGTTATATCTCTTTTGTGATTGGCTATAAATTTTGCTGCAAACAGAATAGGAGAATTGGGAGATTGCAATTGTCTTGATGACACATAATGAAAACCAAGTGTCATCAGACAACCTATGGTGGGTGTAGTAGCAAGACAATTGCTTTGGCTTGAATGTGGGAGAAGGAACACTTCCAGGGGAAAACTGGGGAATTCCACCCTTTACTTTCTGAGCATTCATGGAAAGCATTTAAAGTAACAAGACCGTGTATGGGAAAAGTAACTGTAAATGCCATAGGTACTTAGTACACTGAATTAATGGTAATTAATGGTGGGTTTTCTTCCTTTGGCTGATCTTCCATGCTCATTAAAGTTCTTCCAACATTGTCAACAGATACACAGAATGTGTTGCCAATGTAGGTCATGGCATTGATGCTGGTTTTCACTTCCTGACAATTCCTGTGAAGCAGCTTGCTTCAGGGAGCCTGCGCTGTGCTCTGGAGCCCAGCACCCCGCCGGCAACGTCAGCATTGCACGGGATGCTCCGCATAGCGCTGACGCGGCAGAACGCCCTCTCCGTCAATTAAAGGGGAAGGCCGCTGCGCCTGCAGTCCTTTTGGCGGCCACCACTGGGCCATCTGGGATGCCCTCGACTGGTCCTACAGCCCGGCACCAAAAGCGGACTGTCGGGCTGTAGGATGGCAGACCGGTCGAGGTGAGGGCCGCCATTGTCGGGCCGACAGAAGAGTCGGTCGACAGAAAAATATGACGAAGCTGGCGGTGACATCGGCCGGCACCATCCTCGCCGCCCATTGGGCAATTTCCCCCACGGGGTGCAAAGGGTCGGCGCACACGGCAATGACGTCATAGCCGCGCGTGTGCCAACTCGGGGCGCAAATCGTGGGGCGCAATACTACTGGCATAACTCCCCACAAACCTCCGCTATCGACCCCTTCCCCTAGGCAATAACTTCATTGCACCCCATTAGCGCCCCCTGTAGGCACAAATGGGCTATAAAAAGGACAATTTTGCCCCCGTTGACTTTTAAAATGAGACTTCCTCAGCTGACCTTAACATTCAGCATCAGCAAGGTGAAGGGTCTCATAAAAGGAGGTGCCTTGGTGAATGTTGTTTCTTATTTTGAGCAAGGTGCTCCCACTTATAGATGTCTATTTTGCACTGTTTCATAGTTGCTTTCAAGCAGCCTTTATAGCTCTTTTGCTGTCCACCTTGAGATTGCTTCCCAGTTGTCAATGTGCCACAAAAGATCTTTGGGATTTGTTCATCAAACTTTCACATCACATGACCTGACCATGAGGGGTCAATACTGGAAATCACAGGGCCCGTTGTTACATTAATGAAGCCCTCCTGCTCAGCCTACAATGGAATTACATAATAAAAATAATATACTTCTCATTTATTCTCTCAGCTGTGTGTATGTTGGACATTAATTTTATATAAATGGTATCACAGGGCTAGCATTTTATGCTTTGTTGCCCTCAGTTGTCATAAAGCTCTGGTTGCCAGTGTTTTATTGTGCTGGCTGCCTGCATTACCTCAGTTCTTCACAGTGAAGCAAATTCAGCCTGTGGGGATAATAAAAACACAGTGTTCCCTCCAAAACACTAAAATATTTACTCTCTGGTGGTTAATATTAACCTTGAATGTAAAGCTCTTTTATCACCTCAATCATATTGGTTACTCCTGCCTAGTTGAGGGCACTATTTTACCACGGTTTTAAAATTATTACTATAAGCAAAGTTTTAGCAAAATCAAGGCCATATTAATTTTGTTGAAACACCTGTTTCCTTTATTCCTGCCCAACTGTTGTATTTCAGATGTTTTAAGCTTTCCCTGACAGTACCATTGTGTTCTCTAGATATTGCACAAGGGAAGATTAGAAGGATTACCTAATTAATGTAATATATTTAGACGTTAATTTGTATCGTAAGCTATGATGAGCAGAGATCATGCTTGGATTTTGAAAAATGAGTTATATTCTCATTTCTAAAGACTCAAGCCCCATCTACCAAAAATTGATTTGCATTTTCTCACAAGGTGAATTGTTGGTCATAGGTTTTTGGCACAGGTTTTCTTATGTTATCTTTGTCAGAGTTTGATCGGAGATATTTACATAGATCCTTTTGAGAAGTAAAAATGGAATCCAAGTTCTTCCTTGGCATTTATTTTCGCATCGGGCAGACTGAAATCTCAGTAATCTTTGTTTCCCAAGTTAATCAAATTATAAGCCAGGGATAATTCATAAGATGTTTGCGTAGATGTGATTGTGGCTTCAATTACTGTCAGGTATTAAGGGCAGACTATTTGAAATGTTAATATAGCTGGATTGACAGACAAATTTCATTTCTCTGATTGGTGAAATATCTTCAGGGAAGTAATAATACCTTGACCTCACATGGTGTGAGAGCTTACTTCAAGAGACTTGCAGGAACATGAAAGAATTCACATGGAATAAACCACAGCACAGATTGTTCATGCATTTAGTTCTGATTGGAGTTTGGAGCTCTGTGGCTGTATGAAGAATTTGTGTCATCCACATTGCATTTTGAAGACACATAGGGCCTGAAATTCAGTACCGCTAGAAAGCTGGTGCTCCCCTCACCTTTTTGTGGCCATTAGTGCTGAAATTTTTTCGTGGCTGGGCCACGCCATATTCAGTTCCAAAAGTGAACAAATGGGTTCCAGCGCTAATGAACCCTTCCAAAAAGGATATTTTAGCGGTGTGGCTGTCTTAATTTGAGCGTTATCACCACTGAGAAATTCAGCATGCAGGTAAGTGTTTCAAATGAGCCAGTTGCAAAAGGCCAGGGTTTGCAGCATGGCCTTGAGGGGGGAAAGAGGTTGGAAGGATGGCTAGTTTAAGAGGTGCAAGGAGAGCCAACAGGTTTACTGATATGGAGCTGGAGACACTGATGGACGGTGTGGAGGACAGAAGAAGAATACTGTTTCCTAATGTGGGGAGACCTGAAAGACCACCAGTACATAATGCATGGAGGGAGATTGCAGGGAGAGGTGTCAGGCACCTCCATATATGTGAGGACACACCTCCCAAGAGGGTGCTGGCCAGTCTGCATCCGGCCTTTCCAGGGTGGCGATAGGTCGACGCCTCCTAGCTCTAGGGTGACGGGGATCCTCCTCCTTCTACTCCTACTCCTCCTGCGCCTCCTCCTCAGGTGGTACTGCTGGCTCGACCTCCAGCGGCTGTCCCCTCATGATGGCCAGGTTGTGCAGCATGCAGCAGACCATGATGATGATGGAGATCCATTGAAGAGAGTACTGTACGGTGCCACCAGAGCGGTCCAGGCACCAGAACCTCTGCTTAAGGATGCCTATGCACTGCTCGATGATGCACCTGGTGGCACAATGAGCGTCATTGTATGCATGCTCTGGCACTGTCCTGGGGTTCCGCAGAGGAGTGAGCAACCAAGTGGATATCCCTTCTCCCCAAGCAGCCAACCGCAATCCTGATTCAGGCCAGTGAAGACAGTGGCCACTCACTGGTCTAGCGCACAATGAACGAATCATGGCTGCAGCCTCCCTTGCCCGCTGTCTGTTTACACGGTGCTGATGGCGACGCCTTCTCCTGCATACCATCCTGCTTCTGAGCAGGTGTACCAGGTGTCACCCTCCCAACACTCCTCCCATCCTCAGGGTGAACACTGCCAAGCAGGTCTCTGCAGCCCACAGGCCTCCACTAAAGAATCAGACCTGAAAGTTGTACAAATGTACAGGGGTATGTGCAAACCTCTGAGCAGCACTCAGCAGGTTTAATGGAGCCAAAATAATTTATAAAATTATATCAAAAACTAAATACTGCGGACCATGGAAAATGAAATAAAAACATGAATAATGAATAAAACTGTATCAAAACCTAAATACTGCGGTCCATGGAAAATGAAATAAACACACTAATAACAAATAAAACTATATCAAAAGATAAACACTGCAGATGCTGGAAAATGAAATAAAACACTACTAAGTAATAAAACTATATTAAAAGATAAATACTGCAGATGCATGCTGGAAAATGAAATATAAACAATAATAAGTAATAAAACTTTTTACCTATCAAAGGGCTCCAGCGGTGTTGCGTTCGAGCTCCGCATCGAAAACTCGCGGAGGCACTGCCGGGAAAAGTCATACCTTTCCCTCGGTGAATTTCGCTGTGATAGTCCCTTTCTAGCAGCTCGCACGCTGCAGAGCTCACCACTGGAAACGTTCCTTTACAGCAGCTTCACCGCGCCGTTTCCAGCGGAAGTGAACACTGCTGAAATCCTGCCCAAGCTGAATATGGCTTGGGGAGGGAAAAGTAGCCGACCGCAGCTGCCGATCGATTTTTCCGATTGACCGTCCAAACTCCGCAGTAGCCGTCCGTTCGGGGATGGTGAATTTCGTGCTCATAGGGGATTAAATTGGACAGCCCCGCAACCATGCAATGTAATGCAGGCAGCATGTCAACTTCATGCTGCCTGCTTATTATAATGATTTCTGTGTGCAACCAGCACTAACCGTGCTGTTCATTGGCTGCATGCATCAGCAAGGGGCCCAATATTGGTAGTAACTTGCACGACTTAAAGTTAGCCTGCACTAATTAAAGCTAGCCGGCGCCTCTTAAAAGGGAAGTGCATTGTGGCTGGTGCAGTTGCTGGAAATCGTTCTGCAACTGAATCTGACCTGTGAAAGAGTGAAGAATTGCTGACCATGGGAGAGCTTGGGCACTCAGGTTTTCAGAAGCTGCACTGTTGGTCCTGGTGGAGGAGGTGGAAAGGTGGAGACATATCCTCAGGTGGCAGGAGGCCCTCCAAACACACGATGAGAAAGCAGTGGGAACAGATAACCGTGGACGTCAATGCCAGGAGTTTAGCCTCAAAGACTTGGATGCAGGGCCACAAGAAGTTTAATGATGTCACTCAAGGTCACTGAATGCATCTTCAAATGCCACATCCTACCAACTGTACCACTAGACTCAGCCACTGCTCAGCGCACCATACCGCCATCACTCACCTACCAACAATCTCTATCAGTCAGCACTCATACCTAACATTCATATGCTTCACCTTACCTTTAAGCACTTAGTACTGTTGCAAGCCTCACACCCATATCTAACAGCTTGCACACACTGCCAGCTATCCAACAATGACAGCCACATCACCCAAACAGATTGCACCACACGCACTGACACATTTCCCTTGCTCTTGCAGGAGAAGGTGGAGCACAACCGGAGGCAGCAGGAGCTGACTGGAAGGGAATAGGCGCACTTGTATGTTCTGAGCCCTCATGGTGAAGATGGTGCTGGCCATTATCGGAAGGGCCATTGCTGAGGTCATGGGCAGAGGCGGGGTTGAATCCATTGAAGATGATATTATCTACATACCTAATCCTCCTCCTCACAACCCACTTCCCCCTCATCACACAATATGTTACATAAGAACTTAAGAACATAAGAAATAAGAACAGGAATAGGCCATATGACCCCTCGAGCCTGCTCTGCCATTCAATAAGATCATGGCTGATCTGATCATGGACTCAGCTCCACTTCCCTGCCCGCTCCCCATAAACCCTTATCCCCTTATCGTTTAAGAAACTGCCTATTTCTGTCTTAAATTTATTCAATGTCCCAGCTTCCACAGCTCTCTAAGGCAGCGAATTCCACAGATCCACAACCTCTGAGAGAAGAAATTTCTCCTCATCTCAGTTTTAAATGGGCGGCTCCTTATTCTAAGATCATGCCCTCTAGTTCTAGTCTCCCCCATCAGTGGAAACATCCTCTCTGCATCCACCTTGTCAAGCCCCCTCATAATCTTATATGTTTTGATAAGATCACCTCTCATTCTTCTGAATTCCAATGAGTAGAGGCCCAACATAACACAACCTTTCCTCATAAGTCAATCCCCTCATCCCCGGAATCAACCTAATGAACCTTCTCTGAACTGCCTCTAAAGCAAGTATATCCTTTCGTAAATATGGAAACCAAAACTGCACGCAGTATTCCAGGTGTAGCCTCACCAAAACCTTGTATAGCTGTGGCAAGACTTCCCTGCTTTTATACTCCATCCCCTTTGCAATAAATGCCAAGCTACCATTAGCCTTCCTGATCACTTGCTGTACTTGCATACTATCCTTTTGTGTTTCATGCACAAGTACCCCCAGATCCCGCTGTACTGCGGCACTTTGCAATCTTTCTCCATTTAAATAACAACTTGCTCTTTGATTTTTTTTCTGCCAAAGTGCATGACCTCACACTTTCCAACTAAATATTCCACCTGACAAATTTTTGCCCACTCACTTCGCCTGTCTATGTCATTTTGCAGAATTTTTTAGTCTTCCTCACACATTGCTTTGTTCTGACTTGCAAGCTGCAGATAGTGTAAGCATGCACTTCTTACTTTCTCATCTCCCCTCAGCACAAATCTAATCTTGTCCCTTTTTCCTTTGAGATACCCCAAAATTGCAACCTGCCTAGGCAGTGGAGGAAGGGCACGAAGACAGTGATGATGAAACGCACTGTCACTGAATTTCACGGTAGCAGCCACCTGCTCAATACTGACACTGCGTGTAATTTAGGGGGTAGCATCGAGGTAGGATCTGCACATGTTGAGACACCTGGCACAAGTGCGCTGCAGGCAGGGCAAGTGGCGAGGATAGTGCAGGTGCCAGGTAGCCGGAGGGCAAGATCGCACACGAGTTCAGCTGCAGAGTACTCAGATGAAAACCCAAAGATGTTCTTTAAATATATTAAGAATAAGAAGGTAACTGTTGTGATTGTCCATAAGGGTCCTGACGTTCCAGATCCCGAACTACATACTGACGAAGTGGAAGATGCCTGTACGTGAGTTCCTGGGTAGCCGCTGCACACCGGCAACCACACAGGCCCAGCTGAACAAGGTCTTGGTCCAGTGGCAAGGGGGTCCAAGACAACTGGAGACCAGGCACAGCTCCATAAGCCTAACTGCCTATGGCGAAGTGTTGGCCGCAAGCTCGGTGCCGGGTAGGGCCATTGATGGTAGATGGCCCGAGGCTAGGTTGGGTGCAGGCATTAAGAAGGTGACTTCCAAAGTTATTTTAAAATTTAAAAGTTGATAAAGATTCCCAATTTATTTCAAAAGTTTCTAAGGGTTGTTAAAAAGTTGTTAAAAGTCTATGATGTAAATCATTAATAGATTATAAAAGGTTCTCCAATTTAAAAAGTTTCTAAGGGCCCAAGTTTCGGGCCGCACCTCGAACGGCGCAGCCCCGACCTGGACGCCCGTTTTTCACGCCACAAAGTGCGCCTAAAAAAAACTTACAGATTCTCCGGCTCCTCTGGCCCTCGGCGCGGCGCAGCACGAGCTGTGTGGGCGGAGCTAGGTCCCTGCGCTGAAAACAGTGCCGGGACCTCTGCACATGCGCGCTACAGTGGAAGCGCATGTGCAGTAGCTCCAGGCACCCAAAACTGTGTGGGAGGGGCTCGAAGCACGCAGCCCCTAGCCCTGGCCGAATGGCCTCACTGGGGCTGCGTGCATAAGGCTGCCTCCCACACCCAGTTCCTGCTTCCTCCCGACCCAACTCGACTCCCGCTTCCCCCACCCCACCCCCGTCCCCGGACCGGACCTGACCCCGACCCGACTCCTGCTCCCCCTCCCCCCCACCCCCCCACCCCCGGACCGGACCTGACCCGACCCCGACACCGACCCAACTCCCACTTCCCCCCCCCACCCCCCCCCCCGCCCCCGGACCGGACCGGACCCGACTCCACCCCCCATCCGACCTGACCTCCCTCTCCCTCCCTCCACCCCGACCCGACCCGCGCTCCCGAGCCACCCCCCCCACCCCTACCCGGACCAGACCCGACCCAACCTGACCTCCCTCCCCCCGCCCCCGACACGAACCGATCCAACCCGACCTGAACCGAACCGAACCGAACCGACCCGACCCGACCCGCGCTCCCTCCCTCCCCTACCCGAACCAACCCGACCTCCCTCCTCGCCCCCCCGACCTGTGCTCCCGACCGCCCCCCCGCCCCGGACCGGACCCGTCCCTACCCGACCTCCCTCCACCCCTCCCGACCCGACCCGCGCTCCCGACCCCGACCCGCGCTCCTCCCGACCCGACCCAACGCCACCGACCTGTAAATCTGGTGCTGGGGACGGGCCCTGCCCGAAGTCTTGGGCCCGGCCGGGCCCGGCCCGTTCAGCCTCCTTCCCCCACCCTTTCTTCCCCCCCTCTCCTTTCCCCCCCTTCTCCTTCCCCCCCCCGTTCTCCTTTTCCCCCTCCCCCTTTCCCCTTCTCCTCCCCCCCTTCTCCTTTCTCCCCCTTCTCCTTTCCCCCCTCCCCCTTTCCCCTTCTCCTCTCCCCTTCTCCTTTCCCCTTCTCCTCCCCCCTTCTCCTCCCCCCTTCTCTCTCCTTCTCCCCCTTCCCTCCGCCTTCTCCCCCTTCCCTCCCCCTTCTCTCCCTTCCCTCCCCCTCCTCCCCCTCCCCTCGCTGTCCGAAACACAGACACTGACAGACAGAGAGTGAGAGACACACACAGACAGGCAGACAGAGAGATAGAGACACTGATAGAGACACACTGGGGGGGAGGGGGGGGGGGCATCCCAGCACGCTGTTGGAGGGCTCCCGATGCTGCAGTCGGTAAGTAGAAAATGTTTTATTTATTGATTAAAAAAAAAAATTATTTCTTATTAATTTTTTTTTGATTGATTTATTGGTTGATTTATTGATGTTTTTATCGTTTATTATTGATGATGGCTCTTTATTTCTAAAACTGAAGTGTTTAATGTTTGTAAACTTCCCTTTAAACCCTGCCCCCATTCCCTACGCCTGATTTGTAACCTACGCCTGATTTTCTAAAGTGTAGACAAGGTTTTTTCCAGCATACAAAAATCTTCACTTACTCCATTCTAAGTTAGTTTGGAGTAAGTTTTCACTGCCGAAACTTTGAAAACAGGCGTAAGTGGCCAGACACGCCCTCTTTTGAAAAAAACATTCTGTTCCAAAGTGAAACTGTTCTAACTGACTAGAACTGGAGCAAACTAAATACCGAGAATTTGAATTTCTAAGATACTCCGTTCTACACCAGTTGCTCCAAAAAATCAGGAGCAACTGTGGCCGAAACTTGGGCCCTAAAAGTTGTTAAATGTCAAAAATGTTGATTAATAATAGATATTTAAAAGTATTCCAACCTCGAGACATCCTTGTCCCGCATCCCCATGGGCGACAAATTGATCCTCCTGGGTGATTTTAATGCCAGGGTTGGCAAAAACACAGCCCTCTGGGGAGGCGTGATTGGCAAAGAGGAGGTAGGGAAAGCCAACTCCAGCGGTACCCTACTTCTGACAAAATGTCTAGATCATGAACTCCTCATCACCAACACCCTGTTCCGTCAGAAGGATAAATACAAGGCATCGTGGCAACACCCTCGCTCCAAACACTGGCACCTGCTTGACTACGTCATTGTCCGAGCCAGGGATCACAAGGATGTGCGCATCATCCACACCATGACAGGAGCTGATGACTGCTGGACGGACCACCGCCTAGTCCGATCCATCATCAACATTAATATTGCCCCAAAGCAGAGGGATCAGCAGAAGCAGTTCCGCAAAAAAGTTAATGCCGGGGCATTTAGAGACCCAGCTAAGAGAGCCCTATGCAGCCAGCACCTCACAGCCAATCAGGCTTGCCTTGATGACCCTGAGATGCTTACAAAGGCCTTTGACACTGTCAACCGTGAGGGTCTATGGAGTGTCCTCCTCCATTCATTCGGATGCCCCCAATAGTTTGTCAACATCCTTCACCTGCTTCGCGATGACATGCAGGCCATTATCCTTACCAATGGACCCATTACAGACCCAATAAACGTCCGGACTCGGGTCAAACGGGGCTGCGTTATCGCTCCAACCCTCTTCTCAATCTTCCTCGCCGCCATGCTCCACTTCACAATCAACAAGCTCCCCGCTGGAGTGGAACTAAACTATAGAACCAGTGGGAAGCTATTTAACCTATGCCGCCTCCAGGCCAGGTCCAAGATCACCCCAAACTCTGTCGTTGAGATGCAGTATGTGGACGATGTCTACGTCTGTGCACATTCAGAGGTTGAACTCCAAGATATAGTCAATGTATTCACTGAGGCATATGTAAACATGGGCCTTACGTTTAACATCCGTAAGACAAAGGTCCTCCACCAGTCTGTCACCGCCGCTCAGCACTGCCCTCCAATCATCAAGATCCACGGCGCGGCCCTGGACAACGTGGACCATTTCCCATATCTCGGGAGCCTCTTATCAACAAAGGCAGACATTGATGCAGAGATTCAGTATCACCTCCAAAGTGCCAGCGCAGCCTTCGGCTGTCTGAGGAAAAGAGTGTTTGAAGACCAGGCCATCAAATCTACCACCAAGCTCATGGTCTACTGGGCCATACAGCTCTCCTGTATGGATCTGAGGCATGGACGATGTACAGAAGGCACCTCAAGTCGCTGGAGATATATCACCAATGATGTCTCCGCAAGATCCTGCAAATCCCCTGGGAGGGCAGGTGCACCAACATCAGTGTCCTCGACCAGGCTAACATCCCCAGTATTGAAGCACTGACCACACTCGATCAGCTTCGCTGGGCAGGCCACATAGTATGCATGCCAGATACAAGACTCCCGAAGCAAATGCTTTATGTGGAGCTCCTTCATGGTAAACGAGCCAAAGGAGGACAGCGGAAACATTATAAGGACACCCTCAAAGCCTCGCTGGTAAAGTGCGACATCACCACTGACACCCTGGGAGATCCTGGCTGCAGACCGCCCGAGGTGGAGAAAGTCCATCTGGAAGGGCGTTGAGCTCTTCGAGTCTCAACACAAAGAGCATGAAGAGGCCAACGCAGGCAGCGGGAGGAGCGTGCGGCAAACCAGCCCCATCGATCCCTTCCCTCGACGAATGTCTGTCCCACCTGTAACAGGGTCTGTGGCTCTCGTATCGGACTGTTCAGCCATCAAAGAACTCACCTTTGGAGTGGAAGCAAGTCCTCCTCAATTCCGAGGAACTGCCTATGATGATGATGGAGGGCCTATTAGAGACGATGAGGGTTAGCTTTGTGTGGCGGTGGAAGATGTTGGTAAGGTTCTGAATGAATACTTTGCATCTGTTTTCACACAGGAAATGGACAATGCAGATACTGTTATCGAGGAGGAGTGTGATATTCTGGATGAAATAAACATAGTGAGAGAAGAAGTATTAAGTGGTTTAGCAGCTTTGGAAGTAGATAAGTCCCCAGGCCCGGATGAAATGCATCCCAGGCTATTGAGCAAAGTAAAAGAAGAAAAAGCAGAGGCCTTGACCAACATTTTCCAGTCCTCTTTGGATTTGGGCATGGTGCCGGAGGATTGGAGGACTGCTAATGTGGTACCCTTGTTTAAGAAGGGAGAAAGGGATAGGCCAAGTAATTACAGGCCTGTCAGCCTAACCTCAGTGGTGGGAAAATTCTTGGAAAAATCCTGAAAGACAGGATAAATCTACATTTGGAAAGTGAAGGGTTAATTAGGGACACTCAGCACAGATTTTTAAGGGAAGATTGTGTTTGATTAATCTGATTGAATTTTTGAGGAGGTAACCAAGAGGAGTCAATGAGGGTAGTGCACACGATGTAGTCTATATGGACTTTAGCAACGCTTTTGATAAGGCTCAAATGGTAAACTGGTCACGAAGGTTAAAGTCCATAGGATCCAGGGCAAAGTGGCAAGTTGGATCCAAAATTGGCTTAGAGGTAGGAAGCGAAGGGTAATGGTTGCTGGATGTTTTTGTGACTAAAAGGATGTTTCCAGTGGAGTTCCGCAAGGCTCAGTACTGGGTCCCTTGCTTTTTGTGGTATATATCAATGATTTAGATTTGAATATAGGGAATATAATTAAGAAGTTTGCAGGTGACACTAAAATTGGCTGTGTGGTTGATAATGAAGAGGAAAGTCATGGGCTGCAGGAGGATATTAATCTACTGGTCAGCTGGCCTGAGCAGTGATATATGGAATTTAATTCAGAGAAGCGTGAGGTAATGCATTTTGGGAGGGCTAATAAGGAAAGGGTATACACATTAAGCGGTAAGCCACTTAATAGTGTAGATGAACAAAGGGACTTTGGAGTGCTTATCCACAGATCCCTGAAATTTGCAGGCCAGGTGGTTAAGAAGGCATACGGAATGCTTGCCTTTATTGGCTGAGGCATAGAATATAAGAGCAGGGAGGTTATGCTTAAATTGTATGATACTTTGGTTAGGCCACAGCTGGAGTACTGTGTGCAGTTCTGGTCACCGTATTATAGGAAGGACGTGATTGCACTAGAGAGGGTGCAGAGGAGATTTACTAGGATGCTGCCTGGAATGGAGAATCTTAGTTATGAGTACAGATTGGATAGGCTGGGTTTGTTCTTAATGGAACAGAGGAGGTTGAGAGGAGACCTCACTGAGGTGTACAAAATATTGAGGGTTCTGGATATAGTGGATAGCAAGGGCCTATTTCCATTGGTGGAGGGGTCTATTATGAGGGGGCATAGTTTTAAGGTGGTTGGTGGAAGGTTCAGAGGGCATTTGTGGGAGACTTCTTCACACAGAGGGTTGTGGGGGTCTGGAACTCATTGCCTGGAAGAGTGATGGATGCAGAAACCCTCACCTCATTTAAAAGATGGTTGGATGGGTACTTAAAGTGCCGTAACCTGCAGGGTTACGGACCTAGAGCTGGTAATTGGGATTAGACTGGATAACCTCTTGTTGGCCGGTGCAGATATGATGGTAAGTACAGCAGGGAATCGAATATGGCCAGGGTGATCTCCTGGACTAGTTTCGATCCCCTGGATGGGTCAGAGAGGAATTTTCCTAGATTTTTCTCTCCCCAAATTGGCCTGGTTTTTTATCTGGTTTTTGCCTCTCCCAGGAGATCACATGGCTCTGGTTGGGGTGGAGTGTAGAATGTTTCAGTGTAAGGAGTATTGCAGTTGTGTGGGGCGGACTGGTTGGGCTGGGTGCTCTTTACCTTTCTGCCATTGTTCATTATTCATAGGTTCATATGTAACCTTCAGGGCTGCTGACCGAGGGCCGCGCAGCTCTTTATCTGCCGGCACGGACACGATGGGCCAAAATGGCATCTTTCTGCACTGTAAATTTCAATGTTTCTATGAGGACATCGATGGGCCAGGCTACAGAAAAAGACTGATGGGTGTACACACCAAAACGGTTGATACATTGGAAAGTCTGCCAGAAAACCTCCGTGCAATGTCAAGGACCATGGAGGAGTCCGGCACCAATTTGGCACAAGGCTTTGCACAGAGCTTGGGGCCCATTTTTCCTAGCATGGAATTGGTGGCCAACTCCATTAGCACAATTGTGGAAACAACCATGGTGCAGCGTCTGATGGTCAATGTCTCAGCTTCCATTGCCGCACAAACACAAGGCCCCCAATATCTGAGTGCTGCAATGGAAGCTCAGACTGCTGCATCATGGCTCTAGATGCCAGTGTTCAAAGGGGCTTCCAGGGTCTCACAGCAGTCCAGCAATCTGTCTCCAACAGATTGCTCGGATTACTGAGGCGCTGCCCCAGGAGAGTGGCAGTGGCAATGTCTCCATGGGGCACGAACCTGCTGCCCTATCTCAGGATGACAGCATGTATGCTCCCACCCCTGCCACTGAGCCAGTGCCCTTTCTGTTGCCTGTCAGCCAGCCAGCCCAGACTGCAGCCACCCATGCCAAGATGATGCAGTCTGAAACTGGGTTTTCAAGGCCAAGAACTGTTCGAGGTCATCCTCCAAGGCCGTCTACAGTCTCCGCCACTGAATGTCAGTAACCTTCCACCAGTCATGCTGCAGCCACTGAGTTAGCACTTCGTAGGAGCATTAGGACAGGCAAAGGCACATAGAAGTTAGGCATTAAGGGAATGCACAAGGGTGATTAGTTTAATTTTGTATGCAATGTAGCATGATTTAAGTTATACATTTGGATTGGAATGTGTATTTTGTGTTGGCTTTTATTTTTGCATTGTGTCCAAGAGGACAATATGATGGTCAGTAACAGAAGGAAGGTAAGGAGTATGGGACTGTTGTGAATGGGGTTGGGGTTGAGGTTACTGGTATTGCACTGCCCGGCCAGAAAGGGGCGGTATGGGTTGTAGCCTCCTCTTCTGCCTCCTCCTTACACTCCTGCTCCTCAGCTTCTCACCTGATAGGTGGTGGCAAGGGCTGTTCTCAGATGATAGCAAGGTTGTGCAGCATGCAGCATACCACCACAAATCTTTGAGACCCGCTCAGCCAAGTACTGCAGGGCTCTTCCAGAAACATAGAAACATAGAAACATGGAAAATAGGAGCAGTGTAGGCCATTCGGCCCTTTGAGTCTGCACCGCCATTCAATATGATCACAGCTGATCTTCTATCTCAATACCATATTCCCGCTTTTTCCCTATACATAAGAACATAAGAACATAAGTAATAGGAGCAGGAGTAGGCCGTACGGCCCCTCGAGCCTGCTCTGTCATTTAATACGATCATGGCTGATCCGATCATAGACTCAGGTCCACTTCCCTGCCCGCTCTCCATAACCCCTTATTCCTTATCGTTTAAGAAACTGTTTATTTCTGTCTTAAATTTATTTAATGTCCTAGCTTCCACAGCTCTCTGAGGCAGCGAATTCCACAGATCCACAACCCTCTGAGAGAAGAAATTTATTTTCATCTCAGTTTTAAATGGGCGGCCACTTATTCTAAGATCATGCCCTCTAGTTCTAGTCTCCCCCATCAGTGGAAACATCTTCTCTGTATCCACCTTGTCAAGCCCCCTCATAATCTTATACGTTTCGATAAGGTCAACTCTCATTCTTCTGAATGCCAATGAGTAGAGACCCAACCTACTCAACCTTTCCTCATAAGTCAACCCCCTCATCTCCGGAATCAACCTTGTGAACCTTCTCTAAACTGCCTCTAAAGCAAGTATATCCTTTCGTAAATATGGAAACCAAAACTACACGTAGTATTCCAGGTGTGGCCTCACCAATATCCCTGTACAACTGTAGCAAGACTTCCCTGCTTTTATACTCTATCCCCTTTGCAATAAAGGCCAAGATTCCATTGGCCATCCTGATCATTTGCTGTACCTGCATACTAACCTTTTATGTTTCATGCACAATTACCCCCAGGTCCCGCTGTACTGCAGCACTTTTCAATCTTTCTCCTTTTAAATAATAACTTGCTCTTTGATTTTTTTTCTGCCAAAGTGCATGAACTCACACTTTCCAACATTACACTCCACCTGCCAAATTTTTGCCCACTCACTTAGCCTATCTACATCACTTTGCTGATTTTTTGTGTGCTCCTCACACATTGCTTTTTCTCTTATCTTCGTATCATCAGCAAACTCGGCTACGTTACACTCAGTCCTTTCCTCCAAGTCGCTAATATAGATCGTAAATAGTTGGGGTCCCAGCTCTGATCCCTGTGTCACCCCACTGGTTACTGATTGCCAACCTGAGAATAAACCATTTATCCTGACTCTCTGTTTTCTGTTCGTTAGCCAATCCTCTATCCATGCTAATACTCCCAACCCCGTGAACTTTGATCTTGTGCAGTAACCTTTTATGTGGTGCCTTGTCAAATGCCTTCTGGAAGTCCAAATACACCACATTCACTGGTTCCCCTTTATCCATCCTGTTCGTCACATCCTCAAAGAATTCTAGCAAATTTGTCAAACACGATTTCCCCTTCATAAATCCATGCTGAATCTGCCTGACTGAATTTTGCTTCTCCAAATGTCCTGCTACTGCTTCTTTAATAATGGACTCCAACATCTTCCCAACCACAGATGTTAGGTTAACTGGTCTATAGTTTGCTGCTTTTTGTCTGCCTCCTTTTTTAAATAATGGCATTTTCTTTAATTCCTCTTGCTCACTAGACCCTTTGTTCCCGAGCATTTAAGAACATAAGAACATAAGAACATAAACATAAGAACATAAGAACATAAGAATTAGGAACAGGAGTAGGCCATCTGGCCCTTCGAGCCTGCTCCACCATTCAAAAAGATCATGGCTGATCTGGCCGTGGACTCAGCTCCACTTACCCGCCCGCTCCCCATAACCCTTAATTCCCTTATTGGTTAAAAATCTATCTATCTGTGATTTGAATACATTCAATGAGCTAGCCTCAGCTGCTTCCTTGGGCAGAGAATTCCACAGATTCACAACCCTCTGGGAGAAGAAATTCCTTCTCAACTCAGTTTTAAATTGGCTCCCCCGTATTTTGAGGCTGTGCCCTCTAGTTCTAGTCTCCCCGACCAGTGGAAACAACCTCTCTGCCTCTATCTTGTCTATCCCTTTCATTATTTTAAATGTTTCTATCAGATCACCCCTCATCCTTCTGAACTCCAATGAGTAAAGACCCAGTCTACTCAATCTATCATCATAAGGTAACCCCCTCATCTCCAGAATCAGCCAAGTGAATCGTCTCTGTACCCCCTCCAAGGCTAGTATATCCTTCCTTAAATAAGGTGACCAAAACTGCACGCAGTACTCCAGGTGCGGCCTCACCAATACTCTGTACAGTTGCAGCAGGACCTCGCTGCTTTTGTACTCCATCCCTCTCGCAATGAAGGCCAACATTCCATTCGCCTTCCTGATTACCTGCTGCACCTGCAAACTAACTTTTTGGGATTCGTGGCGCAGCGGAAGCGTGCTGGGCCCATAACCCAGAGGTCGATGGATCGAAACCATCCTCGCAGCGTTTCTGTAGTGTAGTGGTTATCACGTTCGCCGAGCACGCGAAAAGACCACAGTTCAAAACCGGGCGGAAACATTTTGTGCTCGCTTCGGCAGCACATATACTAAAATTGGAACGATACAGAGAGGATTAGCATGGCCCCTGCGCAAGGATGACACGCAAAATCGTGAAGCGAAAAAAAAAATTTTCATGCACAAGGACCCCCAGGTCCCTCTGCACCGCAGCATGTTGTAATTTCTCCCCATTCAAATAATATTCCCTTTTACTGTTTTTTTTCCCAAGGTGGATGACCTCACACCTTCCAACATTGTATTCCATCTGCCAAACCTTAGCCCATTCGCTTAACCTATCTAAATCTCTTTGCAGCTTCTCTGTGTCCTCTACACAACCCGCTTTCCCACTAATCTTTGTGTCATCTGCAAATTTTGTTACACTACACTCTGTCCCCTCTTCCAGGTCATCTATGTATATTGTAAACAGTTGTGGTCCCAGCAGCGATCCCTGTGGCACACCACTAACCGAAAAGGACTCATTAATGTGACTCTCTGCTTTCTGTTAGCCAGCCAATTCTTGATCCATGCTAATACATTTCCTCTGACTCTGCGTACCTTTATCTTCTGCAGTAACCTTTTGTGTGGCATCTTATCGAATGCCTTTTGAAAATCTAAATACACCACATCCATCGGTACACCTCTATCCACCATGCTTGTTATATCCTCAAAGAATTCCAGTAAATTAGTTAAATATGATTTCCCCTTCATGAATCCATGTTGCGTCTGCTTGATTGCACTATTCCTATCTAGATGTCCCGCTATTTCTTCCTTAATGATGGCTTCAAGCATTTTCCCCACTACAGATGTTAAACTAACCGGCCTATAGTTACCTGCCTTTTGTCTGCCCCCTTTTTTAAACAGAGGCGTTACATTAGCTGCTTTCCAATCCGCTGGTACCTCCCCAGAGTCCAGAGAATTTTGGTAGATTATAACGAATGCATCTGCATCTGGGACGTTATTTGTGTCCTCTTCCGTGAAGACAGAACTGAAGTATTTATTTAATTGTTCTGCCATTTCCTTGTTCCCCATTACAAATTCTCCTGTTTCTGTCTGTAAAGGACCTATATTTGTCTTCACTAATCTTTTTCTTTTTACATACTTGTAGAAACTTTTGCAGTTGGTTTTTATGTTCCTTGCAAGTTTACTCTCAGACTCTATTTTTCCCCTCTTAACCAATCTCTTGGTCCTTTTTTGCTAAATTCTCAACTGCTCCCAATCCTCAGGCTTGCTACTTTTTGTGGCAACTTTGTATAACTTCTCTTTGGATCTAATACTATCTTTAATTTATTTTGTTAGCCATGGTTGGACCACTTTGCCTTTTGTGTTTTTACGCCAGAAAGGAATGTATAACTTTTGCAATTCATGCACTCGTTCCTTAAATATTAGCCATTGCCTATCCACCGTCATGCCTTTTAATGAATCTCCCCAATCTATCATAGCCAATTCATTCCTCATACCTTCTTAGTTTCCTTTGTTTAGATTTAGGACCCTAGTTTCGGATAGGACTACTTCACTTTCCATCTTAATAAAGAATTCAATCATGTTATGGTCAGCCTTCCCTAAAGGATCCCACACAACAAGACTGTTAATTAACCCCTTCTCATTACACAATACCCAATCTAAGATAGCCTGTTCCCTAGTAGGCGCCTCAACATTCTGGTCTAAAAAAACATCCCGTACACACTCCAGGAATTCATCTGCCACAGTATTATTACTAATTTGGTTTGGCCAGTCTATATATAGATTAAAGTCACCTACGATTACTGTAGTACCCTTACTACATGCATCTCTAATTTCCTGTTTGATGCCGTCCCCTACACTACCACTACTGTTTATGGGCTATAGACAACTCCCACCAATGTTTCCTGCCCCTTGGTGCTCCTTAGCTCCACCCAGACTGATTCTACATCTTGATTTTCTGAGCCAATATCCTTTCTCACTATTGCTCTGACTTCATCCTTTAATAACAACGCCACACCACCCTCTTTCTTTTTGCCTGTTCTTCCTAAATATCGAATATCCTTGGATATTCAGTTCCCAACCCTGATCACCCTGCAACCATGTCTCCGTAATTGGAACTATATCGTATCCGTTTACATCTATTTGCGCTGTTAATTCATCTGCCTTATTACAGATGCTTTGTGCATTAAGATATAATGCAGTTAAATTTGCCTTTTTAACATTATTAAACATCTTAACATTATTTTGTACTATAGCCCTATTTGTCTTATTGCTATTTTTTCTTACCTGGACCCTATTTGCTGGTGCACTCTTTTGTTTGTATGCTCTGTCCCTTCCTGACATAATCTGGTTATCCTGACCACAATCACTTTCCTGCATTGCTTCCTTTTCTGTTCTCTTTCGCATTCTAGATTTCTCTCTACTGCGACCATCCTCCCCTCCCCCTTATTTAGTTTAGAGCCCTGTCCAGCTCCCTAGTTATTCAGTTCACTAGAACTCTGGTCCCAGCATAGTTCAGGTGTAGTCTGTACCCACGGAACAGTTCTCTCTTTCTCGAGTATTGGTGCCAGTGCCCCACGAATCAAAACCCACTTCTCCCACACCAACCTTTGAGACATGCATTCATCTCCCTGATTCTATTGACCTTATGTCAATTTGCTCGTGGCTCAGATAATAATGCAGAGATTATTACCTTTGTGCCTAGCTGTTCAAACTCTCTTAGTAGAACCTTTTTCTTAGTCCTACCTATGTCATTGGTACTTACGTGTACCATGACAACTGGATCCTCCCCCTCCCACTCCAAGTTCTTCTCCAGCCCGGAGGGGATGTCTTTTATCCTGGCACTGGGTAAGCACTTGAATGGTTTTCTGCACCATGGTGCCTTGGTCAGTCTGCTTATCCACCCCGCAGTCTGCACACTTGTCCTCAAGGGTTGCAAGAACCTCAAATCTATTCAACAAGTGCAGGGACTGAGGCTCCTGCAATACTACCTCCTGGATCCCCTTACCTGCTTCACTCAAACAATCCAGGCAGCAGAATTGTTGCTTCATGATGCCAATGGTCTGCTTTATCAGATTTCTTGTGGCAGCATGGCTCTCATGGTATGCATGCTGTGCACATGTGCATGGGTTGCAAACTGGAGTTATGAGCCATGTTGTCAGTAGATAGCCCTTGTCACCCTGTAGCCAAACTTTGGTTTGTTATGTTGGCCGAAATTCAGCAGGCACAGAGGATTGTTGCAGAATGAATGCATCATGACTGTTACCAGGATATCAGGCATTGACCTGCATGATGCACTCACTGCCTGTGGTCACACATTAGCTGCACGTTGTGGGAGTGGAATCCCTTTTGGTTCAGGTACATGGCAGAGTTGCCATGAGGCACACACAAAGCAATGTGCATGTAGTCAATGGCATCCTGCAACATGGGGAAGCCTGTAATCTTTGCAAACCCTCATGCTTGCTCTACCTGCTTCTCTCTGGCAAGAGGGATTGAAATGGAGTTATCTCTCTTTGTACAGAGAGCCTCAGTGACCTCCCTCATGCAACAGTGCACTGCAAACTGTGAGATGTTGTGAATATCACCAGCTCCAGACTGTAAGTGTAGGATGGTTGATGAACAGTGGTGTACATTTATAGAGATATTTCACAACTCTCAAGAAAAATATATTACAGTGAGGAGGAAAGGGCATAAGAGAAAAGATAGCCATCCATGGCTAACTAAAGAAATAAAGGACGGAATCCAATTAAAAACAAGGGCATACATTGTGGCTAAAACTAGTGGGAGGACAGAAGATTGGGAAGCGTTCAAAAGCCAAGAAAGAATGACTAAAAAAATGATTAAGAAAGGGAAGATAGACTATGAAAGTAAACTAGCACGAAATATAAAAACAGATAGCAAGAGTTTCTATAGGTATATAAAAAGGAAAAGAGTGGCTAGAGCAAAGGTTGGTCCCTTAGAGGACAAGACCGGGGAATTAGTAATGGGGAACATGGAGATGGCAGAAACTCTGAACAAATATTTTGTATCCGTCTTTACGATAGAGGACACTAAAAATATTCCAACAGTGGATAGTCAAGGGGCTATGGGGGTGGGGGGGAGGAACTTAACACAATCACAATCACTCAGGAGGTGGTACCCAGTAAGATAATGGGACTAAAGGCAGATAAATACCCTGGAGCTGATGGCTTGCACATTAGGGGCTTAAGAGAAGTAGCGGCAGGGATAGTGGATGCATTGGGTGTAATTTACCAAAATTTCATGGATTCTGAGGAGGTCCCAGCAGATTAGAAAACTGCAAATTTAATGCCCCTATTTAAAAAAGGAGACAGACAAAAAGGACAAAACTATAGACCAGTTAGCCTAACATCTGTGGTTGGGAAGATGTTGGAGTCCATTATTAAAGAAGCAGTAGCAGGACATTTGGAAAAGCAAAATTCGGTCAGGCAGTCAGCATGGATTTATGAAGGGGAAGTCATGTTTGACAAATTTGCTAGAATTCTTTGAGGATGTAACGAACAGGGTGGATAAAGGGGAACCAGTGGATGTGGTGTATTTGGACTTCCAGAAAGCATTTGACAAGGTGCCACGTAAAAGGTTACTGCACAAGATAAAAGTTCACGGGGTTGGGGGTAATATATTAGCATGGATAGAGGATTGGCTAATGAACAGAAATCAGAGAGTCGGGATAAATGGTTTATTCTCAGGCAATCAGTAACCAGTGGGGTGCCGCAGGGATCAGTGCTGGGACTCCAACTATTTACAATCTATATTAACAACTTGGAGGAAGGGACCGAATGTAATGTAGCCAAGTTTGCTGACGATACAAAGATGAGAGGAAAAGCAATGTGTGAGGACACAAAAAATCTGCAAAAGGACATAGACAGGCTAAGTGAGTGGGCAAAAATTTGGCAGGTGGAGTATAATGTTGGAAAGTGTGAGTTCATGCACTTTGGCAGAAAAAATCAAAGAGCCGGTTATTATTTAAATGGAGAAAGATTGCAAAGTGCTGCAGTGCAGCGGGACCTGGGGGTACTTGTGCATGAAACGCAAAAGCTAAGTATGCAGGTGCAGCAAATGATCAGGAAGGCCAATGGAATCTTGGCCTTTATTGCAAAGGGGATAGAGTATAAAAGCAGGGAAGTCTTGCTACAGTTGTACAGAGTATTGGTGAGGCCACACCTGGAATACTGCGTGCAGTTTTGGTTTCCATATTTACGAAAGGATACACTTGCTTTGGAGGCAGTTCAAAGAAGGTTCACATGGTTGATTCCGGAGATGAGGGGGTTGACTTATGTGGAAAGGTTGAGTAGGTTGGGGCTCTATTCATTGGAATTCTGAAGAATGAGAGGTGATCTTATCGAAACGTATAAGATTATGAGAGGGCTTGACAAAGTGGATACAGAGAGGATGTTTCCACTGATAGGGGAGACTAGAACTAGAGGGAATAATCTTAGAATAAGGGGCCGCCCATTTAAAACTGAGATGAGGAGAAATTTCTTCTCAGAGGGTTGTGGATCTGTGGAATTCGCTGCCTCAGAGAGCTGTGGACGCTGGGACATTGAATAAATTTAAGACAGAAATAAACAGTTTCTTAAACGATAAGGGAATAAGGGGTTATGGAGAGCGGGCAGGGAAGTGGACCTGAGTCCATGATCAGATCAGCCATGATAGCATTAAATGGCGGAGCAGGCTCAAGGGGTCGTACGGCCTACTCCTGCTTCTATTTCTTATGTTCTTATGTAAGGAGTCAGATGCATAAAGGTTCATGGCCCCGGTCACCTTCACAGCCACTGGCAATGAAGTCCTTTCCCTGCTCTGAGGTTAGAATTGTGGCTGCAGATTTCAGTGACAACCAGCTTAGAAAACCACAGTCATCTCAGATATTGGTCCCTGCTGAAGTTTAGTTAAGAAATTTGCCCCAGAACATCCTCGGCTAATCCTGCCTCCTCTGAGAGCTCTTCTCTCCCTATTCCCCCTCTTTCTTTTGGCAGCTTGTCCTCCTCTGCGTGGCCTCTGCTCAGTCTCCCAGTCATGCTCACTTCCAAGAAGAAAGACTACTAGGCCACACATGTCTGGGAGCAACTGTTTTGTGCCGAAGCCTTGAAGTCAACAAAAAGTACTTCAGCACCTGATACATCACACTTCGTAGACTTGTGAAACTTGAAACAACTATGGGAAGCACCAAAAACATGTAGAATTTTAGCAACAGCCAGCAGAAATAAACCAGCAACTAACTGTTAGTATTTGATGATCCCTTTAAACATCGCTGTTGGGGGGGCTCCTTCCTGTTGCTAAACGTGTGTTCAGCTGTGTAAGATAAAGAGGGTGTTGGGTGTAATCAGTGTTGCATGCCGATTGGCATTATGATCTGCCTGCTCTGCATACTTCCGGCAGACGTTAAGTGCATGCATGATAACCCCTTTACTAAAATGCCGTCTGGTGCGTTTGTGTCACGAGTATGCGCGTGCGCCGCGGATGCCGTTCAAAGAAACGGGCGCTACCAAGCCCAATTTCACCCCGCTGATTGTTTCATCTAAACATTGCTTCACTTATCAAGTTGTATGAGAAATATGTTGTAAGAAGTGTATTTTAATCTCTTGTTTAATTATTTAGTCTGAAAATTAGTCTGATTTTAGCCTGTACACATTGGTCTCACATTCATAAGAGACGAGAGAAAGTGATGGGCATCTCTTACGATCTCTCGTGTATTGTATACTGTAATTACTGTTCATCCTCAGTAAATGACTCCACACAGATATAAGGTGCATGTTTTGGATCATAGGTCTGTGTATGAGAGCCACCTTTTCATCATGAAGCAAAGATAGAAGCGTTGGGAGGAAATGCAAACTGCAACAGTTCTGTCTTGTTTTAGTTTCCATGGGCTAGATTTTACACATTTGTGCAAACCTTGAAGTGAGGCCACATGAGTAAAGTATACACCTTTGCATGATCTAAAGTCAATTGATTGCCACACCCACTCATATCCGAACAATAATATATGATAGATGGTTTCTATAATTGTCCTATAAATAATGCTGGCTTCATGAGAATCATTGCAATGTAGAATGTGTTGATGGTCATGAAATGTGATGTCTGTGATGATTTTGATAGCGGTGGTGCTTTTGTAGTGCATATGCTGTGTGTAGTGGTGGATTCACCTAGTGACCCTAGCACTTCCTTCTCGCCTAATAACCCCATTTGTGTTTTGAAGCTCAGCCAGCAGCGCGTCCCAAGGCAAGACCACAGAGGCCAAAAGGTGGGGGCGCGGGGCTGGACTCGGTGGATAATCCTATATCTGCTGCTGAGGAGCTCCGATTCTCACATCCTGCATGAGAGCGCTGTATCTGACATGTTTACCAGTCAGCCACAAGGTAAATTCTGGATGCTTGGTTACAAACGATATGGCCTAACTACCTGGCTGATGATCCCACTGTGTGACACCCACACCGAGGCCGAGAAGCGATAAAACAAGAGCCACAGTGCCTCACGCAATGTGGTCTAGAAAACCATTCATATGCTTAAGCAGCACTTTAGATGCCTGGAGTACTCAGGATGGGAGCTACAACCCTGAGCAAGTAGCTCAATTCGCAATCGTGTGCTCCATGCTACACAACCTGGCTATCAGGAGGGGGCAGAGAGAGGACGAGGAGGACAAGAGGCTGGATGCTGACATAGGGCCAGACAATCAGGCTGACTATGCAACCATGGCCACGCCTCCGCCAGACCGCATGAAATGGCTCGTGGTGGCTACAGTGTTGCAACACTCTTACATCAGCAGCTCATAAATGAATGATTTGCCTGAAAGAATGTTGCTGTTATTTATAAGGCTGACACACTGCTGTGTGTGCAGCTCAGACATCAATGCTGGGCATTACCTTGGTGCCAGTTAAATTTTATGTTGATTGAAGTTAAGTTTAATTATACCCTTTCATGTTAAGGAAGCACCAGTGTGTAACGGTCCAGCTATCTGAGACAATGCGCAACAAGGTTATGTTAAATAAAAAACATTTAACACGACCATTGGTCTGAAATCATAAGTATCACAGGCAAAAACACCCCACCCCCACCCCACATTTTTGAACATTGACAGCAATCAAATGGTCAACATGTCTAGCAACAAAGAACATAAATGCAAAGCAGGAGGGTGGCCCCCTCCCCCCCCATACCTTACATAGAAACATAGAAACATAGAAAATAGGTGCAGGAGTAGGTCATTTGGCCCTTCGAGCCTGCACCACCATTCAATGAGTTCATAGCTGAACATGCAACTTCAGTACCCCATTCCTGCTTTCTCGCCATACCCCTTGATCTCCCTAGTAGTAAGGACTACATCTAACTCCTTCTTGAATATATTTAGTGAATTGGCCTCAACAACTTCCTGTGGTAGAGAATTCCACAGGTTCACCAGTCTCTGGGTGAAGAAGTTTCTCCTCATTTCGGTCTGAAATGGCTTACCCCTTATCCTTAGACTGTGACCCCTGGTTCTGGACCTCCGCTACATTGGGAACATTCTTCTTGCATCTAACCTGTCTAAACCCGTCAGAATTTTAAACGTTTCTATGAGATCCCCTCTCGTTCTTCTGAACTCCAGTGAATACAAGCCCAGTTGATCCAATCTTTCTTGATATGTCAGTCCTGTCATCCCGGGAATCAGTCTGGTGAACCTTCGCTGCACTCCCTCAACAGCAAGAATGTCCTTCCTCAAGTTAGGAGACCAAAACTGTACACAATACTCCAGGTGTGGCCTCACTAAGGTCCTGTACAACTGTAGTAACACCTCCCTGCCCCTGTACTCAAATCCCCTCGCTATGAAGGTCAACATGCCATTTGCTTTCTTAACCGCCTGCTGTACCTACATGCCAACCTTCAATGACTGATGTATCATGACACCCAGGTCTCGTTGCACATCCCCTTTTCCTAATCTGTCACCATTCAGATAATAGTCTGTCTCTCTGTTTTTACCACCAAAATGAATAACCTCACATTTATCCACATTATACTTCATCTGCCATGCATTTGCCCACTCACCTAACCTATCCAAGTCACTCTGCAGCCTCATAGCATCCTCCTCGCAGCTCACACTGCCACCCAACTTAGTGTCATCCGCAAATTTGGAGATACTACATTTAATCCCCTCGTCTAAATCATTAATGTACAATGTAAACAGCTGGGGCCCCAGCACAGAACCTTGCCGTACCCCACTAGTCACTGCCTGCCATTCTGAAAAGTACCCATTTACTCCTACTCTTTGCTTCCTATCTGCCAACCAGTTCTCAATCCATGTCAGCACACTACCCAATCCCATGTGCTTTAACTTTGCACATTAATCTCTTGTGTGCGACATTGTCGAAAGCCTTCTGAAAGTCCAAATACACCACACCAACTGGTTCTCCCTTGTCCACTCTACTGGAAACATCCTCAAAAAATTTCAGAAGATTTGTCAAGCATGATTTTCCTTTCACAAATCCATGCTGACTTGGACCTATCATGTCACCTCTTTCCAAATGCACTGCAATCACATCCTTAATAATTGATTCCATCATTTTACCCACTACCGATGTCAGGCTGATCCAATCTTTAACACTACCGATGTCAGGCTGATCCAGTCTATAATTCCCTGTTTTCTCTCTCCCTCCTTTTTTAAAAAGTGGGGTTACATTGGCTACCCTCCACTCCATAGGAACTGATCCAGAGTCTATGGAATGTTGGAAAATGACTGTCAATGTAACCGCTATTTCCAAGGCCACCTCCTTAAGTACTCTGGGATATAATCCATCAGGCCCTGGGGATTTATCGGCCTTCAATCCCATCAATTTCCCCAACACAATTTCCCGACTAATAAGGATTTCCCTCAGTTCCTCCTTCTTACTCGACCCTCTGACCCCTTTTATATCCGGAAGGTTATTTGTGTCCTTCTTAGTGAATACCGAACCAAAGTACTTGTTCAATTGGTCTGCCATTTCTTTGTTCCCCGTTATGACTTCCCCTGATTCTGACTGTAGGGGACCTACGTTTGTCTTTACTAACCTTTTTCTCTTTACATATCTAGAGAAGCTTTTGCAGTCCGTCTTAATGTTCCCTGCAAGCTTCCTCTAGTACTCTACTTTCCCTGCCCTAATCAAACCCTTTGTCCTCCTCTGCTGAGTTCTAAACAAATTGCATACACAGAGATGGAGATATAACACAGCCATCACCTGCGGACATGCACCTCACTTTCGTTTCCCCTTCCCCTTCTTTTTCCCACCTCTACCCCTTCCCCTCCTTGCTCCATGCCGCCTGCTTGAGGCTCCTCAGGTGGTGCCTCATTGGGGGAGATGAAGACAGAGCCAGTGGTTTCACGGATATGGGAGCAGGGGGTACCGAGGTGGGAACATTCTCGCATCCAGAAGCAGGATCTTGCTCCTGCCTCTCATGTGTCATTGGCAATGGGGGTGCGGAGCCTAGGGGTGGAGTGCCGCCAGGACTCTGGGAGATTCTGAGGGACTGCCTACAATGATGGGCATCACTTCAGGGTCTGCAGCTGCCTACATGGCCATCCGGGGGTGGGTCCCCACTAGTGTAAGCATCTGCTTCTCCATATCAGTGAGGTCGCTGTTGACTGGTGGCCCCCCCACCCTCCCCCCACCCATTCGCCTCTGCTCGGCCCTATTCTTCAATAGCTTCTTCTGTAAAATGTAATAGGATGACATGGCATGAGATCATTGTGTGATATCATTGCTTGGTACTGTCACAGAGACTGATACAACACATAACCGACGGATGTAATCATGATTATTATGATAATTATCATTCTTTACCTAAAGACGTGCACCGTGACCGCAGGCTTTGAGTACAATATTCCCGGTCAAAGTGAAAGACCTCACATCTGATTTTAGTCACCCATAACTCTTACAAAGCAAATTATTTAAATATATAAGTACATGCTCTTGCGGATCCGACAAGGTAGTTCCATCGCTTTTGGCATTGGTTGCCCTCGCGCTCCTCGTTGGTCGCCGACGAAACCACCTCTGCCATCTCGGCCCATATCTACTGGTAAGCCTTTGGGGTGGGCTTAGCATGCCTTCCCTGTGTCAAATCATCCCAGCGTGTCTCGACCGCCTGCATGAGGGAGGCATTTGCCTCGTCGAGAACCTCCTCACTCTCTTTCATCCTCCCAATTGTTCCTCTCCCAGCTCACTGCTCTCACCAGTGTCAGTCTCCACAGCGTGCTGTTTCGCCTCCTCCACTCCCTCCATTATAGGCACCAAATGCGTGAAAATATCTGGCTGGTAACAGCTAACTTTTTTTGCACAATTTGCTATAAAGCTCGAAACTCTCCCTCCTACCTCCCAAAGCAGCCAAACAAGCACCCACACCACACCCACACACCTTCACTCCCTCTCTGCTCCCTCTCCCTCTGTCTCCTCTTATGCGCATGTAATGATGACCCTTGACCTCCTGAATCGCAGGAAACGAGTGTTGCTGTGCCATTGCTAAGGACGGTGACACTTTATGGCAGAAGGTCAGAGAGATTTAACGCTAACGCCCATTTCAGATCGCTCGGGGTAACGCCCAATTTTTAAAATGGAGTCCAGGTGCTTTGAAAATGGGCGACAATCCGGTGATATGAAAACCCATATTTACTGCCCACACTGGAAATAATGCCCATTTTTGGGTGATCTGCACAAAAGTGTAAAATCTAGCCCATGGACTATGTACAGCAGGCACTCAAAGCACTGGAGAAGTACTAGCAATGCTGCCTCCGCAAGATAGGTGCACCAACGTCAGCGTTCTCGTTCAGGCCAACATCCCCAGCAGTGAAGCACTAACCACGCTCGATCAGCTCCATTGGGTGGGCCACATCGTCCGCATGCCCGATACAAGACTCCCAAAACAAGGGCTCTACTTGGAGCTCCAACACAGCAAGCAAGCCCCAAGTGGGCAAAGGAAACACTTCAAGGACACCCTCAAAGCCTCCTTGAAAAAGTGCAATATCCCCACCGACACCTGGGAATCCCTGCCCAAGACTGCACAAAGTGGAGGAAAAACATCAGGGAAGACGCCGAATACCTCAAGTCTCTATGCCGAGAGCAAGCTGAAACCAAACATTAACAGCGGAAGGAGTGCATAGCATCTGAAGAAGGATTTTAGAATCCCTCTATAGTATTGCCTTCTGGGTTAGCAAATATAGCCAAGCTTTGACTGCCTAGTAACAATAAGCAACAACCAATTAAAGACATAGCACGTGGCTATGCTTTGCACACAGCTAAGCAAAGTTGCGAGAAACAGCGACCCAGACTGTCTGGGTATAGTTAGGCTAACAGACCATTGTAGCAACCGTGGTCAAGAAATGTGATGCCAGGTGTGAAATAACAGGATAACTGTCTTTGCTGCCTCGTAGCTAAAGTGGAAAGCCTCAATATCACTAGAAATGTTGGAAATGTCAAAAGGATATTGTGGTCAGTTGATGGAACAAGTGATGCACGCGGATTATGGTTTTGAGCTTTAAATTCTGTATACTGGCAAGCAAGAATTTGAGTTCTGGGGTGACAGGCTGTGAAGTCTTCACATGGAGCTCTGGCTTGGCCAAGTCTCGGTATACGTATAGAAACATAGAAACATAGAAAATAGGTGCAGGAGTAGGCCATTCGGCCCTTCTAGCCTGCACCGCCATTCAATGAGTTCATGGCTGAACATGCAACTTCAGTACCCCATTCCTGCTTTCTCACCATACCCCTTGATTCCCCTAGTAGTAAGGGCTTCATCTAACTCCTTTTTGAATATATTTAGTGAATTGGCCTCAACAACTTTCTGAAGTAGAGAATTCCACAGGTTCACCACTCTCTGGGTGAAGAAATTCCTCCTCATCTCGGTCCTAAATGGCTTCCCCCTTATCCTTAGACTGTGTCCCCTGGTTCTGGACTTGCCCAACATTGGGAACATTCTTCCTGCATCTAATCTGTCTAACTCCGTCAGAATTTTAAACGTTTCTATGAGGTCCCCTCTCATTCTTCTGAACTCCAGTGAATACAAGCCCAGTTGATCCAGTCTTTCTTGATAGGTCAGTCCCGCCATCCCGGGAATCAGTCTGGTGAACCTTCGCTGCACTCCCTCAATAGCAAGAGTGTCCTTCCTCAGGTTAGGAGACCAAAACTGTACACAATACTCCAGGTGTGGCCTCACCAAGGCCCTGTACAATTGTAGCAACACCTCCCTGCCATTGTACTGAAATCCCCTCGCTATGAAGGCCAACATGCCATTTGCTTTCTTAACCACCTGCTGTACCTGCATGCCAACCTTCAATGACTGATGTACCATGACACACAGGTCTCTTTGCACTTCCCCTTTTCCTAATCTGTCACCATTCAGATAATAGTCTGTCTCTCTGTTTTTACCACCAAAGTGGATAACCTCACATTTACCCACATTATACTTCATCTGCCATGCATTTGCCCACTCACCTAACCTATCCAAGTCGCTCTGCAGCCTCATAGAATCCTCCTTGCAGCTCACACTGCCACCCAACTTAGTGTCATCCGCAAATTTGGAGATACTACATTTAATCCCCTCGTCTAAATCATTAATGTACAGTGTAAACAGCTGGGGCCCCAGCACAGAACCTTGCGGTACCCCACTAGTCACTGCCTGCCATTCTGAAAAGTCCCCATTTACTCCTACTCTTTGCTTCCTGTCTGACAACCAGTTCTCAATCCATGTCAGCACACTACCCCCAATCCCATGTGCTTTAACTTTGCACATTAATCTCTTGTGTGGGACCTTGTCGAAAGCCTTCTGAAAGTCCAAATATACCACATCAACTGGTTCTCCCTTGTCCACTCTACTGGAAACATCCTCAAAATATTCCAGAAGATTTGTCAAGCATGATTTCCCTTTCACAAATCCATGCTGACTTGGACCTATCATATTACCTCTTTCCAAATGCACTGCTATGACATCCTTAATAATTGATTCCATCATTTTACCCACTACCGATGTCAGGCTGACCGGTCTGTAATTCCCTGTTTTCTCTCTCCCTCCTTTCTTAAAAAGTGGGGTTACATTGGCTACCCTCCACTCCATAGGAACTGATCCAGAGTCAATGGAATGTTGGAAAATGACTGTCAATGCATCCACTATTTCCAAGGCCACCTCCTTAAGTACTCTGGGATGCAGTCCATCAGGCCCTGAGGATTTATCGGCCTTCAATCCCATCAATTTCCCCAACACAATTTCCCGACTAATAAGGATTTCCCTCAGTTCCTCCTCCTTACTAGACCCTCTGACCCCTTTTATATCCGGAAGGTTGTTTGTGTCCTCCTCAGTGAATACCGAACCAAAGTACTTGTTCAATTGGTCTGCCATTTCTTTGTTCCCCGTTATGACTTCCCCTGATTCTGAATGCAGGGGACCTACGTTTGTCTTTACTAACCTTTTTCTCTTTACATATCTATAGAAACTTTTGCAATCCGTCTTAATGTTCCCTGCAAGTTTCTTCTCGTACTCCATTTTCCCTGCCCTAATCAAACCCTTTGTCCTCCTCTGCTGAGTTCTAAATTTCTCCCAGTCCCCGGGTTCGCTGCTATTTCTGGCCAATTTGTATGCCACTTCCTTGGCTTTAATGCTTTCCCTGATTTCCCTTGATAGCCACGGTTGAGCCACCTTCCCTTTTTTATTTTTACGACAGACAGGAATGTACAATTGTTGTAGTTCATCCATGCGGTCTCTAAATGTCTGCCATTGCCCATCCACAGTCAACCCCTTCAGTATCATTCGCCAATCTATCCTAGCCAATTCACGCCTCATACCTTCAAAGTTACCCTTCTTTAAGTTCTGGACCATGGTCTCTGAATTAACTATTTCATTCTCCATCCTAATGCAGAATTCCACCATATTATGGTCACTCTTCCCCAAGGGGCCTCGCACAATGAGATTGCTAATTAATCCTCTCTCATTACACAACACCCAGTCTAAGATGGCCTCCCCCCTAGTTGGTTCCTCGACATATTGGTCTAAAAAAACCA